>NC_046323.1:53037323-53641118 GCF_009819535.1 Lacerta agilis
TTAAGGGCCGAAGATGGGAGATAATTTTTCAATGGGCTCTAGCAGAGATTTGGTACAGACCAGAAATACTTTAAAAAAAAAAAAAATTATTAAATTTTTAACTAAAAGCATACGTAGAAAGAAGAAAAAACATAACTAAACTAAACAACATACACAAAAATACAACACAAACAATAGCCTATTACATTTCTATTATGATCCTTCCTCACATCATAGTGGGACTTCCTCCTGTCTCCTCCTCCTCCTTGTATATACCTTTTTTGTAACCTCCAAAATTTCCTATAATTCTATTCTATTTTTAACATTAAATTCATTACTATATCATACCTCTTAACTTTTGTTCTAACATTGCCTAATTGCTCACACTTATGTCTTATCTTAATCCTTATCATCTTCTAACTTAATCATCTATCTTCTACTCTACAGCCTATCTTATCCTCGGGTTATATCTAACTTTCATTTGGTACAGACCAGAAATACACCCCAAAATCTCTCCCACGGCCACCACGGCCGCTGGTCTTCCGCAATCACCAGCACCCTGATGCCTTCTCCCTCTCTTACCTGCTTTGTCTTTGCAGATGAGCAAAAAATATGGGCCGATCTTCACCGTGTATTTTGGCTCAGAACAGACCGTGGTTCTCTTTGGCTATGAACTAGTGAAGAAGGTCCTCGTTGATCATGCAGATGAGTTTCTCGACCGGGGCAGCGTGCCGTCAGCAGATAAGACCAACAGAGGACTAGGTACAGCCATACCTCTAGATACGATCGCTGCGGGTTGCGAATGGCGCGCGTTGCGAATGCGCTGAACTCAGAAGTACCGGAACGGGTTACTTCCGGGTTCGGCAGTTCGCACATGCGCAGACACGTCAAATGACGTCACACGGATGCGCAGAAGTGCCCAGCGAGCATGCGCAGATGTGGCGCTCAGGATGCGGACTGCTCAAGATGCGGACGGGGCTCCAGAATGGATCCCGTTCGCATCCAGGGGTACCACAGTATTGCATTTCTTACATAAGGGGGGCACTGTTAGCCTGGGTGGAAAAGTGGAAAGGGTCTCTAGGCCAAGGGTGGGGGGGGGATCTCAGCCCTGAGGGCTGGATGTGGCCCTCCAGAGCTTTCTGTCTGGCCCTCGAAATGCTCCCCAGGCCACACTCCTCATCTCTGTAGGCCCCACATTTCACTGGACCCGTTTCAACAGTTTTTGCTTGGCTGGAAAGTGTCCTTGAGCTCTTTCCTGCCAATTATTATTATTTTTATTTCCCTTTTTTAAAAAACAAATAAACAACAAATTAATTGAAATTTAACACAAATTTAAAAGTTGATGCTCCCTTTCAATATGTTTTCGTTCCCTGCATCCTTTGCTGCTCACAATAAAAACTAATTTCACAAATAAAACTAATTTCTGTTCGTTTTCCATCCATTCTCAATTTCAGTTGACTGCACGTTCGATCCTTGCTTAGACTTCAGTTTAGCTATAACACTTCCCTGGTTAATCCAGCAGACTTATTTGTCCTTTATCTATCCATATAAATCATAATTTTAAATTACGTTTCCTCCAACGCAACTTGTTCATCTTGCCTTTATGCATTCGCAACACTCTAATTAATAATAATAATAATAATACAATCATTTGCTTTTTTGTTATGTCATTTGCTTTAAGCAAAACAGACGCGACACTATCCTTTTTCTGATCATGGCTTTTTCTTCTGCAGGGATCATCATGGCCAATGGTGAGCGCTGGCTCCAGCTCCGCCGCTTCTCCCTCACCACCTTGAGGAACTTTGGGATGGGGAAGAAGAACATTGAGGAGAGGATCCAGGAAGAGGCAGGGTACCTGATGAAGGAGCTCAGGGCCAAAAACGGTGAGTACGTGCAAATAGGTTGCCCTTTGGGTGCATTTTTTAATATATAAAAATCTAGACTAAGTAATACTGTGTTGAGGGGGGGGGGAAACTTTGCAGCTTCCTCTTGTTTCTTGTAGTAAAGATCACCTGCCCATTCACTGTTACGATTACAGGTAACTCACATCTTATTTCACGTATTTGCGCGGGCAGGAATAAATAAATGGGGAGTAAACGAAACCCACTTTCTATTTATTTCCCACCTGTGCAAAGCTCCGATCGAGCTTTGGTGTGAGGGCTCTGGTAAGGCCCCAGAGCAGGCATAGGCAAACGCCAGCCCTTCAGATGTTTGGGACTACAATTCCCATCATCCCTGACCACTGGTCCTGTTAGCTAAGGGTGATGGGAATTGTATTCCCAAAGGGTCGGAGTTTGCCTATGCCTGCCCTAGAGCTTTTCTTACCCTGCTGGATAAAGAGTCAGGGAACAACAACCTGGGAAGTAAGTTTAAATACATACTTTACTTACTATCTTGAAATGGTTCACAGCAACAGTAGCAGTAAAAACTATGAATAATAATAATAATATAATAAATTTTTATTTATACCCCGCACTTCCCAGCCAAAAACCGGGCTCAGGGCGGCTAACACTAATTAAAATCACAGCAAAAACATAAAAACAATCAATTTAAAATACAGATTAAAATACAAATTAAAAAATTCAAAATTAAAACTGCAGTCTCATTTTCAAATAGGCCACCAATAAAAGAATGAAGCATAAGTATCAAACAGAAACCAACCCAAAGGCCAGGTGGAACAGCTCCATCTTGCAGTCCCTGCGGAAAGATGCCAAATCCCACAGGGCCCTGGTCTCTTGTGATAGACTGTTCCACCAAGTCGGGGCCAATACTGAGAAAGCCCTGGCCCTAGTTGAGGCCAACCTAGCATCTTTGTTGCTCGGGACCTCCAAAAGATTATTTTGGAGAGGCGGTCCCTTAGGTACGAGGCAAAATACTTACATTTCCAGTGATCGGTGAGGAACTGTACTAGCCAGAAGGCGGGCGTTTGAGGCAGGGGAAGCTTCAGAGTCCATAGGATGTGTCAGAAAAAAAGCGAGGAAGTGAAGGCTACCCCACCCTCTCCTGCACCACTGTCTCCCAGAACCAGGAGGGGATTGAAGAGGGATGAGCAAAGGAAGTTTCCACACAGGCACAGTCTCCAGCCTGTCAGGGGAAGGGACATAAACTGGTGGAGAGAGAGTGGTCCCCAGTTGCTGCAGCAGCTCCATAGAGCATAGACCTGAGAATAGCTGTTTGAATATTTAGAACTGGAAAAGATGACAGGGAAAATTAGGAACCAGACAAGCCAAAACTTCAATAAAGAATCGGATAGCTATAGATTACATTTAAAAGAACATTGTTCCCATATGAAACCTTTAACATGCTTTATAATAATTCTCGCAATATAATAGGTTATAAAGAATGTAGAGGGGACATGGGTGGCGCTGTGGGTTAATCCACAGAGCCTAGGGCTTGTTGATCAAAAGGTCAGCAGTTCGAATCCCCGCAACGGGGTGAGCTCCCGTTGCCTGGTCCCTGCTCCTGCCAACCTAGCAGTTCAAAAGCACGTCAAAATGCAAGTAGATAAATAGGTACCACTCCAGCGGGAAGGTAAATGGTGTTTCCGTGCCCTGCTCTGGTTTGCCAGAAGCGGCTTAGTCATGCTGGCCACATGACCCGGAAGCTGTACGCCGGCTCCCTTGGCCAGTAAAGCGAGATGAGCGCCGCAACCCCAGAGTCCGCGACTGGACCTAATGGTCAGGGGTCCCTTTACCTTTGAAGAATGTAGACAATATATCTTAAGTTAATTGCTATAATATAATGCAATTATATTATATAGCTATAATATAATATAATGCAGTTATTGAGGAAATGAAGGACCCACACTGAGAGAGTCTTAAAGTATGGAACAACTCTATTTTATTTATATGTAACATTTATTTTTGGGCAACGTTTTGCTTTTTATGTAACATATTTTTGTTAACTGATGGGTGCTATATTTTCTTCTTACTTTGGTGATGCAATATTTAAAAGCAATAAAAATATATTAATTTTAAAAAGAGAGAATAGCTGCCTAGATGCCAGACTGGCATGCGTCAGTATTTGGAGCTGTAGAATTTGACAATTGTTTATGTGACAATAAAGAGAGAACCCTCTGCCGTGTGCATTTTTCCGGCTGGGGCATGCCTTGACACCATACCTCCCGACTCGAATTCCTTTGCCAGGCCAGCCCTTCAACCCAGCTGTCCTGTTCAGCTGCGCAACGGGCAACGTGATCAGTCACATCCTCCTCGGAGAACGGTTCGATTACAATGACCCGGAGTACCGCCGGATTCTCTGCTTGCTGATCGAAAGCTTCCGGTTGGAGAGTTCCGCTGCAGGGCAGGTGAGGAGGACCCTGGGTAGCAGAGGAAGGAGTGTCTCCACCCCCATCGTCCAGCCCGGACACTGAGGTCCGGCTCTGAGGGCCTTCTGGCGGGTCCCTCCCTGCAAGAAGTGAGGTTACAGGGAACCAGGCAGAGGGCCTTCTCGATGGTGGCACCCTCCCATCAGATGTCAAGGAAATAAACAACTATCTGACTTTTAGAAGACTTCTGAAGGCAGCCCTGTTTAGGGAAGTTTTTAAAGATTGATGTTTTATCGTGTTTTTAATATTTTGTTGGGAGCTGCCCAGAGGGGCTGGGGAAACCCAGCCACATGGGCAGGGTATAAATAAATTGTTGTTGTTGTTGTTGTTGTTGTAGAGGCAAATGGGAAGCTAGCCGCCTGCTGCCACTACCCCTGCCACTGCCGCTCCCCTGCACCGCCAAAGCCGTGCTTACTGGAACTCTGAGGGATCCACAAGATCTCTCCAGAACCCAGAAGCCGCCAGCCACTGCTCCTTGCGATGGGTAGTGCGTGAGGAGTCTCCTGTGGCGATGGGTAGTGAGGAGTGAGAAGCAGCAGCAAGATCTTGAACAGGGGTCCCCAAACTAAGGTCCGCGGGCCGGATGCGGCCCGAGGGACTCAGTTATCTGGCACGCGGCGACCGCTGCCGCCTGCTGCCACTGCCTGCTCTTACCAGCGCAGTGCGCCACAGCTCCCCACTTCCGGGTCGGCGGAGCACCGGAAATAGCTTGTGTGCATGAGGAGGCCCGTGTGCATGCACACAAGCTATTGCCAGTGCTCCGCTGACCCGGAAGTGCGCCGGAAATGTGCTTGCGCACGCGTATGGGCGCACGCTCCCCCGCCCTCCGACCCGCCACGCGATCAGCGCTGGAGGAACCGGTCCGAGACCTGGTGAGTTTGCCGAGCCCTGATCTTGAACGAGCTCTGTGAGTTTTCATGAGGTCTCTCTCCCCAGGAGCTGCCGCCCCTTTTTCTCCTTGCTTCTATATGGGATTCTGCCACCCGAGGCAGCTGCCTCAATCCGCCTCCTGGGCAGGCAGACCCTGCTGGAAAGCATGACTCGAAATCAAGCTTGCTCGATTCAGGAGCCAGCTGCAAATGATAGCATAGAGACTCTGCAGGGTCATAGAATCAAAGAATCCTAGAATTGGAAGAGACCACAAGGGCCATCCAGTCCAACCCCCTGCCAAGCAGGAAACACCATCAAAGCATTCCTGACAGATGGCTGTCAAGCCTCCGCTTAAAGACCTCCAAAGAAGGAGACTCCACCACACTCCTTGGCAGCAAATTCCACTGCCGAACAGCTCTTACTGTCAGGAAGTTCTTCCTAATGTTTAGGTGGAATCTTCTTTCTTGTAGTTTGAATCCATTGCCCCGTGTCCGCTTCTCTGGAGCAGCAGAAAACAACCTTACTCCCTCCTCTAGATGACACCCTTTTGTATATTTGAACATGGTTATCATATCACCCCTTAACCTTCTCTTCTCCAGGCTAAACATACCCAGCTCCCTAAGCCGTTCCTCCTAAGGCATCGTTTCCAGGCCTTTGACCATTTGGGTTGCCCTCCTCTGGACACGTTCCAGCTTGTCAGTTTGTCTGCTCTCCTCAGCTCTCCTCTCCCAATTAACCTGCGTTTCCAGGACCCAGCCCTGTGACATCACGGGGTCCTGGGTCTCAGGTTTGGGCCCTGAAATCTCAGGGTCTGGGATGCTTCTGAGCTGTGTCAAATGTTAGTTTCTGGCGGTGCGGTTTATTTTAGTTTGCTGAAGAGATTCAAACTCACCAAGGCTGATTCACCACCATGTCTGTACATGTGTCCCCCCCCCCCTTCTCTCAGCTCTACAACATCTTCCCCAGGGTCCTAGACTACTTGCCTGGTCCTCATCAAACGTTATTTAAAAACCTCGGGGACATCCAGGTCTTCTTAGCCCAGAAGGTGAAAGATCATGAGAGAAGTCTAGATCCCAGTGCTCCACGGGACTTCATAGACTCCTTCCTCCTCAAAATGGAGCAGGTGAGACATGGAAAAGAGGATTTATATGTCTGAAATCAGGCACCTGCTAAATACAATTTTGTTTAGATAAGCCTACCCAGATATGTAGAATGTTGATATGTGCTTTAATCTGGTTTTGCTTCTCATTGATTTTTTTTAAAAAATGTTTTAAATAGCTAATTTAACTGGCTTTACTGATAATGTGATTGTTTTGTTCTTTTTGTAAACTGTGTTGTGAATTTTTGTTTTTTTACAAAAGCAGTTTATAGATTTGGTAAAAAAAAAAAAGTCTTGGTGAAGCATCATGTCGGGCTCCTGGTGTAGAGGATGATCTCATCTGTGCCCCCCCCCCATTTCCAGGAGCAGCAGAACCCCAAGACTGAATTCACTAGAGAGAACTTGAACATGGCAGTTTATGACATATTCCTCGCTGGGACAGAAACAACAAGCACCACCCTGAGATTTACCCTCATGATCCTGCTTGAGCACCCAGCCGTGCAAGGTTGACTAACCACTGAATTAACTGTACTTGCACTTGTCCTTGCAGCTTGGGTGAATTAGAGCTTGGGTGAAATAAAGCCTTTGAACTACAGTTTCTGTAGTTCAAAGGCCTTATTCATGCAGGAACTATTTACAAGATAAGTGGAGATGGGTGAGAGAAAATAGCAGAATCTTGTCTCGAGAGAAAAGCAATCAAAATGGCTCAGCTTTTAGGGGTGGAGTTAACTTAAACAGAGAGCTGCAAGCAAGTGCTGGCAAGATTGCTACACAAACAGTGCTCTCAGGTGATTTAAAGTGTCCTGATAAGGGAAATCATAGTACAGTGGTACCCCGACTTACGAATTACTCAGCATATGAATTTTTCGACTTACGAATGAAAAAAGTGCCCGCACGCCTACGAATTTTTTGACATCCAAAGGACATCCGTTGGCAGTTCTAGATGGGGTTTACTCGACTTACGAATTTTAGATGCGGTTTACTCGACTTACAAATTTTTCTGAATTTTTCGTTTCCAATGCATTCCTATGGGGAAATCACTTTTTTCGACAAGAATTTTTCGACCTACGAATGTGCATTCGGAACGGATTAAATTCGTAAGTTGAGGTACCACTGTATCGCTCTATTCTGCCTGGGCAGATAACACCTGGAGTGCTGTGTACAGTTCTGGGCACCACGATTTAAGGATATTGACATGCTGGAATGTGTGCAAAGGAGGGTGACCAAAATGATCAAGGGTCTGGAAATCAAACCTTCAGGAACGGTTGAGGGAGTTGCATATGTTTAGCTTGGATAAGAGGAGACTGAGAGGAAATATGAGAGCCATCTTCAAATATCTGGAGGATATTATCTGAAATATCTGAATATCCATGTAAGATGGAGCAAGCTTGTTTTCTCCTGCTCTGGAGGCTAGGACATAAACCAATGTCTTCAAGTTACAAAAAAAAGAGATTCCGACTAAACATCAGAAAGAACTTTCTGAAAGTTAGAGCTGTCTGACTGCCTCGGGAGGTTGGGGACTCAATGCCCTTGGAGGTTTTCTGAAGCAGGGGTTGGATAGCCATCTGTCATGGATGCTTTATTTGAGATTCCTACATTGCAGGGGGGTGGAGTAGATGCTGGATTTCGGGAGCAGTTTGGCCATACTCTCCTGAGGGGAAACGTTCTAGGGTGACATTGCTAGGTTTCAGAATGGGGTAGCAATAACCGGCTTTCTCCCCGCCCCCTTCCCCCTGAATCTGCCGTGATGTGACCCGGACGTTCCTCCTTTTGTGTCCACTTCCAGAAAAGATCCAAAAGGAAATAGACCAAGTGATAGGACAGGAGAGGCCGCCTGCCATGAAGGACCGCCTTGAGATGCCTTACACGGAAGCCGTCCTCCACGAAGCCCAGCGATTCTTGGATCTCGTCCCCTTAGGGTTCAGCCGTGTGGCGAAACACGACACCGAAATCGAAGGCTATTTCATCCCCAAGGTACAGTGGTACCTCTGGTTACATACGCTTCAGGTTACATGCGCTTCAGGTTACATACTCCACTAACCCAGAAATAATGCTTCAGGTTAAGAACTTTGCTTCAGGATAAGAAGAGAAATCGTGCTCTGGCAGCACAGCAGCAGTGGAAGGTCCCATTAGCTAAAGTGGTGCTAAGAACAATTTCAGGTTAAGAACAATTTCAGGTTAAGAACGGAACTCCGGAACGAATTAAGTACAGTCATACCTCGGGTTATATATGCTCCGGGTTGCGTACTTTTCGGGTTACAAACACTGCTAACCCGGAATCACAACCCGACGCGCACACGATTTATGCATGCACAGAGTCTGTCCCCTAACAAGGTCTGTGGGACAGTGGACCAGCCCCCTGCTGAAAAAGTTTGCTGACCCCTTGTTGTCAAAAGTTCAAATCAATCATCATCTGCTCAAGATATGAAGTGGCAGGCTATGTGCTGTGTGCTGGTTAATGTTTTTGAGCGTGCCCTGACATGCGCATGCGCTAGAGACAAGGTCAACCCCCCCCCCAATTAGAGCTTTTACTTTTAGGACAAGGATGGGGAAACTTCTTGTGCCCAATGACCGTGTTGCTTCGTGGACAGACTTTTTTTGGGGGGTGGGCACATCAAGTGAAGGACAGACCCAGATGGAGAAGTGGGCCAAGCAATGAATGTGACTCTGAATTTTGTCTTTAAAAGGTAAAGGATCCCTGACAGTTAGGTCCAGTCACAGACGACTGGGGTTGTGGCACTCATCTTGCTTTATTGGCTGATGGAGCCGGTGTACAGCTTCCGGGTCAAGTGGCCAGCATGACTAAGCCGCTTCTGGCGAAACCAGAGCAATGCACGGAAACACCTTTACCTTCCCGCCAGAGCGGTACCTGTTCATCTACTTGCACTGGCGTGCTTTCGAACTGCTAGGTGGGCAGGAGCTGAGACTGAGCAACGGGAGCTCACCCCGTCGTGGGGATTCGAACCGCCGACCTTCCGATCGGCAAGCCCAAGAGGCTCAGTGGTTTACACCAGCCTTTCTCAACCTTGGGTCCCCAGATGTTGTTGGACTACAACTCCCATCATCCCTGACCACTAGTCTTGCTAGGTAGGGTTGATGGGAGTTGTGGTCCATCAACATCTGGGGACCCAAGGTTGAGAACCACTGGTTTAGACCACAGTGCCACTCGCGTCCCTGAATTTTGTATAGTTAGCTGTGTTCAACCACGCGGAACTCAAGCGGATTCTGTGCACATGTCTCTGTGCACCCAGATAGTCAGGAGACCTTGTCATGGCTCAAGGACAAATTCCAGGTGGGCAAAAGCACTCGGGGCAGGTGTGGAGCAGGGCTGGAGATAGTACCAAGGGCTGGAGAGAGACCCCTGAATGCCTGCATTTTTTCCCTGCCCCAAGGTTGCCCAACCCTGTGTTAATGCCAGACAGAGGCGCCAGTTTCTCTGGAGAATTGAGGGGGTCGGACGCAACATCACAATGTCCTGATGTCATGTGCAGGGCCTTCTGAACATTGGGGGGCTGACCCCCCCAACAAAAAGGATTTTGGGGTACACTGCAGTGGCCCCAGGAGCCTCACCCTTGAGGCCAGGCTACATTTACATGTTCAGGCCACTTTACACAAATTTTGCAACCATTACATTGGCCGCTTCTCAACCCAATGCTTCAGGCCTTTAAGGGTTTGGAGCGGAGTTACTGTCTGTATTAAGGTTTTATTAGCTTTTCATAACTTTAACCTAACTCATTCCAGATTTCAAATTTGTTACCCGTTTCTCTTGTGATTTGACTTCCCACCTCCCTTTCCGTGCCGTTTTTATACCAACTTCCTGCACGATATCAGACGTTTCACCTAATACATATTCCTCTGTTATATATCACCTGTTTCAGAGTTGGCCAGCTCACAAGAGACTGAGATCCACTCACAGAGTTAAAGATTGGCAGTGATCTACCCCCTTTTAGGGGGTTCAGTTCAAAGTTGTTTTTTTAGGGAAGAGGAAAGCCCCATTTTTCAGGGGTGAAGGTCAAAGTTGTTTAGCTTTTTTAGGGAAGAGGAAGGCCCCGTTTTTTTGGGGGGGGGCAAAAATGTTGAGCTTCTTTGGGGGGGAGCCAGTGATCTACCAGTGATCTACCACAGGCGTCCAGTGATCTACTGGTAGATCACGATCTACCTGTTGGACGTGCCTGACCTATTTCATTGGATACATCTTCCCCTATTTCATATATTATTGTTTTATTCCCACTGCTCACATCTCAAATCCTGCCCACGATTTCATTTGTCTATGTTCCCCCCCCCAAAAAAATAATCCAAAAATAAAAAAGGCTTCCACTCTCCCGTAAATTGTCCATGGTATTGATTCCTTATTTTCGCCGTTTACTTTACCAGTTCTGAATAGTTCGTTAGAGAGGAGTTGCTTTCTGGAGCACCTCTGTTCACTGTAAGCTGCCTGAATATTAGCACCTTGGAAGAGAACCACAAGCAGCTCTTCTTAACTAGGGCTTGATGTCTTTTGCCTCCTTGGCTTTCCCCAACAGGGTGCCTCTGTCTTCCCCATCCTGAGTTCTGTACTGCGCGACCCCAAGGAATACGACAACCCCTACCAGTTCACCCCAGAACATTTCCTGGATGAAAAAGGGAACTTCAAGAAGAACAGAGCTGACATGCCCTTTTCCACAGGTGGGGAGCTCTACCTTTTCCTTTAACCTCCCCCTTAAATAATATCAGACAAGACTCAAAATTTTGGTTTGGTTTTTTGGCAGAATTTAGGCCACAACTTTATTGATTACAGCAAGTGAGTGGTTGCATAGGCTCTGCTTCGACTAGCTCCCTGCACCCTTGCAGGTAGCGCTGACCCAGGGCTCCAGCATAGGTCAGCCTAGGGTGAACACCTGGAAAGCCGGGGTCAGGCTAGTCCACCACCCATATGCCCCCTGGACTCAGGCACGGGCACAACCCCTTTCAGGGTTGACCAAACCATTGAGTCCCTGGATTCCTTTAACTGAATACCCTTCACATTGGGATGGCGAGAGCATTCTGCCACCCCTATCACCTGAACCAGAGCCTATCCACAACCTTACAAGTTGTGACGATTTGCTACGCGGCAGGTGAGACCCAAATGGCAACAGCCAATCAGCCAAGTGCCAGTTCTGCATACTCCATCAGTTTTATATGCCAACCCTCCTTCGTTGGTAATTCTTCCTGTCTCCATCGTTGGGCTAGTAATACTCTCGCTGCTATAGTTGCATATAAAAACAGATTTTTGTCCTGTCTATTAATTTCTGTCCTACAATGCCAAGTAAAAATGCTTCTGGTTTTTTTTTGCAAATGTATACAGTATTTCAACATTTTCTTCATCTCATTATATATCATTTCCCAGAAGCATGTTACTTTCTTACAATCCCACCACATGTGGTAAAAGTTACCTTCTTTTTCTTTACATTTTCAACATTTATTACTTACTTTGTACATTTTGGCCAACTTTACTGGTGTTGTGTACCATCTATACACCATTTCCATTATGTTTTCTTTCAAAGCATTACACGCTGTAAAGTTTATACCTTCTTTCCATAGCTTTCCCCCAATCTTCTAATTGTATATTCACTGTAACCAAAGTCTTTAGCCCAATCTCTATCCTCCATCTAGGTAACAAAGATGCATTATCAGAATTCAGGAGCCAGTGTGGTGTAGTGGTTAAGAGCGGTAGACTCATAATCTGGTGAACCAGGTTCGCGTCTCCACTCTTCCACATGCAGCTGCTGGCTGACCTTGGGCTAGTCACACTTCTCTGAAGTCTCTCAGCCCCACTCACCTCACAGAAGGGGGAGGAAGGGAAAGGAGAATGTTAGCCGTTTTGAGACTCCTTCGGGTAGTGATAAAGCGGGATATCAAATCCAAGCTCTTCTTCTTCTTCCTCTTCCTCCTATTCTTCTTCTTCTTCTTCTTCTTCTTCTTCTTCTTCTTCTTCTTCTTCTTCTTCTTCTTCTTCTTCTTCTTCTTCTTCTTCTTCTGCCTTGGCTCATCCAGACAGTTATTGTGGCATCACAGCAAATTGTCCAATATAGGGCTAAGTTGTGTTTTTATGTATCTTTCTGCTTTGCATGGATTCAGATACCTAAAGGTTGGTGGGGAGGGTTGAGCAGGAGAGAGACATTATGTAATGCTAGGTCTCTTGCATGCTAGGTCTGCAGCATCTTCAGCCAATGAGAGCCAGTGTGGTGTAGTGGTTAAGAGCGGTAGCCTCATAATCTGGTGAACTGGGTTCGATTCCCCGCTCCTCTACATGCAGCTGCTGGGTGACCTTGGGCTAGTCACACTTCTCTGAAGTCTCTCAGCCCCACTCACCTCACAGAAGGGGGAGGAAGGAAAAGGAGAATGTTAGCCGCTTTGAGACTCCTTGGGGTAGTGATAAAGCGGGATATCAAATCCAAACTCCTCCTCCTCCTCCTCCTCCTCTTCTTCTTCTTCTCCACCTCCTCCTCCTCCATGAATATTTCTAATCCTTTTTAAAAGCCGGCTAGATTTGTGAAGTACCTGGACTACAGCTTCTCCTTTCTTCCTCCCGCAGGGAAGAGAATCTGTCTGGGTGAAGGATTGGCCCGGATGCAGCTCTTCCTGTATGTCACCACCATCCTGCAGAGTTTTAATCTCAAACACCCTCCGGGAGTCACCAAAATTGACCTCACCCCAGAGGTCAGCGGCTTGGGGAACATCCCACACCAAGTCTCCATCTGTTTTGCTCCACGCTAAGCGGCACGCTCCGTTCCGGTGGTCCTCTTTGCCCTCTCACAAGGGTTCCTGGCTTCTGTGAGGATCAATTAATTGGTTGGTTAATTGGTTGGTTGATTAAACGTCACTATAGGAGTGAAATTGGGTGAGGCGCTTCTCGGGTGCCATTTTTGGGGAGACGATCTCATTTTTTATTTTTTATTAAATTTGTTTTATTAAGTTTGCTTGACAACATTACGTTGTTATAGATGGCATTATGAAAAAAGAAAAAAATACAAATCAAAGACTGTTCTATACAATACAATTCGTCACAGCATACCTTTTTATGTTGTATTTAGCTTTTCTGTTTTCCAGTTGTGTACATGGTTGACACTTTATACTAATTACATAATCTTAAAATTTATTACTACTTACGAAACCTTTTGCTATCATATATACAGAATTCATCCAAACGCCGTCATAAGATGCCACACCGCTATTGTATTTCATTAAATATCTCCAAAACATATCCAATTTTTGAATAAAGTTTTGATTTATATTGCCTCTCAGCCTATTCGTCATTTTATTCTGCCATTGTGCTTTAGTAGGAACCCTCTCCCCCTTCCAGTTCTGTGCAACCAAGATTCTTGTGGCTGCAGTTGTGTGCAAAAACAATTCTTTTGCATTTTTGGTAACTCTCTACCAACGATTCCAAGTAGGAAGGCCTCAGGGTTTTTTTTTGGAAAAAGTTATCCTTATATAAAAAAAAATTCCAGTTCATCGTATATAACTTTCCAGAATTCTTTTATTTTGGGGCATGACCACCACATATGAATCAGGTTTCCTTCAGAGAGCCCACACTGCCAGCGTTTGTTTGAGATCAGAGAATCATAGAATCATAGAGGGCCATCCAGTCCAACCCCCTGCCAAGCAGGAAACACCATCCAAGCATTCCTGACAGATGGCTGTCAAGCCTCCGCTTAAAGACCTCCAAAGAATGAGACTCCACCACACTCCTTGGCAGCAAATTCCACTGTCGAACAGCTCTTACTGTCAGGAAGTTCTTCCTCATGTTTAGGTGGAATCTTCTTTCCTGTAGTTTGAATCCATTGCCCCGTGTCCACTTCTCTGGAGCAGCAGAAAACAACCTTTCACCCTCCTCTATATGACATCCTTTTATATATTTGAACATGGCTATCATATCACCCCTTAACCATCTCTTCTCCAGGCTAAACATACCCAGCTCCCTAAACCGTTCCTCATAAGGCATCGTTTCCAGGCCTTGGACCATTTTGGTTGCCCTCCTCTGGACACGTTCCAGCTTGTCAGTATCCTTCTTGAACTGTGGTGCCCAGAACTGGACACAGTATTCCAGGTGAGGTCTGACCAGAGCGGAATACAGTGGTACTATTACTTCCCTTGATCTAGATGCTATACTCCAATTGATGCAGCCCAGAATTGCATTGGCTTTTTTAGCTGCTGCATCACACTGTTGACTCATGTCAAGTTTATGGTCTACCAAGACTCCTAGATCCTTTTCACATGTACTGCTCTCAAGCCAGGTGTCACCCATCCTGTATTTGTGCCTTTCATTTTTTTTTGCCCAAGTGTAGTACTTTACATTTATCCCTGTTAAAATTCATCTTGTTTGCTTTGGCCCAGTTCTCTGATCTGTTAAGGTCATTCTGAAGTGTGATCCTGTCCTCTGGGGTATTAGCCACCCCTCCCAATTTGGTGTCATCTGCAAACTTGATCAGGATGCCCTCAAGCCCATCATCCAAGTCATTGATGAAGATGTTGAATAAGACTGGGCCCAAGACAGAACCCTGTGGCACCCCACTAGTCACTTCTCTCCAGGATGAAGAGGAGCCATTGATGAGCACCCTTTGGGTTCGGTCAGTCTCTGTACTTTATTTGCACTAGGTTGCCATCATGCCAGTGGCCAAGAGCAGCGCCCTCTATCTGCCCTTTAGCACATTGTACCTCCACAATTGTTCAAAAACAAGCAAATATGCTCAGGCCGATGTCTGGTTTGCTCATGTGTCATTTGGACCTGCCTCTCATCAAAGTAGCAATGACAAACCTAGACAGCATCTTAAAAAGCAGAGACACCACCTTGCCGACAAAGGTCCGTATAGTTAAAGCTATGGTTTTCCCAGTAGTGATGTATGGAAGTGAGAGCTGGACCATAAAGAAGGCTGGTTGCCAAAGAATTGATGCTTTTGAATTATGGTGCTGGAGGAGACTCTCGAGAGTCCAATGGACTGCAAAAAGATCAAACCTATCCACTCTGAAGGAAACCAGCCCTGAGTGCTCACGGAAAGGACAGATCCTGAAGCTGAGGCTCCAATACTTTGGCCGCCTCATGAGAAGAGAAGACTCCCTGGAAAAGACCCTGATGTTGGGAAAGATGGAGGGCACAAGGAGAAGGGGACGACAGAAGACGAGATGGTTGGACAGTGTTCTCGAAGCTACTAACATGAGTCTGACCAACTGCGGGAGGCAGTGGAAGACAGGAGTGCCTGGCATGCTCTGGTCCATGGGGCCACGAAGAGCCGGACACGACTAAATGATTAAACAACAGCTCATCAAAGTCTGTGCAGTACGGTCAGGACCGGTGCTGGGGTGTCTTGTGCCCTAGGCAGACCACCTTCTGGCGCCCGCCCTGCCGCCCGCAGGGTGGTGTAGGGGGCAAGCAGCACCTCTCCACTACAGCGGAGAAGCTGCTGCTAGCCCCCCCCCCCGCCCCCCGCCCAAGCCTGGCCAGCGCCCCCTCCATTTTGGAACCCTTGGCAATGGCCTAGTTTGCCTTAATGGACGCGCCGGCCCTGAGTACAGTTAACAAACACTTGGCTTTGGAGCAAAGAATATTTTTTATTTTTGCAGGGCATTTTGTCATTATACACTGCAGCCTTGTGGAAGTTATCTGGGCTGAAAGAAGCAAAAGAGAAACTGTAAAAAGCAAAGCGGAACTTCTAGATCCCTTTAACGTGAGGCTGGTGCAGAGATCTCATTGGGACGGGGATCATTTAAACTTCCTTTTCTTCCGGAGATCTCTATCCAAACCGAAGCCCCGCTAAGGCAATGCTCACACCATGTCTCTTCACAAATCTTTTGGTTCCTCTCCAGAACCTTCTCCAGCGTCCTCTTGTTATACGGCTCATCTAGGTCAGAGATAAGAGAGAGATAGTAGTGAGTACAAATGCGGCTTGTGCATTTGCAATACTCATTTATTACTCCACAATGCCGATACAGTGATACCTTGGTTCTCAAACTTAATCCGTTCCGGAAGTCCGTTCCAAAACCAAAACGTTCCCAAACCAAGGCGTGCTTTTCTTTCCCATAGAATGTAATGCAAAACGGATTAATCCATTCCAGACTTTTAAAAACCACCCCCAAAAGAGCAATTTAACATGAATTTTAAAGGTAAAGGTAAAGGTACCCCTGACCGTTAGGTCCAGTCGCGGACGACTCTGGGGTTGCGGCGCTCATCTCGCTCTATATGCCGAGGGAGCCAGCGTACAGCTTCCAGGTCATGTGGCCATCCTGACTAAGCCGCTTCTGGAGAACCAGAGCAGCGCACGGAAACGCCGTTTACCTTCCTGCCGGAGCGGTCCCTATTTATCTACTTGCACTTTGACGTGCTTTCAAGCTGCTAGGTTGGTAGGAGCAGGGACCGAGCAACAGGAGCTCACCCTGTCGCGGGGATTCGAACTGCCAACCTTCTGATCAGCAAGCCCTAGGTTCAGTGGTTTAGACCACAGCGCCACCCGCATCTCTACTAACATGAATTTTACTATCTAACAATAGTAGATTTCCAAAATGTTCAAAAGCCAAGGTGCAGCTTCTGATTGGTGCTGGCACCCCGGAAACAATAGCTGACAGCCGTGTCGGATGTTTGGCTTTCGAAAAACGTTCCAAAACCGGAACACTTACTTCCAGGTTTTTGGTGTTTGGGAACCAAGGCGTTTGAGTACCAAGGTACCACTGTACTGAGCTTTTAGGATGCTTTCAGACTCTGAGTACTACCCCAGGTGCGGAGAACCTTTGGCCTTCCAGTTGTTGCGGAACTACAACTACCACCATCTTCAGCAGGTTCAGTCAGTGACCAGGGTTGATGGGAGTTATAGTTTAGCCGCCCCAAAGTTTCCCCCATCTGCATTATCCTGCCATTGCTCCTCTACTGCAAGCTACATGCAGATTTGCTATTTGTTTTTCACATTTCAGAATGGGACACATTTTTGGGTTCCCCAACATGGTTTGATGCAGCCATGCAGGCATGGGAAGAAAATTCACCTTAGCCCATCATTTTAAAACCAAGTTTTAAAAGCTGCTAGCATTTGTCTTAAAGCACTTCTTAAATTTAGTTACAGGTGGGTAGCCGTGTAGGTCTGCCATAGTCAAAACAAAATAAAAAATAAAAAATTCCTTCCAGTAGCACCTTAGAGACCAACTAAGTTTGTTCTTGGTATGAGCTTTCGTGTGCATGCACACTTCTTCAGATTTTTTTATTTTTTATTTCTTAAATTGAGTCACAGTTGTGTGAGTACAATAACATCGAGCCCAAGAGAGAGAGAGAGAAATGTGGGTGATAATTTTCCTACTTTGTACAGGAGAGCATAATCATTATCCCACGCTTTCTCCCAAAGGAGCCTGGGCTGGCAAACCCATATATGATAAAACAAAATCGAAAATTCTTTCTAGTAGCACCTTAGAGGCCAACTGAGTTTGTTCCATATATGATAAAGCAATCTAACCTTTTAAAAACTAAAAAATTCCTTCCAGTAGCACTTTAGAGACCAACTAAGTTTGTTCTTGGTATGAGCTTGCGTGTGCATGCATGTGTGCATGCATGTGTGTGCATGTGTATCTGAAGAAGTGTGCATGCACACGAAAGCTCATACCAAGAACAAACTTAGTTGGCCTCTAAGGTGCTACTGGAAGGAATTTTTTATTTTGTTTTGTTTTGACTATGGCAGACCAACACGGCTACCTACCTGTAACTTTTAAAAACTTATTATTATTATTATTATTATTATTATTATTATTATTATTATTATTATTATTATTACAATTAAAACATCTAAAAACAATTCCATTTACAAATGGATTTAAAAACCTGACCATCTGCTTCCTCTCACACTCTGCACATGCTCAAAAGCACTCATGCCTGAGTGCCAGAATTTTGGGGTGAAAGACACCGGGGACGCTGTGCAGATCAGATGCTGCCTACTGAGTCAGGACATTAGCAGTTGTTTGCTCTGACTCTCCAGGGTTTCAGGCGGGGTCTCGGCATATTGTACCCCCACCCCGTCCCAAATTTTGCTAGCGCCCGATCTCTCTTACCTCTTGATCCACGTCCTCACATTGAACGATAATTAAGGGTGGACTTTGCTGGGTCGAATAGAAGCCAGAGCAGTCTCTGTCCAGCTGTTTGAGGAAAGAGGAAAGGAGTCGTCATCAGTCTAAAGAAAAGTCCTACGTCAAAGAGCCTCTGTCACCCACCCACCCCAGACCCACAGAAGAAGAGGTATGGGCCACATCCACTCTATGCATTGATTGATTGATTCGGTTTATTATTTCATAAAATGTATACACCGCTTGAGTGCTAAACAAAGGGGGGGGGAGAAACCTCAAAGAGGTTTACGGAAAGAGAAAACAACAGAATAAAAAACTGCAGCAAGACTTTAAAACCTACAGAACAGCTCGGTCGGTTGGGGCATGAGACTCGTGATCTCAGGGTTGTGGGTTCGAGTCCCACGTTGGGTGAAAGATTCCTGCATTGCAGGGGGCTGGGCTGGATGACCCCCTTTGTGGCTCCTTCCAACGCTTATGATTCTATGATTAAAATCCGCATCAGCTTTCTAAGTATCTGGATAGCCCAAGAAGAAGAAGGAAGGATACGAAGGAAAAATAGGGTAATGGTGGAAATAGTAGTGTTATAAAGATCTATATGAGGATATGTGGACAGGTTGATACACACTTATAAGTAAGAGTGAACTATACGGTTGGGTATGACAGGAAGTCGGAAGGGATTGGAAAATGGGTTGATAATACGGTTACGGGGGTTTTGGGGGGTGGGCAATTTTTTAAAAAAATTCTTTTCTTTTTCCTTTCTCTTTTGATGTTTTTTTTTTTACCACGGACTTTTCTGTAGGACACTGTAAGCATATAGAATTGAATATAGGATAGAAGTAACAACAAATTAAGTAATCGCGTTAGAGTTCAGTAAACTCAACAATTGTATTCTTTTTTATCTTCTTTGTATTGTTTTTTGCATTATTATATATTGTTACTTGTTTATGTAACGTCTGGTGTACATTTATGTACATTTATGTTAATTGCTTTGTAACATTTTTTGTTAACTATTTTGCATATGATAAATAAACAAATTTAAACCTGAAAAAAGGATTGTCTAAACAAGAATGCCTTTAAGGCACTGCGATAGCACTTTAAACAGCCCCCCCCCTCAAAAAAAGTTTTATACATGGGCAGAAATTAAGTCATATTGTTTGTTTATATCCCAACATTTTAACCCAGGAGCTCAAAGTTGCGCACATGGTTCCTTCTCTCCTCTAATCCCCACAACGACCCTATGAGGTAGGTTAGGCTGAGCTTGAGTGACTTGCCCAAAGTCACCTAGTAAGCTTCATGACAGAGATGGGGATTTGAAGGCTGGTCTCCCAGATCCTAGCCCCATGCTCTAACCACTATGCCACACTATTGAGATTTGTCTTCCAAAGCAACTACTCTATTCCGAACTTTAAAAATGGAAAGCGTAATGCTGGTGGTCAACAAAAGAGGTTTAAAGACTGTCTCCAGGCAAATCTTTAAAAATTTAGCATAAACACCGACAACTGGGAAACACTGGCCTGAGAGCGCTCCAGTTGGAGAACAGCCTTGACCAAAGGCGTCGTGGGCTTTGAAGACACTCGAACTCAGGACGCGAGGGAGAAACGTGCTAAGAGGAAGGCACGCTTGGCAAATCCACACCGGGATCAACTCCCGCGAGGAAACCTATGTCCCCACTGTGGAAGGACGTGTGGATCCAGAATTGGCCTCCACAGTCACTTACGGACTCATTGTTAAAACCGTGTTTATGGAAGACAATCTTACTCGGCTATGAGGGATCACCAAAGAAGAAGTCTATGCCACACTGACTAATAATATCACCTGGATTCCCAGGCTTAAATGGGGGGGATGCAAAAGCTTCATTTGCAAGGGGGGAGCACAGGGCTTAGGGAAAGAAAGCGTATGTGGAAGAACTGTGCCACCTTGCTAATTTATTTGCAGACCCAGCTACCGTTAAAGGCACAGGAGCAGTGAAAAGTTGGCAATATCTTGCAGACTTACCCCATCCTCTTTGTATTCGCACTGGGAGACATCTTTCTTCTCTGCTGTGGGGCAAACCGTCTCCTTGATAGAGAATTTTATAGGCTGGGTTGTTTCACTGGAAGCATCCTGTGGAGACATTGAGCAAAACGGATTGGGGGGGGGGAATACATTTAAAGAGTTTTTAATGTTCCTCTTCGGCCAGGCTCCCAGAGCAGTTTACAGATACTGGAAAAGACAGTCCCAGTTTTTGCAGTTTTTGCAATATTGAAAAAGACGCGACACAAAAGGGGAACGGATTGGGAGGGAGGAGGAAAGAAGCAAACTCAGGTGCAAGATCTTTGCTACAAGTTCGTCTAATTATCAACCGGGAGATGGAAAAGTGCAAGGAAAGGAGGAGATAAGTGTATCTGCCGTGCTCATAGAGCTCCCCTTCCTTCCTTCCACTCTCTCTCTGCTGCAGCCTGATGGAATAGTTGCTGCCTGATGGAACAGGTGATGGAGGGGAGCCAAGGAACTACATACCCAATCAGGCTGCGGCTCGGCTTCCAGCAGTCGGAAGGCAAATTCCGGGTTTTGCTCCTGGTTATAGGTGTCCACGGCTGCGGCAACCACCTGCTCGTAGCTGACGGGAGTGCGGGCCGTGGGGGCTGCCGCGACCACCCCGATGAGCAGCAGAAACAGCTTGCAGCTCTCCATCTTCTTCTCCATCTGTGCTCGCTCTCTCCAAGGTATTCTCACGTTGGTACCTCCCTGCGATTCTGCAGCAGAGCTCCCTTCTTTATAGCCCAGGGCACCCCTTGGCCCTCTAGCCCCCCTCCCCTGTGGGCTAACGTCCTTCGGCTGAGGGTGCATGTGTGGCTTCTCTCGCCCTCCCCCAGGAAGTGCCCGTTGATGTGGGTCCAACTGAAAGGTGGGAGACCCGTTGGGAGTGTGGGGAGAGCAACTGATGAAAACCCTCCTTGCAAAACATCACGGAGGAGAGGGTGGAAGGCCAGGAAGGGGGTCACTGTCTTGGGAAAGGTTGTGGCAACAGGGGAGTCTCTGTGTTCTCTCAGACAGGAGATCGAATCCTGTTGCCACATCTTGCCACAAGCTGTATATGCCATAGACAGGAATTGGGGGGGGGGGGAAGCCTGTTGATTTCTGACTCTCAAAGGCTGTGTTCGTACTCCAGTTTTCTGAGCCCTTGCTTGGTTTTCAAGAACGTAATGACAGGCTGCTGGATCAGGCCAAGGACCACCTAGTAAAAAAAAAAGGTAAAGGATAAGGACCCCTGGACGGTTAAGTCCAGTCAAAGGCGCTCATTTCGCTTTTCAGGCCGAGGGAACCAGCGTTCGTCTGCAGACAGCTTTCCGGGTCATGTGGCCAGCATGACTAAACCGCTTCTGGCTCAACAAAACACCGTGACGGAAACCAGAGTGCATAGAAATGCCGTTTACCTTCCCGCTGCAGTGGTACCTATTTATCTACTTGCACTTTGACGTGCTTTCGAACTGCTAGGTGGGCAGGAGTAGGGACCAAACAATGGGAGCTCACCCCGTCGCGGGGATTTGAACCACCTACCTTCTGATCGGCTAGCCCTAGGCTCTGTGGTTTAGCCCACAGCGCCACCCGCGTCCCCTTGAATTTGCCTAGTCCTCTTTTAAAGGCATCCAAGTCGGTGGCCATCCCTGCCTCCTGTGGCAGGGAGTTCCGTAGTTTATGCGCTGCATGAACAAGCCCTCTCTTTTCTCTGCCCTGAATCTTCCAACATTCCTTGGATTCCGTGAATTCTAGCATTATGAGAGGGAGAACTTTTCCCTATCTGCTTTCTTGATGCTGCACATAATTTTATAACCTCCAACGTGCTGCCTTTTACTCACCTTTTCTCTAAACTCAGAAGATCCAAACGCTGCAAGCTTCCCTCACGTGGAGCACCGTTTGATCTCAGGCTGGCGCTGAAATGGGGTCAGCAACTGGGATAGCATCTTGCCTTGAAAAAGACAGAGAAATGGTCTTCAACTGGAGAGTGAGAGGTTTCTGCCTGACCTAAGGTGGACCACAACAGTGGTGTGTGACACACACACACACACACACACACACACACACTATGTGGTCCCCAAATGCGTGTCAGGACTAACAGTGTGTCCTGGCTCAGAAAAAGCTGAGGACTGTTCCATTGCAGGGCTTCTCAACATGGTGCCCTGTAGGTCACTGGTTCCCAAAGAGGGATCTGGTGCCCCCTGCAAGGCAGTGAGATTAAAAGGGGCACTAAAAGACAAGAGCATGTCAGGCAGGTGCTGGAGGTACCACTGGATCAAGTTTGTCAGTTGTGTTGAACTAATTAAATTGTCTTACTTGGATTTTGGCTACATGTGCAATTAATTGTTACTGTTTTAAATTTTATTGGGTTATTAATTTACTTTGTGGGTGGTGCAAACCGCTGTTCTAAATAATAATATTGTATTTTGTATTGTTTGTTTTATTGGAAAATTTAATAAATTCCTTCTAAAATATTATTATTATTATTATTATTATTATTATTATTATTAATACCCCGCCCATCTGGCTGGGTTTCCCCAGCCACTCTGGGCGGCTTCCAGCAAAATATTAAAGTACAGTGGTACCTCTGGTTATGAACCGGATCCTTTCCGGAGCCCCGTTTGCAACCTGGAAGGTCCCCAACCTGAAGTGCCACATCCGCGCATGCGCATGACGTGATCCAGCGCTTCTGTGCATGCGCGCGGTGTCATTCTGCATGTCTGCGCATGCGCGAATTGCCGAACCCATAAGTAACCCGTTCTGGTACTTCCGAGTTCGGCGTGTTCGTATCCCGTGATGAATGCAACCTGAAGCAATCGTAACCAGAGGTACGATACTTGTTTAATTCTTTAACGTCTGAGGGGAGGGCGTTCCACAGGGCGGACACCACCACCGAGAAGGCCCTCCTTCAGGTATACTGGACCGAGGCCATTTAGGGCTTTCAAGGTCAGTACCAACACTTTGAATTGTGCTCGGAAAAATACTGGGAGCCAATGAAGATCTTTCAGGACCGGTGTTATGTGGTCCCGGCGGCCGCTCCCAGTCACCAGTCTAGCTGCCGCATTCTGGATTAATTGCAGTTTCCGAGTCACCTTCAAAGGTAGCCCCACGTAGAGCGCATTTGCAGTAGTCCAAGTGGGAGATAACCAGAGCATGCGCCACTCTGGCGAGACAGTCTGTGAGCAGGTAGGGTCTCATCCTGCGTACCAGACGGAGCTGGTAGATAGCTGCCCTGTCTACCTACAACACCTTTTATAGGGTACGGGCACTGGGGATGAGTTTGTGCAACCAAGTTGGGAGCCACTGGACTAGATGTTGTTTTTCCGCCGAATCCTCTCACCCCTGATCATGCCGGGACTGATGGGAGTTGGCAGGAGCCCCCCATCCTTTTTCACCACCTGAGGCGAAATGGGGAGGTGTGCTGCGCTGCCTGCCCCCCTTACCAACCGCACCAAGGCCTCACTTGCCAGGGTCACACGACTGCGGCTTCCATGTTCTGGCGAGATCTCGCGAGAGTGCTGCTTCGCTTGCTGGGATCTCGAGAAGGCCGAACGAAACCTCCGCATGATTCGTGGGGCTCTCGTGAGATCTTGCGTGGCATTGTCGTGAGACCTCAAAGGGCTGTTGTGAGTTCCCGCCAGAAGCTGGGAACCGCTGCTTGTCAACAGTGACAACAGTAGGGAACACATCCATGCCTCTTGGATTCTACCACCCGAAGCAGCTGCCTCCGTCTGCCTAATGGACAGCACCATAGCTGTCAACTTTTCCCTTTTCTTGCGAGGAATCCTATTCAGAATAAGGGAATTTACCTTAAAAAAAGGAAAAAGTTGACAGCTATGGACAGGACGGCTCTGGGAGTTGGTTTCCAGCAACATTCAGAGAGTGCCATTTTGACCACTCTTGAAGTGTGGCAACTTTTCAAGTGGGGGGAAAAACAAACGTGACTTGTGAACAGTTCCTTTTCCCACCCAAATTTTCATTTCTTTTTTTTTTAAATCTGCAAGTATACCGTTGAAGTGATAATGCCCAGGAGCCACCAGGGAGGAGGGATTTTCAAACGATCGCTTAAACCGTCAGGTGTGGCTTTTACCACTGGCTTCAGAGTGGGTTGGCACACAGGGCTGGCACCAGGAGAGATGGCTGTTTGGGGTTTCGTTTGTGGCCTGGATTCCTCTTTTTCTTTTGGTAAAGAGTTGTGCAAACTGGGCTTCCAGTTGACTGAATCAGCATGAGGGTTGGGGAACCTCCCTGAGCAACCAGATCTAACACTTAGGAAACGTTTCTAAATCCCTGGCTTAAAATCTCTAGTTTCTGTCCCCATCGCTTCTTGCCCTATCCTCACAGGACTGAGAAAGGGGACGGTTTATTGTTTAAACTTTGCGTTTTGTTGTGTGTTTTTCTTTAAAAAAAACCTTTTTCTGTGCACACAACCGTGGTAGTTCCAAAGAGTGCCGGTTTACAAATTCCTTAAACAAACAAGGTTGTGTGGACTCTCCTTCCTTGGAGGTTTTTAAGCAGATTTTTCGTGGCCATCTGTCAGGAGCTCTTTAGCTGCGATTCCTGCATTATAGGGGGTTGAATTACAAAAGGACCCTCGGGGTCCCTTCCAACTCTACAATGTGATGATTTTATGAAATAGTTAATGTTTTCTCTCCCTCATTCTCAGAGCCTTGTACTGTACATGTTTAGTTTTCGAACAGCTTAGTTCACAAACAACTTGGAACTTGAACGCCACAAACAGGGGTGTAGCAAGTGGGGCGGGGGGCTGCCCCGGGTTCCATAATGGAGGGGGTGACAAATGATCAAGGAACATTTTTTTGAATTTTTTGAATTTTTCTTTTTTTAAATGCCTGCTCCGAAGGTCTTATCTTGCTATACTAGGGATTATATAGCTATATATGAAATTTCATGCATATCGGTTAATATCTTGACCCTCCTCCACCAAAATAGCTGTTCACTTGGCTGTTTTCCCTATGTCGTGAAGGCTGAAATTTCAGTTCAGTGGAGCACTTCCTGTTCCCAACCCTAACCCTGTGGAAAGCCATCTAATTAGACTTTAATTTGATTCTGAGATGTTTTTAGGAGGTAATTTAATTATTGTTTGATTTTATACCAATGTTATGTATCTGATGTTAGCCACCCTGAGCCCGACTTCAGCCGGGGAGGGTGGGATATAAATAAAAGTTTTTTATTATTATTACTTGTTATTATTCCTTTGTAAGAGAATATGAAATACCGTATATACTTGAGTATAAGCCTAGTTTTTCAGCACACTTTTTGTGCTTTAAAAGCTGCCCTCGGCTTATACTCAAGTCAGCCATTCCTTAAGAGGTGTACAAGAACAGTGGTTCTTTACTCTCCCCAGGCAGCTTGTTCCATTCCTGAACTGCTCACATAAATGCAAACTTTAGACCCCAGAAGGCAGAAAGCCTATCAGTTAAGGAAGTATTAAAACCCCACAGGTGCTCACTTTCCCTGGCTCCTGCTTAAACAGGACAGGATCCCAGCCTTCTCTGTATAACACAAGGGAACATTGCGCTGTGGGTTAAACCACAGAGCCCTAGGGCTTGCTGATCAGAAGAATGGCGGTTCGAAACCCTGCGACGGGGTGAGCTCCACAGCAGCAAAGGAGGAAGAGGAAGGAGCAGCCCATGTTGGCATATTAAGCTGAGCAGCTGCACAACAAGAAGGTTGAGGAGACTGTAGAGCAAAACTAGGAGTGGTTTAATGAAAAGCAAAAATAACAGAAATTACATCAGCTAACATTACATTACAGAAACATGACCCATACGGTGACCCACCACCCAGGGCAACTGAGGAAGGTACGCAGACCTCCTTATATACCGTACCCGATTACTGTCACGCCCAAATCAAGACAAACTCAGCATCACCTGCTGCACTGTCCCACAGCTGGAAAACTAGGTCAATTTACTTCTTTCATTCTCTTAAAGAGATATCCCTGTGGAACAATAATGAACCTTGAATTAACATCCAACAGCCCAAAGGGCTGCTTTGGGCTGCTCGTTCCTCCTCTACCACAGTGGCAAAGGTGAACCGGCTTATACTTGAGTCAACAAGCGTTCCCACATTTTGTAGGGAAATTAGGTGCCTCGGCTTATATTTGGGTCGACTTATACTCGAGTATATACGGTAATGTAAAACCATTTTTGCGGGGGGGGGAATCAATGGGGGGGTTTGACAAGAAATTTTCCGCACCGGGTACCACCTGACCTTCCCATGCCTTGGGGGGGGGGTGACAAAATAATTTTTGCCCCAGGGTACCAATTTACCTTGCTACGCCCCTGGCCGCAAACCTGGAAGTAGGTGTTCCGGTTTGCAAACTTTCCCTCGGAAGCCGAATGTCCGGCACGGCTTCCGACTGGCTGCAGGACGCTCCTGCAGCCAATCGGAAGCGGCGCCTTGGTTTCTGAACGTTTCGGAAGTCAAACGGACTTCCGGAATGCATTCTGTTCGAAAACCAAGGTACAACTGTGTATCCAGGCAGCCTTCCCCAACTTCATGCCCTCCAGAGGTTTTCACTACAGCTCCTATCTGTCTAGCTTCACAAATTACAGCCTCAATAACTAACTTTACATGAACCAATGTTGCTAACTGAAATATACTCGGAGTCAAGTGTGAATTTCATGCTCTTTATTCAGCTCATAGTAGTGAGGAATGCAGTTCCCCCAAAACGTCTGCTTTATATACACTATTTACACAATGGGCCCCACGTGATCGGCTAATTCTGGGATACTCCTGTTGGCCAATCAGGTTGCGGATTCACTTCCACCTAGAGCTGGATTGGGTGGCTCCTGCGGACCAATCAGACTGCTGCATTCTGGATCCTATTCTTCTAGGACCAATCAGACTGCTGCATTCTGGATCCTATTCTTCTAGGACCAATCAGACTGCTGCATTCTGAATCCTATTGTTCTAGGACCAATCAGACTGCTGCATTCTGAATCCTATTGTTCTAGGACCAATCACATTGCTGCATTTTGGATCCTATTCAACTCAATACATAACACTAACATAGATATTAATATTAGCCATCACCTCCTGGCAAATAGAAGGGGAAGAAATGGAGGCAGTGAGAGATTTCACTTTCTTGGGCTCCATGGTCACTGCAGATGGTGACAGCAGTCACGGAATTAGAAGACGCCTGCTTCTTGGGAGAAAAGCAATGACAAACCTAGACAGCATCTTAAAAAGCAAAGACATCACCTTGCCGACAAAGGTCCGTATAGTTCAAGCTATGGTTTTCCCAGTAGTGATGTACGGAAGTGAGAGCTGGACCATAAAGAAGACTGATCGCCGAAGAATGGATGCTTTTGAATCATGGTGCTGGAGGAGACTCTTGAGAGTCCCATGGACTGCAAGAAGATCAAACTTATCCATCCTTAAAGAAATCAGCCCTGAGTGCTCACTGGAAGGGCAGATCCTGAAGTTGAGGCTCCAGCACTTTGGCCACCTCATGAGAAGATAAGACTCCCTGGAAAAGACCCTGATGTTGGGAAAGATGGAGGGCACAAGGAGAAGGGGAAGACAGAGGATGAGATGGTTGGACAGTGTTCTTGAAGCTACTAACATGAGTTTGGCCAAACTGCGAGAGGCAGTGAAGGATAGGCGTGCCTGGCGTGCTCTGGTCCATGGGGTCACGAAGAGTCGGACACGACTGAACGACTGAACAAAAGTCTTAGACATGTATTCACTCACATTTATCCCAGTTAGCTTATTCGTCACATGATCTATCCTTGGCTGGGGATTTGGCTGGGGATTGTGGGAGTTGTAGTCATGGAATCATAAGAGTTGGAAGAGACCCCAAGGCTCATCTAGTCCAACCAAGAAGAATATTTCCCCCCCATCTTATTGCTTCCAAATAATGATAACAGCAACACACCCAACTGTGACCCCTCCTGACCCAAAGAGAGGCAGCCCAGCACAGTGCCTTCTAGATGATGATGTCTCGTGGCTAGGAATTATGGGACTCAGAGCCGTCTCATCCATAGGGGCTGGTGGCGCGGCGCGCCAGGGCGCCGGGCCCCCCAGGGGCGCCCCCGTGAGCCCGCCGGCATACCAGGCTCCCCCTCCCCAACCCGCCCCCGCCCCCACGGGCGAGCGGGCGGGCGGGCTGCAAGCCGGCTGCCCTCGCCTCTCGGAGCCCCAGCTGGAGCGCTGGAGCGGCGCGGGGCTTTGCGCGCCCTTCCAGCACTCCAGCGCTCTGAGCGCACGAGCCAGGGAGGGGAGGACAGTACCCGCTCAGCCAGCCCATCTGCCTGACCCCGTGTGCTCCTCGGAGCGCAGATTGCTGCGCCTCCGACAAAGCCGTCTTGAAGGCAGGGAGGGGCGCCGGGGATGTAGCTGGGACAGTGCCCCCGCCCGCCAGCTGGTGGCGAGGTGAGAGTGGAGGGTGCGGGAGCCTTTTCCTGGGAAGGAGGCTCTGCTGAACTCTGGAGATCAAAGGGGGGGTCTTTTACTTCCGAGGAAACACGCGCAGGAAAAGGGCTTGAGAACCATGTGGGCACGCAGCCTGCACGGCTGACCTGTGCCACTTGCTGGTGGACTGGGCCAGCGTACACCCGAGGAAACGTTCCTGGCGAGATCTGCACATGAGAAAAGTTCTGGGTGGGATTGCAACCGGACGGGGGAGGGGGTCCGTCCACTCTTGTTGTGGCCTCTCTCTCTCTCTCTCTCTCTCTCTCTCTCACACACACACACACACGGCAATCACGTCTCTATTCCGGCAATCTGAATTCTAGAAAAAGCAGAATTTGCAGCGAAGAGAGAAACAATCCACGAGCAAACAAGTCAGAATTTGCAAACAGAAGGGCAATGTTCCTCTTTTCCTGCATCCAAAAGGAATAATAATATTTTTTTTTAAAAAAGTGGGGTGTTGGTTCATTTTATTTTATTTCTTCAAGTCGGATTCCCAAGCTTTAAAAGAGAAATAAATGAGTCTGAAGAAAAAGAAAGAGAAATGAGCCAAGGACTTAAAAGGGGGAGGGGACCTGCCAGGGGGAAAGGGGAGGGGGAGACTATGGGAAATTGCAAAGGGGGCGTCCAAAAGAGTAGTGGTGGGTTTTTGCAGGGATAAATAAAAGAGGAAAAGAATGGTGTGTGTGTGTGTGCATGTGTAAGGGGCTGATTTTAGGGAGCCGAAATGGCACTGGGAGATGTGTGTGCGTGTGTAAGCAACACCGAAGCAATTTAAGATGCAGGGTGCATTTTGGGGCAGGTGGCAACCCAAGCAGATCAGAGCCCTGCTTAATTTGCTTTGCTTCTCCACTATGGCGCTTTCCTCTTCCCCCACCTCTGTGGCTTCTCCTTCCCTTTGCTCCCCAGTCGTATCCATATGGGGCGGGGATCTTTGTGCCATGGGGCGCTGCTGCGTGCGTGTGGGGGGCGCCGGAGGGATCGTTGAACCACGGCGCCAGGTAGGCTTAAGACGGCCCTGATGGGACTTGTAGTCCAACAACATCTGGAGGGCACCATGTCGGTTGCTCCAGGTTTTAGGGACATGACAGTTTTTTCTCAGCCGCTCTGGAGGAAATGCACGTCAGGATTTAGCAACAAACAGGATTGAAAGCATCCCCAAGACTTCCATCCGCAGCAGCAACTTTGAATTTAGTTTGTACAGGTATGCCAGGCAATGTACAGTTGCGCTCAAGCCGGCAGGGCTCTGCTTGCGGGATTATAAATCTAAACAGGCAGAGAGTGAAAGGAATAAGAAGGGGGGGGAGAGCAGTTTCCCCCCAAGGCCGTGAAAAATATCCACTCAAGAGAAAAAAAGATTTGTGTGGTAAATGGTGAGAAGACAAAAATCAGAGCGGGAAACCAAAATATGTGAAATCTTTTTTTATTGAGTTTTACATTGCAAATTTAAATCCAGACATTAAACATCAACATCACCATTTAGAATTATTTTGTCTGTTTTTTTAAAAAAAATACTCAGTTTTTACCATAGTTTTTTGTACATTGCAAGTATTACTCAAGGCATTTTAATTTTATTTTTTTGCATGCAAAATAAAGAGGGTTTTTTGAGAAGAGGAAGGAAGAGGCTCGATCCGTCTACACCAACCACCTGTTTTGAGCTACAACTCCCCATAGCTTCTGCCAGCATGGCTGAACTGGTGCGCACTGGTCCTGGTAGGGTGGAAAGTGAGGTGGACATCAGGAGAAGAACCCAGTTAAATGGTCAAGGGAAAGGGCTGTAGCTCAGTGGAGGGGGCCCAGCTGAAGGTCCCAGGTTCGATCCCCAGTGGCACTCCCTGCCTGAGATTCTGGAGCACTGCTGCCAGTCCGGGCAGGCAATACTGAGCCAGATGGACCAGTGGGTGCAATTCAAAATAGGGCAGCTTTCTGTGTTCCTAAACGACTGGTGCAGCTAGAGCCAACGATGGATGGAGCAAGCCATTCTAGTTTTGACTCCATCTTTCCGGTGAGTTCTGCAAAGGCAACACTGAGGAAGAGGCTGGCAGGCAAGGAGACCCCCCTGGACTGGGTGGAAGTAGGAAGGCAGAAAGGTGGAGGCCATCGGAGGACAGAATCAGGTTGGATGGGCGGTGACTCATTTTCCTGAATGGACCAGCCATCGCTGCATTGTCTCCTCCGGCATGGCTGGGGAGGATGGAAGTTCAGGAGGGCACCAGGTTGGTGAAGGCTGGCAGGCATTACCAAGGCAACAGGGTGGTGGGGAAAAGCGAAATCTGAAGAAGGGTGAACAGGCTGGACCCGGAATCGGAGAAAAAGTGTGTGAAAGAGACAGAGAGGAGCTTTCTACACGTTCCTCGGGATTTCTCCACCTGCTGCTCAATATCGGATTGTCCCTCCCACCATTACTCCCTGGCCCTTGAAGATTTTGCGGAAACCCTTCTTGACACCCTTCTTGATCTTCTTAAACTTCTTCTTCAGCCACGACCGCTTCACCCGTTTGGGCTCAGGCTGCAGAGGAGAGAGGAAAAAGAGCCTCCTGTTAGGACCTCATCCCTCAGTGGGTGGGCTGTGGACCACCAAAATGGGTGCCAACTTGCCTGGTTCTACCTCTCTCTCCTCCCTTTCTTGGCTGTTGTTTTGCTGCCAAGTCTCAGTCCTCCTGGCTGAAATGCTGTGGGATAACCAGCCTCCTATAACCAATGTACGGTACTTAAGTCTAATTAACACATGAAGGGGTTAAGATCATAGAGTAAGCTGTCCTGCCACGCTTAGCTATGTCCACTTCCCCTCACCTTGTGAGGAACTACCGTATATACTTGAGTATAAGCCTAGTTTTTCAGCACACTTTTTGTGCTTTAAAAGCTGCCCTCGGCTTATACTCAAGTCAACCATTCCTTAAGAAGTGTACAAGAACGGTGGTTCTTTGCTCTCCCCAGGCAGCTTGTTCCATTCCTGAACTGCTCACATAAATGCAAACTTTAGACCCCAGAAGGCAGAAAGCCTATCAGTTAAGGAAGTATTAAAACCCCACAGGTGCTCACTTTCCCTGGCTCCTGCTTAAACAGGACAGGATCCCAGCCTTCTCTGTATAACACAAGGGAACATTGCGCTGTGAGTTAAACCACAGAGCCCTAGGGCTTGCTGATCAGAAGAATGGCGGTTCGAAACCCTGCGACGGGGTGAGCTCCACAGCAGCAAAGGAGGAAGAGGAAGGAGCAGCCCAAAGGGCTGCTTTGGGCTGCTCGTTCCTCCTCTACCACAGTGGCAAAGGTGAACCGGCTTATACTTGAGTCAATAAGCTTTCCCACATTTTTGTAGGGAAATTAGGTGCCTCGGCTTATATTCGGGTCGGCTTATACTCGGGTATATACGGTAGGTAATCAAGCCTTTGTTCCCTTTCAGTCTATCTGATGAACTCAGCAACACTGAAGCTGAGCTGGGGTAGCTCAGCTGATAGAGCATGAGACTATTAATCTCAGGGTTGTGTGTTCGAATCCCATGTCTGACCGATTGGGAATTTGGTGAGATCCATGGGGAATTCCTTTCACACATGACAAATTGGTTAAGAGGACGCTACGGCGTCAACCCCTTCCACCTCAGAAGGTGCCCCGAAATACCGTCTTACCTCGTCCTCTACGGCTTCACAGGTGACAACGGCCACAGGTGGGTTCTCAACCAGGAAGTAAAAGCTGGAGCATTCCTTGACCACCTGCAAAGGAAGGAAATGGGAGGTGAAACCGAGGTTGGTGCCAGGAGGAGCCTCCCTCTTTGGGAGTATTGCTTTGCATGCAGTTAGCCCCTGGTTCGATCCCTGGCACAGGGTTCACCAACGTTGTGCCCAGGGGCGCCCAGGGCCCTACCTGTGTGCTGTGTGTGTGTGTGTGTGAGAGAGAGAGAGAGAGAGAGAGAGCAGGAAGTATACGAGTGTGTAACTTCGTACTGACATGACTGCCAGCATGGTTAGTACGTGCGCTTAATGTGTTTGTTTGTTGTGCTGACGGGGAGTGTGGCACATTTGTGCAGTGCAAGTCTGGCTACGTCCACACATTGGCACAAGACTAATGATGACTACGCTGGTGTCAGGTTGCTGTCAGCGGCTCCCGGCCGGTTGCCCAGGAAAGTATAAAGACAAGGAAAGGTTTCTTGCAGTCCTTTTTTTATTCCAGTCTTTACAGAGAGAGGCTATAGAACCCAGCCTCTTGGATAATGGCGTTGTCCCGACTGAATCTCCACCCCACCCTCCTTCTCTCCCACTTCCTAATTCGTCACTTCTACGGGTGCTGCTACAAGCCCTCTGTCTTTGAGCTCTTTGCTCTCCTACTTTTAAGGCTTGCCAGGTCCTGGGAGACGGAGGGTCTGGGATGCTTTCTGATGACACTGTGTCAGCCGGGTGTTGTTGTTTCGGCTTTTCCCTTTATTTCCCGGCTTTCCCCCTCAACTGCCTCTGAGCTGCGACCTTCCTCACCACCCCCCTTGTAAAGCTGTACTGTCTTCCTCTTCCTCTTCCCTGGGAGTGTCAGGATGGGGAGGTGGTCTCCACCATTCCTGCTCTGCCCAGTCCCGGACAGCTGGATCCTGGGGTCATTGAATGCAGCTGAATGATCAGAACGGACAAATGGAAGGACCTTTTCACAAAGCAGAGAGCTAAACGATGGATTTACTCCCTTCAGGAGGAAGTAAACCTAAAGGAAAAGGGACCCCTGACCATTAGGTCCAGTCACGGATGACTCTGGGGTTGCGGAGCTCATCTCGCTTTACTGGCCGAGGGAGCCGGCGTACAGCTTCCGGGTCATGAGGCCAGCATGACTAAGCCGCTTCTGGCGACACCAGAGCAGCGCACGGAAACGCTGTTTACCTTCCCGCCGGAGCGGTACCTATTTATCTACTTGCACTTTGACGTGCTTTCGAACTGCTAGGTGGGCAGGAGCAGGGACCGAGCAACGGGAGCTCACCCCATCGCGGGGATCCGAACTGCCGACCTTCTGATCAGCAAGCCCTAGGCTCTGTGGTTTAACCCACAGCGCCACCCGCGTCCCTCAGGAGGAAGTGAGGGCCATCAAATTGGATGAACATAAGAACATGAGAAGACCCTGCGGGAGTATGCTTCAAAATACCAGTTGTTGGGAATTTCAGAAGGGTAGAGTGCTGTGATGTTCACGTTCTGCTTATGGGCATCCCATAATAGCCACTGTGAGAACGGCCTGCTAGATGAGACCTCGAGAAAGCAGTCCCTGTGCAGATGCGAGCCTTGGACTGAAACAGATTCCTGGCCCCCCGACTTCGCCCAGCCTTACCCCTCCGTCTCTGAAGCTGCATTCCTCCACGGGGCGTTCCTCCTCTGCCAGGCACTCGGTTTCTTGGATTGTGAAATTCAGCTCTTGGGCGCTTTCGGAACTCGCATCCTGAGACAAACAAGAGCAACCAAATCAGAGCTGATAGTCCAAAAACCTTGCCTGAGACTAGTGGGGAGCGCAAACATTTCGGGTGGGCGTGTTATGGTGTCTATGGTGTAAAATAAATGTTCATAAATGTACCAGGCAAACACATGCATAAATATATAAACCACATGTCTGAAAACAGTACAGTGGTACCTCGGGTTACATACGCTTCAGGTTAAGAACTCCGCTAACACAGAAATAACGCTTCAGGTTAAGAACTTTGCTTCAGGATAAGAACAGAAATCATGCTCTGGCGGCGCAGTGGCAGCGGAAGGGTCCCATTAGCTAAAGTGGTGCTTCAGGTTAAGAACAGTTTCAGGTTAAGAACGGACCTCCGGAACGAATTAAGTACATAACCAGAGGTACCACTGTACAGGGATACAGCCCTAAAGCCATTTTGGCTCTTTCAGTGACCTCAAATATCCCTCTGCAGTTTGGATGGAAATGGGAAAAGCCTCGCCATTGTCTCTGTGCTCACATATCCTGCCTTAAGGGCACATTTGTGTATGAATAGGGTGAGCCTGTGACCTGGACTCAGGAATTAAATATTTACCATCACAAAAGAATGGACAGGCTTCTAGTTACAGGTAGGTAGCCGTGTTGGTCTGCCGTAGTCGAAACAGAATAAAAAATTAAAAAAATCCTTCCAGTAGCACCTTCGAGACCAACTAAGTTTGTTCTTGGTATGAGCTTTCGTGTGCATGTATCTGAAGAAGTGTGCATGCACACGAAAGCTCATACCAAGAACAAACTTAGTTGGTCTCAAAGGTGCTATTGGAAGGAATTTTTTTTAAAAAAAATATTTTGTTTTGAATGTCCAGGTAAACCCATTACCAGGTTTCTTGCCAGACAGGATTCTGCTGTAGACCGCCCCTTCTGTGATGTATGTATGATGAATTGGGGTGGTGGTCTTGAGCTACAGGGTAGGCAATTTCAAAAGTCTATATAAGAGCTTGCACCTGAATTATTTTGGGTTCCTCCTCCCTCCTGCGTGGGGGGGGGGTGTGAGCACCCTGCTGCAACAGTTTAATAAAGATCAGGCTTACTAGCTGCTTTGCTTCTCAATATTCTCTGGTTGGCCTGTTATTTTCTCCTACTGATGGAGAACCTATATAAGGACTCTATACGGGTTCTTGGGTACCCCATAAGGCAGGGGTCAGCAAACTTTTTCAGCAGGGGGCCAGTCCACTGTCCCTCAGACCTTGTGGGGGGCTGGACTATATTGGGGGGGGATGAACGAATTCCTATGCCCCACAAATAACCCAGAGATGCATTTGAAATCAAAGGGCACATTCTACTCATGTAAAAACACACTGATTCCTGGACCATCCGCGGGCCAGATTGAGAAGGCGACTGGGCCGGATCCGGCCCCCGGGCCTTAGTTTGCCTACCCATGCCACATGATATTATGATGAGGGCTGATCTGAAGAGCTAAGTGATTCTGATTAGTTTAGGATAATGACATTGGGTTGCAACCGCCAAGATTGCAGTGATCCTTCGATTGGTGATTGGAAATGCATACTGTGGAACCTCGGTTTTCGAACGTACCGGTAATCTGTTCCGGAAGACCGTTCGACTTCTGAAATGTTCGAAAACCGAGGATCAATGGTCTGTGTTATGTATTGAAGTTCTCACCCTAGGCTACTAGGGGTGTTGTGTATATAGTTTCACTCTGCCCACCGTGACTGCAGTTCTCACTCAGGTCCACAACATGCAAATGAAGGATTGAGAGTGCCGTTCACGGATTGGGTAGCTAGAGAGAGTTGTTACTGTTGCATGTTACTGAGTACTATATAAGCAGGCTGGCTCAGCCCTCCAGTCCAGTTCTGTTCCAGACTGAGAATAAAGAGAGCTGCTTGGAGAATCACTGTGTCGTCTGCTATGTCCGCCCGCTACTTAATAGTCTGGCTCCAAAGTCAATGGGGGGAAATGAAAAATGAGCCTCGGAAGCCGTTAGACTTCTGAGGTGCGTTTGGAAAACAGAAGCAATTACTTCCGGGTTTTCGGAGTTCGGGTTTCAAATTATTCGGCTTCCGAGACGCTCAAAAACCGATGTTCCACTGTAATCTGGAAGTGTATAAATAAATTGCTTCGGATGTTTGTCCTTTGCAGCCTTCTCCTTATTTTTGAGACTGTCTCTAGGCATTTGTCTTTCAATAAAGGCCTATATTTTCACTTGAAAAGTGCATTCTGTGAGGGATTCCTCCAGTCTAGGAACCCCTTTATAAATTTCTCCAGCAGTACCAGAATATGGGAGTCAGATACATTGAGCGGCTTGCTTGCTTCCTTCCTTCCTTCCTTCCTTCCTTCCTTCCTTCCTTCCTTCCTTCCTTCCCAGAGGGAGGGTGGAAGCAGATGCACAGGTGGCCTTAGGCTAAACGCACGCCATACAGTCAAAACACATGACCTCCCCCCATTGAATCCTGGGAACTGTAGTTTACCACTCTCAGAGCGACAACCCCCAGCACCCTTAACAAACCACAGTTCCCAGAATGCTTTGGTGGGAAGTTGATGTGCTTTAAAAATATATACCGCATCCAAACCCTTAGCATCTCAAACCTGCCTCCTGGTTTATAAAACCCCAGAACGCGCCATGCACATTGATGGCGCATACCAGCCTTCCCCAACCTGGTGCCCCCAGATGTTTTGGACTGCAACTCCTATCGGTCCTGGAAAGCACAGCTGCTTCCTGAAACACGATTGCAAAAATCGCAGGTGCATATATCTATAGATGAACGAGGACAGCAGGACTTACCCAGTTGGGCTGAGGGGCAGCGTTCAGAAGCCGATAGGTGAAGTCTTCGCCTGCTTTTTGGTTGTACAGGTCGACAGCGAGCGCCGCGGCGTCCTCGTAGCTCAGCGGTTCTTTGGCAGGAGGCAAGACAGTGGTTGCGGCGGCAGCTGCCCCAACCACTAGCAGGACTCTCCAGAAACAGCTCTCCATCTTCGTTGCCTCCGATCTATCCCTTCTGCTGGTGGCTCTTGGGAGCTGATGTAGCCTCTTGGGTCCAGAAGTCCCCCTTTTTATGTGCGGTCAATTGCACGGATCATGCGCTGATTGGCCAGCAGTCTGGGGTTTCCCCCGCAAACCGGTGACTCAGTTCCTATGTGCTCATGTGAGAAATTCCGGCACCCAAACTTAAGCAATGTGGAAAAATATTTAGTCGGTGGGAGGGAGGGGGAAGGTGTCCTTTAATGTTCACTCTGGGAACTGGGCTTGGCATGAGAAGTACATGAGGAAGTACATTTCATACAAGGAAGGTTTTTGTTTTGTTTTTTTAATATAGATTGCACTTTTTCTCATTTGAACAGATTTTCGAAGTTAAGCTGTAACTGGGAAAATTCCCGCACTCCTCGTCTTTGCGAGCTAAGAGGCACTTGTGGGCAAGGTATGTGGGAGATGCTGGGAATGTAAGAACCTACCTGAATCTGGCCAATGGCCCATCTAATCCAGCATCATTTCCTCCCAGTGGCCAGGGTAGCCAACAAGCAGGAGCTGAGCACAAAATCAGACCCTCCAAGTGCCCCTATTTTCCAGGGACAGTCCCGGATTTACAGAAGCCGTCCCAGTTTCTGATTTGACTCCAGAATGTCCCGCTTTTACTTAAAGGTAAAGGGACCCCTGACCATTAGGTCCAGTCACGGATGACTCTGGGGTTGCAGCGCTCATCTTGCTTTATTGGACAAGGGAGCTGGCGTACAGCTTCCGGGTCATGTGGCCAGCATGACTAAGCCGCTTCTGGCGAACCAGAGCAGCGCACGGAAACGCCGTTTACCTTCCCGCCGGAGAGGTACCTATTTATCTACTTGCACTTTGACGTGCTTTCGAACTGCTAGGTGGGCAGGAGCAGGGACTGAGCAACGGGAGCTCACCCCGTCGCGGGGATTCGAACCACCGACCTTCCGATCAGCAAGCCCTAGGCTCAGTGCTTTAGACCACAGTGCCACCCAGTTTTACTTAGGACATCCCTATTTCCATCGGAGAAATGTTGGAAGGTATAGAGTTATGAGACCCCCAAGCCAAGGAGATAAGTAACTAGACAACCTCTAGAAGACATCTGGTGCTGGAGGAGACTCTTGAGAGTCCCTTGGACTGCAAGAAGATCAAACCGATCAATTCCCAAAGAAATCAGCCCTGAGTGCTCACTGGAAGGACAGATCCTGAAGTTGAGGCTCCAGTACTTTGGCCACCTCATGAGAAGGGAAGACTCCCTGGAAAAGACCCTGATGTTGGAAAAAATGGAGGGCACAAGGAGAAGGGGACAACGGAGGATGAGATGGTTGGACAGTGTTCTCGAAGCTACTAACATGAGTTTGGCCAAACTGCGAGAAGCAGTGAAGGATAGGCGTGCCTGGCGTGCTCTGGTCCATGGGGTCACGAAGAGTCGGACACGACTAAACGACTGAACAACAACAACAGAAGACATCTGAAAGCAGCCCTGGACAGAGAAGTTTTTTAATGTTTTATTAGGTTTTTATACATGTTGGAAGCTGCCCAGAGTGGCTGGGGCAAGCCAGTGAGATGGGTGGGGTATAAATATAATAATAATAATAATAATAATAATAATAATAATAATAATAATAATAATATTGAATAGGTACAGGGGTCAGCAAACATTTTCAGCAGGGGGCCGGTCCACTGTCCCTCAGACCTTGTGGGGGGCCAGACTATATTTTGAAGGAAAATTCCTATGCCCCACAAATAACCCAGAGGTGCATTTTAAATAAAAGCACACATTCTACTCATGTAAAAACAACTGATTCCCAGACCGTCCATGGGCCGGATTTAGACGGCGATTGGGCCGGATCTGGCCCCCAGGCCTTAGTTTGCCTACCCATAGAATAGGACGTCCCAATTGGAGAAATGTTGGAGTGTATGCACTATCCCCTCCTGTTTTTCCCAGCAATAGACATTCGGAGGCACCAGGGCTCTGAATGTGAATAATGCCCATATTCAGGGCCAGCCAATATATTTTGGCACCTGAGGCAGCCCCCCCCCCAAAATAAAAATAATATTGCCTACCAAAAAGTGGGTGCTTCTGGGTAACCCTACAGAGCAGTCCACTTGATCAATCCGTAGCTATTTAATGAGTAGCCATTCTGATTTGTCTGTGGGGAAGTCCGATTCTGTTGCATCAAACCACAGCACGTTTTCCAGTAACTTTCCTTATTGCAAAGAGGCCAGTCTTTTGGGGAAGTGAGTTTCTTGCACAAGGCCTCTCAACTAGCTTTAATTGTGCACCCTGAATTTGCCAGTACAGTGGTGCCTCAGGTTACAGATGCTTCAGGTTACAGACGCTTCAGGTTACAGACTCCGCTAACCCAGAAATACCTGGGTATCTGAAGAAGTTTGCATGCACACGAAAGCTCATACCAAGAACAAACTTAGTTGGTCTCTAAGGTGCTACTGGAAGGAATTATTATTATTTTGTTTTGACTATGGCAGACCAACACAGCTACCTACCTGTAACCAGAAATAACGCTTCAGGTTAAGAACTTTACCTCAGGATGAGAGCAGAAATCGCGCACTGGCGCTGTGGCGGCAACGGGAGGTCCCATTAGCTAAAGTGGTGCTTCAGGTTAAGAACAGTTTCAGGTTAAGAACGGACCTCCGGAACGAATTAAGTTCTTAACCCGAGGTCCCACTGTATGTGACTGAATCTCAGCCCCAAACAGTGGCAGCCTAGAAGTGCCCTGTGTCTCTTCCGAGTAACACACACTAAAATTTTAGCAAGTTGTGCCCAGAACCTTGCTCTGCTTTCCTTTGGACCCATCAGCAAGGCTGAGAGGGAGTCTTGTCATCTGGGCATCACTTTGGTGTTGCTAACGCAGCGGTCTCTCAAGACAGACGGATGCCAGCCACTCTCTCCAACAGTGGAGGGAGAGCCTAGCCCTCTTGGCTAGTAGCCTCGAGAGGTCCGGAGGGTGGCAATAAGAAAACGGGGCCTTTTCTACAGTGGCTCCCCGTCTGTGGAATGCTCTCCCCAGGGAAGTTTGCCTGGTGCCTTCATTATACACCTTTACGTGCCGGGGGGAAACGTTCCTTTTCAACCAGTCCTTTGGTTGATCTGATCAACACCCCATACCCTTTTAAAATGTGGCTCTTTTGGGGGGGGGGTTATTGGGTTATTCTTTTTATTTTGATTTTATATATCGTGATTTTTTTGTGACCTGCCCTGAGACCTCCAGGTATAGGGCGGTATTTAAATTCAATTAACAACAACAACAACAACAACAACAACAACAACAACAACAGCCACTGGTACCCTTGTTTCAAATTTAGAAAGATGACTACATTTCTGTTTGTGGTTCCAAAATTGGTAAATGTGAACTGTTTTGAATTTCTCCCCATTCCTAAGTGCCGCACTTTTTAATCTCTGACAAAAAATTTTTTTAAGAAAGCAGGGAGGCATTAGACATAGTTAGCTGCCAGAAACCAAGTCAACCCCTTGGTCCATCTACTGTCCAAGAAGTCAAGTAGGGGGTCTTCCCAGACCCTACCTTGAGATGCCAGTCAGGGCCGGCTTACCCATAGGCGCTAGGGGTGTGGGGCACCCGGGCATCGAGCTCTCAGGGGCTCCATGCCAAGAGTCCGGGGCTGAGATTTGGAGTCCGGGGATTGAAGAGCCAGGCCAGCCGACAGTTGCTGCCGAGAGGAGCGGAGCCCGTCGGAGCGCCGCATGCTTTTCTGCTGCGGACACTGAGGGTGTCGGCTGGCTCCGCCCTCCTGCGCACGTGGGATTGGCGGGCCATCGAGAGTCCCGCCCCCCCACACACACATTGCTCACAAGAGGCGTGCACCTTCCCTCCCAAGCCTCTGTGAAGATTGCTCTCCTCCCTCCACCCGCAGCGGCATGGGAGACAGTTGTGTGTGCCCCCCAACCAAAAAAGCTCAGCGACTCTGAGCTGCCCCCCTGAAAAAAGATTGGGGGCGCTGGGCGGTTTCTTGCACCCCGGCGCCACATATGCTAAAGACGGCCCTGATGCCAGTGAAGTTTGAATTCAGGACCTTTTACCCGCAAGGCAGGTGCTCTCCTACTGAGCTATGGCTAAGTACGGAAGCATGTGTCAATTGCGATTCTCATGTTTCCAATCTTAAATTCAGTTCCTCACATCTTGCAGAGATTTGTGGTCTTTTTGAAAATTCATCACCATTTTAGTGAAAATCTCTCCTAATAAGCAAATAGCAAGAATAATATTTATACATACATACATACATACATACATACATACATACATACCCTGGCAGCCATTCCTACCCATCAGTCTAGCATTTTTGGTTTTGACTGATGTACACAATTTTGCAATCACGTTTCCCTGATACGATGCATTTTTGTTTGTTATTTTCACCCATATCTTCTTTTTTATGCCACAAATACAGAGCTTTCCAAACATTTCATGTTGGTGACACACTTTTCAGACATGCGTCATTTCACGGCGCAGTAATTCAGTTTTACTAGCAAACCGGCGGTTAAACTTCCAGCCCCAGGAGTAAAGCGGGGAGCGTTCACAAGACACACCTACACACTGCAGCCAACACACTAATGTGTTTGGAACGCTCTGCCCTAATATACGCATCTAGTGTTTGGTGGGATAACGGCACCACAATAAGAGATGACTTTCGAAGGAGAGCTGTGTCTCAGTTTGTATATTATTTTGGAAAGCCCAAATTCAATTAGACTTAAAATGTGTATCGAATTGAATTTGTCCTCTGTCCCTCACTATGGTGCATCCCTAAAGCTGATGTGTAGCCATCAATTTGCTGAAGCTAAGCAAGTCTGAATCTGGACAGAATCTAGATGGATGGATGGATGAATGGAACCACCCAGCAACCACTTTGGCAAGATAGAGTGGTACCTCGGTTTACAAACTTAATCCATTCCAGAAGTCCGTTCTTAAACCAAATACATTCTTAAACCGAGGCACACTTTCCCTAATGATGTCTCCTGCCGCTGGTGCCCTTCCATCGTTCGGCTTCCGTTCGTAGACCGAGGTAAAGTTTGCCAACCAGAACATTACTTCTGGTTTTGCGGAGTTCGTAAACCGAATACTTCGTAAACAGGACTGTTCGTAAACCGAGGTACCACTGCACAAATGTAAAGGATAAAGGTAAAGGGACCCCTGACCATTAGGTCCAGTCGCGGACGACTCTGGGGTTGCGGCGCTCATCTCGCTTTACTGGCTGAGGGAGCCGGCGTACAGCTTCCGGGTCATGTGGCCAGCATGACTAAGCCGCTTCTGGCGAACCAGAGCAGCGCACGGAAACTCCGTTTACCTTCCCGCCGGAGTGGTACCTATTTATCTACTTGCACTGTGTGCTTTCGAACTGCTAGGTGGGCAGGAGCTGGGACCGAGCAACGGGAGCTCACCCCGGTGCGGGGATTCGAACCGCCGACCTTCTGATCGGCAAGCCCTAGGCTCTGTGGTTTAGACCTCAAAAATGCAAAATGATACAGAATTCCTACATGGCTCTCAGAGTCACCTTTAGGAACTGCAGCCAGTGCTTGCCAGATTTTCAAGGGGGTGGTGGGAATGTACCGTATCCTGCAACCAGATTTGCATAAATCCCGATCCTCCGCATATTTCACATGTAAACGTGGAGATGAGACCTTTCCCCGCTAGCCAGTAATTATTTTCTGGAACTTTCCCAGAGTATGTTTGGCCTTTCCAAACCCTTCATCCATCATTTAATGGGCTGGGCTCTGTAATGCAGGCAAATCGTTCCTCCGCCAGGGACACATTCTTCTCTCCAGAGGTGCTTGAAGGCACGTGAACACAGTTACTACAGAATCTCTGGGAGGAGGAGGAGTGCAACTTTTCAGCCCCTCCTGGGCTTTCCCCCACGCCATCATTTCCCAAGTCGATAGCAATGGCTTCCCCACCCCAAAAAATTCCACATTTATATCAGAAAAACAAGCTTCTTTGTGTTCTGTTGCATAATCAGAAGCCCTGTTCTCACCCTGGTGCTATGCATTCGTGACTGGTGTTTTCTCTTAAATCGTTGAGATTGAGTCAACAAGGAAGGACATGGCAGAGATTATCTGAGGCCACCTTTTGTTTTATATCAGTTAATGCCTTTGTCTGCATTTTATTACGATCTTCAAGTTGGAGGGAATGAGGAAGTTCCACAAAAGTGAAGTCACGGTAAATGTACAGATGGAGGTTTCCATTTGGCTGGATGGGGCTTGGCAAATGATGGGGTTTCCATTGAAGAGAACTGATCTGTAGAAAGGACTTTATGATCTGAAAAGAGAGACAATGCATGTACTTTTGTAACCCCCAAAAATCTTTAATGCAAACAGAGAAATTCCTCCTCCTCCCCTGACAATCAACAGTGAATATGGAGGCTGCCGTGCCATGACATATGAACAAACCACAAGGCGTGTAGAGAAGGGAGACCAAGATGATCAAGGGTCTAGAAACCAAGCCTTTGGAGGAATGGTTGAACAAACTGGGTATGTTTAGCCTGGGAAAGTATACCTGAAGGAACGTCTCTACCCACATCGTTCAGCCCGGACATTGAGGTCCAGCTCCGAGGGCCTTGTGGCGGCTCCCTCCCTGCGAGAAGTGAGGTTACAGGGAACCAGGCAGAGGGCCTTATCAGTGGTGGTGCCCGCCCTGTGGAATGCCCTCCCATCAGATGTCAAGGAAATAAACAACTCTCTGACTTTTAGAAGACACCTGAAGGCAGCCCTGTTTAGGGAAGTTTTAAATGTTTGATGTTTTATCATGTTTTTAGTGTTCTGTTGGGAGCCGCCCAGAGTGGCTGGGGAAACACAGCTAGATGGGTGGGGTATAAATAGTACATTTTTTTCAAGTTGTTGTTGTTGTTGTTGTTGTTGTGACTGAGAGGAGGCAGGACAGCCACCTTCAAATATCTGAAGGGCTGACCCATGACAGAGGGAACAAGTGTGTCTTCTGCTGTACCAGCGGGGAGGACACAATCCAATGGATTTTAATGGCAAGAAAGGAGATTCAGGATGAGCTTTCTCGTGGTAAGAGCTGTTCGACAGTGGAACGGGATCCCTGGCAAGGCGGCAGGCTCTGCTTCGTTGCAGACAATGTGCCTCTGAATACCAGCTGCTAAAAAACACTTGGAGGGGAGTGCTTTTGTGCTTGGGTCCTGCTTGCAAGCTTCCCTTTTGGACCCCTTGCGGTCAGCCACAGTGAGAACAGGATGCCGCTGTCAGGGACTGGGCAGAGGAGGAAGGGGAAGACAGTACCGATTTCCAGGGGGGGGGGTGAGGAAGGTCGCAGCTCAGAGGCAGATGAGGGGGAAAGCTGGGAAATAATGGGAAAAGCCAGAATAACATCTGGCTGACATGTTGTCATTTGAAAGCCAGTGTGGTGTAGTGGTTAAGAGCGGTAGACTCGTAATCTGGTGAACGGGGTTCGCGTCTCCGCTCCTCCACATGCAGCTGCTGGGTGACCTTGGGCTAGTCACACTTCTTTGAAGTCTCTCAGCCCCACTCACCTCACAGAGTGTTTGTTGTGAGGGAGGGAGGGAAAAGGAGAACGTGAGCCGCTTTGAGACTCCTTCGGGTAGTGATAAAGCGGGGTGTCAAATCCAAACTCTTCTTCTTCTTCTACTGTCGGAGACAGCATGCGTCTGAAATCACAAGTGGGAAGAGAGCTGTTGAGCTCAGACGCTGTTTACGGGCTTCCTGTGTGCATCTGCTTGGCCAACATGGTGCTCTCTACATGTGGCGGACTACAAATCCCATGAGGCAGTGATAGCCACCAGATAATAATAATAATAATAATAATAATAATAATAATAATAATAATAATAATATTTGTATCCCGCCCTCCCCGGTCAAAACCGGCCTCAGGGCTCAAGGCGGCTAACATCAAATATTTAACATTGGTATAAATTCTAACAATAATTAAATTGCCTCCTAAAAACAAGGATCAAATTAAAATCTAATTAGATGGCTTTCTGCAGGATTAGGGTTGGGAACAGTAAATGCTCATCAGTTTAAAGGCTTTGTATGAGTATTAGACATGATGACTATGCTCTCTGCCTCAGTGAGCATCCTGGATAGGTCAATCAGTAGAGGCTCTTAATCTCAGGGTTGTGGGTTCAAGCCCCACTTTGGGCGAAATATTCCTTCATCGCAGGGGGTTGGGCTAGATGACCCTCAGGGTTCCCTTCCAACTCTGCAGTTATTTGATTCTGACGGTCACAGGCAGCAATGCTTCTGAATACCAATTTCTGGACACCACAGGAGGGGAGACGGCTCTTGTGTTCGAATCCTGTTTGCCGGTTTCCCGTAATGGGCATCTGGGTGGCTGCAGTGAGAACAAAATGCTGGACTAGAGGGGCCCTTGGCCTGATCCAGCAAGGCCTTCTTACTTCTTAATATTGTACAATCCTTCAGCATACCGATGGAAATAAACAGTTTATAACTGGTTTGTTGCTCAAAGGTACAGGGAGCAGATCGCTGGGGGTCGTCAGCAGCAAACTTGACATTTCATTTACCACAACCAACCACCCTCCCTTTGCAATCCTGTCGCAAGGATTTTCTGCCAAACGATCTCTTGTCGATATCGTTGGAGAAATTTCCAAAGAGGAACGGGGACTTCTCCTTCCCAACTGTCACAATATGGAGAGAGGGGGCTTCGTTCTGTGGGATACCCACTAACCGAATAGGATGTTGCAACCGTGGCAGGGAAGAACCTGACTGTATATAGTTTTCTGGAACATTCTTCAGGTCATCAGACACACACACACACACACACACACACACACACCCCACCGGGTGAAACTTTGTGCCAAGAGACAATTGCCTTTATGTATTTGTTGTAAGAATTCTATATAGAATAAATGTTCGTAAATGTACAAGGCAAAGACATACATAAGTATATAAACCACGTGTCTGAAATAGGACAGGAGAACAGCCCTAAGGCCATTTTGACTCTCCCAAATTGAGCTCAAATATTTCTCTGCAAGGAGGAAGGAAATGGGAAAAGCTTTCCAATTGTCTTTCAACTGTAGGGGCTTACACCTCCCTTTCCGAATACAGTCGGAGTGACAAGTATCTGTTAAGCCGAGCACATGATCAATATGCGTGAGAGCATGGGTCGGCAAACTAAGGCCCGCAGGCCGGATCAGGCCCAATTGCCTTCTATATCCGGCAGGCGGACGGTCCGGGAATCACCAAGTGGATCGCCAGTGCGGGAGTGTTCTTTCCCTCTCCTTCACAAGGCGGCGCTTTTCTCCTCAGGGACGGAGCAATCTTGTCCCACGCTGGGCGCCGTCGACGGCAGGAGTCGGCTCGCCCGCCTGCCCGCCTCAGCAGGGTGGCGCTGTGAAGGGGGCGTGTGACGCCGGCTGCTGCTACGTTTTCCTCCTGCTCCTCCTCCCTCTCCCTCAGTCTTCCCTTCCTTCCTTCTCCGGGCCGCTTCCTCACACACTTTCTTTGCCACTGCCTGTCTGCCTGCCTCCCTCCCTCCTTCATTCCTCCCATGGCGTTCAGGCTGGTCGTTGCAGTGGCCGTGGCCGCCACTTCCGTGTTGGCGGGCAAATCTATCTTTCGGGAAGCAGCAGCAGCAGCAGGTAGTGGGTAAAAGCTCCGGCGATGCCCCGGTTCCCCTAACTCCGTCCGTGGCTCCTCTGCGGGGGCTGCTGCTGCTGTCTTCGCCAGCCAGCACAGCCTCCTGCCCCGCCATGGTGCCTGGCTGGCTGGAGAAGCCCAACTGCGGCTATTGGGATGACAACTGGGACAGTTAAAGCGAAGCATCTTCAGGCCTCTTTGCAGGCAGGTGAAAATCGTTCATCCCCCCCCCCCCAATATAGTCCGGGCCCCCCACAATATCTGAGGGATAGTGGACCAGCCCCCTGCTGGAAAAGTTTGCTGACCCCTGCGTAAGAAATTTAGGAACTGTGATAAGTTCAACAGTGTAAATAAGTTTTGGTGGAAGTAATAATAGTTTGTGTAAAATATGCAGTCACGAAATTAGAAGACGCCTGCTTCATGGGAGAAAAGCAATGACAAACCTAGACAGCATCTTAAAAAGCAAAGACATCACCTTGCCGACAAAGGTCCGTATAGTTAAAGCTATGGTTTTCCCAGTAGTAATGTACGGAAGTGAGAGCTGGACCATCAAGAAGGCTGATCGCCGAAGAATGGATGCTTTTGAATTATGGTGCTGGAGGAGACTCTTGAGAGTCCCGTGGACTGCAAGAAGATCAAACCTATCCATTCTCAAAGAAATCAGCCCTGAGTGCTCACTGGAAGGACAGATCCTGAAGTTGAGGCTCCAGTACTTTGGCCACCTCATGAGAAGAGAAGACTCCCTAGAAAAGACCCTGATGTTGGGAAAGATGGAGGGCACAAGGAGAAGGGGAAGACAGAGGATGAGATGGTTGGACAGTGTTCTTGAAGCTACTAACATTAGTTTGGCCAAACTGCGAGAGGCAGTGAAGGATAGGCGTGCCTGGCGTGCTCTGGTCCATGGGGTCACGAAGAGTCGGACATGACTGAACGACTGAACAACAACAACAAAATATGCAGTGATTTATGATATGCAAAATGAGCCAAGGGAAGTGGAGAAGGGAAGTCATGGATATTTTAAGGTTGTCAAAATGAATATTCTAAACTGTAAAACAGAAAATGTAATAAAAATTATATTTAGAGAAACCCCACACAAAGTAAATAAATAAAGCACTCTCTTTTCAAAAGATATCCCAGACCTTTGAAATGTTCCATGCACCTCTTGCACCCAACGGTCTCCCCTCAAAAAAAAAACCCACCCTGAAATAACGCTTTATGCCGTTTGCAGCCCACGTCTGAATATGGGCCAATCTATCTGCAGATGTATGTGGGGCGGGCAGGGGGGGCGAAACCACAGGTTTGAGGAAGCTCCCGTTCCCTGGGTCCCTCTGAGCCAACGGCTCCGCAGCCCCTATAAAAAACAGCATCCTTGCCAGGGCAACCTTCAGAACTCCCCGGCCTTGAACCCAGGGCTGAAAATGGCGAGCTATTGGGGCGTCCTGCTTCTGATCAGCCTGGCCACGGCTCAACCCCAGGGGACTCCGGGGGGCTTCCAGGAGGCTCTTGCCCAGGCCGTCTACTTCTACAACCAAGGGCCCCAGGTCCAAAATGCCTTCCGCCTCCTGGATGCAGCACAGCTGCCAAGATTGGTGAGTAAGGATGGGAGAGGGAGGGAGGGTCCATAGCCAATTCTGCTGCACATCTGGCTCAGAGCTAGGACTGAAAATAACTATTCCCACTTAGGACCAAAAGAAGAGCCTGCTGGCAGAGGTGTAGGAAGGTCAGGTGGTACCCGGTACGGAAAATTTATTGTCACCCCCCCCCCATTGATTCCCCACCCTTGCAAAAATGCTTTTACGTTATTTCATATTTTCTTACAAAGGAATAATAACAAGTAATAATAATAAAAAACCTTTTATTTATATCCCTCCCTCCCCGGCCGAAGTCGGGCTCAGGGTGGCTAACATAAGGTACATAACATTGGTATAAAAATCAAACAATAATTAAATTACCTCCTAAAAACATCTCAGAATCAAATTAAAGTCTAATTAGATGGCTTTCCACAGGGTTAGGGTTGGGAGCAGTAAGTGCTCCACTGAACTGAAATTTCACAACATAGGAAAACAGCCAAGTGAACAGCTATTTTGGTAGAGGAGGGTCAAGATATTAACCGGTATGCATGAAATTTCATATATAGCTATATAATCCCTAGTATAGTAAGATAAGACCTTTGGAGCAGGCATTTATTTTTTAAAAAAAGTTTTTTATGAACCGCCATAGTAGGGCAGTAATTGTTCCTTGATAATTTGTCACCCCCTCCATTATGGAATGTGGGGCAAACCGCCCCCTATGCCCCCACTTGCTACGCCCCTGCCTGCTGGATCAGGCCAATGGCCCATCTAGTCCAGCATCCTTTTCTCACAGTGGCTGACCAGATGCCCGTGGGAAACCCGATTTGAAAAGCCCTCTCCCCTCCTGCGGTTTCTTGGCTAGTAGCCATCAGTAGCTTCCTCCTCCATGAATTTATCTAATCCTCTTTTAAGGACACCTAAGGTGGCGCTGTGGGTAAAACCACAGAGCCTAGGGCTTGCCGATCAGAAGGCCGGCGGTTCTAATCCCTGTGATGGGGTGAGCTCCCATTGCTCGGTCCTTGCTCCTGCCAACCTAGCAGTTCGAAAGCACGTCAAAGTGCAAGTAAATAAATAGGTACCACTCCCGCGGGAAGGTAAACGGCGTTTCCGTGCGCTGTTCTGGTTCGCCAGAAGCGGCTTTGTCATGCTGGCCTCATGACCCGGAAGCTGTACGCCGGCTCCCTCGGCCAATAAAGCGAGATGAGCGCCGCAACCCCAGAGTCGTCCGCGACTGGACCCAACTTTGAGGGGTCCCTTTACCTTTAAGTTGCTAGCCATCGCTGCCTCCAGTGGGAGGGAGTTCCATAGTTTAACTATGCACTGTGTAAAGGAACTCTGTCTTTCCTCCATTCTTCCAACATTCAGCTTTAATTGGATGCCTGTGAGTTCCAGTGTTACACTGGAGGGGAATAAAAAATCTCTATCCGCTTTCTCCATGCTATGCAAAAATTTACAAAGTTCAATCGTTGCTCCTTATCTTTTCTCAAAACTGAAAAATCCCAAATGCTGCGAGTTTGCATCATAGGGGAGTCAGATGGGTCTGCCCCTGTTCCCCTGAAACTGATCATAATTCCAGTTACAGGTGGGTAGCCGTGTTGGTCTGCCATATTCAAAACAAAATAAAATAAAAAATTCTTTCCAGTAGCACCTTAGAGACCAACTAAGTTTGTTCTTGGTATGAGCTTTTGTGTGCATGCACACGAAAGCTCATACCAAGAACAAACTTAGTTGGTCTCTAAGGTGCTACTGGAAAGAATTTTTTATTTTATTTTGTTCTGATCATAATTGTCTGAGTATAAAGGACACATTTTTTGGCATTCGCATGCAGCAATGGCTCAGAGTCACCCTTAGGATTCCCAACCTTTAAACTGGACCTCGTGCCTTTGGCCGCACCCCGTCAGCCAGAAATTAAAGAGGAAAAGCTTTTCCTGACATGGTGATGAAAAAGCTTCACCTGTTTAGTTTCTGCCTGTCGGGCTGCTTTTTAAGACACGGCAGCAGGGCTTTGCGGGAGAGGAGGAGAGGTTTGGCCACTCTACCTGTAATTGCTGCAGGTAATACTGGTGTAAACGGTTTATGCAAAAAATGTGCAAAAGGCAGGATATACACATATAAACACATGCCTCTCTATGCACTTTGGGAAAATCGATTGGTCCAAGCAGTGCTTTTTTCCTGGGGGACGCAGGGGGGACGCATACCCCTAAACATTTTGTGAATCTTTGTACTTTTGTCCATTGACTGTATTTATTTCCCCCGATTTGGACTATAAAATGGTGATTCTCTTGAGTCAAATTGAGAGTACCCCTAAACATTTTTTTAGAAAAATAAAAAGCACTGGGCCCAAGTTGATACCTGAAGGAGCCTCTCCACCCCCATCGTTCAGCTCAAACACTGAGGTCCAGCTCCGAGGGCCTTCTGGCGGTTTCCTCCCTGCGAGAAGTGAGGTTACAGGGAACCAGGCAGAGGGCCTTCTCGGTGGTGGCACCCTCCCTTCAAATGCCAGGGAAATAAACAACTACCTGACTTTTAGAAGATATCTGAAGGCAGCACTGTTTAGGGAAGTTTTTAATGTTTGAAGTTTCATTCTGTTTTTAGTGTTCTGTTGGGAGCTGCCCAGAGTGGCTGGGGAAACCCAGCCAGATGGGCAGGGTAGAAATAATAAATTTATTATTATTATTATTATTATTATTATTATTATTATTATTATTATTATTTATCCAAGCAGGTGCTCTGCCGCTGAGGGACAGATCCAAAGGCAAACTTCCTCACGCGAGGCATGTTGCTCCTGTTACATATTTTCTTAGTTTATATTTCCCACCTTTCTTTCCAAGGAGCTTGGTGTGACATAGGTGGTTCTCTCCCTCCTCAACAACAACAACCCTGTGAGGTAGGTTAGGCTGAGTGAAGACAGTGGTTGGCCCCAAGCGAGATTCATGGCCGAGTGGGGATTTGAACCCAGCCCCTGCAAGTCCTGTTCTGACACTCTAACCGCCACAACCCCGTGGCTCTCGTTTCGCTTTTAATTTTTCCGCTCAGAATTCAAGCTCTGGAAATCTTCAGCGGCTGAACTTCACCATTCAAGAGACGGTGTGCCCAACCTCAGGAGGAGCGGCCGCGGAGCAATGTGACTTCAAACCTGACGGGGTAAGGAAGTGCTGAGGCAGATTAAAGCCATTGCAAAAACTTTATTTCCATTGCCCCTTAACAAAATAACGGGTTTGGTGGCTCAAGACAAGGCCTGCCTGGAAACCCTGTTCTCCCCCTTCCCCAAATCTCAGGCGTGTGTCAGGGGGAGGCTCCTGGTCGTTATTTGGTAGCAGGGGTGTAGCAAGGGGGCAGGGGGGGGCCTCTTAAGATTTAGTGTCAGGAGTATAACGTATTCCTGGACACAGCAGAGTTAACCGCAGACTTTTCTGGAAGCTTCTGGCTGTTGTGTAATTAACTGGACAGCACAACGCAGGAACTCAGCAACTCACTGGATAACTATATACAGTATTTATTGAAACAACTAGTATCCATAAGTTACTATGTACAGACTTTACAAATAAAAGAAACAAAACATAAAATCTTTCCTCACTGTCTCTCTCTCTCTACACTGACCACTTTCTCCACACTAACACAACCAACACTAACCACTAACCATACTAACAAGCTCTCACACAGAGCTCACTCTTTAGGAACTCACTGACCAATCACAGGTCGTTGCTAAGGGTCTAGAGAGAGAGCAGATCTGGGCTTTCTGCCAACTGGTAATTGCTTGAAGATGGACAGCTGAATTTCTGCACGTAGGCAATTTGAAATCTCTAACAGGGCCGCCCCGGGTTACATAATGTAGGGGGTGACAAATTATCAAGCAACAATTTTGGGGGGGGAAATTTTTTTTCGAAAAAAAAATGGGGAGTTGTAGTTCACAAAACGTGGAGAGCACCAGGTTCTTAGCAGAGGGTGCCTGAATTTCTGAAAAGGATGCCTTCCTAGAGGATTAACCCTTTCCTCTCATCTTCGCAGCTGGTGAAAGATTGCTCTGGGTACTTCTCTAACCAGCAGGCAAATTCTGTTATCGTCGTCACATGCGATGCTGCGGTTCGGAAGGTACGTTTTCCATTCGGATAATGCCAAGCGGCTGGCAAGGGAGAGCAGCGGTTTCCTATCCAAGGGGGCAGGATAGCACACCCTCCAACAGTTCTCCGATGAAAATAGGGACGTCCTATTCCATCATCATCATCATCATCATCATCATAACAATAATTTATACTCTGCCCCATCTGACTGCGTTGCCCAAGTCACTCTGGGCGGCTTCCGTATATAAAAACGTAATAAAACATTGAACAACTTCCCTATACAGGACTGCCTTCAGGTGTCTTTGGAAGGCTGTGTAGTTATTTATCTCCTTCTCACCAGGGGTGCGTAAACTCCATACCCTCCAACAATTCTCCTAAGGAAAAGTGGGACATTCCAGGATCAAATCAGAAACTGGGACTGGGCTTCTGTAAATCTGGGGCTGTCCCTGGAAAATAGGGGCACTTGGAGGGTTTGTGCTTGCAATCTTAGGTGCCTCTAGAGCAGGGGTCAGCAACCTTTTTCAGCTGTGGGCTGGTCCACTGTCCCTCAGAGCATGTGGTGGGCTGGATTATTATTATTTTTGGGGTGGGAGGGAAATGAATGAATTCCTATGCCCCATAAATAACCCAGAGATGCATTTTAAATAAAGGGACACACTCTACTCATGTCAAAACACCAGGCAGGACCCACAAATAACCCAGAGATGCATTTTAAATACAGTGGTGCCCCGCTAGATGAATGCCTCGCTAGACGAAAAACTCGCTAGACGAAGGCATTCGTCTAGTGGAAGGCTGCCCCGCAAGACGAAAAAGTCTAAGGGGCTGCCTCGCAAGACGATTTTTTTTTTTTGTCTAGTGAAAACCGCGGTTTACATTGCCGCTTCGCTAGACGAAAAACCCGCTAGACGAAAATACTTGCAGAACGAATTATTTTCGTCTAGCGGGGCACCACTGTAAAAGCACATATTCTACTCATGTCAAAACACCAGGCAGGCCCCACAAATAACCCAGAGACGCATTTTAAATAAAAGCACACATTCTACTCATGTAAAAACAACAGGCAGGCCCCACAAATAACCCAGAGATGCATTTTAAATAAAAGCACACATTCTACTCATGTAAAAACACCAGGCAGGCCCCACAAATAACCCAGAGGTGCATTTTAAATAAAAGCACACATTCTACTCATCTAAAAACAACAGGCAGGCCCCACAAATAACCCAGAAATGCATTTTAAATAAAAGCACCCATTCTACTCATGTAAAAACACGCTGATTCCCGGACCTTCCATGGGCCGGATTGAGAAGGCAATTGGGCCGCATCCAGCCCACGGGCCTTAGGTTGCCTACCCCTGCGCTAGAGGAATTCAAGTCAACACATTCAGGCACAAGTCTTTCCCCAGCCCTGGCCCAATATGCTCTACCACTGATGTCCCAGGCTAACATTCTGCATTTATGCCTTCTTGCCAGCCTACACCCGTCACCAGATTCCGATTTCTCGGCGGACTCTTGAGAGGACTCGGCAGAGGGTTTAAATTCTGGGGCAATAACAATAATTAATGGGGAAAGACGTCGTCCAGGACGGAAGAAGAAGAGCAGAAACGCTGAAGATTCCCTAAGGATAAGGAAGAAGGCAAGCTTTAGAAAGCTCCCCTTTGTAGATCTTGTTTTTGCTTATGCAGCTGCCGTCTCCCAAACTCAGTTGCAGCAGAATATTAAAAAATATATGGATTCTGATATTTTGCAGTCTCTAGTTCTTTTGCTTCGTAGATTGTGCCCGGTTGCGACAGATGCGCTTCTGATATTAGTGGTTGCACAAATTAAGGCTTGGGCTGTAAGTAAGAAACGCAAAAACAGATCTCCAGATCTCCAGATTCCTAAAGGTAAAGGGACCCCTAACCGTTAGGTCCAGTCGCGGACAACTCTGGGGTTGTGGCGCTCATCTCGCTTTTCTGGCCGAGGGAGCCGGTGTACAGCTTCCGGGTCACGTGGCCAGCATGACTAAGCCACTTCTGGCGAACCAGAGCAGCGCACGGAAACGCCGTTTAACTTCCCGCCGGAGCGGTACCTATTTATCTACTTGCGCTTTGACGTTCTTTCGAACTGCTAGGTTGGCAGGAGCTGGGACCGAGCAACAGGAGCTCACCCCGTCATTGCGGGGATTCGAACCGCCGACCTTTTGATCGGCAAGCCCTAGGCTCAGTGGTTTAGACCACAGCGCCACCTGGTTTTCCTTAGGACATCCCTATTTCCATCGGAGAAATGTTGGAAGGTATGGAGTTATGCGACCCCCAAGCCAAGGAGATAAGTAACTAGACAACCTCTAGAAGACATCTGAAAGCAGCCCTAGACAGGGAAGTTTTTTTAATGTTTTATCAAGTTTTTATACATGTTGGAAGCTGCCCAGAGTGGCTGGGGCAAGCCAGTGAGATGGGTGGGGTATAAATATTATTGTTGTTGTTGTTGTTGTTGTTGTTGTTGTTGTTGTTGAATAGGTACAGGGGTCAGCAAACTTTTTCAGCAGGGGGCCGGTCCACTGTCCCTCAGACCTTGTGGGGGGCCGGACTACATTTTGAAGGAAAAAAATGAACGAATTCCTATGCCCCACAAATAACCCAGAGGTGCATTTTAAATAAAAGCACACATTCTACTCATGTTGTGGGGATTCAAACCACCGACCTTCTGATCAGGAAGCCCTAGGCTCTGTGGTTTAACCCAGAGATTCCTACATCTCCCCTTATTTGGACATCCACATACATATTGTGACTGTTATGTATTGAAGTTCTCACCCTAGGCCACTAGGGGTGTGTGTATATAGTTCATTCTGCTGCAGTTTTCACTCAGGTCCGCACATGCAAATGAAGGCTTGAAAGTGACGTTCAGGGATTGGGTAACTACAGAAAGTTGTTACTGTGGCTTGTAGCTGAGTTCTATATAAGCAGGCTGCTGAGCCCTTCAGATCACTTCTGCTCCAGCCTGAGAATAAACAAGAGCTGCATGAAAATCACTGTGTCGTCTGCTGTGTCCACCTACTACCTAACAGTGACCATCCAGTGGCTGCAGTCTGCTGCTTCGACTCGCAGCATGGTCTCCAAGTTAGCTTTTCTCACTCGGATGTTCTCCAGAAATTTTCGACTGGAAGTGATTACGATGAACAAATAACGCAGACAAAATCTGGCAGAGCGAGGGCTGTGAGCTTGACTTCTCTGTCTGGTGGGGGAGGGCCAGGACACCTTCTCTGGAAATCCTGATTTCCCCTCCTCTCTGTGTCTGGCTCTGCAGCAGATTCGTGTCAGAGAGTCAAACATATTCATGAGGATAATAATCAAGGACCACTGTGCTCAAAAAAGATGCAGCTAACTGAAAGCATCTTGAGGTTTACATATCCTCTTCCTGTGGGTAACTGATAGTCTCTCTTCATCAAATGTTCTGCCTTTATATTTGTAAATAATAGTGGTACCTTGGTTCTCAAACACCTTGGTTCCCAAACACCAAAAACTGGTTTACAAACGTTTTTTTCGGAAGCTGAACGTCTGATGTTGCTGTTCTGGGGCACCTGCACCAATCAGAAGCCGTGCCATGGTTTCATAACATTTCGGAAGTCAAACAGACTTCTGGAACAGATTAAGTTTGAGAACCAAGGTACCACTGTATTTATAGAATCATAGAGTTGGAAGAGACCACCAGGGCCATCCAGTCCAACCCCCTGCCAAGCAGGAAACACCATCAAAGCATTCCTGACAGATGGCTGTCAAGCCTCCGCTTAAAGACCTCCAAAGAAGGAGACTCCACCACACTCCTTGGCAGCAAATTCCACAGCTCTCACTGTCAGGAAGTTCTTCCTAATGTTTAGGTGGAATCTTCTTTCTTGTAGTTTGAATCCATTGCCCCGTGTCCGCTTCTCTGGAGCAGCAGAAAACAACCTTTCACCCTCCTCTATCTGACATCCTTTGATATATTTGAACATGGCTATCCTATCACCCCTTAAGCTTCTCTTCTCCAGGCTAAACATACCCAGCTCCCTAAGCCGTTCCTCATAAGGCATCGTTTCCAGGCCTTTGACCATTTTGGTTGCCCTCCTCTGGACACGTTCCAGCTTGTCAATATCCTTCTTGAACTGTGGTGCCCAGAACTGGACACAGTATTCCAGGTGAGGTCCGACCAGAGCAGAATACAGTGGTACTATTACTTCCCTTGATCTAGATGCTATACTCCAATTGATGCAGCCCAGAACTGCATTGGCTTTTTTAGCTGCTGCATCACACTGTTGACTCATGTCAAGCTTGTGGTCTACCAAGACTCCTAGATCCTTTTCACATGTACTGCTCTCAAGCCAGGTGTCACCCATCCTGTATTTGTGCCTTTCATATTTTTTTAATGCAGGTGTTAAAAGCACAGCTGCGCTGCTTGGGAAAATCAGCTGGCAACCTGATGTTTTTGAGGGATAATGCCAGCAGAAGCTCGGTTTAAGAGGTGGGCTTATGGTGACACCTGGAGGTCATTCTAGAAAGTGACAGCATTGAAGTTTTAATAATCAATAAATAAATCAGGTTCTGGGATCATCTGGTCCTAGATGTTGCTGAACTGCAGCTCCCATCCTTCCTGACCACTGGCCATGCTGGCTGGGGGCGATGTGGTTTGTCGTTCGGCAACATCTGGAGGGCCAAGGATTTCCTAGCCCTATAAAGAGAAAGATGGAAACTTGGACTCGAGCAGATTGGAGACCAAGAGTGGGTCCGAGTCCGACAGTCAACAAGGCGGTTTCCGGGAATTGACGGGCAGGTGGGGCTCGTCCACCTGGAAAGGGAGCCCATCTAGGAGGGGGGAAACTCTGATCCAAACCTCTAGAAGGATACCTTTGGCAGAAGAAAAGACTCAGGAGTAAACCCTACACACCAGGGGTCAGCAAACTTTTTCAGCAGGGGGCCGTTCCACTGCCACTCAGACCTTGTGGGGGCCAGACTATATTTTGAAGGGGGGGAATGAATGAATTCCTATGCCCCACAAATAACCCAGAGATGCATTTTAAATAAAAGCACACATTCTACTCATGTAAAAACACGCTGATTCACAAACCATGCATGGGCCAGATTTAGAAAGCGATTGGGCCGGATCCAGACCCCGGATCGTATAAGTATATCCTGTTATTTTCTACGTTTCTCAGAGATAACAACTAAGTGTGTGAAGATCAACGTGCATCTTGAGCTTTTCTCTGAGAAACGTAGAAAATAACAGAATATACTTATACAATTTCTTCAAACTTATACGACCCTTTAAAACTTAGCTGCTGAAGGTGAATACATCAAAATAGGGCCCTGTCCTGGTTTCTGATCCATAACTGACTTCTGACTTCTGCTCTATAATTGAAACTAAGATCTTCATATCAAACCTGACTATGGACTAACATGAACTTGCCTCTATTCAAAGACTCTCATTTCCAATAGTGTAACAGATTATTGTGTTGTACATATCCCTGTGAGTTTGAGTTTGTAATCTCTGTTTGAGTTTGTAATCTCTGTCTGAATATATGTATTTGAATGGATTAGTTTTTGTTATAATTTACTATTGATTTGCGAGTAGGGACTACTCTCACTATTGAAACATATTGGCCAGAGTTCTTGGTGTGTTTTTTTTCCCTTGGTCCTCTGAGACCAAACACTCCAGTTCACCCATCTGGGCTCAGAGACTTCTAGCATTGTCACTTATATTCTTTATTTATTCAATTTATATACTGCACTTTTTCAAAAGATTCCGAGGATGGTGTGTGCGACATTAAAAAAAAATACACACCTTTATTTAAAGGTGGTATATAAATCAAACAAGGAAAGCTGGTATTGTGATGTTAAAATGGTTTATTTTAGAAGAAAACATTACCAAATAAGAAACAACAAGGAAATTAACAAGTTAAATGTTATACATGAATGTTATGTTTATATTTTGGTTAACTGAATATATAGTCATATGTATAATCAAATAAAATCTGAATAAACAGTAATAATAATAATAATAATAATAATAATAATAATAATACACGCAATAAAAATAAAATCCAGCATCCGTGCTGTGACATGGAAGGGGGGGGGGGAGCTTGTTTTCTCCAGCTCTGGAGGGCAGGATCCAAACTAATGACTTCAAGTGGCAAGAAAGGAGATTCCAACTCAACATCAGGAAGAACTTTCTGACAGCAAGAGCTGTTTGAGGGAGGAACAGTGATGGCCTCTCCTTCCTTGGAGGCTTTCAAGCAGAGGTTGGATGGCCACCTGTCATAGATCATAGAATTGTAGAGCTGGAAGGGACCCCACAGGGTCATCTAGTCCAACCCCCTGCAATGCAGGAATATGCAGCAGCCCCATATGGGGATCGAACCTGCAAACCTTGGCCTTTATCTGCGCCATGCTCTAACCAACTGAGCTATCCAGGCTGTCATGGATGCTTTAGCTGAGATTCCTGCATTGCATGGGGTTGGACTAGATGACCCTCGGTGCCCCTTCCGAATCTTCGAGTGTATGATCCGCGCACCCGCGTATCGTGTGAAGTCTCCTCGGGGCACCCAGAGTGCCGGGAGCCAAGGTGAGGGGTGGGGGGCGGGCCAAAGCATCGGCGGAAACCTCCAGGCCCCTCCGGATCCAGCAGAGGGCAGCGGCAAGTGGCGGCCGCGGCTGGGCGCAAGAGGAAGCGCCGCCGCCTGGTTCCTGCGCCTCCTCGACGCGCGGAGTCGGGAGGAGCCATTAAGGCGAGAGCCAAAGAAGGCGGCGCGGGCGAAGGGAGACGCGCGCATCCCTCCGCCCAGCGTTGGGGGCGCGCAGGAGGAGACGCGCAGGCGGCGGGGAAGCTGGCGCGCCCGCGGAGACAAGGAGCTTTGCGCGCGGGTAAGGAAGGGGGGCGCTTGGAGAGGCTGCGGTTCCCACGCCGCCCAGGGGCCCGGGGAGTTGCTGCCGGGGTCGAGGGAGAAGCGAGCACGAGGGCGGCTCCTACTCCTCCTCCTCTCTCGCTCCCTCCGCTCCTGCGCAACCTCCGCCCCTGCCCGGATCCGCGTTGCGCAGAGCGCGCGGTTTTGTTCGCGCGCGCGCGGCGCCTTCGCTCGCCCTCCGCTGGCGACTCTGGGGTCCCCGCGCGCCTCCTCGGAAGCAAGGCCCCTGGGCCGAGCACGGCAGCTCGCTCGCTCCCGCGTGAGTTTCCGCACCGGATCCGCGGCCTTTTCGGGGAGAGCCGGGAGTTTGGAAGCGCGCGACGTGGTTTGATCTCTCCTTTTTTTCGTTGTTGGATTTTCCCCAAACCCCAAAGGTGGGCGGGATCGCGGGTCTTGCATGCAGCCCCTGGTGCAGGCGCGGGGTTGGGGGTGGGATCCGGATCCGGATCGGGCAGGCAAGAGTTGTAAACAACTCCATACCCCCCCCCCATCCTTCCGCGCGCGCGCGCGCGCACCCTTCCGCAGGCGCCGAACTAAGATGTGGCGGCGTCTATTGTCCTTCGGTGGTCATCTCTGCAGGCTGAAGGACCTTTTGAAATGGACCAGGCCGCTGGAACTCGGACGGATTGCGCCCCCTGCTCCGCATCCCTCTCCGGCTTGGGTGGTTTTAAATCCGAATTAGATGCGTGCTGAGCGGGCTCCGCGTGGCCGAGGAAGGGGAGCCTTGCAATGGAGATCTTCTTAATTTCTGCATGTGCCATTATTAATTTCCCTTCTGTGCGGAAAGGGGTAGGCTAGGGCGCAACTCCGCACAAAGGAGCTTTTTTCCGTTTAGTTACTGCAAACGGCTTCTGTCCGGTTGCGCTTAAGGACAACGCGATCCGATCTTGGAGGTCCTTCCTAGCCGCCACCCCCACCCCCCAGTAGGATCCCGGGGCCAGTGCCACGCGGGGAAAGAAACGGTGGCGCACCGTTTTGGCCCTCAAGCGCCCGGGAGTGAATCCGAATTGGCACATGTGTGTGCAGGCAGCAAAATGAAATCTGGATCCGGAGTGGACACGCCTCTCCGGCGGGGAGATTTTTGTTTCCTTGTTAATCTTTTGGGAAGCAGAGGGGAGGCCTGAACCGGATCCAGGGAGCGTTTGGGCCTCCCGTTCCCCCTGTATGAGGAGGCAATGAGGCCCAAGTGTAAACACAAAACCCTGTTGCTGGTTGTGGGTTGATGCTGGAGGAGGCCTGGGGTGCTATTTTCAGCTGAGATTCAATCCCATGCTGGGAGGTCTTGCAACTGTTCCCCCCCAAAATTGACCCTGAGATGAAGAGCTTTTTGCTCTACTGATTTGAGCTACCCAAGGAGTCTAAAGTTTACTCGTAGGGTCATGGGTTCGAGCCCCTTGTTGGGCAGAAGATTCTTGCATTGCAGCGGGCTGGACTAGATGACCCTTGAGGTCCCCTTCCAACACTATGATTTTGTGACAGGCAGTGGCTCTCCTGGGTTTCAGGCAGGGAAATTTCCCCATTCCTACCTGGAGACGCTGCATACTCTGCCCCTGAGCTGAGGCTCTTTACCTTTGAAGCAGCCATTTAATCTCTCGGCAAACAAATCTAAATGGATACTCATCAGATAGCCGGTGTTGTCTACCTTTTGCTCAGAAGCAAGTCCCGCTGAGCTGTCTGGTTCTTTCTTAACTTTCTAGCCAGTGTGTACTCTTTGCAGACTTCCTCTGTGTTTTTCCTGTATCGGACATCTGAATGGAAAAATCTGTATTGGCTTACCACGGGCATTTGATATGAAATGTGCTTCTACTCTGGCTCTTTTTGAATTTCTACCCCACCTTTCCTCCTGAAGGAACTCGGGGTGGCAAACAGCAAGTGGCCAGAACAATAAAAGCATCTTTTTTAAAACATTCCAGTACAGCTGCAGACTGGAGGCCATTAACGGCATTCATACATGCAGAGGAATAGAGTGGTCGTTTTAAAAGGTTTTGTGGAAATGCCTAAAATGTAAGAAAAACAGCGTAGGGCTCTGAGTTCCTCAGAACTCTCCGCTCATTTCCAAAGCCCAATAGGTTAAAAGAGAAAGAGCATTTCTCCTGCCACTGATTTTGTATATGTTGCAGTCACGGTGGCAATGAGTGCCGGATATCAGTGGTGTGTACTGCATGAGGAAATCTTCCCTTCTTGCTGTTTCCCCCCCGGGAAAACTCACTCTTTACTGCTGAATCGGAGCCCCGATTCATTGGTAAAAGAGAGGGTTTTCCCCGGGGCAGGCAAACTGAAAACTGTTTGCACCCGTGCTTTCTAAGCACAGAGTCAGCGAAGTGTGTACGAGTCCTCTGTTGCATGCGTCTGTTTCCCTCTCCCTCTCTCATAATGCTAGAACTTGTGAACATCCGAATGTTGGAAGATTCAGGACTGAGAGAAGGAAGTCCTCCTTTGCACAGAGCGTAGTTAAACTATGGAACTGCCTGCCACAGGAAGGTGTGATGGCTGCCAAATTGGATAATAATAATAATAATAATAATAATAATAATAATAATAATATTTGTACCCCGCCCATGTGGCTGGGTCTCCCCAGCCACTCTGGGCAGCTTCCAACAAATATTAAAATACATTAAAATACCACAGATTAAAAACTTCCCTAAACAGGGCTGCCTTCAGGTATTTTCTAAATGTCAGGTAGTTGTTTATCTCTTTGGCCTCTGATGGGAGGGCGTTCCACAGGGCGGGCGCCACTACCGAGAAGGCCCTCTGCCTGGTTCCCTGTAGCTTGGCTTCTCGCAGTGAGGGAACCGCCAGAAGGCCCTCGGCGCTGGACCTCAGTGTCCGGGCTGAACGATGGGGGTGGAGATGCTCCTGCAGGTATACAGGACCAAGGCCGTTTAGGGCTTTAAAGGTCAGCACCAACACTTTGAATTGTGCTCAGAAACGTAGTGGGAGCCAATGTAGGTCTTTCAGGACCGGTGTTATGTGGTCCCGGCGGCCGTTCCCAGTCACCAGTCTAGCTGCCGCATTCTGGATTAATTGCAGTTCCCGGATCACCTTCAAAGGTAGCCCCACGTAGAGCGCATGGCAGTAGTCCAAGAGGGAGATAACCAGAGCATGCACCACTCTGGAGAGACAGTCTGCGGGAAGGTAGGGTCTCAGCCTGCGTACCAGATGGAGCTGCTAAACAGCTGCCCTGGACACAGAACTGACCTGCGCCTCCATGGGTAGCTGTGAGTCCAGAATGACTCCCAGGCTGCGCACCTGGTCCTTCAGGGGCACAGTTACCCCATTCAGGACCAGGGAGTCCTGAATGGATGCCAATAATAGAGGACTGGGCAAATTCATGGAGGAGGAGAGAGCTATTGGGGGCTACTAGTTGGGGTGTCTATGCTCTGGCTCCACAGGCAAAGGCAAAGATGCTTCTGAATACCACTTGCTGGAAGCCACAAGAGAGGAGAGAGGGCTCTTGGGTTTGGGCCCTGATTGCTGGAGATCAAATGGGCAGGTATGGGGTAAGGCAGTCGGTCTCGCAGGTAAACAGGTCCTGAGTTGTTCAGGGCTTTATACCCTAATACAGTGGTACCTTGGTTCTCAAACTTAATCGGTTCCGGAAGTCTGTTCCAAAACCAAAGCGTTCCAAAACCAAGGCATGCTTTCCCCTAGAAAGTAATGCAAAATGGACCAATCCGTTCCAGACGTTTAAAAACAACCCCTTAAAACAAAAATATCAAAATGGATTTTAGTATTTAACTAAATCCATAAAACGAAAGCAATAAACAATGGTTCTCTTGCCTTTGCTGCTTTTATCCATTTCCGCAGTCGCACAACCAACCAACCAACCAATCAGCAGCTGAACTGGCTTCCACACAGTCACAAAAACAAAGTCCCAAGTCGCAGTCACAAAAAACGCCACACAAACAATGCAAAAAAATAATCGCAAAAACAAAAGCACCAAGCATGAGCTCCAAATATCAGCTCAGAGCTCTGCAGTCAGAAACGGAAGACTTCTCTCGGAATGGTAGGGTGGAAATTAGCAGCGAAACACTAAAAACGGAAGCTCAGGACTCAAAATGGAGCACGCTCGACTTCCCAAACAAAGTTCGAAAACCGGAACACTCACTTCCGGGTTCGCAGCGTTCAGGTTCCAAGTAGTTCGAGAACTAAGCTGCTCGAAAACTGAGCTACCATTGTAGTAATACCTTGAACTTATCCTGGTAGCAGATGAGCCACCATTGCAGCCCACCACTCATGTCAGCAATTGTGCCGCAGCATTCTGCCCTTGACCCATCTCACTCTCTGCCTTCCCTTCCAGGTGCCCTTGGGACGAGACTGCATGACTCCGGAGCGAGTCCCCAGTCCTCATTCGGTCGACGACGACGCCCGCAGACTCCCACCGGCTTTTCCTTGCGGGGTGGGAGAAGCCTCGGCCCGTAAGCCTTGCCCCCGCGGACCCCCCAGCCGCTCTGGCCCCTGCTTCCTCCCGCTCTCGCTGGCTCGCGGACTCCAATGTTTTCCTCCGCAGCCGAGAGGGACAAATGGGGACCTCGCTTTGACTGTCCCCCTTCCACTTCCGCCGCCGCCGCCGCAGCCCAGGCCAGCGCGACAGGACGGAAGAGGAAAGCCAACTTCTCCAACGACGAGACGGAAACCCTGGTCTGGAATGTAGTGCGGCACTTCAGTGCCCTGTATGGGTCGGAATCGTTCCGGGCTCACCCCGTCCGCCGGAAGCAACTCTGGACCCAGATCCAGAGCCGCGTCAACTTCCTCGGTTACACGGAGCGCTCCATCGACGATCTCAAGCACAAATGGCGGGACTTGAGGCTGGACGTCAAGAAAAAGATCACGGCCAAGAGGCCACCCCCAGTGCACCGGCCAGGGCCCCCCCACAAGCCCCGCCTCACGCCCCTGGAGAAGATGGTGGCCTCCACATTCCTGCAGCCCACGCATGACTTGGAGCCCGAAATCGTCTTGGACCCGGGTAAGCTTCCGTTTATTATTATATACAGGTGAAACTCGAAAAATTAGAATATCGGGGAAAGGTTCATTTCTTTCAGTAACTGAACTTAAAAGGTGAAACTAATATATGAGAAGGGAAGTAATAGTACCACTGTATTCCGCTCTGGTCAGACCTCACCTGGAATACTGTGTCCAGTTCTGGGCACCACAGTTCAAGAAGGATACTGACAAGCTGGAACGTGTCCAGAGGAGGGCAACCAAAATGGTCCAAGGCCTGGAAACGATGCCTTAGGGAGCTGGGTATGTTTAGCCTGGAGAAGAGAAGGTTAAGGGGTGATATGATAGCCATGTTCAAATATATAAAAGGATGTCATATAGAGGAGGGAGAAAGGTTGTTTTCTGCTGCTCCAGAGAAGCGGACACGGGGCAATGGATTCAAACTACAAGAAAGAAGATTCCACCTAAACATTAGGAAGAACTTCCTGACAGTAAGAGCTGTTGGACAGTGGAATTTTCTGCCAAGGAGTGTGGTGGAGTCTCCTTCTTTGGAGGTCTTGAAGCGGAGGCTTGACAGCCATCTGTCAGGAATGCTTTGATGGTGTTTCCTGCTTGGCAGGGGGTTGGACTGGATGGCCCTTGGGGTCTCTTCCAACTCTAGGATTCTATGAGATAGACTCATGACATGCAAAGCGAGATATGTCAAGCCTTTATTTGTTATAATTGTGATGATTATGGCGTACAGCTGATGAGAACCCCAAATTCACAATCTCAACTTTGGGATTTTCATCAGCTGGACGCCATAATCATCACAATTATAACAATCAAAGACTTGACGTATCTCGCTTTGCATGTCACGAGTCTATCTCATATATTAAACTCCAGTAGCTAATGAAAACAATTGCTTACATAAATGGACTTTTCCACGATATTCTAATTTTGCGAGTTTCACCTGTACAAGCAAGACGGTCTGAGTATATTGCACCGATCCTAGTTCAACTGCACTGGCTTCCGATTAGTTTCTGGGCCCAATTCAAAGTGCCGGTTTTGACCTATAAAGCCTTAAATGGCTCAAGGACCACAATACCTCAAGGACCGCTTATTCCCATATGAACCTACCCGGGACCCTGAGATCATCTTCTGAGGCCCTCCTTTGTGTGCCGCCTCCTTGAGAGGTCAGGAGGGTGGCAACACGAGAACAGGGCCTTCTCTGCAGTGGCTCCCCGTCTGTGGGATGCTCTCCCCAGGGAGGTTCACCTGGCGCCTTCATTATACACCTTTAGGCGCCAGGCAAAATATTACATTAGGGATTCTGCCAATAAGAGATTTAAGCAAGGGGCACTTCTGTGCCAGGTTTGGAACACTTGCTGAAAACTTTTCTGTTCTGCCAGGCCAGTGTTTCTCAAAACTTGGGTCCTTGGCTGTTGTTGGACTACAACTCCCATCATCCCAAGCTAGCAGGACCAGTGGTCAGGGGTGATGTCAGAAATTCAGGTTTATAAGATAGGCGCCAAATGAGAGCCAGTGTGGTGTAGTGATTAAGAGCGGTGGACTCATAATCTGGTGAACCGGGTTCGCGTCCCCGCTCCTCCACATGCAGCTGCTGGGTGACCTTGGGCTAGTCACACTTCTTTGAAGTCACTCAGCCCCACTCACCTCACAGAGTGTTTGTTGTGGGGGAGGAAGGGAAAAGGAGAATGTGAGCCGCTTTGAGACTCCTTCGGGTAGTGAAAAGCGGGATATCAAATCCAAACTCTTCTTCTCCTTAAACCAGGGTTGCAGTCACCAAAACGGAATGCCTGGTTGCCATTTTGGGGCCGGGCGGCTCCTAAGTCGTATTTTTTTTTTTGTTCCTGAAATTCATTCTGGTTGCACAGATAAAATATAACAGATTCTGCAGGGTGTGTTGCTGGTGTGTGAAAACAGCCCAGATCCAAGGGTCTCTGGGCAGGCACCTCCAGGTGGTGGAGAAATCAGGCGCCACTCTGGCCCCCGGGCATCTTTACCTGGTTGAAAGTGGCCGATAGCCAGGAGCAAAAAGAGCCTGGTGAATTCCTAACGCTGCTTCCAGCCAGGGTGGATAAAAACCAATGGTTTTTTTTAAAAAAAATCAAAAAATTGGATTTTAAAAAATTTAAATCAGATTTTTTTTATTTAAATAGCATTTTTAAAAATAAAATGCTTTTTGGTGAAAATATATTACCATCCAAAGGTTATTCAATCATGAAATAAAGATTAGATTTTTTTTAATTATGTAGAATAAGGCTGTATATGTTTAATTTTTTTGGTAAATAAATTCCATTAATCCATTCACAATGTCATTTATGCTCTTCCATAGGTTTTTGTATGACTATTGGGCAGTTTCTCTGCCTACAAGATATTATCACGGATGCTCGGTTTACTTTTGCAGTTCTCAAAACTGAATTTGACTCAGCAGAGATCACATGCCTCTTCTTCACAGCAAAAATGTTATAACATGAACAGAGTTGAGAAAAAGACCTTAATCCTATTGTTCTACAAACCTATGAATACAGAATCAACCCGTTCAGTGTTAAGTTTCAAGAGGTTCAGTGAATAGAATAGAAACAATATTTTTCTGATTGTTTGGAGTGGAATGGATCTAATAAATTTATTTAAATTGCTATTATTAAGGTAATGATTATTTTTCTCCTTCCTAAGTAAAACAGAAAAGTTGTCCAGATATGAATGATTAACCTATTAAGCTGGGGATAAAAAAACTAATATGAAAAGTTGTTATTCTAAAAATCTTCATCTACTTGCATAATAAAATCGAAAATTCTTTCTAGTAGCACCTTAGAGACCAACTGAGTTTGTTCCTGGTATAAGCTTTCGTGTGCATGCACACTTCTTCAGATACACTGAAACAGAAGTCATAATAAAGTTATACCAGCAAGAATTAGTCTTTATGTAGAAAACTGTGATTTAAATCAAGCCTTACTGACTAGTGATTTAAATCGTGGTTTGAATCAGTTTGATTTAAATCAAATCCACCCTGCTTCCAGCTCTCTACGATTCTGCGAAATGAGCAAGCTGTTAAATACATTCGTTTATTTACATGACTTCCCTAATTGCAAACAGTCCAATGACCAGAAGTTTGTCTTTATTGCTGGGTGAGCTCGATTGTGTTTGCCGGGTAAAGAATTTATCTAGGTCTGTGTGTGGCGTTTGGGGGGGGGTGGCAGTTTATACCAGGGTGGATTTTATTTAAATCAAATCGATTTAAATCACTATAGTCCAGGCATTTCCTTTTTTTTAATAAAAGTTTATTGGATTTTCCAAATTAAGCCAATTACAAATACCCACATCCCATTGACAACACAATACACCCAACACACACAAAAACAACAATTATTTAAAAATCCTTCACTTCTTCCAAATCTTACTTGGGACCTCCTCTCGCCCTCTCTTGTGCGTTCATTTCAAATCTTCTTTAGTAACTTTATAACATTGTAAAATCTAAATCTTTACATCTAATCTTAATCTTACAATTACCGTATTTTTTGCTCCATAAGACGCACTTTTTTTCCTCCTAAAAAGTAAGGGGAAATACCTGTGCGTCTTATGGAGCGAATGGTGGTCCCTGGAGCTGAATTGCCCAGGAGCCAAAAGCAGATTGTGCTTTTTATTTTACAAAGAGAAAAGGGAGTGTTGAAAGGACCCCGCTCAGCAGCTGATCAGAAATAGATCAGGAGAGAGATAAGAGTCCAGGCTCCCTTTCAGCCCCGCCCTCCTTTGTTGAATGTGCTGCAGAGGGAGGTTGTTTGTTTCCCCAGGACATGTGACTGGCTGATTAGATTATCTGTCTGGAAACAGTAGAAATGGCTCCTTTTCCTTAAGATTTTTCAGAAATGTGAGTTAAACCCCATAAAAATGGGGCTTTTCCTCTTTGTTTTTCCCCCTTTGCAAAAGGAGCTTTGCTTTTCCCCCTTTGCAAAAAAAGCTGCAAAACCTTTAGCTGATCCTCAAAAAAAACACCAAAAAACAAACAAACCAGGGCTTTTCCCTTTGCAAAAAAGCTGCAAAGCCTTTAGCTGATCCTAAAAAAAGGCCTTTTGCCTTTGCAAAAACAGCTGCAAAACTTTCAGCTGATCCTCAAAAAAGCCAGGGCTTTTCCCTTTGCAAAAAAGCTGCAAAACTTTTAGCTGATCCTCAAAAAAAAACAACAACAAACAAACAGGGCTTTTAGAGGAGGAAAACCAGAAAAATGTTTTTTTCCTGGGTTTCCTCCTCTAAGAATGAGGTGCGCCCTATGGTCCAGTGCGTCCTATGGAGCGAAAAATACGGTATAGTCTACAAATCTTATATCATAAAACTTGTTCTTATCAACTACAAAATCATCTTCCAAATCTTAACTTCTTATATCCTTCCTTCTCTTAACTTAGTTAAGCTGTTGCTCTTATTATTTCTAATTCCAATCATCAAAAATATTATAATCAACAGTCCAGGCATTTCCAACAGGTAGATGGTGATGTACCGGTAGATCGCTGGACGTCTGTGGTAGATCACCGGTAGATCAGTGGCTCCCTCCAAAGAAGCTAAAAACCTTTGGCTCCCCTAAAAATAAGCTCAACATCTTTGCCCTGCACCCCTAAAATGACCTGAACCACCAAAAACAGGGCTCACCTTCCTAAAAAAAAAAAAAAAAAAGCTCACTGTTGCTTTCCTCCTCCCTAAAGAAGCTCAACAACTTTGACCTGAACCCCCAAAATGGGGGTAGATCACTGCCAGTTTTTAACTCTGTGAGTAGATCGCAGTCTCTTGGGAGTTGGCCACCCCTGCTATAATCAGCAAGACTTGTTTTAAATCATTTTTTTTAACAGAAAGGCTCATTCTTGCTGGTATAATCTTAATATTTACAAACAGATGAAAGTTTCATTTTTGGAATAATAAATTTTCAGAGTAGTTTTTTACAGTTATAATATCAAAAATTGTGGATTTGGTTATACTATTAGAAATACATGGACAGGGTAATTATGAAATTAATGGTGAGGTTTAATAAGTTAGCTCTTTATGTTTGGACAACTTTTCTGCTGTACCTTATTGGAAGGAGAAACATAATCATTTCCTTAATAACAATTTATTTAGCTAAAACAATAACATTATAGCATAGGTATCCATGTTTGTTAACTGATGTGGTTAAACAGTTCTTTTTTTAAAAAAACTTAGACTGAGTTTTAACACACATGAGAAACTTAAAACAAATCCTTATTTCCAGATGAATAGCCTTTGGACTATACAGTCATACCTCATGTTGCGAATGCTGCAGGTTACGCGTTTTCAGGTTGCGCACCGCGCCGAACCCAGAAGTTCCGGAACGGATTACTTCTGGGTTTCGGCGCATGCACAGAAGCGCCAAATCATGCTTTGCGCATGCACAGAAGTGCTGAATCGCAACCCATGCGCAGACGTGGCGCTGCGGGTTGCAGACTCTGTGGGTTGCGAACGTGCCTCCCGCACGGATCACGTTTGCAATCCTAGCGTCCACTGTAATGTACTTAAATAGAAAAGTATCTTTAGAAAGGTTTTTACTCCAAAAGCATTTTATTTTAAAAATCTGATTTAAATCAAGAAAATCCGTGTTTTCTAACTTAAACCAATCCTTTAACCAGCAAAAGGTTGCGGCTTCAAAGTAAATCCTCAGATCTGGCAAGGAAAATCCACCTCTCTCCTTAGAGTCTGTCAAAATCTTATATTTTATTCTAGGCTTCTTCCCCTGCCAGATAAATTTAGATAAATCCTTTTGCCATTTTGTAAAACAATCCAATTTATCTATGATCGGTATCACTTGGAATAAAAACAGCATCTTTGGTAATACATTCATCTTTATGGCCGCTATTCTGCCCATCAAGGATAGCTTTAACCTAGTCCATGTCTCTAGGTCTCTCTTAACCTCATTCCACAGTTTTTCATAATTATCCTTGAACAGGTTTATATTCTTAGGAGTCAAATTCACCCCTGGATATTTTACCTTTTTAACAAAGTTCAATCCAGTGAGATCTTGCAATTTCTGTATCTGCAATGGCATCATATTTTTTGTCAATACTTTAGTTTTGGCTTTATTCAGTTTAAATCCTGCTACTTGTCCAAACCTATCAGTTGTCTCTAATGCTTTGGGAACACTGCTTTCTGGATCCTGATTTTTATCCACCCTGGTTTATACCTTTTCTATGAGACTCTTCCTGCTGTTGACCGCTGCCTGCCTGACGTTGACTTCAAGGGATAATGCAACGCTTTGCTTGTTCTCTTTCCCTGCAGAGATTTTCTTCCCCGGAGCGTTCAAGCAGTCCTTTGTAGCTTTGCAGCCGGGCCTCAACCACCCCAGTATCTACATTGACACCAACGGGCAGCCCTCCTCTCTCCCTGACGTCGAAGGCTCCCTGGTGCCTCGCGTGGGGGTCCAGAGCCCCGACCCCTCCTCTATGCTTTGCGAATACAGCAGAGGCGAAGGGCAGAGCAGCTCAGGTGGGTATCGCTGGTGCCATTGCAAACGGCCTGGCCATAACAGTGACAACAATTATAATATTTGTATGCTACCCAGGGGCGTCTTAGCCATAGAGGCTAGTGGCACGGGGTGCCAGGGCACCGGGTTCTGGAGGGCACCAGGGAAGAGGCAGAGGCTGGACGCGGCACCTCCCGGTATCAGCTTGCCACCCTTGCCCGCCTCCGCCAAGCAGCATTGCGCCCAGAGCTCCATCTGCCATGGCCACCGCGGCATGAAGTGGCCAGCTGAGGCGGGAGGCGCCGCGGCCAGTCTCCGCCTCTTCCCCGCCGGAGGAGTGTTAGGATATTGGTACAGACCGAACTGCGATGCTGGTATGAGTTGTGTTTTTCCCATGAGAAAGACAGCTGTTTCGTCTTCCTCGCAACCATGTGATGTTACTGTATATCTTTACTTTCATTTTCAGTTCTGGCTCGAGAGAGAGAGATGCTTAGATGCATTATGCATAGCTCTGACTTACTGAGCTGGCAAGCAGAGACACACTCTGCATCTTATCCACAATGAAATAGTTTAGCCTTAATGGCTTGTGTGTGTCGTTCTTCACGCTGGGGAACAATCGCATTTCAATGTGCCACTGGACTCGAGTAGCCAGGAGTGCACCCAGGCTTCGTCCCGACCTTGGGGGGGCCAGTCTCACAACTTGCCCCAGCGGGACGTTTGCTGACAAGGAGCTGCCCTCCAGCTGCTGCCCGCCTCCTCCAGCCCCACCGGCAGAGCTGTCCTCCCAAAAAACCCTGGGAAAGGAGTGAGCTTTGCACCAGGGCGCCGGATATGCTTAAGATGGCCCTGATTCTACCCAACTGACTGAGACGCTGCAGCCACTCTTATAAATTATAAACTCACAGAAAAGCATCACATATTTAAAAAGCTTCCCGATACAGGGCTGCCTTCAGGTGTCTTCTAAGAAGAATCGGAGGGCTTTCCGCAAACAGGGAGCCACCACAGAGAAGGCCCTGTCAATGGGGGGGGGGGTCACTGGGTGCAGAGCTTGTTCTCTGCCCCTGAGCTTCATCGCTTCCCTGCTGCAGGTGCCGCTGGGAAATCCTGGGGTGTGGAAATCTGCAGCAGGTCAGATCTCATTATTTTGAGCCGCCTTCATGCAGGATGAGTGCCTGTCTTTAACTGCCCACCTCTTGGATTTGGAGGGGGAGACCGAGGAAGCGGCGGATGATGCAGACTAGAGGCTAAGAATAAATCCACGCTGCGTATTTTCCACTGTGTTTGAAACTTGCACGCCACTTAGAAGCCGCTTAGGAAATTAAATGCTATCTGAATGAACTTGCAGCCTCATACCCGGCACTGCTGGACAGTTCTAAGAAACCAGAACTTTTGATTTCGGCAGTTATAATCTGTTCCGTTTTGATATCCAGCGGTTAAAAATCGGTGCCCTTTTAAAAGGTTCCTTCTGCCATTTTAGGTTCATAATGGCGTCTGGTAGTACCCAAACATAGAGGGAAACCTGTTCCTTCATCTCTGGGACCGCTGTGCAAAATTTGGTTACAATATATTAATACATAGTGAGTTGACAAACTTTCAAAATGTATATCAGGCTGGCAGGGTGTATGTGGCGTTGCCCAATAATTCTTAAGACACGTGGATACCAAAAGGTTTTCAGCAGCTGCGTGAAAGTGCATGTGTGTCTGTCTTAGGTTTGTATTTCCTGCCTTGACGTCGTTCTCCCCTCTCACTCGTTGTAGCCGAATCGGGACCAGAGCTACGGACCCCGGAAATGTCCACCATGTCCCCCCAGCTCCGAAACGAATCCCTCGTCTCCTACGCTTCCGAGGAAGAGGATCGGGACGGGCCGGAGGCGGAGGGCAGGACGAGCCTTCAAGCGGCGCTGGAAGCTCGGCTGTCGGCTGAGGAAGACTCGAAGTTGTCCGGCCGGCAGGCCGCGATGCTTATCCGCAGGTGCAACTCTCAGGGGTCGGCCGCCTCCCTGCCAGAGGATGCCCTCAGCCACGCAGACGCCCACTCAGACTGGGACCACGAGGGGGGCCCTGACATCCCCGCCCTGGGCCGCTCCCTCGACCCCTCTCAGCCGGAGGAAGAGGAGGCGGCCAGCCAGGCTGCGGAGATGGGCTCCTTGCCCCGGGGGCTTCTGGGGCCTGCGTGGGAGAAGGAGGAGGAGGAGGAGCAGCACTCCCGGTCTCCTCTCCACACCGGGGCCCTCACCGAGGAGTCCCTGCCATCCTCTGCCTCACCTCACGCAGACCAGGCACCCGCCTCGCAGGCCTTGCCCAGGGGGGTGGGGTGCTCCCGCCGGCGGGAGGGTGGCCGGGAGACCTGGAGGACTAACATTCGGCGGCTGATGGACATGGAGGACCAATGGGACCAGCTGTACCACCAAGAGCTCGCCATGTGGCAAGAGGAGAGGGCGCAGCAGCGAGACGAGCGCGCCCGTGACAGGGAGCTCCAGTTCCGGCTCCTAGGGGTCCTCACCGACATCCGGGACGAACTGCGGTACTTGCGGCAAGAGAGGGCCGTGGCGCAGCAGGACAGGCCCGCGGCCCGCCAGGAGACGGCGTCGCAAACAGTCACGCCGGCGGCCCACACCTCCTCCTCTCCTCTGAAACCCGAGGCGGCACCTCCAGAGGCATCCCTCGAGTGCACCCCTCTCTTCTTCCCTCTGAAAGCCGAAGGGGGCCTTTCTGGACCGCACCCGGGGAGAGGCGGCCAGGGAGAGGCGGCCAGGGCGATTCGGAGCCCCCACGGCGTCTCCCGCCGGGGCCGGGGTCGTCCGCGCGGCTCCACGTCCAAGCACAGAAGGATGTTTGTGCCCAGCAGCTAGGGGGGAGCGGGCGGTTCCTAAATCAAATAGACGTTGTTTGTGTGTGTGCAGAGCTCTGGAATTTCCTCCAGGCAGGCAGGCAAGCTGAGGGCAGAGAGAGCAAGCGTGTTTGTGTGTGTGCCTGATGACAACGTTTTGGTGATATATATAAGGATTTGTTGCACACTGCACTTGGGCGGACCTGAAAAGGAATGGCGATTGTGCGCGACTGTTCGGCCCTTGGCGAATGAATGAATGCATGCGGTGGTGGTGTTTTGAGTGCGGGAAAGTGGCAAGGGCCTATGGCATCCCGCCCGGAAGAAACGTTGCCTGCATTGTCCCCTCCATCTACAAATACCGAAACATGGGTGGCGGGGAGAGGGCTGCTCGTTGTTGATACACCGCAAGAAACACCGTGCCTACCAGCGAGTGCCGTTCTGCGGTGGAAGAGGGTGCCGGCCGGACAGGGCATTCGGTGGGCAACCGGCTCTCGGATTTAATACCAGGGCAGCCGTAAGAAAGGGCAGAGAGGGGTGTTAGCTGGGAAGGACAAACTAAGTGTGCGTGTGATGGAGTGTGTGTGTGTGTGTGTGTGTGTGGACAAGTGCGGAACATGTTTTGTACGAGTAGGATTCTGGGTCACGCCCTTAGTTGCTGTTGTTCCGAGCATTTTCTGCAACTCATTTAACGGACTGATTTGCCTATGTATCTATAAACACTTTTTGGAAAGAAAAAGCAAACAAGCAGCCGACCAGTTTGTCTGTGTATTTTAGTTACTGGGGAAAAGACTCGCAGCAAACCCTTCAAAAAAAAATATTTAACGTTAGAGGTCACTTTTGACAATAATTCCCCTGAATCGTTTCTGATTTGGGACAAAGAGTTTACTTTGGGAGGAGGAGAGAGCCATAAAACATTGCCGTCCTCGGGGTGCCTTTTGCCTTCCCATTTTCATGATGCTTCAACATCTGGGACCCTCCAGATGTTTTAGACTTTTACATATTAGGATTATTATTTATTGAATTCATGTACCGTCCTATACCCGGAGGTCTCAGTACGGTTCACAGAAAAGATCACAATACAGTGGTACCTCGACTTACGACGTTAATGCGTTCCGGAGGCACCCTCGTAGGTCGAAATTTTCGTAACTCGGAAGTGAGCTATCTCCGGACGGAAAAAAAACTTCGTAAGTCCAGAAAACCCAACCTCGTAAGTCGAGGTATCGTGCCGCCGCTTCCCCTTCGTAGGTCGAAAAATTCGGAAGCGGCGGCCGTTTGTTTTCTTCCAGAAGTCATTCGGAAGTCGAAAACAACGTACATCGAGGAGCTCGTAAGCCGAGGTCCCACTGTATATAAAATCAAAATAAGAACAATAACACACACACACACTGGTTAATTAATCACAATTATATCCCACTTTTCATGAGTCTGACGAAACTGCGGGAGGCAGTGGAAGACAGGAGTGCCTGGCGTGCTCTGGTCCACGGGGTCACGAAGAGTCGGACATGACTAAACAACAGAAGATATCCCACTTTTATTTCAAGGAGCTCAAGGTGGTGTGCCTGTGTGTGTCCCCCACCCCCAATTTAATCCCCTATATTAACAGGGATGGCCAATTCCCAAGTGACTGCGATCTACTCACAGAGTTAAAAACTGGCAACGACCTACCCCCACTTTGCGGGTTCAGGTCAAATTTGGTGAGCTTTTTTTAGGAAGGAGGAAGGCACATTTGGGGGGGGGGTCGAAGTTGGTGAGTTTTTTTCAGGGAGGAGGTAAAATGTTGAGGTTTTTTTTAGGGGAGCCACAGTTGTTCAGCTTCTTTGGGGGGGAGCCAATGATCTACCAGCGATCTACCACAGACATCCAGTGATCGACCGGTAGATCATGATCTACCTGTTGGACATGTCTGCCCTATAACAACCCTGTGAGGTAGGTTAGGCTGAGGGGCAATGGTGAGCCCAAGGTCACCCGGCGAGTTTCACGGCCGAATGGGGGATTTCTCCCACGTTCAAGCCTGGCGCTAACCACTATGCCGTACTGCTTCTATGGACCACAATTCCCACCTGCCAGAATGGTGGGAAACTCGGGGCAGGGGGGAATAACACAGCTAATCCAGCCTCCAGCAAGGGGGTGCCTTTAATACCACGACTCTTGGCAGCCCCGGGTGTATGATGCTGGCTCTGACAGGATCTGTGGTCCACAACATCAGGGGGACGAGGGATTAGGCTGCCCTAATCTAATGGTAGGCCTAAGGCTGAAAGCTTTCCCTCCAAAAATGAGTAAGAGCTGCCGTTGTGGGCGCCACAGTTTAAGGAGGATACCGAGAAGCTGGAAGGAGGAGAGCGGACGAAATGGTAAGGAGTCTGGAGGCCACACCTTATGAGGAACAGTTGAAGGAGTTTGGGGGTGTTTAGCTTGGTTAAATAAGGCTGGGAGGTGCTATTGCAGGCAACTTTTCAAATATCTCGATGTGTTGTCCCATGGAAGATGAAGCGAGCTGGTTTTTCTCCTGCTCCGGAGGGCAGGACTCGAACCCATGGCTTCAAGTTACAGGAGATTACAGTGGTACCTCGCAAGACTAATGCCTCCTGCAACGAAAAACTCGCTAGACGAAAGGGTTTTGCGATTTTTTAGGTGACTCGCAAGACGAATTTTTCTATGGTTTTGCTTCGCAAGACAAAAATTTCAATGCTATGGGAAACCGCGCTTCGCAAGACGAAATTTTCGCAATACGAAACGACTCGCGGAACGAATTAATTTCGTCTTGCGAGGCACCACTGTACAACTTAAACCTCAGGAAGAACTTTTCTGGCAGGAAGATTTGTTCTGACTGCGAAATGGACTCCCTCAGAAGGTGGTGGGCTCTCCCTTTTTATTTATTTATTTGCTTTTCCGTCATACTTCGTCGTCAACGCATACTATGTTACGGTCACGCATAAACTACGTAATAAGAAAAAGATGGCATGGGTATAAAACCTAAACATACGATAGTAATAATGGATTCCCTTGGAGATTTTTAAGCAGAGGTTGGGTGGCCATCTGCCATGGAGGCTTTAGCTGAGATTCCTGCATTGCAGGGGGTTGGACTAGATGACCCCTGGAGGTCCCTTCCAACTGTATTTCTGTAGCATCACAAAGGACGTGAACAGCTGAGCTTTCCACCCTGCACTCCTCTGGAAATTTCCGAGGGAGCAGGCAGGCAGATGTTCTCCTGCTTAAGAAACCTTTAGCCCAGGCATAGGCAAACTTGGCCCTCCAGATGTTTTGGGACTACAACTCCCATCATCCTTAGCTAACAGGACCAGTGGTCAGGGATGATGGGAATCATAGTCTCAAAACATCTGGAGGGCCGAGCTTGCCTATGCCTGCTTTAGCCAACCTGGTGCCCCCCCCAACAGCTGCTTTGGACTACAACTCCCATGAGCACCCAGCCAAAATGCCAAATGGACACCAGTGATGGGAACTGTAGTGAAACTCGGAATATCCAGGATGGTGAATGATAACAGCATCGCCACGCCTAATGCTCTGCAGAGTATAATCTGCAGGTGGTTAAAATCCTGCGTCGTCCGGCTTATTTCCACTTATGAAAGTTGAAGGCATTTAAAGAATCCCAACTTGCTTTTTATTTTCATTTTATTTATTCAACTTACACACCACCCTTTATCAAAAGACCCCAGGGCGGGGGAAAACCATTAAAAACACATTACAGAACATCAATAATAATAATAAAAACACACTGACAAATAATAAAACGGTTAATAACAGTCCTCTGCTTTAAACACTGCACGATGAAATTCAGCACGTGGGAGTGCTGCCCATTCCAGGCAAATTCTGCTAATTAAAAAAAATTAATTGAGACAACTCGGGTGCACTGGTGAATGTTGATATTCACACACATACACACCCCCAAAAAAATCTACAGCGGATCTGTGTTCACATATTGACTGAAGAACATTCAAAATCTCAAAGCACCCCAAGTATTCCACAGAATTGATCACCTGAGATAATTTGGCCGTGACTTAAGCCAATTAAGAAATCAGCCACTAGTGGAAATCTTACTTTAAAGCAGATGGAGATTTATAGTTCTGCCTATCAGGGCTGTTAGGGCATTATTATTATTATTATTATTATTATTATTATTATTATTATTATTATTATTATTATTATTAATATACTGCCCTATACCCAGAGGTCTATGTGGGGTGGAGGTTGACCCGAGAGTCTCGTATGCAGAGAGAAAGGACACCAAACTAAGGTCATATCTGCACCCAACATGTAAAGCCCACTTAACGCACATGGAGCATCGTAGTTCCACAGAGGATCAGCTACAGTTCCCGGGTTTTTGTCGGAGAAGCAACATCCTCTAAATGCATGGCATGGATTCGAGTCCTGCTCACCCCTCTTCCAACTCGCTGCATGCTCTGAGGGGCCTCCTGCTATTTCCCCAGCAGCCTCTAGGGGCGCTGCTTCCCTGCGCTGAGGAACGGCATGCTCAGAGGCGCCCTGCACAATCACAGAGGATTCTGGGAGCTGCTCTCAAGTTCCCGGGCTTGAGGGAACCCTTCTTCTGCCCACCCATGACAAGCAGCCGGCCAGCAGGCACTCCCCTTCCTCCAGAGCCAACATGGTCACTCCTAGATCTAGGAAGGAAGAAATACCAATGAAGGAACAACGGCAAGAAAAATTGATGAGCTATGCGGAACTGGCAAAAATTAACATATAAATTATGTGAAAAGGACAACTGGGACTTTAAGGAGGAATGGGATCTATTTACAAACTATTTGAAAAGACTTAGACTCATTGGCAGGTTTTGAATAAACGTACAAAAAAAATTATTAGTAGAATGTGAACAATGAGGGAAGGGATATTTACAATTGTATAACATGCAGAAACAATATGAATTAAACAAATCGGATAAGGGAGCTGAGGGAAGTCCGGGGAGGGGGGAAAGGGGGGGAAATGTAATTGGTTGTATTATTGATAAATTGTATTGATTTAAATCATTCTTAATAAAAAAACAAAACAAAATACAAAACAAAACAAACACGGTCCCCTCTAGATATCATTTGGGCTCCCAACTGCCATCAGCCCCAGTTGGGGATGAGGACAGGAGCTGGAATCCGGGAAAGCCAGAGGGATGCTGTGCCGGCCGGCCGGCCCTGCTCCACAGGTGGTCATGCACTCTCTTTGGTGTGTATTTTCCAGTGCAGGCTGAGGTAACTGCTGCTGATGAAGGCCTTGCCACATTCGGCACACTGGAAGGGGAAGTCGCCCGTGTGTTTCTTGCGGTGTGACAGCAGGCGAGCTAGGTAGGCGAAGTCTTTGCCGCAGTCCCTGCACCTGAAGGGCCTCGGAAGGGTGTTCTGGGGAGATTTAAGCTTCCATTTCCGCCGCGGGCTCTTCCCACCCTCCGCCGGGGCCTCCTGCCGGAAGGGAAGCTGGCCGGTCGATAAGGCATCGCTGGGCTGCCCCGTCTCCTCTGGATTCTGCAGCTGCGGCCCCAGAGGAACGTACACCTTTTCTATCGTGTGGGAAAGGAGCTTGGAGCCCCTTCCCATGAGCAGCTGCCCCCTTTGGACGTGGCTGCGGCGATGCGCAATGGCTGAGCTCTGGAAGCTCGACAGCTTCCCGCAGAGAAGGCACATGTACCTCAGCCCTGCGTGGAACTTTTGATGGTTGGAAAAATGCAACTTCGACAAGCTCTTCCCGCAACAGCAAAGCAGCCTGGCCTCGCCCAGCGCGGCGCCTCCGCGTGCCCCTCCTGCCGCGCACGCACGGCGGTGTTTCCGCAAACCGTCCTTGAACCCGAAGCTTTCCCCACAGCGGTGGCATATGAAACTCTTCCCCTCGGCGTGGCCTTGCTGGTGAGCAGCCACCTGCCACTTGTAGAGCAGCTTCCTCCCGCACTCCTGGCATTTGTACAGCTTCTTTGTCGCGCGAGCCGTGGCGGGGCCGCCGCCCGTGTGGGCCACGCTCCTGCGGTGCTGCTTCCGCTTGTGTCTGCGGAGGCTGCCCTTGGAGGCGAAATGTTTGCCGCACTCCGGGCAAGAGTGCTGAGCGGAGGAGGCTCGCAAGGGAGGGCGAGGGAGCCCCGTATCGCCGCGGCTGTCCTCGTAGGCCGGTTGGGCGACCCCTTGCTTCTCGCTAGCCTCCCGGTGTTCCCCCGGCAGAGCGATTGGGGAGGAGTCGTTTAGCGGGGGCTTCTGCTGCCACTGCTTCCTGCAGTACCTGTAATGTACCTCGACGTTCTCTTCCTGCTTGACCAGCAGCCCACACCTGGTGCAGGGATACAGTGTCTCCTCTCTGGCATCTTTGCCCTGGTGCGGCCGCTCGGGGTCCCGCGAGGCGGCCTGGCTTCCCCGAGCGCCACGCCCAAGCAGCGATGCGAAGTGCAGCCGGAAGGCGTGCTTGCAGAGGCACTTCCGCCTGCGCCGATTGTGCCTCTTCAGATCTTCCTCCAAGTGACCCTCCTCGTGCACTGCGAGGTCGATCCGGTGCATGAACGAGGCCTCGCACTGGACGCACGGCCGGGGCCTCGCCTCCTCGTGGCTTTTCTGGTGCCGGAGGACGTCCAGGAACCTACGGAATCGGTCCCCGCAGTCGGCGCACTGATGCAACTTCTCGGGAGCGTGGACGCCTTGCTGCGCGCTCAGCCGGTTCTTCCCGGGAGAGGCCTTCTCATCGTCCGCCGTGGCCGGAAGGTGCATTCGCTGGTGCATCCTCAGAGACAAAGGGCTCATGAAGCACAGCCCACAGGCAGAGCAAGAAAAGGACATCTTCCTCGTGGCGATCTCCTGATGCATTCGAAGCAGCCCTTCCAACCGGAACCTCTTGCCACATTCCCCGCATTTATACTGTTTCGGTGCAACGGCAGGCCTCTGGGAGCAGGCCGGGCTTGCCGGGCTTTGCCCATGTTCGATGTGCAAAAGAGGCTCATCCTTTGCAGGGTCCCCTTGTGTTCTGGCCGACAAAGGCAACTGCTCGGGGGTGCGCCCCGTATCACCGTGTTGGGTCACAACCTCCTCAGACTCGTCACGTAGCGTCTCGAGATATTCCGCCTGCCCTGTGCGCTCCTCACGACATGCCTTTGAGGCCCCATCGTTTGCTGGAGGGAAAGAGAGAACGTGGGATTATTTCTCTTTGGACAACAGAACAGGTGATGTTATCTCGTTCCGGGAACTTTAGTTCTTAAAATAAATGCCAAACACGGGATTTAGGAGAAATTGAAAGTAAGCTTTTATTGCAATAAAAGGTCCAGGGAGTCATCTCCAAAAGACTGGACATCAATCACAGGTATCCAAAGGTTTTTATAGATCCTTCAAACGTTACATATTCATGCCTTGCATTAAGCATCAAGCCAATGAGTGAATGACAGCAACCCAGAAATCCAACCCTCTTGTCCCCAGAAGACTCTCTGAACTTCACCCTAGTTAGCTGAGACAAGGAGATTCACTTCTGCTTTGTTGTAACAACCTTGTGCCCCTGTGAACTCTCCTTTCGTTGGGCCATTCTTTCAGCTTGGTAAGCATATAGATCTCATTATGTCATTTGGTAAAACTCTATATATGTATCTCAGACACCCAGAACATTCTGCAGACATCCTCTTTCTCCCAACATCCTGACTCACTTGGGGACATAGGACCCATGACATAACTTATCTTCTGCGGTCAGTCTGCCTAGCTAGATACTTCTGCTTGGTTCAGCTGTAACCCACAAACTCTTTGTAAGAAGCATTCCTTACAAGGTACAGTCTTAACGCATAAGCATACAGAATAAAGCAAAGGTGAGATTATATATCTATTCCAGGTTACAACAGTGAAAGGGTTGCACCCATCAGTACTCAGAGCAGAACCATTGCAATTAGTAGGCATAAGTAATTTAGGTTCATCAATTCCTTTTTTTAAAGAAATCTTTCATTTGCAATTTTTCAACAATGCGGTAACAAAAAAATGTAGAATCCTAGAACTGTAGAGTTGGGAAAGGACCTTAAGAGTTATCAAGTCCCACCCCTTGCAATGCATTAACTTAAATTAATGGCTGGCCATTGTTCTTTCAGCAGTTATAATCGTCAACTGAGACCTCCCTAGAGATGTGAAGGCCCAGAAAAAAACCGGGAAAAATTCAGAAAAAAACCTTTTTTTCCCCTGAAGCCTTTTTTTCCAAAAAAAAAAATGGAAAAATTGAAAAAATAAAAAATAGATTATGGAATGTTTTATTTTAACATGATGAATAAAATATTTTAAGATAAGGGGTTCAAATATTTTATAAATAATTTCTAAAAAATATGTATGGTATCAGATTATTCTAATTTCTGTGAGGACAAGCAAGTCCTAGGTTACAAACTGAACTCTCCAATGCAAGAACAATATACATTTCTTCTTTTAGGAGGTGCTGTTGTCACCAGAAAAGAAAAAGGTTTCAGTTTTGTTTTTGCATGCGTGTGGTATGCATTGGTTCTGTTCCTCTTCACTAGGCCTCAAAGCACTGGAAGAAAATATAGAGCAACAAAAAGGGCCTGAAAGTATATACTTAATTACAGCTCAGAAAATTATTCTAATTAAATTTCATGCCCATTCATTGAAAATTAGTCCCACTTCCATCTTCAATTCTTTTTATGAGAATGTTTTTTTTTTAATACTGTGGAGAGGAAATATGAATTACTTCTGGATTTTTAAAAATTGTTTTGTGGAGGGGTTTTTTTGTTCCACATAAACTAGTAAACAGTTCAGGAGATTGTTGCTCCGTTTGTTACAAATACAAATAAATATTATTTTAAAAGTAAATTCTGTTTGTAATAATTGTTTGGATACACCATATTTTTAATATGCTAGTTGTCATAATTTTATGCCCATTAAAATTGTCCATAGTTACATTTTATTTTTCTAAAGTAACAGAATGACTTTCAGTCTGGAAAAGAAAAAAGAAGTACTAATGTAGCGGTTTTTTTCAATTTTTCTGAAAATTTTCAATTTTTCTGGGGGGGGGGAAACACGGGGAAAAACTGGGGTTTTTTTCGAGCTTCAAAATTTTAGGAAATTTTACATCTCTAGTCCTCCCCCTTTCGGAGCTTTTGCATAGATTTGGAGTCTTGGCACCCTGGCCTTCCAACTCATTCCACTTTTAATTTCCACTCACTTGCAGAAACATTTCCAGCAGGGTCTCTGACTCTAGATTCCTGGGTCCTTTCGATGTCCAGACGTTCACACTGCTCAAGCCACAACACAAATTCCGCTCTGGTGACCGGTCGCCCTGCTCGCAGTGGGAAATGAGGGAGACAGAAAACACAGCGTTGGAAACAAAATTTCAACAAAGAGGGCTTGTTCTCTGCATGCTTGCAATTTCCCCCCTTCCTTTATCAGCTCCTCTTTTAGAAACAATGAATTCAGACGCTCCATTTCATGTGCTGCTGCTACCTGCCCCTAAAAAAAACCACACTCTGATTCACTGGCAACGACTTTGAGGTTTTCCAGCCTGAAAAGAGACTAGTCAATTTTGGCTGCAGATGAGCAGTAGGTTTCTGGCAGTCAGCCAAAAAGAATTTGTAGGGGTGGCTTCCCTAGATCGTTTGGCAGTAGCAAGTAACTAAGGAATAATAATAATAATAATAATAATAATAATAATAATAATAATAATAATAATAATAATAATAATACAGTGGTACGTAATCCATTCCGGAAGTCGGTTCTTAAACTGAAACTGTTCTTAAACCGAAACTGTTCTTAAAACCTTCCACCGTTCAGATTCCGTTCTTAGACCGAGGTAAAGTTTGCAAACCAGGACACTACTTCTGGTTTTGCGGAGTTCGTAAACTGAATTGTTCGTAAACAGGACTGTTCGTAAACCGAGGTACCACTGAAATAATAATAATAATAATAATAATAATAATAATAATAATAATTTATTTTTACCCCGCCCATCCAGCTGGGTTTCCCCAGCCACTCTGGGCATCTCCCAACAGATTAAAAACAGAATAAAACATCAAATGTTAAAAACTTCCCTAAACAGGGCTGCCTTCAGATGTCTTCTAAAAGACAGATAGTTGTTTATTTCCTTGACATCTGATGGGAGGGCATTCCACAGGGCGGGCGCCACCACCGAGAAGGCCCTCTGCCTGGTTCCCTGTAACCTCACTTCTCGCAGGGAGGGAATCGCCAGAAGGCCCTCGGAGCTGGACCTCGGTGTCCGGGCTGAACTATGGGGGTGGAGACGCTCCTTCATGTATACTGGACCGAGGCCGTTTAGGGCTTTAAAGGTCAACACCAACACTTTGAATTGTGCTCGGAAATGTACCGGGAGCCAATGTGGGTCTTTAAGGACCGTTGTTATATGGTCTCGGCAGCCGCTCCCAGTCACCAGTCTAGCTGCCGCATTCTGGATTAGTTGCAGTTTCCGGGTCACCTTCAAAGGTAGCCCCACGTAGAGCGCATTGCAGTAATCCAAGTGGGAGATAACTAGAGCATGCACCACTCTGGCGAGACAGTCTGTGGGCAGGTAGGGTCTCATCCTGCGTACCAGACGGAGCTGGTAGATAGCTGCCCTGTCTACCTACAACACCTTTTATAGGGTACGGGCACTGGGGATGAGTTTGTGGATGGATCCGCGTTTTCTCATCCTCAGTCAAGTTGCAATATTTGCGGAGGCCTTTTTTCAGCCGCAGGATTCTCCTTACCTGCAACGAGCAAAGCTTCATAGTTATCTGTCAACACTTCCCAGTACAGTTCCTTCTGCCACTTGGCTAGGGACTTCCACTCGCTCTTGGAGAAATAAAGAATGACGTCCTCAAACCTCACTGTTGCCTGAAATGAGAAACATTTCCATTTTAGAATCACACTGTAAGAAAGGAAGTTCCAACTAAACGTTAGGAACAACTGTCTGGTGGTAAGAGCTGTTTGACAGCGGAAAGTGGTAGGATCTCCTTCGTTGGATTTTTTTTTAAAGAGGTGGATGTCACTGGTTCTTTCGCTGAGATTCCTGCATTGCAGGGGGTTGGACTAGATGACCCACAGGGTCCCTTCCAACTCTACAATCCTATGAAGAATTCTTGTCATTACTCATTTCATTTGTATACCCCTACACACACACACACACACACACACACACACACACACACTGTATAAATTTTCATTATTTTTCCAAATATATCAAATTACAGCCAATTCAACATTTTAAACAAATTACATTAACCATTGCTCTGCCGAGCTACGACTCCCTTCCCCCACGTCAGCAGGTTTTCTAGTCCAATCTCGTCGCACAGTTTTTACACTTCACTATTAAACTATGTCAAAGGTTTATTCCAGTCCTACTAGTGTCTTTAAACTTCCTCGATTCAATCTTAAGTACTCCACAAATTTACTCCAATCTCTCTGAAACCTCGAGTCATCCTGGTTTCTGACCCTGCCGGTCAGTTTAGCAAGTTCAGCATATTCCACCATCTTCGTCTGCCACTCGTCAATCGTTGGTAATTCCTGTAATTTCCACTTTTGGGCAAGCAGTATTCTCGCTGCAGTTGTCGCATACATGAACAGTCTTTTGTCCCTCTTAGCTATTTCTTCTCCCATCACCCCCAACAAAAAGGCCTCAGGTTTTTTTGCGAAAGTATATTTACACATCTTCTTAAGTTCGTTGTAAATTGATTCCCAAAACACCTTGACCTTATTGCAAGTCCACCACATGTGATAAAAATTCCCTTCCTCTTGTCTACATTTCCAACACAGTTTATCATGCATTCTATACATTTTTGCCAATTTCACTGGTGTCAAATACCACCTATGCATCATCTTATAAACATTTTCTTTCAAAGTTACACACGCGGTGAATTTCAAACTCTCATTCCATAATTTTGTCCATGCATCATATTCAATATTGTGCCCAAAATCCATTGCCACACACACACTCAAAGTGGTTTACAACCCACACTAGAACATCAAATAAAACAATCTAGAATAAAACGGTACTGAAGAAAGTCAAATATAAAGCATACGTTTGAAGCAACATAACTAACAGGAAACTAAAGTATTATCTTAAAGTTTTCAAAGCAAAGCATTGCAAAGGACGTCAGCTGCAGAATGCACACCCAACGCAGCCAAGTTAACAAAAGAAAATTTATCTTCAAACATTTCAAAAGGAAATATTATTATTAAAGGAAGTCGGAGATAAAATGCACATTTAAAACAACACAATTAGCAACAGAATAAGATATTATCACAAGCAGGGAACATACCTGCTGCGGCCAACCTTGCGAATGGTGGTTCGTGACAGGTGGAGGCTGTGGAAGTTCAGGCTCAGAGATCTGGGTCTGAACTAAGGCAGCCAAGGTGGTTTCATTCATTGATCAGCGAGCATAAAAAATAATAATGTGAATGTTTGTGGGATGGGTTTTAATTGGTGAGAGATATTAATTGCAATTTATCTCTCCAGGTTCCCACAGGGGTGAGCTGAACAGAGTTTCAAAATCCCATCCTTGGAAGCAAAAATAAAAAACATAGGAATTAGGCCCCTGTTGTAAACAAAAATCTGCCCTTATTCCCTTATGGGGTACACAAGAGCCCCTTGTAGGTTCTCCATCGGTAGGAGAAAACAACAGAGGCCAACCAGGTACCTTTTTTCATGTTTGGTGGGAGTGTAAAAAGGTGAGAATGTATTGGGATAAAATATATCTTGAACTAAGAAAAATGTTGAAATACAGCTTTGTTAAGAAGCCAGAAGCTTTTTTGTTAGGTATGATAGGTACAGACATTGAAAAGAAAGACATTAGACTTTTCCAATACGCTACGGCGGCAGCTAGAATTCTTCTAGCACAAAAATGGAAACAAGATGAATTACCGACGATAGAAGAATGGACAGTGAAATTGACTGAATATGCAGAAATGGACAAATTAACGGGAAGAATCCGGGAGCAGCGGGACCAGAAGTTCGTCAAAGACTGGTCAAAGTTTACGAACTATTTAAAAGACAATTTACAATTGAATACGTTAATAGGATTTCAAGAAGCTTTGTAGTTATATTGTAGAGTTATCATTGTATGTAGGATAGTAGTAAGAGAGAATTTGTTTTTTTTGTGAAATTTTAAGGCAATGGTTGATTTAAGAACTATAATATTAAGTTATACATGAGAAAGCCATGTGAAGGGGTTGAGGGAAGTCATGGCTTTTTAGCCAATGTTGAATGTAAGAATGTTTTTTGTTTGATTGTAGTATTAATAGTAGTTTAAATGTTAAATAATAAAAATTATATGTGGTTATATTCGGGGGGGGGGGGGAAACAACAGAGGCCAACCAGAGAAAATTGAGAAGCAAAATCTTTATTATAGTTGTTGCAAGAGGGTGACTTCCTTCACACACAGGAGAGCAGGGGAGGGACCTAGAACAAAAGTGTGTTTCCCCTTATGTTGTTGTTGTTTAGTCGTGTCCGACTCTTCGTGACCCCATGGACCAGAGCATGCCTTCTATAGACATTTAAATTTCCCACCCTGGAGTCCCAAGACCACCCCCAGAAACATCATACATACATCACAGAAGGGGTGTATCCCAGGACCACCTCCCAGATACATCATACCTACATCACACAAAAAGGCGGTCTCCAACAGAAATCGGAGAGCGTTGTTTTACTCCTGCCTGCCAGTTTACAGGTGAAACTCGAAAAATTAGAATATCGTGGAAAAGTCCATTTATGTAACCAATTGTTTTCATTAGCTGCTGGAGTTTAATATATGAGATAGACTCATGACATGCAAAGCGAGATAAGTCAAGCCTTTGTTTGTTATAATTGTGATGATTATGGCGTACAGCTGATGAGAACCCCAAGGTTGAGATTGTTAATTTGGGGTTCTCATCAGCTGTACGCCATAATCATCACAATTATAACAAATAAAGGCTTGACATATCTCGCTTTGCATGTCATGAGTCTATCTCATATATTAGTTTCACCTTTTAAGTTGAATTACTGAAAGAAATGAACCTTTCCACGATATTCTAATTTCACCTGTATATGATCATGCCTTATCTGATTGTCTTTCCTGGCCATCCCTTTGAGATGGTAAATAGTTCCTGAATCTCTTACACATATTGATAGTGTGCTCAGCTTAACAGATACTTGCCAGACTGTATTTAGAGGGAGGTGTACTCTGAAAGAGAATTGGAAAGTTTTCCCTATTGTCTTCCTCCTTGCAGAGAAATACCTGGGTCAGCTGGGAGCCAAAATGGTGTCAGGCCTGTCCCCCTGCACTGCCCCAGACAAGTGGCCTTGTTTGCTTGGCACACTTATGAACATTTATTATATATATATAAGACCTTAAAATTCTTATCACCCCCCCCCAAAAAAAAACCTTGTTTTGATTAAGTCTGGCTATGAAGTAAGTTGGCTTCCTTCTTCATACCCTGCTTAACAGGGAATCAGGCAACAACTTGGAAAGTAAGTTTAAGAATAAGATTTATTGGTTTAATGCATTGGTTCACAGCTAGGGCAGCAGTAAAAATGCTTATATTGACAACATAACCAGCTTCAGGCCTCTGCTTAAGGTGGAGCAAACAAAGGAATGTCTGCATCAAAAGAAGAGAGAGGAACAGGAAATACTCTATGCTCCTTCCTCTCCAGGAGAGGAGGGGAAATGACATCACACAGAGCCCTCTCTACCAACTGTATTTCTATGGTCTGAATATCTCCCTCTGTGGACTTAGTCTCTTCTCATGCTATCTAGCAAGAATATGCATCCGTTAGGTTTGGCTGCTGGTCTCCCACAATTTTAAGGTGAGATGTCCATGATGGACGGTCGGTTCCCATGGAGCTATGTGGTAAATAAGCAACACATATTTCTTTATTTAAGCAATAGGCGTAATTCACAAGAGTCTGAGGAGCATTGAAATCCCGCTGTTTTCAGCAGGACTGCAGCCTAGTTCACACAAACAGCTGAGGAGAGGTGGCATAACTTTTGGACTAGATGCAGAATATCACATGGTTGGATATTTCCTCACGAGAAAGAAACACCCTGCATGTAAACATCTAGCCTATCAGGCAGAAGGAAACTCTTCTATTTTGTTTGATGGGGTGGGGGGGTTGGTTTAATGGGCAGGAAGATTCCCTACACCCAAATCATTTTCCATTTAAGATGCTACACTACCAGAAATGATGTTCCCACCTCACCCACAGTTTGAAGGAGAATGTGCAAACGGTCTTATCTCTTGCAGTTAGTTTCTTGGGAACTTCCCTTCACAGACCTACAGTTCACAGAGTAGTTTCAATGATCTATCCTTCCCAGGGAACTCTGGGAACTGTAGTTTTGCAAGGGGAACAGAGGGTCTCTTAATGCCTCTCGGCACCCTTGCCGAACCACAGTTCCCAGGGTTCTTTGGGAGAAACCACAACTGTCTAAAGCAGTGGTGGTGAACCTTTTGGAGACCGAGTGCCCAAACTGCAACCCAAAACCTACTAATTTATTGCAAAGTGCCAACACGGTAATTTAATATGGGATAATAATTAATATACCATAATAAAATGAGCTGGGGGGGGGCTGCCCTGCGTTGTTGAGCTTTTGGGGGGCGGCATTGCCCAGAGTCTTTTGGGGGGGATCCAAAAGATCGCAGGCAGCAACCAGTCAACGAAAACCCTTCACAAAACCACCAATCACACGAACTACAGCCTACTGGCTGCAAAAAACAAAAAAAACAACCCACCTGCTTGGGGGGGGGGGCAGGAATACAGCTGCTTTGCGGAGATAAAGTGCCTCTAAGCTACTGCCGTTGGGGTGGGAGCAGTTTACTCATGAGGAGGCATGGGGGGGAAGCTGCTGCCCAATTTGAAAACCCCAAACAATGGCACTGCTGGAGTGATGGCGGGTGCCAACGGAAAGGGCTCTGCGTGCCCACTCTGGCACCCGTGCCATAGGTTCGCCACCACTGGTCTAAAGTGATATGATCAGTGCTTTTTTTTCTTTAAAAAATGTTTAGGGGCACTCTCATTTTGACTCAAGAAAATCACCATTCTATAGTTCAAATCGGGGGAAATAAATACAGTTAATGGACAAAAGGCTGCAACAGAATTGATGATTCACCATGTTAGAGAAGAAACTAAAACAATAATTAAAAAGGAATTAATTTTTTAATTAGTTTTACATAAAAGTTATACACCATAAATAAAACATTTTCACACATTAAAAAAAGAAAATGGTTCTTTCGAACCTTGAGACTTCCTTCCTTCCCTCCATGGGTTCCAATTCTAAATTTTATTCCTGCATCTTTTGCTGTAATCTATCTGTTATATAATCATAGCATCCAAAATCCATGTTACAAGCATCATTGTATTCCTGCCGGTGATTTCAACTGTGTACAGTGATCTCTCAAATATGTTAGAAAGTTATTCCAGTCTTTTAAAAATACTCGGTCTTCCTAGTTTCTGATCTTTCCTGACAGTCTTGCCATTTCTGCATATTCCATTTAAAAAATTGTTTGTGTTTCTTCTCCCGTTAGATTCACAAAATGTTTAGGGGTATTCGTACCCCTGCATCCCCCCCAGAAAAAAAGCACTGGGTGTGATAGTGCATTGATATGTCAAGTTTAAAAGGTGCTTGAGTGTTTGCATGCATGGATCCACATTTAAGTCTTGGCTTCATTAAAGGTAAAGGGATCCCTGACCATTCGGTCCAGTTGCGGACGACTCTGGGGTTGTGGCGCTCATCTCGCGTTACTGGCCGAGGGAGCCAGCGTACAGCTTCCAGGTCATGTGGCCAGCATGATTAAGCCGCTTCTGGCGAACCAGAGCAGCGCATGGAAACGCCGTTCACCTTCCCCTCCGGAGCGGTACCTATTTATCTACTTGCACTTTGACGTGCTTTCGAACTGCTAGGTTTGCAGGAGCAGGGACCGAGCAGCAGGAGCTCACCCCGTCATTGCGGGGATTCGAACCGCCAACCTTCTTATCGGCAAGCCCTAGGCTTTGTGGTTTAACCCACAGCGCCAGCCGCGTCCCGCCCTTGGCTTCATTAGGAGGTCCTCAAATGTTATCTATGTGGAATGATGTCAGTCAAGTCCAACTGTCTAAGGGAGGACCAACTGCCACTTCGTGTCAGTTAGCTTTGGTCCGTTGGTCAGTTAGGCTGCTGCTGCTTAAAGATGTGTTAAGAGACTCACTAATATAGTTTATACAAAATAAAAAATTAAAAAATTCCTTCCAGAAGCACCTTAGAGACCAACTGAGTTTGTTCTTGGTATGAGCTATCGTGTGCATGCACACTTCTTCAGATATCTGAACGCTCAGTTGGTCTCTAAGGTGCTACTGGAAGGATTTTTTTTTATTTTTTATTTTGTTTTGGCTATGGCAGACCAACACGGCTACCTACCTGTAACTGTAATATAGTTTATATCTTTTGTTTTGTAACCTAAATATGTACATGAATGAATCTGTCAGTAAATTACTTTATTTCAGTTATTAATCAGTTTCACGTGTATCTTTATTTTGAGGGAGGATAAAGGGATTGACAATCAAAAAAGGGCGAAAGACTCAAGACGAGTCAGCAATCCGCTTGTTGCTGTGCAGGTTTAAATAAGGAACGTTCAACTCTGCAACTATATTACATAAACGTTCCCACAATCTAAACTCAACACACTAGATTCCCCGTACCCCAAGCCCACATAGAAACATAATCAGTCACCAAATTAGGAAATTTGAAAATCTTGAGAAGTGGTTGATGGAAGTCAAAAATATGTAAAAGAGATGAATATTATTGGATGTTTAAAAGAATGTATGTAAAATTTAATTAAAAAAAAATTTTTTTTTAAAGAAGGAAACATACCAGTCACCAGAAAAACCGCTTACTAAACCTACCTAGGGGAGAGAGGAGTCCATTTGCTAGCCAGGAAGGCATGCCTGCAGATTTACCAATATTCATTTCTGAGCTGCATTTAATTTTTTTTTTTTTAAAGTAGCTCACTGGAAGGACAGGTCCTGAAGCTGAGGCTCCAAGACTTTGGCCACCTCATGAGAAGAGAAGACTCCCTGGAAAAGACACTGATGTTGGGAAAGATGGAAGGCGCAAGGAGAAGGGGACGACAGAGGACGAGATGGTTGGACAGTGTTCTCGAAGCTCCCAACATGAGTCTGACCAAACTGTGGGAGGCAGTGGGAGACAGGAGGGCCTGGCATGCTCTGGTCCATGGGGTCAGAAGAGGCGGACAACAACGATACAGTACTGGAAGCTGCAAATTACTTCACAGCCCTGCTGGCTGGGGCTGATAAGGAGCTCCAGGTTGCAAAATATCTGGAAATACAGTACATATGCAGATGAGCAAAGGCAGCGCTGGATTGCTCAACAGGCAAGCCAGACATGTGTTTAGGAACTAGCGTGCGGGGGCACCCCCAAAAAAGTATTTTTTAAAAAAAGAATTCTGCATTTTATAGTCTTGTAGTCGTCATGGAAGGAAACCCGGACTTGGCTAAGACTTCCTTGCACTCCTCCACACTTCCCCATTGATTTTATTTATTATCCCCAACTAAACCGGGTGGGTGGGGCGCGCGTCCCAGATGGCAATAAGGCGGGGAAACCAGAGAGACTGCAGCAACTTTCTGTTTTGTAATTATCCTTAAAATTATTTTTAGTATTGTTTTTGTTTTGAATTACATACTGGGCGGGGGGGGGCGGAGGGTTCGCCACAATCTTTCCAGCGTTTGGTGTCCTCCAAAGTTCTTTAAAAACCTGGCTAAGGAGGAGACTGGTCCCAAAGTCACCCTGCGTCTCCAAAAACTGCGCGCGCGCGCGGGGGCAGCCTTGAAAAGTGGATCTCTTTCACCCAGTAGCCTGAAAATGCCACCGCCCTCCCCGATCCAAGGATCTCCCCCCCCCCAAGTTTTGCAGACCAGGCTCTCCAGCAGCACCCCAACCGCACCGGTTGCCCTCCTACCTGCGACGCGCAGCCTGTTCCTTCCCGGGCAGGCATGGCGTCCCTCGCCGCCGCCTCTGGGCGCTTCTTCTCGCAGCACCTCCGGTTGGGGCGGAGCTCCAGGGCTTTCAGGGGCGTGGAGAAGGCGAGAGATCCTTCTCCTTTCTTCCCCTTCTTCTTTCTGGCTCTTGCCACGCGCGGAGAAGCCGCTTTGCGCTCGGATTAAGGACATGGGAAGCTCCGGTGCAAATCCCCTGACTCACTCACTGCCCTCATTGCGCGCCGCGTTCTTGGGCCGGTGGCGTCCCCTCCGCCGCACCTACCTCGCAGGGTCGTTGTGCAGAAGGGGGGGGAGGACGAGCGGGGCATGCAAACGCGCACACCTCCAGCCAGTGGATTCAAGAAGGGAGATTCCGGCTAGACACCAGGGAGAACTGTTCGAAAGGGGGGTGGTGGATTCCCACGAGAGGTGGGGAGGGCTCTCCTTCTTTGGGGGGTTTTAAGCAGAAGACTGATCGCCGAAGAACGGATGCTTTTGAATTATGGTGCTGGAGGAGACTCTTGAGAGTCCCATGGACTGCAAAAAAGATCAAACGTATCCATCCTTAAAGAAATCAGCCCTGAGTGCTCACTGGAAGGGCAGATCCTGAAGCTGAGGCTCCAGTACTTTGGCCACCTCATGAGAAGAGAAGACTCCCTGGAAAAGACCCTGATGTTGGGAAAGATGGAGGGCACAAGGAGAAGGGGACGACAGAGGATGAGATGGTTGGACAGTGTTCTCGAAGCTACCAACAGGAGTTTGGCCAAACTGTGGGAGGCAGTGGAGGATAGGGGTGCCTGGCGTGCTCTGGTCCATGGGGTCACGAAGAGTCGGACACGACTGAACGACTGAACAACAATGCAGAGGTTGGATAGTGTGAGAAATAATATATTGTTCATAAAATAAGATGTTTTATACAAACGTTTAGTTGAGCACACATTTCAGCCTATATTTCAATCCATAGCTTGGCCAAGATTTTGAATAAGTGCTTCTAAGCAATTCTTTATCTTACACAATATTTGTTGTTGTTGACGCACAGTGGGAATTATTTAAGCACAGTTTTAATTGAAACAAATAAAGAACTTTTATTAAGTGTAAAATAAACTTCTGAAAAAAAATAGATTGTATATAGAATACAGGCACACAGGCACACACTCTGAGAGAAACTAGTCACCACAGTCAAGGTAAGTAACTCACACAGCACTGACAGACAGTTACAGACTAGAATGGCAGTTAAATCTTAGAACGGCAGTTAGGCATCAACAGCTGTTCCTGCTTTCATGCTTCTTTGTCACATGACAGTTGTTTAGTCGTGTCCGCCTCTTCGTGACCCCATGGACCAGAGCACGCCAGGCACTCCTGTCTTCCACTGCCTCCTGCCGTTTGGTCTGACTCATGTTGGTACCTTCAAGAACACTGTCCAACCATCTCATCCTCTGTCGTCCCCTTCTCCTTGTACTGGAGCCTCAGCTTCAGGATCTGTCCTTCCAGTGAGCACTCAGGGCTGATTTCCTTCAGAATGGATAGTTTTGATCTTCTTGCAGTCCATGGGACTCTCAAGAGTCTCCTCCAGCACCAGAATTCAAAAGCATCAATTCTTCGGCGATCAGTCTTCTTTATGGTCCAGCTCTCACTTCCATACATCACTACTGGGAAAACCATAGCTTTAACTATACGGACCTTTGTCGCCAAGGTGATGTCTCTGCACTATTCGCAATCTTTACATTGATTCTCTGTTTTATGCTTTATTTTGCTTCTCATATAAGAACAGGTGCCTGCTAAGCTAATAAATGACAGCTTAGAGCTGATAAAAGTAACCACAAGAACCACAGGATATGAAGGAAACAGATTAGCAGAAAGCTAACTTGTGGTTGTGGAACATGAACACAGGAGCTGCACATATCTATGCCTGTTGGTTAACACCCGTCATTATCAGATAAGAAACTGACTTGAACTTGTATAAGGGAAGCGTGGAAATGGAGCAGCTTGCAGTGAAGGTAATTAAGGCCCCTGGCAGTAAAGATGATTCTGCTGATGCGTCAATAAGATTATCTAAAGGACCTTGTGACCATATTTGTACAATGATTTGTGGGATGTAAACAGAGAGCAGTCAAAACACAACATTGCTAGAGTGGACATGAAGGTAACTCAGTCCTCCAGGCATAACTTCCTGCTACCTGGACTGAGTTAACTTCCCCTGTGACCAGAAGTAGGTGTGGTCTCACCTGGGAACAAGATCCCAAGACCAGTCACCATTTTCTCCTTGTCTATCCAAGAAGGAACAAGCATGTTCTCCTGGCTCTCAGCCAAGAGAACAAAGGGAGCTACTTTTCCCTATGGAAGTAGCAACCACATGTAAATACATGCCTGCCTTCTGAGAAACACTGTGTAACTCAGGAAGTATGTGAGTAAACTCTTCTATTCATTTAAGATACATTGTGTCGTGTGCAGTCTTACAACACCAGTTTCAGAGATCTGCCTGCAACTCATTACCAAACTTAAAACCATGGAGAGACCTGGTCTGAATAGAGAAATTGGGTTCTTATCTCATTATATATGACAAAGCTATTTTTAGCCATCTCACCCCTTGCTTTTTCCTTTAAGACCAATTGCAGTCGTTAACAGTCCTCAACGGGTTTACCACACCTATCAGCCAATCACCCATTCCCACCACCCTTCTGAATAATAAAAAAGGGGGGAGGGGGGAGGAAAACAAGAAAAGAAAAAGGAAGAAGATAAAAAGGCTTCCGGTTCTCTGTCTGTCAGCTAAATACAGTATTTACTCATTAACATTCAACTATTCTATTTTCTACATTTTTTCAGTCTTCAAATCCAGATATTGCAAGTTCCTTTTCCGATCCTTTATAAATGTCAGTAATATTTTCCCCGTCTAATTAAACATGTTATCTTTGCCCTCTCGGCTAAGTCCAAGGGTCATTTAGACCAACCCCTTGCAAGGCAGGAATCTCAGCTAGATCATACAGGACAGATGGCTCTCTGTTACACATGAAAAATGGTCCATTGAGACTTAAGGTCTTCAATATCCTTAATAAAATGGTCTGGGACAAGTCTGGTGAATTAGGAAAGCTTTACTTTTTATTACATTTGTAACCAGATTTTATTTTTAAACCGACTCCCCAGATCAGTGCATGATTCTATATTAAGCAGGGCTAGAAGAGGGAACCCAGCATACTTGCTCAGAAGAAGGTTTTGCAGCCTAATGCCGATGCTTTCAATTTTTCTGCCAAAGACGGATTTTAGAACCCTTATTTGACCCCCATACGCGGGCAATTGATGAATTGCAATTCATGTATTCTCTCCTACCCATTAAAACCCATCCCACATGCAGGGCAGCCATTGTGTGGCAAAGGAGATCTGGGTGTTGCAGGAATTGATGTATGGATAGACATGTGAGCTCAGCTACTCAGCAGCTGGGGCCCCTCTGCCTGAGTGATAATCCCTGGCATCCTGAGTGCCAGACAGGTAGCCATTCCAGAAATAACAAACCCAGATGAAGACAAAAGGGCGTGAATAACTTGGCTGGGAAACAGGGAAATGTAAATATCTCTTGATGGGTGTGTGGTGGAGGGCAAGGGGAGGAATGTGGCAGGGTCCAGGATGCTCAGATTACTGCCGCCAGACCTCCCCTTTCATGATGTAAGCATGATGTATTAGAGATGTACTTTGGGGGGGGGTGTAACATGGGAATTAGGGACGCAGGTGGCGCTGTGGGTTAAACCACAGAGCCTAGGGCTTGCTGATCAGAAGGTCGGCGGTTTGAATCCCCGCAATGACGGGGTGAGCTCCTGTTGCTCGGTCCCAGCTCCTGCCCACCTAACAGCTCAAAAGCACGTCAAAGTGCAAGTAGATAAATAGGTACCGCTCCGATCGGAAGGTAAACGGTGTTTCCGTGTGCTGCTCTGGTTCGCCAGAAGCGGCTTTGTCATGCTGGCCACATGACCCGGAAGCTGTACGCTGGCTCCCTCGGCCAGTAAAGCGAGATGAGCATCGCAACCCCAGAGTCAGACACAACTGGACCTAACGGTCAGGGGTCCCTTTACCTTTAATTTACAAAAGTGTGTTTTCTTTTAGGTGTATGTGTGGGCAGTATAAATTAAATGCAGGCTAATAATGTCTGGGAACGTATTGTGCAAAGCCGCTGTAGCAAGCTCCAGTATCCTCTCAGACATTTTTTCTGATTTCAAGAGTAAAAACGCTTGATGGGGTCTCAGCCTCTCTGGTGATCTGCTGAGCAGCTCAGCGTTCCTGCAGAAGATCTGCAAAATGGGGACAGCAGCAATTAAGAATGCGAGAGCCCAGCTGGGATGCCTGCAAGCAACACTTGAGCACAGCAGTCCTCTCCCCACCTTTAGTTGCCAGCAACTGGTATTCAGAGGCGTAATGCCTTCAGCAGAGGAGGTAGAACACAGCCAGCACGTAGCCAGCACATAGTTAACCTATGGAATTCCCTTCTGCAGGAGACAGTGATGGCTTTAAAAAAGGATTAGATCAATTCATGGAGGAGACGGGCCATCACGACCACCAGTGTGGTGTAGGGGTTAAGAGTGGTGGACTCGTAATCTGGTGAACCGGGTTCGCGTCTCCGCTCCTCCACAGGCAGCTGCTGGGTGACCTTGGGCTAGTCACACTTCTTTGAAGTCTCTCAGCCCCACTCACCTCACAGAGTGTTTTTTGGGGGGAGGAAGGGAAAGGAGATTGTTAGCCACTTTGAGACTCCTTCGGGTAGTGATTAAGTGGGATAAAGGTAAAGGTAAGGGGACCCCTGACCATTAGGTCCAGTCGTGTCCGACTCTGGGGTTGCGGCGCTCATCTCGCTTTTTATGCCGAGGGAGCCGGCGTACAGCTTCCGGGTCATGTGGCCAGCATGACTAAGCTGCTTCTGGCAAACCAGAGCAGTGCACGGAAACGCCGTTTACCTTCCCACCAGAGCGGTACCTATTTATCTACTTGCACTTTGACGTGCAAGTAGATAAATGGGAGCTCACCCCATTGTGCGGATTCGAACCGCCAACCTTCTGACTGGCAAGCCCAAGAGGCTCAGTGGTTTAGACCACAGCGCCACCCGCATCCCTTCAGTCATAGCAGATAAGCACAGTGCTTTCCCCCCCATCATTTTAACTTTCTGTAAACTCATTCAAGGGCAAGGTAAAAGTTCCCATCTGCATTATACAAAGTTCATTTCGGGGGTGAGTGAGATTTGGCCCACCTGTGGTAGTATATTACCTGGGGTAAAATCCCGAAAAAGCTCAATAACTTTGGTCGGCCTTCATGGCCCTTCACTTCATCAAATCTGGCCCTCTTTGGAAAAAGTTTGGACACCACTGATTTAAAAGCATTCTTACGCCACATTTCCTCCCTCCCCAAAGAATCATGGGAAGTGTAGTTTCTTAAGAGTGCTGACGGTTCTTTTTTTGTGGGGGGGGGGGGAGTCAGGACTATTCACTGGTCTGGCACCGCTATTAAAGTGGCACGAGAGTGCTTCAAATTTATTCTGCAGATGAGGCCCGACTCTTTTGTATCTTTACCGAGATGACCAGAACTGGAATTCAACATAAAATCGCATCACACCCAAGCCCCCACAGGGAACCCTGCTGCCCTAGAGGGAACCTTCAGGATCTCCGTTTCATTGGAAAGCAAGCCGCTAGTCCTCTTGGTGGCTGAGACCACACTGAAAACACAGGGAGGGGGGGCACTGTTCCAAAGGCTCAGAAACCAGAGGATCGGGCTGCGTTTCCAGGATCCAAGAAAGGTAATTCCTCAGCAGTCATCCTGGGGGTGGGGTGGGTGTTGGGCAGCTCAGCAGCGAAAAGGTTTGGGGTTTTCTTCACCATCTGAACCTCTGCCTGCTCTCCTTTCCCGCTGTTATTGGTTGCCTCTCCCCCCCCCCCCGATATTCAATATTTACTCCTGATGTTTTGTCACAGCAGTGGTGTGGCTTTGGGGATGACGACATTGCAGGAGATGGGTCTATCCCCACCCACTGAACGTTTTCTCGCTGCATTTGTTGATAGCGTGCCCATGACTCCCTGCAAGCTTCCACCGTCAGGCAGGGAGATGCTGTGAAGTAATAATGATGATGATGATGATGATGATGATGATAATTTATACCCCGCCCATCTGGCTGGGTTTCCCCAGCCACTCTGGGCAGCTTCCAACAGAATATTAAATGCAATAACCTATTAAACATTAAAAGTTCTTGGGAGGAACGAGGGGTAGGGCTGTAAAATGGGCGTCAGGGTTGCAGGCAGCTCCCAAGATTTGCCCTGCTCTGCTCCCAACGTAATATCTCCTGTAAGTGAAGCATTTCCAGAAGCTGGTCTCTCCCTTCCATTTATACATGAGCAGCAAAACGTCACTGCTGGAAGATCCCAAAAGGGGAACAGCGATTTCCCCTGGGATGCTTTAGAAAGGACAGTCACACACACACATAATAATAATAATAATAATAATAATAATAATAATAATAATAATAATAATTTATTTATACCCCACCCATCTGGCTTGTTTTCCCCAGCCACACTGGGCGGCTTCCAACAGAATATTAAAATACAATAGTCTATTAAACATTAAAAGCTTCCCTAAACAGGGCTGCCTTCAGATGCCTTCTAAAAGCCTGGTAGTTGTTTTTCTCTTTGACATCTGACAGGAGGGTGTTCCACAGGGCGGGTGCCACTACCGAGAAGGCCCTCTGCCTGGTTCCCTGTAACTTGGCTTCTCGTAGCAAGGGAACCGCCAGAAGGCCCTCGGAGCTGGACCTCAGTTTCCAGGCTGAACGATGGGGATGGAGACGTGGGTGGGTAAGTCCAGTTTTGCATGTGCACCCAGTAAAAACTCAAGACAGGTCCTAGTTTCCTGAGGTTAGACTCAGCTGTGTGTTTGTGTGTGTGTGTGTGTGAGAGAGAGAGAGAGAGAGAGAGAGAGAGAGAGAGATCTACACACACACCATTTCAAACACTTTCATGTGCTCGTTTTTTAGATGTTTGGTTATACGGAATCATCCTAGGTGTGGACTGTGGCGGAATAATGCCTGCTGATGATTCAGGTTCATCATGGGTCAACCTATCACTCCCATGTTAGGTAGGCGTTCCCTGGGAGGCGGAGCTAGTTGGCATTCTAAAAGGAGGGGGAACAACCGTTGAAAGGCAGTTGGGGGTTTGGCAGTTGGGTGTGGAGGGTCAGAGAGAGAGAAAATGGGAGGTTAGGCTTTGGGGAATGGGAAAAAAGGTCATTACCATTGCTAAAGGGATGCAGGAAATATTATAACTAAGCTGAATTACATGAGAAGATTTGTACCAGTAATAACCCGAGACATCCATGTTTTCAAGTTACCTAATAAAGTTAAATGTGCTTAAACGTTCGCTGACTGTGGCAGTGGATCAGTGCCTTAAGAGGTGCGACTAAGAGGAGAGAACAAAGCTTTCCTGAGGAAGAGGAAACGGTTTGCTTATTCTCCTGTCATACAGTGGGCTGGACAGTGAAGCCAAGTGTGCCACTTATTTGCCTAAAGGGAAGGCAAACTGCAGTAGTTGGGAACCCTGGGAGGGAGATCCCATAGGTGGCAAGAGGGTTTCAAACATAGAGCCCTGAGGTACCCCAGAGACAACTCCCATATGAACACTGAAGGATTCATCCTAGTTGTCAGTGAAACTTAGGGAGAGTCACTGTTGGGGAAGTATTGAAGGGGAGGGAATAGGATCCCTCACATGCACCTTTCAAAAACACCCAAGAGGCCCTAAGCCCGAGTATGGGAAAAGCCAATCACCAAATCCTATACAGTCATACCTCGGGTTTCGCTCACTGCGGGATACGAACGTGCCGAACCTGGAAGTACTGGAATGGGTTACTTCTGGGTTTTGGCGCATGCGCAAAAACACTAAATCGCGCTTTGGGTATGGGCGCCGAATTGCGTCACGTGCTTGCGCAGGCGTAGGGGCCCAGGTTGAGAACGCGCCTCCCGCACGGATCGCGCTCGCAACCTGAGCGTCCACTGTACAGCCATGAAAATCAGAAGACCTCTGAGCGCCAAAACATGTTCCAAACTGCAGGGGGTTGGACTAGATGACCCTGGGGGTCCCTTTCCAACTCTATACAGTTCTATGATCCTATGAATAAAAACTGCAACCCAAGCAGATTCCTTTGCTTCCCCCCTTTCTATTTTGTCTTTATTTGCATTGCACCTTTGATACAAAACTACACCCAGAAATAATTCTCTTTTTTCAATGTTTATTTTTAAAAACAAGAGTTGGACTGCGTTGTCATGAGATAAAAGGAATTTCTTTTTAAAAAATAATAGCAACGGCATGGGGGAGGAAAGAGGGAAGAGAACGAATAAATATACTTGCGGTGGGTAAAGAAATGCGGGACTTGGGGGTTTGGGTTCGTGGGGGGGGGGTGAGTGAGACCTGGAAAAGGTGCTTTGCAGTGAAACTGTTCAGAGGCTGTGAACAGAAGCAGGCCCTGAGGGGAGAAGAGAAAAGAAAAGCTGGAGGCAAGAGGCCCAAACAAGTCCCGCGGAGGGCGAGAGGAGCAACGCAAACTGGCCACCCCGAGAGAAAGAGACGAGGGAGACGCAAACGTCCTTATTCGTACATACGAGAAGCCGCGTTTTAGCCGAAAAGAGTCCATTCCGGGGGCTTCTGCTCAAGGCTAACGTCCGGCTAAAATTGCAACCATTCCTTCCGGGTGGGCGGGGAGAGGGAAAAACCCATTCGAGACATGGAGGTTAGCGAGCTGGGCGTGGGGTTTGGAATTTGGTTTCTGAGCCTTTTAGAACACACATGCGCACGCTGCCGCCATGCTCCTGCAACCCCCTCTCCTCAATGAGGGCTAGAAACACCCCCAAGCAAAACCGTCAGATCCTCAGCGTCCGTCTCCGGGTAGTCTAGCGGTTCCGGCCCACGGCGCCGACCGCGTCCCTTGTAGGTTTCGCTCACTTTTGTTCCGCAAAGGCCAACTTGGGTCGCAAACCGTCTCCCTCCGGGCGGTGTGTATTTGGGGAACAAGTCGTGGCCGCCCTGTGGCATTCGCAGAGCCAAGCCGGCCTTGTTTCACGCCCACCGTCCAGCGGTCTTTACAGCGGCTATGCCCCCCGCGCCGGGCAGAATCAGGAGGCACTGGAGGGGAAGGAGGCTGAGGGGTTGAGCTTTATTTGGGGGAGGGAGAGAAGGAGTGCAAGAAAGAGCTGTTCCTCCTTCCCCTACCAGGCCTTACGGGAGAGGCTCCCCTCCCAGGGAGGGCAGCAGCCTCTGGGCGGGGGGCTCGGCGCTGTGAGTCCTCAGGTGGTCCTTGAGGGACTCCTTGTAGCGGAAGCTCCTCCCGCACTCGGCGCACTGGTAGGGCCTCTCCCCGGTGTGGATGCGCTGGTGCTTGAGGAGGTTCTGCTTGCGGATGAAGCGCTTGCCGCAGACGGGGCACTGGAAGGGCCTCTCGCCCGTGTGCAGCCGCTGGTGGTTCTGCAGGTGCTCCTTGCGGCTGTAGCACTTGCCGCACTCCTCGCACTTGTAGGGCCGCTCGCCGCGGTGCGTCATCTGGTGCCGCACCAGGCCCGAGTGGCAGTTGAAGCTCTTGCGGCACTCGGCGCACTCGTACGGCCGCTCCTGGCTGTGGTGGCTCCGCTGGTGGACCTTGAGGCTCTTCTTCACCCCAAACATCTTCCCGCACTCGCTGCAGCCGTGGGGGCGCTCGGCTGGCGCCTGCGGGGCAAAGAGGCCTTGCAACTCACTCTCCAACTCAACGGATTTACCCGCTCGGCTCCTGGCGGGGCTCAGGGGCGGCGCGGCCGGGCCGCCTGGGCCCACGTAAGCTTCCATCGCCGCCGCCGCTGCCCCGGCAGCTACGGGGGCCTCCCCGTGGAACATGGAATCCCTGGTCCGCGCCGGTTCTTCCGGGCACGAGCGCTGCGTCTCGGCTTTGACGGCCATCGCGTCGCCAGCTGGGAGGAAGAGAGGAAAGGGGCTGCAGTTATTCATCCCAGCCACTGGGGGGTGGCAAAGGAAGTCACTTTGGGTTTATTCGGTAGAGAGACTGGGAGAGTTTAGCCCAAGGGTAATGGAACCCCTGAGATCTCCCCCCCCCATGGCTCTCACAACACCTCCCATGTCTCCTTATCAAGAGGCGGTGAGGGCAGATACCCTTTTCTCCCTTGAGAAGGATACAGAGCTGAAGGAGGAAGTTGAAAGAGGGCCACTCTTTCCCACTTCCTCCTCCTGCTCTATGGGCTTTTCAGGTTTAATGCCGCTGGGTCCAACTTTTGCTCACCTCCCTTGAAAAAGCACATTCTTTGTATAGTACAAAGAGATTTAGGCAGAATAAATTAAATATGTACACACTCTTTATCTCTCAGGGGTCGGACTAGAACTAGATTGCAGAGGGTTGGACTAGGAGACCCTTGGGGTCCCTTCCAACTCGACAGTTCAATGACAGTTGTCCATGGGGTGTTTGCTCAGAAACCCAAATGTACCCACGTGCCTAAACTGCCTGGAGGCCCCAGCACAATTTATTCACATCATCGTTCCAGAATGCTTACAAAGCACCTACATTTTCTAAGGGATGTACAGAGACAGTTCCTGCTTGAAGGTTCACAATCTCATGCATGGACATGACACAAAAGGAAAAAGGAATGGGGAGGGAAGAGGAAAGAGGAAAGAGGAAAGAGGCTTCATATCGCAGAGTTGAAAGGGACAAGGGTTATCTGGCTCAACCCCCAACATGGGGCTCGGAAGCAAGCAATGAAGCAGATTCTTCTTCCCTGGCTGATAGCGTGGAGCCACGATAGTCTCCTCCTGGCCATGATTATGTTCCGGGGAGGGAGGGATTGTAGCTATATGGGTGAATGCAGGAACTGAAGCAGACATGGTCATCCTAAAGGCTGCTCACCTGTGCCGGGGCCCGTAAGGATGTCTCTCTCTGCCGACTCCCAATGCTCCCTGACGCACGGCTCCTCCTCTTGCTTAATCCACGATAAGAAGTCATGGGCAGACATGAGGCCCTCAGCGCCTTTGCGAAGAGAACCAAACAAAACAGTTCAGAAGGCGGCGGCCCTCGTGTCGGTCAGGCGAACGAGAACCTCAGCACGGCTGCCCAAATCCTGGCGCAGCCGAGGTCAAAGCCTGTCCATCAAAAAGATTGACCTGTTCTGGCCTTCCCCAACCAGACGCCCATCTCCAGCTGTTCTGGACTACAACTCCCATTAGCCCAGCCAGCATGACTGGGAGTTGCGGTCCAAAACACCTGGCACAGGTCGGCCTATTCTACTAGAAAGCGAGTCTCAAAAAACAAGGTGACAATGGAAGTCCTACAGAGCAGGGTTCCCCCAACCTGGTACCCGCCAGATGTTTTGGACTACAACTCCCATCAGCACCCAAGCAGTTGGGGAGAGTGACCGTCCAAAACATCTGGAGGGCACCTGTTTGGTTCAAATGACAAGAAAGAAGTTGCTGACTAAACGTTAGGGAGAACTTTGGGAGGCTATGAACTGTTCAGCCAGCAGTGGAAGGTGGATCATTGAAGGTTTCTCAACTGGGATTGGGCGCCATTTGTCAGGGATTCTTTAGCTGCGATTCCTCAGGACCACAACACCTCTTTCCATATGAACCTACCTGGACCCTGAGATCATCTTCTGAGGCCCTCCTTCGTGTGCCTCCTCCTTGAGAGGTCAGGAGGGTGGCAACACGAGAACAGGGCCTTCTCTGCAGTGGCTCCCCGTCTGTGGAATGCTGTCCCCAGGGAAGTTCGCCTGGCACCTTCATTATACACCTTTAGGCGCCGGGCAAAAATATTCCTTTTTTAACCAGGCCTTTGGTTGTTCCGATTTACATCCTATGCCCTTTTAAAATATGGTTTTTTGGGTTGCTGTTTTTATTTTTTTATTAAGCATTTTGTGGTTTTATATCTTGATTTTAGTCTGTGAACTGCTCTGAGACCCCCGGGTATAGAGCGGTATATAGGTAAATTCAATAATAATAATAATAATTCCTGCATTGCAGGGGGTTGGACTAGATGACCCTTGGACCCTTCCATACAAATCACCTGAACAAGGATCTGTTGGCATCCCTCTTTCCTCCGTGAACTGGCCTCCCCCTGCAAAAGGCTCCTCTTGCTTGATGCGGCTCAGGACGTCCGGCGTGCAAATCAAGGGTTCTGTTAAAAGGAGGGAAAGGACAGAGGAAGAGACTCTTGAACATGCTTGCCAACCCAAGGGAGATCCCTCTCCACCTTCTCCAAATTTCACGTCCAGAAAACCTAACCTAAAAATTCCGCATATGGTAAACATAAGGAAACCTCAATTGGAGTTTTTTTTTTTTTAAAGCAGAGGTTGGATGGCCATCTGCCAGGGATTCTTTAGTCGTGATTCCTGAACTGCATCGCAGCGGGTTGGACTAGATGACCCCTGGGGGTCCCGTCCCAACGCTAAAATTCTATGGTTGTATAAGAAGGGAGTGGTTGCTCCCTTCTGAAAGGAGGGGAAAGGTGACCACTCTCGCCACTATATGAGGTGCTATTGTGCCCGCAGGTATCTTGTTGGGGACATCAGCAGAAGAACATCTTTCTTTCTTTTTGAAGAATAAACAAATTACTCCTTCCGTGCTTGGATCTGAAAGCTGCTTTTCTGACAACGGAGCTGGAAGGAGAGGGGGAAGATTTACGATAATTGAGAGGCTGTACAGCCCATTTAGGCAGCAGGGAGTGTCCCCCGTGTGCAAATATAATTTATGACTCTTGGTTTTGAGAGGGGCTGTCAAGATGGAAGACCAGGAGAGAATTATGGGACCCATTATCCTGATCTATGCAGCTAATCAATATGAAATCAGTTTCTAATCGGTTTGGAAATTCCTGACCGGTATACAGTCGTAGCTCAGAAGTCGAACTCATCGGGAGTCAAACGTTTTGGCTCCCAAACGCCGCAAACCCGGAAGTGAGTGTTCCGTTTGCGAACGTTTTTTGGAACCCGAACGTCCAACACGTGTTCCGCGGCTTCCGATTGGCTGCAGGAGCTTCCTGCAGCCAATCGGAAGTCGCGCCTTGGTTTCCGAATGTTTTGAAGTCGAACAGACTTCCGGAACGGATTCCATTCGGCTTCTGAGGAGGCACGACTGTACTAAGAGAGAGGCAGTCAGGATGCAGTACTGTTATAAAAACCGTTCCAAAAGCTGGTAGCTTGGTAAAGATGCAAAAAGAATTAGGTCTCCCATCTGCGTTGTACTTTGAAGTTCTGGCTTCCCGCAAAAAAAATCCCGGGAACTGTAGTTTGTCGAAGATGCTTCAAGTTGTTAGGAGACACCGGATTCCCTCCTTGATATGGAAATGATATGCAAATGGGAGTTAAATGTTATGCAATGGAGGCTTGCAAATCAGCTGCAGCCCTGAGTCATTTGCAATGGCCCATTCTGCACCAGCCCTGGCAATGAACACAGGTTCCATCCCAACCAGGGTGGATAAAAAATCAATGATTTAAAAAAAATAAAAATCAGATTTTTTGATTCAGATTGGATTTTTTTTATCTAAATCAAAAAAATTTATTTAAATTGGATTTTTAAATTAAAATGCTTTTGAAGGAAAAATCTTTCTAAAGATAGTTTTCTACCTAAGTTACATTATAGTCCAAAGGCTATTCAGCAGGAAATAAGGATTTGTTTCAAGTTTTTCATGTGTGCTAAATAACTCAGTCTAAGTTTATTTTTTTTAATTGTTTAACCACATCAGTCAACAAACACGGATACATATGCTATAATGTTACTGTTTTAGTGAAATAAATTGTTTAAACTTTTATGAAGGAAATGATTATTTTTCTCCTTCCAATAAAGTACAGCAAAAAAGTTGACCAAACAGAAACAATACTTTCATAATTATCTGTCTATGTAGAAGAGTTTGGATTTGATATCCCGCTTTATCACTACCCGAAGGAGTCTCAAAGCGGCTCACATTCTCCTTTCCCTTCCTCCCCCACAACAAACACTCTGTGAGGTGAGTGGGGCTGAGAGACTTCAGAGAAGTGTGACTAGCCCAAGGTCACCCAGCAGATGCATGTGGAGGAGCGGAGACGCGAACCCGGTTCCCCGGATTACGAGTCTACCACTCTTAACCACTACACCACACTGGCTACTATTATTTCTAATAGTATAACCAAATCTGGTTGTAAATATTAATTTTCTTATGAAAATGAAACCTTCATCTGGTTGTAAATATTAAGATTATAACAGCAAGAATGAGTCTTTCTTAAAAAATAATGATTTAAATCAAGTCTTACTGACTAGTGATTTAAATTGATTTGATTTACAGTAAATCAAATCCACCCTGATCCCTGCAATAGAAAATACGAAGGGGAAACTCCTGCTTTCTTTAAAAGTGGTGTTTTCCCAACGGTAATAATGTCTGGCACATGATGGCCCAGATTTTTAGAACCGACCTACCCCTCCTTGCCGACAATTGACCTACCCCCATCACCTTGCCGACAAAGATCTGTATAGTTAAATCTATGGTTTTCCCAGTAGTAATGTATGGAAGTGAGAGCTGGACCATAAAGAAGGCTGATCGCCAAGGAATTGATGCTTTTGAATTATGGTGCTGGAGGAGACTCTTGAGAGTCCCATGGACTGCAAGAAGATCAAACGTATCCATCCTTAAAGAAATCAGCCCTGAGTGCTCACTGGAAGGACAGATCCTGAAGCTGAGGCTCCTGTACTTTGGCCACCTCATGAGATGAGAAGACTCCCTGGGAAAGACCCTGATGTTGGGAAAGATGGAGGGCACAAGGAGAAGGGGACGACAGAGGACGAGATGGTTGGACAGTGTTCTCAAAGCTACCAACGTGAGTCTGACCAAACTGCGGGAGGCAGTGGAAGACAGGAGTGCCTGGCGTGCTCTGGTCCATGGGGTCACAAAGAGTTGGGCACAACTAAATGACTGAACAACAACAACCCCTCCTTGTCCACCATTTCCCCATCCCCAATCTCTTCCAAATTGCCTTCCTCACCTGTGCAAGGATCCGTGGATATCTCCCTCTCCTTTGTGCTCTGCTGTTCTGGAATACATGGCTCTGCGCTGCGTTCAATCCTGGGATGAGCCTCCGGTTTGGAAATGTTAACATCTGCTCCTGGAGAAATAGGGACAATGTTTCTCTAAAACGTATGTCCCCCCCCCCATTGTCGTATATTGAAAGACTTTTGCCAGAAGGTAACCGAAACCATCAAGAGGACTGTACGGAACAAATTCACATTTACTGATCAAAACATCCTCCTGAATTATATGCCCAGCACATGGAACCTTACAAAAGGAGAATACGAGTGGACTCTCCGTGCCCTTAAAGGTAAAGGGACCCCTGACCGTTAAGTCCAGTCGCAGACGACTCTGGGGTTGCGGTGCTCATCTCGCTTTAATGGCCGAGGGAGCCGGCGTACAGCCTCTGGGTCATGTGGCCAGCATGACTAAGCTGCTTCTGGCGAAACCAGAGCAGTGCACGGAAACACCATTTACCTTCCCGCCGGAGTGGTACCTGTTTATCTACTTGCACTTTGACGTGCTTTCGAACTGCTAGGTGGGCAGGAGCAGGGACCAAGCAACGGGAGCTCACCCCGTCGCGGGGATTCAAACCGCCAACCTTCTGATCGGAAAGCCCGAGGCTCTGAGGTTTAACTCACAGCGCCACTCCGTGCCCTTACCATGGCAAAAAGACGGATACTGATGAACTGGAAAAATAAAAAATGCGGCTCCCTTCTGCGAATGGATTGAAGATGTATACAAACTCGCAACATATGAACAACTTGCATATAAGTGCAGACTTGCCATGGACAGATTCAATGAATCATAGAATCTTAGAGTTGGAAGAGACCCCAAGGGCCATCCAGTCCAACCCCCTGCCAAGCAGGAAACACCATCAAAGCATTCCTGACAGATGGCTGTCAAGCCTCCGCTTAAAGACCTCCAAAGAAGGAGACTCCACCACACTCCTTGGCAGCAAATTCCACTGTCGAACAGCTCTCACTGTCAGGAAGTTCTTCCTAATGTTTAGGTGGAATCTTCTTTCTTGTAGTTTGAATCCATTGCCCCGTGTCCGCTTTTCTGGAGCAGCAGAAAACAACCTTTCTCCCTCCTCCATATGACATCCTTTGATATATTTGAACATGGCTATCATATCACCCCTTAACCTTCTCTTCTCCAGGCTAAACATACCCAGCTCCCTAAGCCGTTCCTCCTAAGGCATCGTTTCCAGGCCTTGGACCATTTTGGTTGCCCTCCTCTGGACATGTTCCAGCTTGTCAGTATCCTTCTTGAACTGTGGTGCCCAGAACTGGACACAGTATTCCAGGTGAGGTCTGACCAGAGCGGAATACAGTGGTACTATTACTTCCCTTGATCTAGACGCTATTACTCCTATTGATGCAGCCCAGAATTGCATTGGCTTTTTTCTGTTTCTCTTTTTCTCTCTTTTTTCCGTTTGCATCTCACCATTTCTGGTGCACATATATTTACCGTAGGTACTATTTGAACTTTCAATAAAGATGTTGCCAAAAAAACACCCCCCAAAAAAAACCAAAAATATCTCCTCCTTCTGGAGAAGGCATGGAGAACAGAAGATAAAGGATGATCCTTAGCTAGCCCTCTTCTCCCTCCTCAGCGAACACAAGGCACCCTTCATCGCTCCTTGATTTCTCCTTACAGATCCCGAAAAATCCCACCATTCTGAGCACAGCCTCCCCTAAACCTCGTGCTTTCCAGATGTTATGGAAAAAAAGGTTGCAGCGCTGGGACTTTTTTAGTTTAGAGAAAAGGTAAGAAGAGGTGACATGATAGAACATTCATTCACGCCTGACAAGGGACCCCGACCTCTTGCCTTTGACTACAACTCCCATCATCCAAAGCTAGCAGAGCCGGCGGTCAGGGATGATGGGAATTGTAGTCTCAGAATTGTAGTCCCCCAGTGATTAAAAAAAATACCCTTAAAATAAGAGAAAGGGGTGCGGGGACACAGTTAAGCATCCTTTAAAATATCATTTTAAAATAATCAGATAGGTCAACATTGCCAGGAAAGTTGCCCAAAATTGGGTCTCCAGCTGGCTTTGCACTATGACTCCCATCATCCCCAGCTAGCAAGACCGGTGGTCAGGGATGATGGGAATTGTAGTCCCAAAACAGCCGGAAACCCAACTTTGGGAAACAACGTGTTGGAAGTTCATAATGTCAGGGTGGAGAAAAGCTGTCCCTCTTTCATAACGCTCGAACCTGTGGGCCTCCAATGCGAAATTCGGGACCAATAAGAGAAAACGCTTCTTCGTGCAGTGCGAACTGTGGAACTACCTGCCACAGGAATCCGCTTGGCCACTGTGAGGACACAGGATGCTTGGCTAGAGCCTGGCTAAAATCAAAATGAGCGTCCCAAACGGTGGCTAAATGCTGTAATCTTCGAAGTCTGCTTTCTGAATCTTGCTTCTCCCCAAAAACCCAACAGGCAAGCCGCAATCCGTTCAGGAAATCTCACAGGTCATAGCAGGATAACGAATACCCGCCTCCCTTACAAGAGGGTTGTCGCGAGGACTATGTGCGCAAAATCCTTCGAACCCTCTAAATACAACGCTAGCGGGATAGTTTTTTCCGTACCTAGGGTGAGCAGAGACTCGTAGTTCTCCTTCACGAGATTGTTGTACAGGTCCTTCTGCCACTCGGCCAAGTTCTTCCACTCTTCGGCAGAAAAATACACGGCAATGTCGACGAACGTCACCGGCATCTGCAAATTATTATAATTATGGTCATTTTTATTACAGTCGCAATTTATTAAGAGTGCTGGGCTAGGACCTGCGAGAGACCAGGGTTCAAATCCCCACTCAGCCACAGGAACGTAAGGAGAGCCGGCTGGATGCGGCCAATGGCCTCCTGTTCTCACAGTGGCCAACCACACGCCAGTTATGGGGATCCTGCAAGCAGGATTCGAATCGCAGAGCAACTCTCGCCTCCTGCAGTTTCCAGAAACTGGCATTCCAAGGCATGGAGGCAGAACAAAACCATCACGGCCTTTGATGGTCGTCTCCTCCACGAATGGATCTACGGTAATCCTTTTTTTAAAGCGATCCAAGTTGGTGGCTGTCACTGCCTCCTGCAGCAGGAGGTTCCATAGGTGCCGTGTGAAGAAGTAACTTGGGCCGTCCACGGCCTCTCAACCTAACCTACCTCACAGGGTTGTTGAGAAGGCCAGGGAAACCATGTACATCCACCTTGGGAGTAAAAGATGGGCTTAAAAAAACCAGAATTGTCTTTTATATTTTTATTTGGTGCTGTTTATAATGTGCTTGCTTGCTTGTTCACTGTAAGCTGCTTGGTGTTACCTCGGTTAGGAGAATGCAGCTAATATATTTAATAAAGGCCCTGGTGCACATCTGGGAGGCAAGATGGCCAGGGAGCCTGCCCTAGGTCTTACCTTCATAGAATCATTGTAGCGTTTGGGTGGGATCCACACAACCTGTTCTGAAAATGCTTTAAAAATACGCTGAATTTTCCACCAGGCTCACCATCGCCATCTAGAGTCACACTGTATATTGCACTTAAAACATACTTGGAAATGTTTTATTTCTATAGCTGAGTCCTTGGAAGGGACCCTGAGGATCATCTAGTCCAGGCGTGGCTAACTCCCAAGAGACTGCGATCTACTCACAGAGTTAGAAACTGGCAGTGATCAACCCCCTTTTGGGGGGGTTTCCGGTCAGAGTTGTTGTAATCAAAGTTGTTGAGTTTTTCAGGAAGGAGGTAAAATGTTGACCTTTTTTTAGGTGAGCCAGAGTTGTTCAGCTTCTTTGGGGGGAGCCAATGATCTACCAGTGATCTCCCACAGGTATCCAGTGATCTACCGGTAGATCACTGTCTACCTTTTGGAGATGTCTGATCTACTCCAACCCCCTGCAATGCAGGAATAAGTAGCTCTCCCGTATGGGGGTCGAACCTGCAACCTTGGCGTTATCAGCACCAGGCTCTAAGCAACTGAACCCTGCAGCTCACCCATCCCAATTTAAACAGAACACCCTGGAATTACAGAAGCCGTCTTGGCTTCCGACTGGATTCCAGAATGTCCCTTTAATTTTTTCTCCAGTGCTCTGGCACGAATCGGCTGGCTCCCGCAAAACAAACAAGCGGTCCAATTTGTATCCCTTGGACGTTGGGAGGGTACGTACCTTGGGGATTTCTCCCTTAGCCCCCGGGGGGAGTCTCAGGACCCAGAAGTTGCGGTTCTTCAGCAGGTTCTCCACGTTCTCCAGCCTCCTCTGCAGCAGCCCGTACTCCTGGATGAGGGTCCCCAGGACGGCCCACTTGCTCTCCAGCTGGTTCCCGAACTCCATGGCCGTCTTCTCGCAGTCCAGCAGCTTCTTCTCGGCTGTCCCAGACCTGCCTTCCAGGCTGAGCAGCCGGGTGGCCAGAAGGTCTATCTTCCTCTCCATGGACTGGACGGTGGCCACGACGCTCCACAGGGACGCCTCCGCCGTGTGCAGCTGAGCTTCCCGCATGTGGCTCAGTTCGGGGACGAGGGGTGGTTGCAAGGGCATCAGATGCTGAGCCTCCACGTTCCATTCCTGGATCTGGAGAGAAGACCCGAGTGGTCAGCAAAGCCGGGGAGAGTATCCCTCCAGACAAACCCGTCCCTTGCTGCTTTCGTTTTATTACTTTGGAGCATTCGCACCGCATTCCTCACCCCCCAAAAGGCTCCCAGAGCAGCTGGCATGCAATCCGCTAAAAAGAAATAAATGACAGTCTCTGCCTGTAGGCTTGCAACATTCGAAAAACACGACACACAAGGGGTGAGGGACGAGGAGGGAAGAGGAAAATGAAGCTCAGGACCCAGCACCCAGTTTCTAAACAGGTGCTCCTGTAATGACTAAATTCGAGGAGGGTGAGGCTCTCCGTGGTGCAGAATCTAGCACAGTGGTACCTTCGGTAAGTGGGTGGCGCAGTGGTCTAAACCACTGAGACTAGGGCTTGCCGATCAGATGGTCGGCGGTTCGAATCCCCGCGATGGAGTGAGCTCCCGTTGCTCGGTCCCTGCTCCTGCCAACCTAGCAGTTCAAAAGCACATCAAAGTGCAAGTAGAGAAATGGGTACCGCTCCGGTGGGAAGGTAAACGCCGTTTCTGTGTGCGCTGCTCTGGTTCACCAGAAGCGGCTTACTCATGCTGGCCACATGACCCGGAAAAACTGTCTGCGGACAAACGCTGGCTCCTTCGGCCAGTAAAGCGAGCTGAGCACCGCAACCCCAGAGTCGTTCGCGACTGGACTTAACTGTCAGGGGTCCTTTACCTTAATTCGTTCCAGAGGTCCGTTCTTAACCTGAGGCGCGCTTTCGCTAATGGGGCCTCCCGCTGCCGCCGCACCGCCGGCGCATGATTTCCGTTCCCATCCTGGGGCAAAGTTCGGTACTATTTCCGGGTTAGCGGAGTTTGTAACCCGAAGCATTTGTAACCCGAAGCGTTTGTAACCCAAGGTACCACTGTACATGCACACAGCGTTCTCAGAACCCAGAGTTTCATTTCACCAGAAAAAAATAAAAGTTTCTAGACCTCATTGTTACAAAGGAGGTTTGTAAGTATGTGGCAGATTAGGGGGAAGGTATGGGATTTGCATGTTGAAAGTCTCAAGTTTATTCCAGATGAAGCAATGGTCGGACTCTGTATAAGACAGTTTCCTAACGCCTGGTAAACCTTTGTAAGGTACAGAAATAGGATGGGGTATCAAAAACTGTTTGACCTTTGCATAATCCAAAGCTGGAGAAAAAATATATAAGGTAAGATGTCTTGGTTCCCATGAAGGAAGAAAGCTGGGATAAAAATGCAAGAAACTAAATAAATTGTGTGCATCTTGTGTTTCATTTGCGTAATTTATACCGCTTGCAGAATCTAGCTTTCCATTATTCGCCCGAGTGGAGAATTACAGTATTTTTAGCACCACGTATACACAACAGAATTAACCTATGTCACTAAAATATTCCAAACATCATCACAACCAGATAGGGCTGAAAATATTAATTGGTTTAATTTGTAGATGGAAGCTCTAGAGGATTTTTCATCGATCACTGACAGCCAATATGAATTGCTGGCACTGTAAGTTTTTATTTATTTCAGGGCATTTTTATTTAACGGTACTCACTCACATTTAAAGGATTTATAGCGATGCCGTTCTGAAGCAAGTTCAAGTTGGTTTAGACCAGGCATAGGCAAACTCCAGCCCTCCAGATGTTTGGGACTACAATTCCCATCATCCCTTACCACTGGTCCCGTTAGCTAGGGATGATGGGAATTGTAGTCCCAAACACCTGGAGGGCTGGAGTTTGCCTATGCCTGGCTTAGACTTCAATGCTGTAGTGTGTTACTTGGGAGTAAGTCCCACTGAACTCAGTGCAGCAGGGCTTACTTCTGATCATACTTGAAACTTCTTGCACACTTGTCATTCTCTCTCGCCATGTCAGAGTGGTACACCACTTTTAGACTGATGTTTCAAACATTGGATTATTATTATTATTATTATTATTATTATTATTATTATTATCCACCTGCCCTTCACTCTCAAGGTCCCGGTATTAAAAGCACTTTAAAACAGCTTGCAATCACAAAAACAAGGTGAGTCCTAAAAATGTACACTTCAGGTTTCAAGGACCAGGGTGAAAAGGTCAATATTCACAGGAAACTCTGGCGGGGAAGGAGTTTTACAACTTAGGGGGAAGTGTTTTAGCCTTGGGACCAAAGGCATCAATGCATCTTAAATTAAGACTTCTACAACAGGAAACAACACCCAGAATTTATTGGACTCCTTTACATTTATATAAAAAACGACTAGCTAAGAAAGGCTTTTTTTTGCTGGAGATGCAAGAAGGACAATGCCTCTTTGAAACGTATGTTTTTACAGTGTTCTATATTTACTAACAGTTGCAGGTAGGTAGCCGTGTTGGTCTGCCATAGTCAAAACAAAATAAAATAAAAAATTCCTTCCAGTAGCACCTTAGAGGCCAACTAAGTTTGTTCTTGGTATGAGCTTTCGTGTGTATCTGAAGAAGTGTGCATGCACACGAAAGCTCCTACCAAGAACAAACTTAGTTGGTCTCTAAGGTGGAGGAGACTCTTGAGAGTCCCATGGACTGCAAGAAGATCAAACCTATCCATTCTTAAAGAAATCATCCCTGAGTGCTCACTAGAAGGACAGATCCTGAAGTTGAGGCTCCAGTACTTTGGCCACCTCATGAGAAGAGAAGAATCCCTAGAAAATACCCTGATGTTGGGAAAGATGGAGGGCACAAGGAGAAGGGGACGACAGAGGATGAGATGGTTGGACAGTGTTCTCGAAGCAACTGGCATGAGTTTGGCCAAACTGCAAGAGGTAGTGAAGGATAGGCGTGCCTGGCATGCTCTGGTCCATGGGGTCACGAAGAGTCGGACACGACTGAACGACTGAACAACAACAAAGGTGCTACTGAAAGGAATTTTTTATTTTATTTTGTTTTGACTATATTTACTAAGTTTGGGGAGGAAGTGCTGAGCTGCACAGTTGATGCCCAGGTTGCGAACATGATCCGTGCGGGAGGCGCATTCGCAAGCTGCAGCGTTTGCAAGCCGCAGTGCCACTTCTGCGCATGTGCGGGTCATGATTCAGAACTTCTGCGCATGCACGAAGCGCGAGCGCCGAAACCCAGAAGTAACCCGTTCCGGTACTTCCGGGTTCGGCGCGGGCGCAACCCAAAAAAACATAACCCGCAGCGTTCACAACATGAGGAATGACTGTATAAACATGGGGGAAGTTAAGAGTTTCAGAGGAGAATATTATTTTTAATTATATAGCTATTTTATGGAAGCTGACAATGGAAATGGATTCTACGCTAAGAGACTGATACCGATGAACTGGAAGAATGCAGATGCGATTCCTTTTAATCAATGGATTGACAAGGCGACAACACCTGCAGCTTGTGAATGGAGGGCTTACAGACGCAGACTTTGTTTTCGACAAATACATTGATGTTTGGAATGAGTTTATACACAATGTAGCGGGTTTATTAATAACCATATATGTATTAAGATACTGTAATAATATCACTTAGTATGGAAATGTAACTGGTTATACTACATAATTGCATTACATTACATACTTTCTGCAGCTTTCTTTTCTGCACTTATTGAACACTTTATCGCTTTCTTTCTTTATAAATGAAATTCATCCAATAAAACGTCAATATAAAAAATAGGGGCTGCCCTAGAGATGGGGTATAATAATAATAATAATAATAATAATAATAATAATAATAATTCATTATTATTAAGTCGTTTAGGGCTTTGAATGCCAAGTTGAGCACCCTGAGCTGGCCCTGTATTTACTGAAATATGATGTGATATTTTAGGGTACTTTTCTGTAACGAGGGCTTAATAATAATAATAATAATAATAATAATTTATTAGTGCCCCACCCATCTGGCTGGGTCCCCCCAGCCACTCTGGGCGGCCTCCAACAGATATTAAAATACATTAAAATATCACAGATTAAAAACTTCCATAAACAGGGCTGCCTTCAGGTATTTTCCGAATGTCAGATAGTTATTTATTTGACCTGGAAGATGGCTGAGAAGAGCCGCTTTCAACCAGTCGCCCTCCAGATCAGGCATAGGCGAACTCTGGCCTTCCAGATGTTTTGAGACTACAATTCCCATCATCCCTGACCACTGGTCCTGTTAGCTAGGGATGATGGGAATTGTAGTTCCAAAACATCTGGAGGGCCGGAGTTTGCCCATGCCTGCTCCAGATGTTGTTGGACTACATCTCCCATCAGCCCCAGCCTGAAAAAACAGGCGCCACCTTCTCCCTGCGAAAGACACCAAGAAGCAAAAAAGCCCATTTTAATGGAGCGCCAAACGCTGGCCAGATACACACCATAATTTTCATGTACATTCCCCACCTTCCAAGAACCTTGGGAACTGTAGTTGGCTCCCTCACAGAGCTGCAATTCCATGCACCCTTTAAAAAAAACTACAGTTCCCAGGATAATACAGGGGGGAACCAAATGTTTCAAATGTGCATTAAATTCCTGGTGTGGATGTGACCCAAAGGTCCACCCAGGGGGCTGTTTGTGGGTTAATGTTAAGTGTTTGTACGCAACACTCGAATTAGCACTCTGGAGACTGCTCTTGCTCTAAGTCAGTTCCCCAAACTTGGGTCTCCAGCTGTTGTCGGACTACAAATCCCATCATCCCTGACCACTAATCCTGCTAGCTAGGGATGATGGGAGTCGTAGTCCAACTACAGCTGAAGACCCAATTTTGGGCAACACTTTCCTGGCAACGTTGACCTATCTGATTATTTTAAAACGCTATTTTAAAGGATGCTCAATTGTTTCCCCACACCCCTTTCTCTTATTTTAAGGGTATTTTTTTTAAATCACTGGGGGACTACAATTCTGAGACTACAATCCCCATCATCCCTGACCGCCGGTTCTGCTAGTTTTGGATGATGGGAGTTGTAGTCCAAGGCAAGGGGTCGGGGTCCCTTGTCAGGCGTGAATGCAAGGAGGGGCCAAGCAGTTCCTACCAAGTTTACCCAAGTTGCTAGAGAGAGAGAGAGAGAGAGAGAGAGAGAGAGCAGAGCGGCAGTGTGGTGTAGTGGTTAGAGCAGCAGAGTACGACTCGGGAAACCGGGGTTCAAGCCTCCACTGGGTCGTGAAGTGACCTTGGGCCAGTCACTGTCTCTCAGCCTAAACCTACCTTACAGGGTTGTTGTGGGGAGTAAATGAAGAGTGGATATGAATGCAACAAATTAATAGCGATAATAAAAAATAATAATTGTGCAACCCAAGTTGCTGCGTCACTGCAGGGAAGGGGTCAGCTATTCATTACTGGGAGGCAGGGAGAAAAAAAAATCGAATTACTGGTGGGGGGGCAGTGGAGAGATCACTCCCTACCCCCTCTCCCCTTTTCTCAAAAGCAACCTGAGCATCTTCTCAGAGGTCCCCAAAGTTGCAGAAAATAGCCAGAATCTTGTGCAGGAAAAGCATGGCTGCATCCCAGAGGATGGGTGAGCCCCAAAATGCCTCCTCCCCAGATATCTGTGCTCCCCCCCAAGTCCCGAGAAGCCAAGGGGGGGATCCTGAAACAGGCCGGGTCCATCTGGGAAACCGAGGAGGAGGAAAAGATGGGGGTGGGAGCACAGGGGCCAATTCCTAGGTCCTCCCCAGTAAAATATCCGAGGGGTCCAGCCTCCCCCCCTTTTGCAAAGTTGAATTGGCATGGCCATTCAAATGGGGGGGGGGTGATCTGGGGGCAGAGCTTACCTGGGGGGCCCCCAACATGTTATTCAAGTTGGATCCCCTGGGAGGGAGGCTCTCCAATACTGCCCCCCCACCTCCAGCTTTTGCCATGGGACCCCTTCCCTCACATCACCCCCCCCCTCCTTCCAGTGCCATTCATACCAGCCCTGCCTCCCCCCACCCCCACCCCCACCCTGGGAGCCCCCTCCCCCACTCCGGGTCAGCCTCTCCTTCCTCCTCCCGACGCATCCTCCTCCCCCGAGGAAAATCAAAGAGATCCTCTCCGCCGCACGCCCCCCCCCGCGCGCCACACACACAAGAGATCTCCTAATCGATCTCCTCCCCCAGGACAACTCCCCCCCCCGCGCTCTTTAACACTCCCAGCAAAACTACTGGGGTGGGGGAGGCCCGCTTTCCCATCCCACCCCACCCCCCACCCCAGGCAGCAAAGGCCTAACACCCCCCCCCCGCATCCACAGCGGGGGGTCCCACTTCTCCTCCTCCCCCCCACCCCAACCAGCTCCGGACTCCGAATCAACTTCTCGATCCGGATCATGCCACCCCCCCCCCAGGCCCCCCTCCCCTCCATCCCTCCCCCCCCCTCTCCAGGCTCACCTGGGCAGGGGCCCATTCGGCCATGGCCCTCGGCTGCTGCTGGGGGGGCTGTGGGCGGGAGGAGAAGGGCCCGATCGGGGCTCCAGGGCCGGGCCGGGCCGGGCTGGGGGGTCCCGGGGTGGGCGCGGGAGGGGATCGGCCGGAGGATCGGGCGGAGGAGGAGGCGGGCGCGCGGCTGGGCTGCTCACATCCGAGGGAAACATACAAGGCGCAATTGTAGCGATTTGGGGGGAAGGAGAAAAAGAAGCAACACTCGCAACGGGGGCCTGGCCGGGAAGCGCGCCCCCTGCAGGGCCGAGGCGGAGACGCTTCTCCCCCGCTTCTCTCCCCCCCCCCCACTCCCCGCACCGCCCCACAATTTATCCTGCCTACGTAAACGACTCGGGATTTGCAAAAGGAGAAATCCGCCCCCGATCCTCAGAGGGGCACGCGTCACGCCTTCGTTCACACGTTACGCTCGCCCTGCCGCGCGGGAAAGACGCCGCCTTTGCAAATCGCGGACGAGGCCGGTTCACACGTGCACCGGGTTGGGGGTTTTTTTGGTTGGTGTTTTTTTTTTTTTGCCTCCTCCTCCCCCTCGCGGGTTGCTAGCGCGCAGCCGGCGCGGCTAAGGGGGGGGGGGGGGAGACGGTCCCGCAGACACGTGTCTTCCGCCGGGGGTTTGTTGTACATCGTGCGCGGGTTGCTCCAAGCTTCCAGGAATGGAGGGCGGAAAGGGATTGCAACTACTCGCAGTTTCTCCCCGAACTTGGTTCTCCAGCTGTTGTTGGACTACAATGCCCATCATCCCTGACCACTGGTCCTACTGGCTATGGATGATGGGAGTTGTAGTCCAACTGCTGCTGGAGAACCAAGTTTGGGAAAAAACTTTCCTTGCAACGTTGACCTATTATATTTTAAAAGATGCTTAACTGTGTCCCCCACCTCACCCCTTTCTCTTATTTTAAGGATTTTTTAAAAAATCACTGCTGGGTTTCTTTGGAAGTTTATTAGTTAATAAATAAACCCACGCTCTCCTGCTTTTTGTCAAGGATGCAGCTGGCTAAACCAGTGTCCCCCAACTTGGTGCCCTCCAAAGTTTTGGGACTCAAACTCCCATCGACTCCCCCAGCCAGCCAGGTGATTTGGATTACGATTCCCATCAGCACCCAAAACAAAACAAAACAAAAAATTCCTCCCAGAAGCTGATTTCCAGAACTTAACAAACCCTAATCAAGCCCTCCCCAACCCATGTCCTTACTTTTCTCTCACAGTGCTTAAAAGTGCTTTGACTTTGGCCAGATTTTCCAACCCTGAGAAAAAAGACTGATGATAGATAACTCAATGTACAAAATACAGGTAGGTAGGTAGCTGTGTTGGTCTGCCATAGTCAAAACAAAATAAAATAGAAAATAGAAAATTCTTTCCAGTAGCACCTTAGAGACCAACTGAGTTTGTTCTTGGTATGAGCTTTCGTGTGCATGCACACTTCTGAAGAAGTATCTGCAGAATATAAAATAAAATATTAAAAAATTCCTTCCAGTAGCACCTTAGAGACCAACTAAGTTTGTTCTTGGTATGAGCTTTCAGTATCTGAAGAAGTGTGCATGCACAAGAAAGCTCATACCAAGAACAAACTTAGTTGGTCTCTAAGGTGCTACTGGAAGGAATTTTTTTATTTTTTATTTTGTTTTGTCAATGTACAAAAAACATTGCTATCTAAAGCATCTGAATGTGCTTTGCAGGGGTCGGTAAAAAAGGAGAATTCATGAAAGTCAAAGGCTGTGCTTTCAACAGGGCAGATGATGTAGAAAAAGCAGCAAAACAAATAATGGGCTCATAGAATTGAAGCGTTGGAAGGGGCCCCCCCAGGGTCATCTAGGCCAACCCCTCGCAATGCAGGAATCACAGCTGAAGAATCCCTGGCAGGTGGCCATACAACCTCTGTCTAAAAACTTCCAGCGAGAGTCCACCATCGTCTGAGTGGGTCTGTTCCCTTGTCAATCATCAGCCATCACTGCCATAAAGTTTTTCCTGGGAAAACAGCCAAATTTCATGTTTTGGTGGGGGAAGAGGGTTTCTATACATCTGAATTTGACACGTAAGAAATGGAATCCCATCAAAGAGTGTAGAAGTGTTCTGGGTTTTCCTTACTCTTGTTGTTGTTGTTCAGTCGGGTCCGACTTCGTGACCCCATGGACCAGGCACGCCTATCCTCCACTGTCTCCCGCAGTTTGGCCAAACTCATGCCAGTCGCTTCGAGAACACTGTCCAACCATCTCATCCTCTGTCGCCCCCTTCTCCTTGTGCCCTCCATCTTTCCCAACATCAGGGTCTTTTTTAGGGAATCTTCTCTTCTCATGAGGTGGCCAAAGTACTGGAGCCTCAACTTCAGGATCTGTCCTTCCAGTGAGCACTCAGGGCTGATTTCCTTCAGAATGGATAGGTTTGACCTTCTTGCAGTCCATGGGACTCTCAAGAGTCTCCTCCAGCACCAGAATTCAAAAGCATCAATTCTTCGGCGATCAGCCTTCTTTATGGTCCTTACTCTTAGAAATGCGAAATTTGTGAGTTATTTTCTCTGCAGCAGGCCAAAGAAGTTCTTCTTGCGAAATATACATTTACAAAGAAACCAGAAGCATTTTTGCTTGGAATTGTAGGGAAAGAGATCAACAGACAAGATATAAAAAAACTGTTCCTATATGCAACAACAGCAGCAAGAATGTCATTGGCACAGAAATGGAAGCAAGAAGAATTTCTGACAATGGAGGAATGGCTGACAAAACTAATGGACTATGCAGAACTAGATAAGATGAAAGGAAGAGTTCGAAACCGGCGGGACCAGGAATTCCTGAAGGATTGGACTAAGTTTGAGAAATATTTGAAAGGCAATTGTAAACAACAAATCACACTAATAGGCCCACAAGAAGTTTCATAAGGTTAAATTTAGGAAATATTATAGAAATAATTTTGGATGGTAATAATTAATTGTAGTGGTTAAAAATAATAGTGAATTTGGAAATACAATAAGAAATTAGAAAATTTGAAAATGCTGAGAAGAGGTTGAGGGAAGTCAAAAATATGTATAAGAGATGAATAAGAATGGATGTTTGAAAGAATGGATGTAAAAATCAATAAAAAATATTTATATATATAAAAAAGAAGTTCTTCTTGCAACCAGAAGCCGTGTAATAAGTTCCTTAGATCGGACAATTGCTATTTGATTGTCCCACTTGTTAAAATGGGCAAATTATGTTCCTAGGTTTGTTAGCTTAGAATTTTGATCTTTTTAGCCTGTACTTTTGATTTTACACTTTTCTTTTCTTTTTAAGTTAACACATGGCATCATCTGGCCTCCGTACTTCTGAGCCCCAGGATGGTTCCTTATGATGCTTCAGCTAAGCAAGGCTACGAAATGGTGCCCTGACGCAGGAAACTCAGAGGGGGGGGAGGCCAAATCTATGATCTCTATGATTGAAATGAAAACAGAAGGATGGGTTTTCAAGAACCAACAGGGACACAGTTGAATAAAATAGACACCCTTTTCACTGTTCAAAATATTTCCCGACCAACGTTCACCACGAGCGATCCTGCGGAGCAATAGACACAGCTGAAACGATAACATCTATCGGTACAATAGAACAGTGTAGGTGTAAAGGTAAAGGGACCCCTGACCGTCAGGTCCAGTCGTGTCCGACTCTGGGGTTGCGGCGCTCATCTTGCTCTATAGGCCGAGGGAGCCGGCGTTTGTCCGCAGACAGCTTCCGGGTCATGTGGCCAGCATGACAAAGCCGCTTCTGGCGAACCAGAGCAGCGCACGGAAATGCCGTTTACCTTCCCACCGGAGCAGTACCTATTTATCTACTTGCACTTTGACGTGCTTTCGAACTGCTAGGTGGGCAGGAACAGGGACTGAGCGACGGGAGCTCACCCCGTCGAACCGCCGACCTTCTGATCAGCAAGCCCCTAGGCTCTGTGGTTTAACCCACCGCGCCACCTGTAGGTGTAGCAAGCTGCCCAAGGGAGAGGCGACAGGATGTTCCCTTACTGGACAAGCACTGGTTCATCGGTTTCCCAAACTCTGCAGCGGCAGCATGGGTAGGAGAAATGGGGACATTCTGGGATCAAATCAGATTTTCCAGGACTGTCTTTGGAAAATTGAGACACTTGGAGGGTATGGATACAGTGGGCTGCCAGAAACGCTTCCGGAAAGACCCTAATGGACTAGAAGGCAGGTACCTGGTCGGGATAACCCTCCTTTTCATATCTTTGTCCTAAGTTGGATAGCCAGCAGGGGCACCATGATTTGGGCTGGACAATATATAGTCTGGAGGGGGCTGGGGAATGCATGTGATTATTATATATTTATTTGAAGCAGGGTCTTCAGCCAAAAAGGCCCCCAGAGTGGTTTAGATACAAAACAACCCAACAAACAAGAATGTCCCTACACACAGGCTTGCAATTTTTTTAAGAAGCCACATGACACACAAGGGGAACAGGACAAGGAGGGAAGAGGAAAGTCAGAATCAAAACAAAGGCGCCTGTTTTCTAAATAATAAAAAAATCCTTTCAGTAGCACCTTAGAGACCAACTACGTTAAGTTTGTTCTTGGGATGTGGGTGGTGCTGTGGGTTAAACCACAGAGCCTAGGGCTTGCTGATCAGAAGGTCGGCGGTTCGAATCCCCGCGACGGGGTGAGCTCCCGTTGCTCGGTCCCTGCTCCTGCCCACCTAGCAGTTCGAAAGCACGTCAAAGTGCAAGTAGATAAGTAGGTACCGCTCCGGCGGGAAGATAAACGGCGTTTCCATGAGCTGCTCTGGTTCGCCAGAAGTGGCTTTTTCATGCTAGCCACATGACCCGGAAGCTGTACGCCGGCTCCCCTGGCCATTAACGCGAGATGAGCAATGCAACCCCAGAGTTGGACATGACTGGACCTAATGGTCAGGGGTCCCTTTACCTTTTACCTAAGTTTGTTCTTGGTTATTGTTATTACTATGAGCTTTCGTGTGCATGCACACTTCTTCTAAATAGTTGTTCCTATAATGACCGGCTGGCGCAGTTCGAGGCAGGAGGTCCCTGGTGGAGCTAGGCCTCTAGCGAAACTCTACCTCTCTTTTAAATCAAAACCAGTGAAGGCGGTGAACGTCCTGTGTGAGTGTCCGGAGGCAGTTGCAGGCTGGTTGGTGGTAAACAGATTGAGGTTGAATCTGTTACAGGAATTTCCCCGAACCATCCAGAGCCCTGCCAGAGGAATGTACTCACCCAAAGCTACCAGACTATGGAACATTTCCCTCACAAAGGACCCACCACTTGAAAATGGATTTGGCCCGGGCTAAGACAAAGGACTTAGAAGAAGACTTAGAAATTAGAAGACGCCTGCTTCTTGGGAGAAAAGCAATGACAAACCTAGACAGCATCTTAAAAAGCAGAGAATCACCTTGCCGACAAAGGTCTGTATAGTTAAAGCTATGGTTTTCCCAGTAGTGATGTATGGAAGTGAGAGCTGGACCATGAAGAAGGCTGATCGCCAAAGAATGGATGCTTTTGAATTATGGTGCTGGAGGAGACTCTTGAGAGTCCCATGGACTGCAAGAAGATCAAACCTATCCATTCTGAAGGAAATCAGCCCTGAGTGCTCACTGGAAGGACAGATTCTGAAGCTGAGGCTCCAAGACTCATGAGAAGAGAAGACTCCCTGGGAAAGACCCTGATGTTGGGAAAGATGGAGGGCACAAGGAGAAGGGGACGACTGAGGACGAGACGGTTGGACAGTGTTCTCGAAGCTACTACGAGTCTGACCAAACTGTGGGAAGCAGTGGAAGACAGGAGTGCCTGGCGTGCTCTGGTCCATGGGGTCCCGAAGAGTTGGACACAACTAAACAACAACAAGACAAAGGATGGTCATTAGCACTACCCGGCCAGGGCAGGAAGTCTTGAACACTCTTTTGTTTTGCAGAAATGTGTGCCTTGGAGGGGTTCAAGGAGGGATGACACAGGTATCAGGATGCTCAGGTTACCTCCTCTGACCCTCCCAGTTTGTGATGTATGGTAGTTCTGACGTATCCATGATGTAGTAATGTTGTAGTTTGGGGGTGTAACTTGGGGGATTAGTAGCTAATAAAAGTTGGGGTCTCTTCCTGTTCGGGACCTTCCATCTTGCTTCATCTTGTGGCAGTTGGAGGTCCTGTCACGACAGTCTTCAATAAAGACCAAGCCTACTGGCTGCTGTTTTGCTCTGGCATTCCTGGCTGGTGTTCTTGTTTTTTTGTCCAAGGGAGCCCTCAGATTTCTCCTTTAACAAATCCTGACAAGACAGAAGTACTGTTTTCTGGAAGGGTGATCCCCACCCCCAAATGCACCTGGCCACATTCGAAACACCCACGCACCCTTTCACACAGAAAGACAGGAAGAAAGACAGGCAGACAGTACAACAGACACACCAGACCCTCTCCAGTTATGCACAGACATGTGCCAGCTTCAGTCCATGAATACAGCTTCTGTCAACGGGCTTCCAAAGGTGAATTTCAACCAACTTGCATCCTTGATCTAGAGCAGCCTTTCTCAACCTTGGGTCCCCAGATGTTGTTGGACTACAACTCCCATCATCTCTGACCACTAGTCTTGCTAGCTAGGGTTGAGGGGAGTTGTAGGCCAAAAATATCTGGGGACCCAAGGTTTAAAACCACTGATCTGTGCATAATTGGTTTTCAAGTATTTTTATGTGGATTTTTCAGTTGTTCCATATTAATATTCTGCTCCCCAAACTCTGCAGCTTTCTCTTTTTTGTCCCCCTGAGCAAAGCTTGTGACTCTTTCTAGCTCCCCCATTTCATTTTTTTTTTAAATCAGAACATATGGCAACATCCTATGGCAGCTTTTCAAACTTTTCATGTTGGTTGACACACTTTTCAGAGATGCATCATTTCGTGACACAGTGATTCAGTTTTACTAGGAAACCAGAGGTTAAACTAACCCCTTTCCAGCCCTGGGAGGAATGTGGGGAGCATTCACACGACACACTGCAGGCAACACAATAATGTGTTGCAACACAGTTTGGTAAGCTCCGTCCTATGGCTTAGCAGAATGCTTTGAGTACCTAGGCGAGGAAAATCGACAAATTATAATACATAATTATAATACACAATACAAATTGTAATAATTTTGTTTCAAAGCTTGTGTGGGGTTTTGTGTGTTTGTATGTGCTGGAACAGTTGCAAACCATGTTGATGTTTCATTTTATTAGTTGCAATATTGTTTTATTTTTATTTATTTAATTTATATACCACCCTATACCGGGGGGGGGATCACTTTAATAGTTGCAATATTTACTTTTTGAATAAATTATTTTGAATAATTAATTAATTAATTAATTTTAAACACATGATTAACTGCAATCTTTATTATTTTAATGAAACCTAACAAATACATCTGCGGCCTCTGAGCACCTGCCCACCCAGCCCAGGCTCCAAGATTTGCAAAGCAACCATGTTGTTTTGGGAACCCTCCCCTTCCTTTCCGAAGAAGGAGGCGGAAGTTTTCTGCTGGTCTGATCTCACGTCCGGTGTCCCTTTTTTTGTCAAGAGAGCGCGTTTTCCGTATAGCGGAGGCGGCAGCGCCACCTGCGGGCGGGAGGTCAGAACGGCACCAAAGCAGCACAACTCCCTGCGGGCAGCGAGCCGATTGCGCCCGCCCGCGCACCTTCTTCGCCCCGCCCCGGGAGGAGAGCCGCAGATCTGCTCCGGGCCGGGAATGCTTAAGGGGTGCGCATGCGCGCGCAGGCCGCGCCCACCGCTGCTTATTCATCTGGTGGCCGTCACGCCCGCGCGCCGTTCTTTTCCATGAGATGGCTGGGCAGCGCCACCTGGCGGCAGGAGCGAGGAGAGCACAGGCTCGCCCCGCCTCTCTCTGAGCGCCCTGAGACTTGGGAGAGGGGGGGGGGGTCGTGGCTCTGCACCCCTTTGCGCATGCCAAATTCTGGGTTTTTGCAGAGCGCAAAATTAAATAAAATAAAATGCACGGTGGAGGAGCCGAGCGGTTTTTTTTGCAGCTCTTGCACGGTTTGCAATTCTGCAGGAAATGCGTTCCGCTGCTGCAAAGCCTCGGTTGCAGGTCCCAGCATTTTCTTGCCTGCAAAATTTGGAAGGAGAGAGGGAGAGAAAGCAAAGGAGATGCCGTTCTCCCCGGGCAAGCAGCAGTGGGAGGCAGCAGGAGCAGGAAAGAAGAGCCGGGTGAGATGCAAACTCTTGCAAAGGCGGAGTCAGGACTAGACAAGGGCCGCCGAAAGCTCTCCTGCCGCCTACAGCCACACCACCCTGAAAGCACCCGATCCCGTCCGATCTCGGAAGTTAAGCAGGGTCGGGCCCGGTTAGTACTTGGATGGGAGACCGCCTGGGAATACTGGGTGCGGTAGGCATTTTCCCTTTTGCAACTCAGACCGAGGAATCCCCTCCTTTTTATCAAAGTCTGCGGGCTTTTGCCTTGAAAGGCACATTTGATGCAAAAAAGTGGCTGGGAAATGCTCTCCCTTCCGTCTCACAATTTCCCCTGAAATTGCAGCCAGTTACAAGCCACGACCCGAATGGGAAATTCATGCATGTGAAAAATCTGCATCAAATCTCCCTTTTAAGGTGTCAGAACAGTCTTTGGATTTTGGGAAGGAAAAAAAAGAGATGGTTCCTGAGCTCTGAGATGGATGGGAAAGTCGAAGTGACAATCAATGGGAGCAAAAGTAAGAATCCCACCATGCATGGCATTTCCAGGTAGCCACCAGAAAGTTTTTCCTGATGTTGCAACCACCTTTCCTGCAAATTAGAATCCATTGGTTCGGGTGCGGCAGAAAACAACCTTGTTTCCTCTTCCATGTGACAGCTTTTTCTTCCTGCCTAAGTGCAGAACCTTATATTTATCCCTATTTTAAGGTTACCAGATGTCCCCGTTTCCCGGGGACAGTCCCTGGATTTACAAATCAGTCCCCATACAAAATCTATTGAAGTTGAAAAGTGTCCCCGGATTCATTGAAAAAAAATCTGGTTGTTGTTGTTGTTCAGTCATTCAGTCGTGTCCGACTCTTCGTGACCCCATGGACCAGAGCACGGCAGGCACGCCTATCCTTCACTGCCTCCCGCAGTTTGGCCAAACTCCTTCATGGATCACTGCCTTGTCGTGGCGAAAGGGCTTGAATAACTTAGGGAAGCTATGAGCTATGCCATGCAGGGCCCCCCAAGATGGACAGGTCATAGCGGAGAGTTTAGACTAAATGTGATCCACCTGGAGAAGGAACTGGCAAGGAACACTACCAAGGAACACTACCAAGGAGTGTGGTGGAGTCTCCTTCTTTGGAGGTCTTTAAGCGGAGGCTTGACAGCCATCTGTCAGGAATGCTTTGATGGTGTTTCCTGCTTGGCAGGGGGTTGGACTGGATGGCCCTTGGGGTCTTTTCCAACTCTAAGCCACTCCAGTATCCCTGCCAATAAAACTCCATAATAAAATAGCATAGAATAAAACAATTTTTTAAAGTAAAAAAAGAAGCCTTACTGAAATCAAGATACACTATAAGTCCACAGCATTCCCCTGATCCACCAAGCTTGTAACTCCATTAAAAAAAGAGGGGGGTGAGATTCATGTGGCATGACTTGTTATCTGGGACTGCTCAGTCTGCAGAGCATGAGACTCTTAATCTCAGGGTCATGGGTTTGCGTTGGGCAAAAGATTTCTGCATTTCAGGACTAGGTGACTATTGTGGTCCTTTCCAACTCTGCAATTCTATGATTTGCAAGACACGCAGGCAAGGAAACATGACCCTGGCTTTTAAGGGGCCGAGTTAGCGCCCCAGGGCTCTAGGGGGCGCTCGACGCTGTCCGGGGTAGTACCCTCCTGACTGTTCGTTGCCATTGCCGCTGGGAGGGGGCGTGTCTCTTCCTCCCCTTCTGGGATCTTCAGTCCTGCAGCGACACCTGCTGACGGAACATGTTCACTACCCCCTCGGGTTGCCAATGCTGGGCGGCGTTGCAGACAGCTGCGCTGCAGCGTTGGCCAACCGGGCGCTCTCCAGATGCTTGCAAAGGGTGGACTGCAGTGTGAAGTGCGTCCTGCACCCGGATGCGTGTCCGTGCAGTGCAACACAATGGTTGTTGTTTTTGTTTAAAATGCAAGCGGGTCAAAACTTTTCAGCTGGATTTTTTTGGGGGTAGATTTTGCAGCCGGGCGCTGCTGCCAGCTTTTTAGATCTCCGCACCACGCGCGCACAAAGGACCCGGCTTTTATTTATTTGCACGTGGGAAAGCGGCGCAGCCTCCTCGCTCCCTGCTCAGGCGACGCTCCATAGATGGTGCTGTCGCTTCTTCCCCTGCTTTCCCGCAGCCTCGCCTCTCTCTCTTTTTTCATCGCCTTCCTGCCTCCCAGCAAACCTCTCCAATCTTCCCGGTTCCCTTTGCATCCGTCCATCCATCCTGTGCACTGCTGCTCCTCTGAAAGGAGACGCGCACGCCCCTTTCCCCCCACCCAGCGCCCAGCAAAAGCTCAGCACCATGGCTGAATGGCCCCCTCCTGCCCAGGTGAGGCTGGTTCTGCAGGGATGGGATGGTGCGCTCTTGCTGGGGGTGGGCGATAGCTGAGCTTTCCCTGGGAGAAGAAGGGTTAGGCGGTGCAATGATTCAGAATATTGCACCACCAACGTGCATGGGTGTGTGTGTGTGTGTGTATAGAAAAAGGTAAAGACGTTTCAGGCGTCCCAGGCACCTGGCTAAGACTGCTCTGTTTGGAGACGCCTTTGCAACCCTGAATGCTTCCCGGATATTTTGCATTGTTCTTACTAATTTTGCACATAGCTTAGAAAGCAATAAAACACAATGGGTGGGGTAGTGACTCATAATTTGATGGGAAGCAGATGAAAATAATATAGATGACTAGTGTGTACTTTGCAGAAGGAATATGAACATAGAAAGGGAGCTAAAAAGAAGGAAAAACAGAGATTCAAATCACACAATTTTCACATGCTGCATATATCTGAGGAGGCTGCTGCGGAGGTTGGTGGTGGCAGCTGTTCCCTGTTAGTATATTCAATAAGTTCTCTCCAAACTGCCCCAAATTTTGTGTCCTGGCTTAGTCCCACCAGACGAGTCTTACATGCCGTGTAAGCTTTCCCAGATGTTTCACATTCTTGGTTTTATTTGATTTTATCGCATAGCATAGAGACGGCATATATCGCTGTTGTAAGTGACCTCAAAAACGGGATACAGTTTTTTCACAAACAGGTAAAAGCATCTCTGGGTAGGACTGGGAACTTCCCTTGCCTGAAACCTGGGCAGCTGCTGCCGGTCAGTGCAGACACTGCTGAGGTAGAAGGACCAATGGGCAGCAGAAGGAAGTTTCCTTTGTTCCTATTGGCTACGTTGCCTGAGGCTGATGGGAGTTGGTCCAGTGGCATCCAGAGGCCTCCAGGGTGAGGACAGCTGTTAGCCAGAGGTGCGAATGACAGGTTAGGGATGCAGAGGCAACATTAGAGCAGCCTGCAGGAATGACCCCTCTAGTCCAGCAGCCGGCCAACATGCCTCTTTTGGGAAACCTGCAAGCAAGATCTGAGCACAAGAGCATTTCTCTCCTCCTGTGGTTTCCTGTAACGGATTCAGAAGCATCCCTGACTCCAACTGTGGCAGCAAGGCAGAGACATCATGGCTAGTGGCTGTCGATAGCCCTCCCCTCTGTGAATTTGTCGAATCCTCTTTAAAGAGACAAAACATGTCTCTGCCCTGTATCTGAAGAAGTGCGCACGATGCACATGAAAGCTCAAACCAATAACAAACTTAAAGGTAAAGGGACCCCAGACCATTAGGTCGAGTCACGGACAATTCTGGGGTTGCGGCGCTCATCTCGCTTTACTGGCCGAGGGAGCTGGCATTTGTCCGCAGACAGCTTCCGGCTCATGTGGCCAGCATGAATAAATCGCTTCTGGCGAACCAAAGCAGCGCACGGAAACGCTGTTTACCTTCCCACCGGAGTGGTACCTATTTATCTACTTGCACTGGTGTGCTTTCGAACTGCTAGGTCGGCAGGAGCAGGGACCGAGCAACGGGAGCTCACCCCGTCATTGCGGGGATTCGAACTGCCGACCTTCTGATCAGCAAGCCCTAGACTCTGTGGTTTAATCCACAGTGCCACCCGCATCCCTTAATAACAAACTTAGTTGGTCTCTAAGGTGCTACTGGAAGGATTTAAAAAAAAATTGTTTCAACTACGGCAGACCAACACGGCTACCTACCTGTAACATGTCTCTGCCCTGGTTTGTTTCTACAGTTACAGCAGGCGCTGTAACTCTCCAACAGTTTGACTTCACCCTCTTCCAAAACAGACCGATGCCAACCGGTTTTTATTATGTATGTTGTGTTTCCATCCTGTGTTTCTATGCTGTGGACAGCACTGAGATCTTCGTGTGAAGGGCGGCATACAAATTTTATAAACAGATAAGAGATAAATACAGTGGAACCTTGGTTCTCGAACTTAATCCGCTCCGGAAGATTCCCAAAACATTTGAAAACCAAGGCACGGCTTCCGATTGGCGCAGGTGCCCTGGAAACAATAGCCGACAGCTGCATTGGACATTCGGTTTCCAAAAAACATTTGAAAACCAGAACACTTCCGGGTTTTCAGCGTTCGGGAGCCGATTTGTTCGTCAACTAAGCCGTTCGAGAACCAAGGTTCCACTGAAAAGCCACCGCAAGTTGGACACCATCCGTGCCTCTTGTGGAAGTGAGTTCCATAGTTTAACTGCGTGGTTTTCTTTTCACCTGATGTTTTGCTGCAGATCTCACCAACCGGGTGCCGTCCAACCATGGGCTGATGGGAGTTGTAGTCCAGAACAACTCGACGGCGCCCGGTTGGCGAGGAACTGCCTTGGTGACTTAAGAGCCTGTCCTCTCACTCCTTCCATCCTTGTTTTGGGAACAGACTTCAAGGTGGAGTTCAGAAGTCGCGGCTGCTCCTGTCGCGGACGCCGTCTTCCCCAAAGAGGCGCAGCTGCAGACGGCCTCGATTTCTCTGTGGACGGTGGTTGGGGCTGTCCAGGCAGTGGAGAGGACGGTGGAAGCTCAGGCCTTGAGGCTCCTCAGCCTGGAGCAGAGGTCCGAGACGGCCGAGAAGAGATTTGGGGACTGCGAAAAGGCCGTGGCCGAGCTGGGGAGCCAGCTGGACAGCCGGTGGTCAGCCCTGGAGACTCTCCTGCAGGAGTACGGACAGCTGCAGAAGAGGATGGAGACCATGGAGGACCTCCTGAAGAACAGGAACTTCTGGGTTCTGAAGGTCCCGGTCAGCACGGCGGCAGGAGCTTCTAAGGTAAGGACAGACCTACAGAATTGGGGACGTCTGCAGTGGCAGTTCTGCGAAGGATCAGGCTGTGGTTTTATTTATTGCATTCAGATCTCAGCTTTCCTCCAAGGAGCTTGAGGCACACAGAATCATAGGAAGAGACCCCGTAGATCATCTAGCCCAACCCCATGCAATACAGGAATCTTTTGCCCAAAGCGGGACTCGAACCCATGACCCCGAGACTGCTTATGTTTTCTGAACCATTCTTCTTGAAATTATTCTTCGATTATGATATCTAGTTGGGTTGTTCCTTCAGTACTGGGTGGCTGTCCGGCAGAAAAGCATGTTTTTTTCTAAACATGTTAGCCCTTCTTGTGCTAGGAAACTAAAATTAAAAAAATGAATAAAAAGGTTGAATGGCCGTCTGTCACGGATGCTTGAGTTGAGATTCCTGCATGGCTGGGGGTTGGACTGAATGACCCTCAGGGTCCCTTCCAACTGTAAGATTCTATGAAGAATCAGGGCTAAAATCCTCAGCAAGCTTTGAATTTACAATAAAAACAGACGCTGGTGGATTTTGTGATGTTTAAGGCAGCTGGGGTTCTCACAGGCCTATGAATTATACAGGTATTTCCCGCACGTGTAGAAATTACGCCACATTCTCAAAGGAAAAACATAATAATTTTATTAGAATCATAGAATCCTAGAGTTGGAAAGAGACCACAAGGCCATCCAGTCCAACCCCCTGCCAAGCAGGAAACACCATCAAAGCATTCCTGACAGATGGCTGTCAAGCCTCCGCTTAAAGACCTCCAAAGAAGGAGACTCCACCACACTCCTTGGCAGCAAATTCCACTGCCGAACAGCTCTCACTGTCAGGAAGTTCTTCCTAATGTTTAGGTGGAATCTTCTTTCTTGTAGCTGGAATCCATTGCCCCGTGTCCGCTTCTCTGGAGCAGCAGAAAACAACCTTTCTCCCTCCTCTATATGACACCCTTTTATATATTTGAACATGGCCCTTATATATTATTTGTACCCTGCCCTTCTGACTGGGTTGCTGGATGCGTCCTGAGTTTTCCCTGCACAAATATCCTTGACACTTTCTTAACACGGTCCAAGTCAGTGGCTCCACACCTTTTTTGCCTCTCTTACTTAGCAAAGCACTTCAGGGCATAGACGATTAACAAAATGTGTGGGTCCTGAAACACCCCGATCAAATAGGTTTTCAGAATATGGGGAGTCCTTTCAGCGCTGCATGATTCGAACTGGATGGTTTTCAATTTCCGCTTTTGTCCTTTTAAAAAAAACAACAACTTCGCTCTTCGAACTACGGAAAGTTGTCTTGCAACTCGCCGACGGCTCCGTTTCTTGCTAACTCTTGCGATCCCCCAGGTCTCGGCGGCGTTTGGTGACGACTTGGCTCCCTTTTCCCGGGAGAAGTGGGAGAGGATGGAAGAGTGGCAGAAGGAGCTGTACAAAAACGTGGCCAAGGGGAACGGAGAGTCTCTGATCTCCCTCGGTAAGGATCTCCGTGGAATCCCTTTTGCCGCACGCACAAGCTGTGGTGGCAGCAGTGTGGTGTAGTGGTCAGAGGATCAGACTAGACCCTGGGAGGCCGGAGTTCGAATCTCGCTGCTCTGCCATGAGGCTCAATGGGCGACTTTGGGCCAGCCACTGTCTCTTAGCCCAACCTACCTCTCAGCCGGGCCGTTTTGAGGATAAGATGAAGAAGAAGAAGAAGAAGAAGAAGAGTTTGGATTTGATATCCCGCTTTTCACTACCCGAAGGAGTCTCAAAGCGGCTCACATTCTCCTTTCCCTTCCTCCCCCACAACAAACACTCTGTGAGGTGAGTGGGGCTGAGAGACTTCAGAGAAGCGTGACTAGCCCAAGGTCACCCAGCAGCTGCATGTGGAGGAGTGGAGACGCGAACCCGGTTCCCCAGATTACGAGTCAACCGCTCTTAACCACAACACCACACTGGAATGAGAGAAACCTTGAGGTCCTTTGAGGAAAGATATGAAATAAATCAATGGGCCAAAATACCCCTAAGCTTCCCTGGGAGGTCATAGCTGGTTCTCTTACCATGAATATGGGATTGTTTATTATTATTATTATTATTATTATTATTATTATTATTATTATTATTATTAAAATTTGTATACTGCCCTTCATCTGAAGATCCTAGGGTGGTTCAATATTATTACTATTATTATGATTATTATTATTATTATTATTATTATTATTATTATTATTATTTTATTACTAGTGGGTATTATGCCCGTTAAATTAACGGGGGCTAGAACGGTGTGTTCCCCTCAGCCGACCGGCCTCCCTCCCTCCCTCGCTGCCGGCTCTCCTCCTCCTCCTCCAGCTGCCTGGGCGAGACCCGGAAAGAGGAGGAGGAGGGCGGCAGCAGCAGCAGCGGGAGGGTGTCGGTTGCGGGTCGAGAGAGAAGAGTTTTTAAAGGCTCCTCTTGCCCACTTTGTTACCTCGGGGGGGGGGGGCGGAGATGAAGGAGCCGCTGCGCTTCCCGAGGCCCTTAAAAAAAACGTAATAAAAACCACTTGCACCCAGACTTGCAGTTCGGGTCTCTCTCTCTCTCCCCCCCCAAGTTTTCCCTGCAATTGATTTTTTAAACTGAAAAACACACACACACGCACAACCCCTCCCCCCCATAGACTGGTTGCGACTGGAGGCCGCCCATGCAAGTCTCTCTGCGTTCCAAGTCCCAACGGCCGTCCATGGGGCACATGCGCAGTAGCGCAAACCCACGGACACAGGGACTGGACGCAGAGACACTTGGACTTTATTATTTTATTATGTATACCCCTGCCCATGTGGCTGGGTTTCCCCAGCCACTCTGGGCAGCTTCCAACAGAATATTAAAATACAATAGTGTAGGCTTTGGTGGCCGCTGTCCTGAAAACATGAAGCTCCCGACGCACAACGTGCTCACCTCCCACGTGCGAGGAGGGAAGCCTGGTGGAGGATTCCCCCTTCGTATCCAGGCCCTGGAAGTGAAGGTGAACAATGTAGATTTCAACCCGGAGTTCAGAGCGCGGATGGTACCCAAGGTGGAATGGGCAGCTTTGGTAGAGGCAGCGGAGAGTTTGGGTCACCGATCAAGACCTGCCCCCTGAGCCCATCCCTGACTTCGAGAACAATGAGGATTTCCTTCGAAAAGTCCATCATGTGCTGATGGAGGTGGAAGTGGTTGAAAGTGTGCTGAAATGCCCAAATACTGGGCGTGAGTTTCCCATAACTAAAGGGATACCCAACATGTTGCTGAGCGAAGAGGAGACATGAGCTGGTTTGTGGCAATGGAGCTTGGAGAAGCTGTGAGGGGTGAGGGGTGGGTGGGATCAGGGGCGTCGCTGGGGAGGGGCGGTGGGGGCGGTAGGCCCCCAGTGACAGGGTGAGCAGCGGCGGGTGGGGGTGACAAGCGGCGGCCCCTCCCGCCACTCCCACGCGCCGCCGCTCCCTCCGTCACCCCGGGAGCAGCAGCACACGGATGGGGTGCTTCCGCCGTTTTTTTTCCGGTGGGGGGGGTGTCGACCAGCGAGGGGGGTGGGTGTCAAACTTGTCACCCCCTCCTTGCTGGCCACCACTCCCCGTCGAAAAAAACCGCCGGGGGGGGGGCGGGGAAAGCCTGGAAAGGAAGCACAGCAGGCGCGTTTAAGCGCCGCTCTGCTTCTTTTTCCCCTTTCCGCCGCTTTTTTCCGGCGGGGGGGCCCCCGACCAGCGAGGGGGGGGTGTCACGCTTGTCACCCCCTCCTCGCTGGTCACCACCCCCCGCCGAAAAAAAGCCTCGGAAAGGGGGAAATCCCCTCTTTCTGCATACACGTGCGTCGTAACGTCATGATGACGTCACGGCGCACGCGTCGTGCCCCTCCCCCAGGGGGGTGCCTCTGCGCTGCCGCCGCCCCCAGCAGCGCAGAGGTTAGCAACGCCACTGGGTGGGATATGTTCTTGTGGAAAGCCCAGCACCCTTATTTTTCTGTTGGGGAAAGGAGATGCTCAAAATATAATACTGGGTTGCTTTTTTGTGCATGTAAATAAATGCAAGTTCTTGGGGGGGGGGGAAATACAATAGTCTATTAAACATTAAAAGCTTCCCTAAACAGGGCTGCTTTCAGATGTCTTCTAAAAGTCTGGTAGTTGTTTTTCTCTTTGAGATCTGGTGGGAGGGCGTTCCACAGGGCGGGTGCCACCACCGAGAAGGCCCTCTGCCTGGTTCCCTGTAACTTGGCTTCTCGTTCACCCTGTCTAGGCTGTCCTGAATGAACCAGGGACTTCACTCCATCCCCTTGCGTTCCTAAAGTTGTTTTAGAGTTCCCTTTGGAACTCCCTGCTGTTACATATCAGACGGCCACAGTCTCTATTAAACTTTTCGGCACCTGTTGGAATGCTCTCCTTTCAACAAGCCTCCCCGTTGGAGACTTCTATCCCAGTTAGTTTTGCAATTGGAACTGGTATTTTTATATGTAATTGTTTTTAATTGCTTTAACTCTATGCCGTTGTTGCATATATGCTTCATCATACTGAGAGATTGCTTGGAGAGGCACTGTAAATGGAATTGGTAATTATAATTTAGGACGGGCCTCTCTTAAAAATAAAATACTGCCCTTTAATGGGATCTTCGTTAACGGCACTGTTCTCCCTTCCCCATCTCCTTTGAACAGATTTTGCCGTTTCTAAACTGGAGAATTTCACCTGCACTGCGCAAGAAGATGCTCCTCACATTCTGGGCCAGAAAAACTCAGAAGGATGTGCTCAGGAACCTCCATCCGATTCCAAAACAGGTATCAAATTTTAAATTGAGAATTCAATGCTGTGTATTTTGTAGGTCTTGAAAGACCTACAATGGCTCCCAGTACGTTTCAGAGCACAATTCAAAGTGTTGGTGCTGACCTTTCAAGCCCTAAGTGGCCTCAAAGGCCCAGTATACCTGAAGGAGCATCTCCACCCCTGTCGTTCGGCCCGGACACTGAGGTCCAGCGCTGAGGGCCTTCTGGCAGTTCCCTCACTGCAAGAAGCCAAGTTACAGGGAACCAGGCAGAGAGCCTTCTCGGTGGTGGCACCTGCCCTGTGGAACGCCCTCCTATCACGATGTCAAAGAGAAAAACAACTACCAGACTTTTAGAAGACACCTGAAGGCAGCCCCGTTTAGGGAAGCTTTTAATGTTTAATAGACTATTGTATTTTAATATTCTGTTGAAAGCCGCTGGGGAAACCCAGCCAGATGGGTGGGGTGTAAATAATAAATGATGATGGTGGTGGTGGTGGTGGTGTGTGTGTGACTCTGTCCTTTCCAAAGCATCCCAGGGGAAATCGCTGTTCCTGTTTTGGGATCTTCCAGCAGTAACGTTTTGCTGCTCATGTATAAATGGAAGGGAGAGACCAAATTCTGGAAATGCTTCCCTTACAGGAGATATTATGTTGGGAGCAGAGCAGGGCAAATCTTAGAATCATGGAATCCTAGAGTTGGAAGAGACCCCAAGGGCCATCCAGTCCAACCCCCTGCCAAGCAGGAAACACCACCAAAGCATTCCTGACAGATGGCTGTCAAGCCTCCGCTTAAAGACCTCCAAAGAAGGAGACTCCACCACACTCCTTGGCAGCAAATTCCACTGTCGAACAGCTCTCACTGTCAGGAAGTTCTTCCTAATGTTTAGGTGGAATCTTCTTTCTTGTAGTTTGAATCCATTGCCCCGTGTCCGCTTCTCTGGAGCAGCAGAAAACAACCTTTCTCCCTCCTCCATATAACATCCTTTTATATATTTGAACATGGCTATCATATCCCCCCTTAACCTTCTCTTCTCCAGGCTAAACATACCCAGCACTCTAAGCCGTTCCTCACAAGGCATCGTTTCCAGGCCTTTGACCAGCTCTTGGGAGCTGCCAGCAATCCTGACGCCCATTTTACAGTCCTACCCCTCATTCATCTCAAGAACTGCCCAAGCAGTATGATCACATCAGTTGCCCAACATCTTCCTCTGCTTTCCTTTGGACCACTTTAGTGAGGCCGAGAGTGGGGGTCTTGCCGTCTGGGCAGCCCAGGACCTCAACACACAATGCCCAGGCTTGCCCCTCAGGGAGGGCACTTTGGCGCTGCCAAGGCAGCAAAAAGCATCTCCCCTGCATTTAGCTCACACAATTGCAGCTTTGTTTAGCAGGCTGCCTGGAGTGGTGCAAGTTAAATGCATGCAAGGAGAAGAACTTAAAAGCTCTCTTTGCGCCAGATCCGCACAGCACGGCAAGAACTTTTAAGCTCTCCACGTGTGCTCCACCGTTTCTGCAGGGCTCTCGTGAAATCTCCTGCTAGCAACCCTAAACTCCGAGTCAGTGCGCCAACAAAGGCTAGAGGTAAAGGGTAAAGGGACCCCTGACCATTAGGTCCAGTTGTGGATGACTCTGGAGTTCCAGCGCTCATCTCGCTTTACAGGCCGAGGGAGCCGGCGTACAGCTTCCGGGTCATGTGGCTAGCATGACTAAGCCGCTTCTGGCGAACCAGAGCAGCGCACAGAAACGCCGTTTACCTTTCCGCCGGAGCGGTACCTATTTATCTACTTGCACTTTGATATGCTTTCGAACTGCTGGGTTGGCAGGAGCTGGGACTGAGCAACGGGAGCTCACCCCATCGCGGGGATTCGAACCACCGACCTTCTGATCAGCAAGCCCTTGGCTCTGTGGTTTAACCCACAGCGCCACCCGCGTCTCACCAACCAAGGCTACCCATTGTAAAAAAAGTGTTTGAGATGTCCTTGGTTCTTGCTTGCCCAACGCCATACACTGAACGCATGGTGGAGCCAGCTCTCCTGGGTGCTTGGAAAAACCCGTTTGTTTTGCCCAGGAGGGAACAAGCAGGCTGCATTTTGAGTTTTCAGATAAACCCGGAAAACAAAGGAAAGCTCAAACCTCTCTCTCTCTCTGTTATCTCCCGGAAACAGAATCTTCCATTTCCAGGACAGATATCTCATGGATTAAGGAGGAGGAATTGTGTACCAAGGGCAATGGCAATGCCGAGGACGGAGCCCTTTGTCAAAGGACCTGCAACTGTGAGTATGTTGAAAGCACCACAACAGCCACTCTCCCATGTCATCACAAGAGACTTGTTCTGTTTTTAGGTTATCCGTATCGAGGCTTCGTTTCCTGGCTGCTGCTGTGTAGCTCTATCTCTCCATGAGTGTATGTGTGATATGAAGAAGTGTGCATGCACACAAAAGCTCATACCAAGAACAAACTTAGTTGGTCTCTAAGGTGCTACTGGAAGGAATTTATTTTTTATTTTGTTTTAATTTCACACAAACACTCATGAAGCCTCAACTGGCAATGATGGACCAGGAATGAGAGCTTGGGGTCGTAGCAGATGCTTGGTGGAGATGTTGACCCCGTGTTTGGCAACTGAAGAAAATTCCTTCCCTGTGTGAAGGGATCGTGATTGAAACAACCCGAATTTGCATGTTTAATTTTACTTCCGTTGGATTACCTTCCTTCATTTCTCTCTGTATTCTTGTATGCCGTTGTGCTGTGCGTTCTTCCTTAAATAAATATATTGAAAGGAATTGAAAACAAAACTGTGATGTCACAATACCGATCTGGCCTCTGCTGTTTGGCTCCTCAACAGATTATACGGTTTCTGGACTGGATACTTTACCAAGTGACGGAGAAGGAGCCAACCCCTGTGAGTCGCTGCAGGGGGGCAACTTGGAAGCAGAAACTCACAAGGGCTCTACTTTAGACAACGCAGGTGAGCGATGGGATTTTGGAGATTCAAAGCAGCTCATGCAGAACTGTAAGAGCGGGGGGGGGGGGGGTACTGGCGCTCAGACCAGGGACCCAGCACCTCTGGCAAATGCCTTCAACACTCAAGGAAGTTTCAAGCAATTCACAAAAAATGTTTTGAGAACCACTGACCTGGGTGGGGCATTTCAGTCCCATTTCAAAGCTGAAAATTTGCGGCATTTTATGCAGCATATTGCGATGGCTCAAAGAAACCTTCCTGTTGCCTGGGGGCAACCTTGTAACTGTATATCTGCATTGTATGGTGCATAATTTAAACATCAGCTGTTAAAAAAAAAAAGGAAGCAACATGGACGAGTTTGTGAAATAAATTCAAAGTGTTGGTGCTGACCTTAAAAGCCCCAAATGGCCTCGGCTCAGTATACCTGAAGGAGCATCTCCATCCCCATCGTTCAGCCCAGACACTGAGGTCCAGCTCCGAGGGCCTTCTGGCGCTTCCCTCACTGCAAGAAGCCAAGTTACAGGGAACCAGGCAGAGGGCCTTTTTGGTAGTGGCACCTGCCCTGTGGAACACCCTCCCTTCATACGTTAAGGAGAAAAACTATCTGACTTTTAGAAGACATCTGAAGGCAGCCCTGTTTAGGGAAGTTTTTAATGTTTGATGTCTTATCCTGTTTTTAATATTCTGTTGGGAAACCCAGCCAGATGGGCAGGGTATTATTTAAAAAGTAATAATAATAATAATAATAATAATAATAATAATATACCCACCCTGCACTCAGCTCTCACCTGGGGCTTCTAGAAACCGTCAGCATGCGACAGTGTAAACAACTTGGGAAATGACTTCTAATGTCCAGCTAAACCAGGTGATGGGAGCTAATGGGTCTCAAGCCCTCGGTGAGTTAGGGGCTTGCCCTGCATGCGAAGACGGGCTCCGGTGGATGGAGCGGACAAGACCAAGATTGGGTCCAGTGGTCAAGAAGGCAGTAACCTGCCAGCTCAATACAGAGGATGACATGGGTGGATGTTTATTGATCCATTTGATCTGGGCAGAGCTATGGGGTCAGTTGGCTTTCAAAGCAACTTAAATCTCCCTTTCCCCTTCCCTCTCGACAGGGTCAGATGCAATTTCTTGGGTCAAACAGGAGGAGCCTCCCGCACGAAGGGATGGAGGAAACAGCCCTCAAAGCGCTTGTAATGGTGAGTAGGAGACTTGAGCAGGGGTAGGGCAGCAAGGCAAACCGCCAGCACATTTGCAACGCTAAGCAGAGTCCGGCATGGTTTCAAATTGGATGGGGGACCATCTGTTGAGATTCCTGCAATGCACAGGGTTGGACTAGATGACTCTCGGGGATCACTCCCAACTCTGCAATTCCACTCATGCCTCCTTGGGCGGTGGGGGAGCTTCCATGAGCATAAGGGCCCAACATGGTGCAGAGTGGTTAGGGGCCGGTGTGGTGTAGAGGTTAATGTGTCGGAATAGGGCCTGGGAGGCCAGGGTTCGAATCCCCTCTCGGCTACGAAACTCACTGGGCCCGTCAAAGTCTCTCAGCTTCACCTGTTCGCATATTTGTTGGGATAAAATGGGAAGGAAGAGAGGCATAGAAATTGTAAGTGCTGGAAGAGACCCCCAGGGTCGTCTAGCCCAACCCCCTGTAATGCAAGAACCTCAACTCGAGCACCTGTGAAAGATGGGCGCCCAACCTCTGCTCAAGAGACATCCAAGGAAGGAGAGCCCACCACCTTCCGAGGGAGTCGGTTCCACCGTGGAACAGCTCTCGCCATCAAAGTTCTTCCTGATGTTTAGTCGGAATCCCCTTTCTTGTAGCTCCAGAGCAGGAGAAAACAAGCATGATCCACCCATGTGACAGCCCTTGAAATATCTGAATATGGCTCTCCTATCTCCTCTCAGTCTCCTCTTTCCCAGGCTAAATGTACCCAGCTCCCTCGACCGTTCCTCATAAGGCTTGGCTTCCAGCATGTATTTATTTTTATTTAATTTGTATACCACCTCACAGGACTCTATACCGGTCGATACTCTGCTTGAGCTCTTTGGAAGAACTCTGACCTGAACCCCCCCCGAAAACGGGCCTTCCTTTAAAAAAAAAAAAGCTCAAAAACTTTGACCTGAACCCCCAAAAAGGGATCACACTGCCAGTTTTTAACTCTGTGAGTAGATCGCAATCTCTTGGGAGTTGGCCACCCCTGCAATAGAAAGATCGTCTATCGTGTCCAGCTGCCTCTGTGCTGCAACCGTCCAAATCCTTTTCCTTTCTTCTAAATGAGTTTCAGTTTCAGTGTTTAACATGCCAAAAAATTGTTACACCAAACCCTTTCCTCTCTCTTCCTTGGCACACAGCTAACGCCAGAGCCCAGCCGCACCCGGAGGAAGCGCAGGGCGAGGAAGACCCTGCCAACCCACCCCTCCTCCTCTTCCTCCCTGGGGGCTCGGTGGCGCCCATTTTCAATGGCACCATCGGCGAGAGCCGCCCCCTCCCCGGCCTCCGCGGCGCCTGCAGCGGGAGCCACCCCGTCTCTCCCTCGGCCGGGGGCATCCCGGAAGCGGCGGTGGACCGTCCGCACCGCTGCCCGGACTGCGGCAAGACCTTCAGCCTGCTGCTGAGCCTGCAGATGCACCAAATGAACCACCAGAAGCGGAAGCAGTACGAGTGCTCCTTCTGCGGGACGGCCTTCAGCTGCCCCTCGGAGCTGCTGCGGCACCGGATGATCCACACGGGCGAGAGGCCCTACCGGTGCTCGGTGTGCGGGAAGGGCTTCGTGCGCAAGCAGCACCTGGTCCCCCACCTGCGCCTGCACACGGGCGAGAGGCCCTACCACTGCGCCGAGTGCGGCAAGGACTTCATCTGCAAGCACCACCTGCAGGAGCACCAGCGCACCCACACCGGGGAGCGGCCCTACGCCTGTACCCAGTGCGGGAAGAGGTTCCGGAGGAAAAAATCCCTGAAGGACCACTGGAGGGTTCACAGCGGCGAGGAACAGCAGCAGCAGGGACAGGCGGGCTCTGCCCGGGTGCCCGAGGGCACAGAGGTCGACGTCCGAGTGGAAAATTAATGGGGCGGTTTCTGCGCTGGCTCAGGTGTATCTCAGCGCACAAGGTGCACAGTTCAGCGGTGTATTTTATTTATTTATTCATTCAGGAATACAGCTTACAGCTCAGCACTGCCACCCATCGTTGCAGTTGCCGGGAATGAAGGTATCTGCCCTCTGCTCCCTAAGTCTCCTGTTTTCCAAGCAGCCTACAACAGAGGGAAGGGGGGAATCTGTGTCCTTTGTTCTGCTACATACATAGTCGACCATGTCCTTGGAGACAAAGGCAGGGAGCTGAGTACAGCAGGAGCGGCAAGCTTCTGGGATGCTTTTGCTCCCCCCCCCCACTTATAGAATCATAGAATTGGAAGAGATCACAAGGGCCATCCAGTCCATCCCCCTGCCAAGCAGGAAACACCATCAAAGCATTCCTGACAGATGGCTGTCAAGCCTCTGCTTCAAGACCGCCAAAGAAGGAGACTCCACCACACTCCTTGACAGCAAATTCCACTGCCGAACAGCTCTCACTGTCAGGAAGTTCTTCCTAATGTTTAGGTGGAATCTTCTTTCTTGCAGTTTGAATTCATTGCCCCGTGTCCGCTTCTCTGGAGCAGCAGAAAACAACCTTTCTCCCTCCTCTATATGACATCCTTTTATATATTTGAACATGGCTATCATATCATCCCTTAACCTTCCCTTCTCCAGGCTAAACATACCCAGCTCCCTAAGCCGTTCCTTCATCATCCGAGTCTGAACTGCTTTCTCCACCTGGCCCATCTTGCTCGCTAAAGCCTGTTGCTGCTTCTGCCACCAACCATTCCTCCCCTCCTTCCCCCTCTTACCTTCCACCACTCCCTGGGCTCTGACCCTTCCTCCTCTGAGGCTTCCCTAGGGGGTTCCCTGGCTGGTGCTGTAGTCCACTTCTTGTCATGCTGCCAGCCCCTGACAAGACGGTTGCTTGGCTCCTTCTTCCCAGAGACTCTTGGGCATGGCCAAACGGCTCTGCAGCTTCCAAGCCTGGATGCAGATGTGCCCGTTAGCTCCATTCATTCTAGCCTTCTCCAACGGTTCTGGACTACAACTCCCATCAGCTGGGGGTGCTGATGGGAGTTGTAGTTCGAAACCACTGGAGAGCCCCTGAGTTGGGGAAGATCCTCTTACGCTGTTTGAGAGCCCCCCGGGTACCGCTACCCACCCCTAAGAGCACCTCCACCAAACCCTTGGCCTCTGCTTGCCCCCCAGCAGTTCATTGCTTCCCTCCTTTGGCATATAAACATTTTCTCTCTCTCCCAGTGTTGCCTCTCTTGTCCGTCTGTCCAGTTCAGGTGCGCTGTCCTTATCCGCATAATGGGTTTGCAATCCTTCCAGGGTTTCCGCAGCAGCTTATTTTTTAAAGATTATAAGCGTGTGGGGCAGGACCTGTTTTTGTATGGTTTGAGGTGCTCCCTAAATAATAAACCACCACCCGGCTGCAAGCGTGGAGTTTTCTCCAGAGCCTGTCACTTGCTTGAAACAAGTTCTGTTTTTCCACTTGTCTTGCAGCTTAAATACGTTCAAAGACACTGGCATGTGCTTCGACTTACTGAGTCTTGGTAAGGTACTGATGAAGGTGGGGAATTTAGCACAGAAAACTAGCACTCGGGGTCAGGCAGAACAGCTCTCCAAACTTTTTATATTCTTTATGCAAAATACCTTTAAAACTGTTTGCATGGTGCCCTTAACCAACCCAAAGCTCAGTCTGGTGCTTATTGCAGGAGGGGAGTTAGGCTCATCACACGAACATTATTTTTTTGCAGCGCCCTCGCAGAATTGGAGAGTTGGAAGGGACCCCCAAGGGTCATCTAGTCCAACCCACTACAATATAGGAAACACAGCTAAAGAAACCCTGGCATATGGCTATCCAGCCTATTTAAAAACAGAGTCCATCACCTTCTGAGGGAGTCCGTTCTACTGTCAGATGGCTTTTTACTGTCATGGTGCCCTTAATTCAAAAACGCAGCTTGTATTCCTCACCTGCTCACATTTAATATGGATTTTCCTTTGTTGGGCACGATCCAATTCTGGGGGGGGGGGAAACAAACAAACCCTGTTTGCAATATTGACCCCCACATTTGGAAGGATCACCCCTAGTTCAAGACGCTGTATTCCAGTCACCCCTTAACACGCCCAGCTCCTAGAAAGTAGCTCCAAGTATCCACAGACCTCTTTCTTTCTTCCTGAACTCCAGTCTGATCTTCCCAAGTCTCGTTTCGGCCACCTGCTGACCAACAGCAAGTAGGTTCTCCTCCGTATTACTCGGTGGATTCCTAAAAGTAAACAGTGGGATAACTTACGGGAGCCTTCGCTAATCTGACACCATCCAGATGTTCTGGATGTCATCTCCCGCAAGACTCGGCCTGCACAGCTGGGAGTTGCAATTCAGGATACAGTGGACGCTCAGGTTGCGAATCTGATCCGTGCGGGAGGCCCATTCGCAACCCGCGCCACTGCGTCTGCGCACGACACAATAATAATAATAATAATAATAATAATAATAATAATAATAATAATAATAAGAATAATAATAATAATAATAATAATAATAATAAGAATAATAATTATTATTTGTACCCCGCCCATCTGGCTGGATTTCCCCAGCCACTCTGGGCGGCTTCCAACAAAAATCAGATACAAAAATATCACACATTAAAAACTTCCCTGAAAAGGGCTGCCTTCAGGTTTTTTCTGAATGTCAGGTAGTTGTTTATTCCCTTGACTTCTGATGGGAGGGCGTTCCACAGGGCGGGCGCCACTACCGAGAAGGCCCTCTGCCTGGTTCCCTGTAGGTTTGCTTCTCGCAGTGAGGGAACCGACAGAAGGCCCTCAGAGCTGGATCTCAGCGTCCGGGCTGAATGATGGGGGTGGAGACGCTCCTTCAGGTGTACAGGACCGAGGCCGTTTAGGGCTTTAAAGGTCAGCACCAACACTTTGAATTCGGTGCTTCTGCACAAAGTGCGATTTAGTGTTTCTGCGCATGCACGAGTGCTGAAACCAGGAAGCAACCCGTTCCGTTACTTCTGCGTTCGGCACGGTGCGCAACCCGAAATCGTGCAACCTGAAGTGGCCGTAACCCGAGGTATGACTGTATCTGGAACACAGCAGTCGAAATATATATATCAAAATAGTCCAGTAGCGCCTTAGAGACCAACTAAGTTTGTTCTTGGTATAAGCTTTTGTGTGCATGCACACTTCTTCAGATACCTGAAGAACACAGCAGGCTGGCTAAGGTGGTTCATGTAGTTGGAGTCTCCTTGATTTTTTGGGGGGGCAGGAGGGGTTGCGGCATCGAGTGGAGGCCCTCAACTTCTGCAGGAAGCAGGCCAGAGCCTTAGATCCCCACCCCCCCTCTTAAGAGGCTGCCGGCATTATTAATTCCTTATTCCGTTAGCTGGAAACTAGGATTATCCTTTCTGTGCGCAAATTCATTTTAACATCAGGGAGATTAGCAGCATGTAAATGCAGCCGATTTCAAGGGCTTTTCCTTTCCGCGGAAAAGACGCATGTATTTTGGAGGGCAAGGGGGGGCGTCGCGGGAAGCTTAGAGGCAGTGTTTTAAGCTCTCTTGCCATTTGCTGCGTTTTGAAATCCGTAGGGCACTCTGCTTTCATAGAATGGTAGAGTTGGAAGGGGCACCAAGGGTCATCTAGTCCAACCCCCTGCAATGCAGGAATCTCAGCCGAAGCATCTGTGACAGATGGCCCTCCAACCTCTGCTTAGAAACCTCCAAGGAAGGAGAGTCCCACCACCTCCTGAGGGAGACCGTTCCGCTGCCAAACAGCTCTTGCCATCAGAAAGAGAAAGCACTTTATGAAGTGCAGAGCTGAACTATGGAACTCACCGCCACAGGAGGCGGTGATGGCCACCAACCTAGAATTATAGAACTGCAGAGTTGGAAAGTACCCTGAGGGTCATTTAGTCCAATCCCCTGCAAGGTGGGAATCTCGACTAAAGCATCCATTTGGCAGGGGGAAGGAAAGGGAGAGAGGCGAGAGAAAAGCTCAGTGGAAGGGCACCTCCTTTGAAGGTTCAAACCCAACTGCATCCACAGGCAGGTAGGTAGGACTCGGAGAGATGTTCTTCCTGAAGCCCTGTAGACTTGTTATCAGGTCAGTTTAGGCACCGCTGAACTAGATGAGCCGACAGCCACACTCTTATCTCAAGGCAGCTTCCTACGACAGAGAGCGAACCCAGAGCCACGAAAAACGAATTCAGACTAAAGCTGGCAGCCAAGGTTGAACATCTAGAAGCTTTATTTAAACCCTTTACAATAGGTAAGAATCACAACATCAAATCCGGAAACAGCTGCTTTTAAAAACGGAGAGAGTCAGTAACTATTACAAGTCCGAGGACAGGAGAGGAAGGTAAACAGACAGAAGCAAACGGGTTTTAAGAACCTGCCGCCGTGAGAGGAGGCCCCTCTGAGCTCCCACCCGGACAGGTTTGTCCAACCACCTCTCTCCTGCGTTCCAGGCACCATTGCACCCATGCATTTTCTTAACACACCCCTTCCCTCCCTCCCTCCCTCGCCCCAGCACCACCCGGCTAGGCTATTGTGGGAACACCTGCGTAATTCGACCTCGCTGCAAGGCCGCGGCCAGGAGTGGCGCTCCCTTCTGGTTGCACAGCCGCACCGGGAGAAGTCGTGCGAGATGGCTCTGGCGATCGGCCTTCGCCAAGCCGGCGCCCCAGCAACAACTCCCAGCGGTCCACAAGCCAGCCTGGAGGGCACCAGCTTGGCGGAGGCTGTCCTATGCCTACAGCAATGATTTTTGCACACATACACAAACACACAGCAGGCATTTTCGCCGAGGCCGCCCCAATCTGCCTGCCTTTGCGAGGCCAGTGCTCGCTCCCACTCAATCGGGATGGGCAAATCACCCACTGTAGTGGCACAGATAACCTGTTCCGCACCCGCTTCCATCTACCCTCTTGCCCTTTCTGTGCTGCCGCTGACGTAGACGGAGAATCGCCAAAGCGAGGGGAGAGGAAGGGGCGTTTCTCAATCCGGATGGTGCTCGTAAGAGACTGCAGGGGAGGGAAGCTCGATTAATCTCCCGATAATGTTCAGAGGCGGGAGACGCCCCCTAGAGCAATGGCACCTGCTCTCTTGAGTTCCTTCAAGCCATCGTAGGAAACAGGCCAGCAGACGCTCTGCCTTTTCCGACGTCATCACCACCCTGAGAAGGGGCTTCAGGCAGCACATTCTGGCCGTTACGAAGAGGACACCCCGTTTGGTTCTCCAGCTAAGTGAGCAGCCACTGCCGTTCTCCGTTCTGCCATGGCCCTGGTAAAGCAGTCTTCCCCAACCTGGGGCCCTCCAGCAGGTTCGAACTACAACTCCCAACAGGGCCTGTTGGGAGTTGTAGTTCAAACCTGCTGGAGAGGCCCAGGTTGGGGGGGCGGCTGTGATAAAAGTGTAAGAATCGTTACAAGCGAAGTGGAGAGATGAGACCAGTTCGCGGCGTTTTACTCGCTTTAACCACTCGGCGTTGAGCTGCAGCCCCACCCAGTCCAAGTACAGCCACAAGGGAAATCTGTACTTTTTATTTCCCGGAGCCTCCTTGGCGTATCTAAAGATCCCGGCCTGCCAAAACTTCAGCCAGCATTCTCCGTCCCTCTGCACCGGCCCTAATACAGTTGGGTGTGTGCACGACTTTCCGGAGCCTGTCCGCACCACGATCGAAGAGAATCAGAAATGCCAGACAGTACAGTAGCCCAAGTGGCGAAAAGTACATTCAGGGTAAAGACAGATGTTCGTTTTAAGAGCGAGGGAGGCATACTGATGGTTCCCCCGTTGCTCTGCAAATAAAAAAGCTTTCGGGGGTGGCGTGGGTCTGCAGGTTTTCAAAGTGGATCTGCGTGAAAGAGCTGGGGGGGGGGGGGAGGATAGACATCCACTTGTGCAGAGCACCTACTGGCTAGCTGCTGTGACATCAACAACCGCTTCCACCCTGTCACATAGTTTTGCAACTGTTTTAAGAATGCTTGTAGATCGTATTTTGGAGGAGGTAAGGCAAAGGATGGAAATTAACATGAGCATGCTGCTTTTAATAATAATAATAATAATAATAATAATAATGGTGATGAGGCTGGCTTGATGTGCAAGGCTAGAGCAAGACACAGATGGATGCCTAATGGGTGAAGGGCCCGCTCTTGACAGCTCTTAAAAGCCTACAGCTGTCTTTACCCTCAAGTCATCTGCAAGGAAGGTGAAGAATTACCCTGGGCTGGCAAAGGGGCGGCCAGGCTGCCGCCAGAGCCCCATACAGCCTCTCACCCGGGCCCCTTGATCCAGACCCATCTCTGCTTGGCAGCAGATAACCCAAATCCTCCTCTGTTTTGTGCGTACCACTGATATGTGACACTATGGCGCTGACACTCATTTCTGCGGCCACATTTCTGCCCCAGAGGATGCAGCCGCAAGCACATCACCCAAGATGGCAGGACCACCGCCACCCCCGTGCCAGCCGAAAGGCAACAAGCCCCTCGCCTCCGAGCATCTACGCCACACCGCTGGCCTTTCTCCACCAGCATGTTCCACCCTGACCGTTATCACAAGCGCAGAGGCTTCAAAACAAGGTGTTCCCTGGGCTAAGAGTGCCCCCGTGCCTCTTCCGAAGAGCAGGACCTCTCCTAATCCCCTGGGGACAAGCTGATGGCTACCTCAACCAGCTGCCTCCTAATCCACCACTGGACCAGCTGGCTAATCTCCTGGCTTCCTTGGGGGGGGGAGGGCTTGGCTCACTGCCCAAGCGAAGCGGCAGTATTGAGCTCCGCAAAGAGAAGCTCCTTGATTCCCTTCCCCGATCATCAAGCAATTCCCTAAAAGCAAACTGCATTTTCAAAACAACAACAACTGCGATTCCCTTCCCCTCGGCCCAACCAGGGCACCCTCACACAGAACACGTGTGGCTGCAGAGTAGGCATGAGGGACCTCTTCGGTTGTTTCTGAGCTGCATTTCTAGTCCTCAGGCTCAGGCCGAGGGGAGATGGGAGCCAAACAAAACCTAGAGCGCCACGGGCTCCCCATCCCCAGTGGAGATGAGGCTGGGGTCGCCGTTTAGTGTGCACTGGCCAGGCCTGTGGGCCTCACCATTGAACGGAATGATCAATAACACAACCAATATTCTATGGCAACGGCATAGTGCAAGGGAAGAGGGACAGTCATGGAGAAGCTACCCCGCGAAGCCTCATCTTCTTTCTGAAGAACCCCAAGGAAAGCAAGAGGGAAAACCACCCCCTAAAAGGACGCTGCAAAACTACAATTCACCTCCAGGTTAAAAAACTGCACACCCAAGTTGCATTCTTATATCTAACCAGTGCCACTGTTCGCTCCACCAAGCTCAACTCAGCCTCATTTTCCGGGAAAGACGGCCAACACGGACGACCTTGCCCAGCAACACAAAACTTCCAAGGTTCTGCGGATCCCCGATGAAAAGAACACAAACCTACGGTTTCTTTAAACCACAGGTGGAAAAGCGGTGCCCTCCAACTGCAGATGGACTCCCAACTCCCATCGACCCTGCCCAGGCTGCACGGCCCATGGGAAAGGACGGTGGGAGTTGGAGTCAAAGATCTGGAGGACCGTGGGATTCTCAGCCTGGTTGTCAACTGCCCAAAGCTCAAATAGGGAGCTAGTCACACAGCTACATGTGCACGGGTGTTGTCTTGCTGCATCCCCCTTCCTTTATACCACGCCTCTGCCAAAATAGATCGCCTGGATCTTCCACCCTAAGCCAAACACTGTCCTGCAAGCCGTCCAGCTCATGAGGGAGGCTTGTTGTGATGTGCAGAGCTGCAGTTTCCACTTGCTGCAAGAAGTGCTGCCCTGGGAAGAAAAACCTAACCATGACATCCACGGGTCTTGCCTCTTAGGCGGAAAAACTGGATGGCAGCTCCCCCTACAACGCTAGGTAGCACGAGGCCACGATCCACGAGGGCGTTCTCCCAATGGGGATTCCACAGGAGAACGTCCCATCCCAAATGGATTGTGGCCTCATGGTTCAGATGCACCTTCCACCCTTACTGGTACCCAAATATCTTATGGCCACATCTTTCAGCTGCACTGAAACCTGACGGTCGAACAGAGCCGAGATCTAAGCCAGGTATCCAAACATAGCCCTGGGAGGAAGGGGGGGTTCATTTATTGCTTCCGTTTCTTAGCCTAACGGCCGCTGCCTCTAATACTTCTCATGATCAGTTTTGTAAAAAATACCTACCTACCCCCCCCAAATGAAATCTGCTCCTGCCCCTCCAAAACAAGAGGGAGGAAAAGGAGACCAGCGCTGGGCTACGAAAGCCCTTTCTCTCCCCCCCCCACTGCCCCACCCCAGAATTGCAATATTTACAAGCTACTTTCAAATCTAAAATTGCATTGTTGTAAAAATCCTTATTAGAAACCGAAGCTGGGGACTAAAAAAACTTCCCCGTAGCAATCGTCTTTAAGCATCTCTCCGGGTCTAAGGCTAAAAACACAGGCACGACACGTGTTAAGTGAGCGTGTTGTGCGGGAACGAGTGTGCGCACACCGCAGGGCTGGGCGCATCCGGAACCTGCACATGTTCTCAAGACAGGCGGGTGCTAATGTCGGCCACCCCAAAGTGATTCGGGTCGGGAACAAAGAAGGAATCAACAACCTTTTACAAGACACTTTTTTTTGCGCTATCACGGAAGATAAAGTGCAATGTTATTTGACTTCCCGACTGAGAGTCCTCAAGCGACAAGATTGTAGGAGAAACACATCTGGGCATCGTTGCAAACAGGATAAGGACCCTCCAGCAATCAAAAGTCAATTGCTCCTCAACTTGGGGGGTCAGAGGAAAGGGAAGCCAAGACAACGGGGCTTCCTACCAAGGTATCTGTGCCCCCACTTTTCTGAGAAAGAAGCTGGGAGTCTCAGCCTCTTTCCATTCTTTTTTAAAGCGTGCGCCCCACAAGCTTCGTGGGGCAGGAGGTCGACGAGGCAACTGCTTGCCTTTCTACAGAAGCCCAGGAAGCTCCCGATTTGGAGCACACAGGCTGTCCTTATTGCTTCAAGGGACACGTTTTCCTGTTGGACAAGGGGGTCGCCCAAGCAAGCGCTCCCCCTTCTGCCATCACCATCCCCTTGGCCTGGCAGCGGGGAGGTCGGCGGAGTGTAAAACCCAAGCTGGCGTTTAGAGTTGGGCAAGAGACCAGGAGACGTCATCAGCTGCAGGGATGTAGACCGGAAGGGAAGGGAGCCATGCATGGCAGGTGGAACTGGAGATCTCTAAGGGCTGGAACACGAAAACACACAAGTGGACTTGCTCCGCTAGGAAGACGCTGCCTCCCAGGGATGCTGCTAAAGCAGTGCAAGGCAGCATCTCGCTCCTGAGGCGAGCAGTTCCACTGTTTATAGGCCTCTCCGACCCAGGAAAAAGCCTCCCTGGAGGAGCCAGGAATCCAAACACACAAAATCTAACCAGGGGAACCAGTTCGATGAGACGTTCACCTACAGGAAACCTCGCCGGGGCAAGTGGGGAGGTACCACTGGGGTTTTGCAAAGCTGCCCCACCCATTTGAAGGAGGCTTTCCACAAGGCCTGGCCCTCAAAGCAGAGGAGATTTGGGGGGTGTCTCCCATTACAGCTTCCGCCTCCTGCATTGCCTGTTTGAAACAAAAGGTTGGAGATGCCAAGACGAGGTCTCTTGGGGAAATGCCAGGACAGGGAGGAGGAGGAGGAGGAGGTGGTACCGGGGTGGCGGATGGGAACGTGCGAGGAAGCTGCACAGCAACGTGTAACAATGTGGGTGGGGGGCAGGGGCGTGGGGGGCTTCCTGAGATCTGGAGGGCGGGAGAGCCGGAGGGCAGGTGCAGCAAGCTTTGCAACAGACTGACGCAGAGCCAAGTTCGCGACAGACTTGGAAGCAGACTTGGAAACGACGCGGGCGAGATGGAGGGTGGGCGAGATGGATCGCACGCACACATACATATATTTCTATACACAGGCAGGCCCCCTTCTAGGTGCAAAAATCTGCAACTTCCTCCTTAAAAGGTTTCTAGTATTCCAAGGAGGGGAAGATGCGGTTCATGAGATTTTAGCGTATCATTTTGATGCAAAAAAGGGGGGAAGAAAAAAAGCCCCGCTAAGGTTTTAAAAAGCCATTTTATTAGAAACCATGCAACCTTTAATATTTATATATATATTTATATATATATATAAAAACAACAACCACAAGTGCAATATGTCTTTTGTGTGTGAATGCAGACCCTGGGTTTGCTGTGTTGCTGAAAAAGCACACTGTGACCAGAGATAAAGGGGGAGAGCTGTGCTATCGTCGCCCCCTTCCCACGGCCATCGCCCCCTGCCTGCCTCCCAGCAGAAGTCTACCTACAAAACACGCCCCCCCTCCCAAATATTTGTTCCCTGCGGTTTGGGTTCCCCCTCTTCCTTTCAGATTTTTAATCAGAATTCCCCCACGACTCTCACAACACACAATTTTCAAAGTTTTATTTACATTTCGTTTTAGTGTCATTTGCAATGCAATGCAAAAAAAAAAAAAAAACCCTGAAGGAGCTCAACCTCTTGTTGCCAACACCCCCTCAGCCCCATCCGACCCATAGAAGAAGAAGAAGAAGAAGAAGAAGAAGAAGAAGAAGAAGAAGAAGAAGAAAGGGGTCTCTTCTTCCAAAGGAAAGCAATCTCTGCCTCTTTCTCTTCTTGGCACCTTCCGCTCACCTAGCCAGCCCCATGCCTCTCGTCAGACCCTCAACACTTTCCCATAACCCTCTTGGTATTTCAGGGGGGGGGTGTGGGGGCAGGCAGCGGCCAAGCAGTCTCCCCACACCGCACCCTCCCCAACTCTGCCAGGATGCCCCACTGCCAGTAGTGAGCTTCCTTATAAATGCCGAACTCCATCCCAGCCTCTGCTCCAAGATGCACAGATCCCAGAGCCAAACCCATCGTGCCTTGAGGATTAAATCCTGCAAATATATTCCCCCGCTCTATCTCCAGGGTGGGCAGCAGAGGATCGGCCCCCCACCATGGGAACTAGATCCTGTTGAGATGCGTGCAGCAGACCCTCAAAACAGCCGGGGCTTCTCTCTGCAGCAGTCAGTTAAAAAGGACCTCCGTGGCTTTTTTTGGGGGGGGGGAGGGGAGCAGCGAACACCATTCCTCCACCCCCCACAACCTCCTCTCAATGCATCCTCAAGAATTTTTAACCAACGTGGCTTAATGCCTTTTTTTTTTTTGCTCCATCATTTCAAAGTTTTTTTTTTTCCTTTTTAAACACACACAAAAAATAAACACCACACACAAATGAAGAAAAAAATTAAAAAACGAAAGAAAAAGAACACAGTTAAAATGGCTGGATATGTCGATAAGAAGCCAGCAGCACTGCAGCAGCGGTTAACGTAGTTTTTTTTTTTAATTCTCCTATGGCAAAGGGGAAGGGGGGAAGGGAAGGGAGCGCGGTGAGCCTGCGGTAACAGCGACAGAAATCGGCAAACACTTTATTGTACTTTTAAAATCACAATGAGGAGGAGGAGGAGGAGGAGGGTTGGCGGGCGGGTGGAGAAGAAAGGTTAAGGAGTTAAAAGAGTTCCAAAAGAGAGTGAAATTATCATGTGTGAGAATAATAATATATAGACCAGCATTAAATAGTAGGCAGCGCGAAATGACGCAGGGCAAGGGGGCGGGGAGGCGGAAATGGGGGTGCTGGAGGGCGGGGGGAAGAGGACAGCAAAGCTGATTCCTGCCTGGGTCTCAGGCTCTGCCACGTGTGGGGCAGACCAGCATTCCCTCCCTAGTCCCCACACAGCAAGCCAAGAAGGACGGGACGAAACCAAAACAACTCCAACGCACACTCGGACACCCCCCGGGCGCCTGGGGAGCCCATTTCTGCACCCAGAGAGACCAGCTGACCGCCAGAGGCCACAAAGGCTCTCGGGGGCAGGCCTGGTGCACTCCAGACAGGTCCCCCGCCAGGGAGCAGGGAGGCCAGCCCACCTTTCCAGGGCCAAACAAAGCTAGGCTCCGGGTCAAGGGAGATGAGCTTCTCGCGAGCGGGAGGAGGGCAGGAGGAGAACGGGAAGGGGGCACAGTCACAAGCCTTGCTGAGGAAGAGCGGCCGCCGTCTCTTCTGCGAGGGGAGCCTGCCGTGGCGGCGGCAGCAGCAGCGGTGGCGGTGGCAGCGGCGGCTGCAGAGAGGTGGAGGCGGCCGAGGCCAGGCTTTCGCTGACCGAGGTGCTGCGCCGTGGGGAGGTGCCGCCGGAGAAGACAGGGGGGTGGTTGGAGGCTGCGGGGTCCGCTCCGTGGTCCGTGCGGGCCTTGGCCTTCTCACGGAACATCAGCTTGTGGGACTCAATCTGCAGCGACACAAAGGGGGAGCGGGGGGAAGACGGCATTGGGGGTGGGGAGGGAGGAAAAGGGGTCGGAAGGAAGGCGACACCAGAATGTCATCGTTAGATGCCTGGAAAATAAAAGGGCAGGTGGCTTCATTAACGAGGCGGCGCGTCGGGACGTTTCCTCTCCCCTTCCCTCCCACTTCAGAAGTCGGTAACAGGGACGTGGGGCGGTGGGTTAAGCCACCCAGCCCCTCCGCACTCTGCCTCTCCTACTAGGGAGAAGGGCAAGGGCTTCTGCTTTCGAGAAGGTTCCTTAGGAAAAGCTGCCTGGTGTCCCCCCCCCCAACTTCCGCCTCCCTCTCGCATCACCCCTCTCCTCCCGCCCATCATTGCAAAGCACCTTTGGGGAGGTACAGAGGGAAACCTGGCACTTACTTGTTTCTTGTATGTGAGTGTCGAAGCACTGAATTTCCCTTTGGTCGCCGCCGCCGCCGCCCTGGGCGGGCGTGGGCAGCCCTACGCCATTCTCCTGCGTGGGGGGGCTGCCACCTGGCGGGGGGGCGGTCACAGCTCCGTTCTGCGGGGCTGCCTCCTCGCCCCCCTCGGTCTACAATGAAACAATGGGGTGGGGGAGGACAATGAGGCGTCAATACAAGGATGGGAATGGGATGCAGCGAGATGAAGGTGGAGGAGGCACGCGCTAGCAGAGAGGCGGGCGGGCGGGAGGGGCATCTCTTAGGAGGCGGCCCGCATCTCCTACACAGGTAAACGCGTATGAGCCTCACTAGGGAGGGAACAAAGGCAACTGAGAGCCAGTGTGGTGTAGTGGTTAAGAGTGGTAGACTCGTAATCTGGGGAACCGGGTTCGCGTCTCCGCTCCTCCACATGCAGCTGCTGGGTGACCTTGGGCCAGTCACACTTCTCTGAAGTCTCTCAGCCCCACTCACCTCACAGAGTATTTGTTGTGGGGGAGGAAGGGAAAGGAGAATGTGAGCCACTTTGAGACTCCTTAGGGTAGTGAAAAGCGGGATATCAAATCCAAACTCCTCCTCCTGTAAGGCTGCTGTGGTGCCTCCTTGGGAGTAAAGAGTCCGATGCGTCTGGATACTTATATAACAGTTTATTTACAAGCTATTTAAAAGCAGAGCCTCAGAGTTCATGACGGCTCGAGTCCGTACCAGAATCCGGGAGTGGCCTCTGCCCGTTCCTCCCCCAACATAAAAGTTTCGGTATTCCAAATCTCCTCCTAGAATCCTTACGTTTCATCCCTCTACGCACCTGGGGCGACGGAAGTGCGACTGCGCTTTGCTCCTCCGCCCTTCCAGGTGCGTGTCGGGGCTCTGTAGCATCCCTGTGCCCTGTTCCCACCAAACTATCTGTTTGCTGCTCCCCCCCACTAAGGCACATCCTACTTTCCTCGCTGGATTCAAGGCTGCTGCCAGGGTGGCGCTGTGGCTCTCTGTCCCTCGACAGCCCCCGTACCTCCTCCCTGCCCATCGGCAGTTCCCTGACAGCAACCTAGCCTCAACAGCCCTGAATCACTGCACCCTCCTTGCCTTGCTGGCCTCCTTTCCATTGCCACTGCCTCCGCCTCCTCCTTTCTTCGATCAACACACAAGACGCTCAGTAAAATCTGTGCGTGATTTCAGGATCCTAATCCTTACTTTTTGGGACTGCCCCTGCATGCGAAGGTAGGCTCCGGCGGACTGATCGGACGAGACCCAAAGTGGGTCAAATGGTCATCAAGGCGGTCTCTGCACATGCCATAGAGGGAAGCGAGGGGCAGATGGGAAGGGAGCCTATCTAGGAGAAGGAAAACTCTGTTCCTAAACTTCCACTGCCTTATGGGATGTCTTCAGGAGAAGAAAAGGCTCTGGGTACGCCTCCTTCTGGCAACTCCTGCAGCCACGCTGGTGCCAAATGTCTTGCTCTGCTTTCCTTGGGATCTCATCAGTGAGGCCGAGAGGGGGGGTGTCTTGTCATCTGGGCAGCCCAGGACCTCCAGACATACTGCCCAGTCTTGCACCCTGGGGAGGTCACTCTGGTGTTGCTAACACAGCAGTTTGACTTCACCCCTGGAGGCACACAGGGCCATCTTAAAGGGATCAGCCGCCGTGGCGCAACGATCCCTCGGCGTGCTGCCTCTCCGCCTGCCTCACTCCCACGCTGGCCGCCCCTCGGGAGGGGGGGCGAGCGGGGGGATGAGGGGCGTGGCGCTGGAGCGGCGCGGGGCTTTGCGCGCCCTTCCCAGCGCTCCAGCTGGGGCTCCAGAGGGCGGCCGGCTTGCAGCTTGCCCGCTGGTGCGCGAGTGCCCGCCCGCCCGTGGGGGTGGGTGTGGGTTCGGGAGGGGGCGGCGGTATGCCGGTGGGCTCGTGGGGCGCCCCTGGGGGCCCCGGCGCCCTGCCGCACCGCGCCACCCAGCATCCATGACGAGACAGCTCTGGAGGCACATTCCATTGTCCCTCGAGACAGATAGATGCCAACAACAAAAAGTCCAGTTTTTCACCCCTTCTCCGGCCTGCCTCATCTCCACGCCAGTCTCACCTTGCTCCTCTCAGCCTGCTCTCTCTCTCTCTCTTTCTCCCACCCCAACCCTGGGTCTCTTCTCACATTCCCATTTCTGCGCCTTCTGCTCAAGGATGACTCGAGTGGGCATGTGGGGGGAATGGTGGCACCCCTCAGAAAACTGCCACACAGTGCAAGAGATGGGACCCAGGGCCTCTTGCAACACCGTGGACTCAGCTACATCGCTCAGGAAACAGCGTTTTGAATGCGTTATAAACATGCAAGACCAGATGGTGCTGGAGAGCAATAATAATAATAATAAATCTAAGCAATTTTCCACTGCGGTTTTTTCCTTTTGTTATAAAGATTTAATTTCTGACTTATTTATAGCGTGTGTGTCCCATCCCCCATGCATAGATCCACCAGGGTACCATGGAGGGTGTGGGAGTTCAAAGTCACGACCAGATCTCAGGGGGCTCCAGGGAGCTTTCCCCCCCCCCAATCATGTGCTGCTGCCACGTGCAGAGCCAATATGCCTCTGGTGGGCCCTCCTTCCACCTGTGTGTTGGGCACAGTTGTCAGGCTGCCTCCCTCCTCTCCCCGCAACTTCGACCCAGATCCCTCCCTCAAGTGTCTCAACGTACCAGCACAGTTCTGCCCTCGATGCGCCTTTTGACTTCACCTCCTCTTTCTCCCAAATGAACTGCTCTTTGGCAATCCCCTTCTGCCAATGCCCCAAGCCAGGATATGAAAAAAGGCAACACATGGACCAAATAATGTAGGGCAAAATGTTTCTTTATAATGTTTCTTTATAATGTCAAATAATATGCAGCGAAATTCCTTTATAATGTCAAATAATATGCAACCACTATACGGCTATGACCACTACTCCATGTAAGGAGCATGTATATTAAGTTATGAACTGAAGATTACACCGAAACAGTGTACTTATCCGGAATGCATTCTTTGCTGCATATTATTTGACATTAAAAAGAAATTTCGCTGCATATTATTTGACATTATAAAGAAACATTTTGCCCTACATTATTTGGTCCACGTGTTGCCTTTTTTCATATCCTGCTTGTAGTTTGCAACACAGGGGTATCTTTTTTGTATAATGCCCCAAGCCAGGCTGTGGAAGGGATTGTGAAGACCCCCTTTCTGGAGATGCACAGAAGGGACCCCACTCGACCCAGCCGAGGACCCACCCAAGATATTTGACCGCCCACATGGGCTACTCCACACAGGCTGAGAGGAGCACCCCAGGGTCATGGAAGCTGCTAACGTGAGCCTAGCGCGCAACACGGAGGTTGGCTGGGGAAGCCTGCTAAGTCCTCCATCTTCAACCCAGGTGAACTACAACTCCTATCACCCCTGGCCAAGCTGGCTGCAGGTAATAGACCCAATGTAGTTCAACATCTGGGGGCCCAAGGCTGAAGGACTCTCCCCTGATGGGAGGGAGCTGGGCGGGGCTTTACAAGGTATAATTCTGGGCCCTGTTTTCAAATTCTCGTATTTATGCACATGTGTGCAAGCCGAGGGAGAAGGCAGAGGAGCTGTGCTTCTGTTTATGCGCAGAATGTACACACACACGGCAGGGAAGAAGGGAGTGGGTGTGCTCTCCACGCCACAGGAGTTGTTTGGTACCCTGGGTGCCACGTATTATACAGGTGCCACGTAATACCCATAATGCATTTCTAATAACTTAAATCTTTCAGTGTGGCAGCACCTATACTCTGGAACTCCCCGCCTTTTGACACCAGGCAGCTGCTTTAACTGTATGCTTTTCGGCGCCCGATAAAAGCACTTTCTTTAAAGGCAAGCCTGTCCAGATGCTTAGAAAGCTGATGCAAGTTTTAATATGCTAAAACAAAATAAAATAAAAAAATTCTTTCCAGTAGCACCTTACAGACCAACTAAGTTTGTTCTTGGTATGAGCTTTCATGTGCATGCACACTTCTTCAGATACTGTAGATGTTTCAAAAGTCTTAAAATTATTGCCACGCGAATTCTTCTTTTTTTGCGAAACCGCTGAGAGGCTGCTGTTGTTGTTTGACAAGCGAATTTTATGAAACAAACGAATAGCCTCCGATACTTATGAAGCCCTAAAGGGGGTAGGTGGGTGGGTGGAATGTCCTGGGGGCTCAGCACCCTCCACTGGGTGGCACCGTGGAAATGAATGTGAGGTTGGCAATGTGAGGATGGCAGGACGGACGGGTGGCCACACACAGGAAGGGAGGACCGGGGGGGGGGGGAAGCAAGGAGGGACCCATGCCCGGGTGTCGCTTGAAGCATACCTTCACGGTGCCCCCAGCCGGGATGTGCCCCACGTTGTCCAGAGAGCCCACTTTGGCCTGGGCTTTCTCCTTGAAGTTCAGCTTCTGGTTTTCAATCTTGACGTCTCCGCCCCCTGAAGCAAGGAAGGGAGAGGGTTACTGGAGGGAAGTGGGGCTGCTGCCAGGAGCCCGGCAGTTAAAAACACCCCACAGCTTGCTTCCTCTCGATGTGGGTTGAAGTACGTATGAGGGCTGTAATGTTTAACCAATTAAGGGGGGGGGACCTCAAATCCACCTCAAAGAACACAACACTTCTGCACGTCTGAAAAGGTGCCTCATTTTCAGCAGTCAGAAACATAAACTACACCACCCCCTGCCAGCAGAGTAATATTCTGTCTGGATTTATTTACAAAATAAAATTGCCTAGGGGCCAAAAGCAGATCGTGCTCTTTTTTTTTTTACAAAGAGAGAAGGGGGTGTTGAAAGGACGCCGCTGAGCAGCTGTTCAGCAAGTGATCAGGAGAGAGATAAGGCTCCCTTTCCAGCCCCAGCCCCTTGCCCAGGCCTCCATTGTTGAATGCAGAGAGAGGCTGTTTGTTTCCCCAGCGACATGTGACTGGCTGATTAGATTATCTGTCTGGAAACTGTAGAAAAGGCTGTAGGACTAGAAGCTGCAGAACTGTGAGTTGAACCCCATAAAAACGGGGCTTTTCCCCCTTTGCAAAAAAAAGCTGCACCGCTTTCAGCTGATCCTCAAAAAACAGGGCTTTTCCCTTTGCAAAAAAAAAAAAAAAAAAAAGCTGCACCACTTTGAGCTGATCCTCAAAAAAACCAAACCAGGGCTTTCCCCCTTTCCTCCTCTAAAAACTAGGTGCGTCTTATGTTCGGGTGCATTATGCAGCGAAAAATACGGTACTTCTGGGTAAGTGTTTAGTGGTGATTGTATTTGTTTAAAAACCAATAAAAATTGTCCCAAAAGAAAGAAAAAAAGAAAACCCTTTGAATTCCTAAATCATGTTACAACTTCTTAAGAATTTTGGGAATTTGAAAGTTGAAAAATTCTTTATAACTTATGTAGGAGACCACTGTAAGCAGATGGAAACAAGAGCAGGATTTTGGCTCACTTGTGGTGTAAAAAAACATTATGGACGATATGGTTTGATATAAAAACTGGAGTACGGACTAATACACAGTTGTAGATGTTTAAAATAAGACTCCATGGAAGGGAGGGGGAGAGGGGGGAGTCTTGAGATTAGGAGAATATCCGCACACAGCATGACTTTATTGATGTGTGTTTATTTGTACTCTTTATCTGCAAAACTAATAAAATGTCTTGGGGGGGGGAAAGAAAATTGAAAAAATCTGATACACCCTAATGTCACGTATTTTGAATGAGAGAATGGTTGGCAACCAGGAAAAACCCCTGGGTCTCCACAGCCCCTTTAAAACCACAAGAGTAAGCTGCTTTCAGAAGATAAAGGATGAGGTGCTCACCTGAGCCCAGGGCCTCCCCCCATCCTCCTGCAGCCGTTCCCCCTCTCACCTGGCTTATGCTTGATGTTCGCCTTTGATCCGCACTTTGAGGACACTTTAGACAAGTCAATCTTCTTGCTCAGGATCTGCACCTGCAGGACAGGCGGGGAGGAAAGAAGGAAGGTTCTCAGGAATGAGGAACGCCAGGCCTGCTCTGTCAGCTCAGCAGAAGAGAGATCTCCACGGCTCCGCTGTTCCAGCGCCCTCTCCCCCCTCCGCCCGGACTGGCCAGTTGGTTATGGGTGCAAGGCATGAGCTGCTGCTGCTGTTCCGGGGACTTGCGAGGGGTGGGCCAGGTGGTGATCATGCAGCAAAAGGGCAGGGTGTGTGTTCTCAAAGCCCCATCCCAAAAGAAGGCATTTTTTTTAAATAAAAAAAGTTAGCGTACTGTGCCAAACCAGAGGCCGGAGAGACAGCATCAGGTGTTACACATTGCACCGGTCAGTGCTGGACAAGTAATACTAATTAATGATGCTAATTCATCTTAATAATGGTGCTGAGTGCATTAAAACCTCCAGAGCTCTCCCTCAGCTTTACTGAGATCCCAGTTTGCAATGCAGAGTTTCTTTTTTTTGGGAAGGGGGTGGCTGCAGGGAGCACTGACAATAATTACAACATTATTTCCATTTTTATGTGTCCGGTTTCTCCCTGTGGGTGCCCAGGGCGGCCGCCCTGCCTTGCTAGAAAGAAGTCTTGGGCAAGGAGTTCAGAATATGCATGTGTGTCCAGAATGTATTATGCAAAGTCAAGTTTGCATAATTCATCCCAACTTTTCAAAGCACTCGGGGAGGGAGGGGAGAGGGGGGGGAGGAGGCCATGTCCAGGGTGGGTGGAATGAGGGAGGGGAAGGAGGGAGCATGTTTCAGGTTGCCTCTTGAAACAGAGGCAACAAGGGTGGGGTGGGGAATTGTACAGGGCACGGAAGGCCTTGCCCACTCCCCCCCCCCTTCGGGTACCTGCCGCCTTAGGTGCTCCTGGCATCCTTAAACATGGAGAGCCAATGGTGTTGTAATGGTTAAGACTGTTGGACTAGGACCTGGGAAAGCCCAGGGTTCTTATCCCACCTTCCAACTCGGCCACTTCTCAGCCTAAGCTACCTTGCAGGGTTGTCGTGGGGATTCAATAGGGAGAAGCATGTGTGCCGGCTTGAGATATCTGGCAATTAAATAACTCTCCCCCGGCAACTGTGAGGGCTAGGACTACTGCAATGCGCTCTATGTGGGGCTACCTTTGAAGGTGACCTGGAAACTACAATTACAGGTGGGTAGCCGTGTTGGTCTGCCATAGTCAAAACAAAATAAAAAATTCTTTCCAGTAGCACCTTAGAGACCAGCTGAGTTTGTTCTTGGTATGAGCTTTCGTGTGCATGCTTTTGTATGCATGGTATCTGAAGAAGTGTGCATGCACACGAAAGCTCATACCAAGAACAAACTTAGTTGGTCTCTAAGGTGCTACTGGAAAGAATTTTTTATTTTGTTCTGGAAACTACAACTAATCTAGAATGCAGCAGCTGGACTGGTGACTGGGAGCAGCTGCCGAGACCATGTAACAGTGGTCCCGAAAGACCTACATTGGCTCCCAGTATGTTTCTGAGCACAATTCAAAGGGTTGGTGCTGACCTTTAAAGCCCTAAACGGCCTCTGCCCAGTAGACCTGAAGGAGCATCTCTACCCCCATTGTCCCGTCAGATGTCAAGGAGATAAACAACTATCTGGCTTTTAGAAAACATCTGAAGGCAGCCCTGTTTAGAGAAGTTTTTAATGTTTGATGTTTTATTGTATTTTTAATATTGTTGGAAGTTGCCCAGAGTGGCTGGGGAAACCCAGCCAGATGGGCGGGGTATAAATTAATTATTATTATTATTATTATTATTATTATTAGGAAAATACACAGATTGTACAACAAAGCCATGGGATGAACAAAAAGGTCACAGCCCATGGCAACATTTTCTTTTTGTGACATGGCTAAGGTTTCGCAGGGCGGGTAAAGGAAGAGGGGGTTTCTGGTTCATATAGTAAGCTGGGTTTTGTTTTGGAGGGGGGGGCAGTTACTTTGTGAAACCATAAAACCCCACAGCTATTCATATTCTACCACCGCCTCCTGTGGAAGCGAGTTCCGTAGTTTAACTACCAGCTACATCCCTGCCAGGATTCATGTCCCTGCCACAGGGTTGAGAGGCTCAGGAGCGACTACGGATAACTCTGGGGTCCTGCGTTGGTGGGGTGGAGGCAGGGAACGATGCGCTGGTGGCTGGTCTCTGTGTCTCAGGGCACAGAAGGTATCACGAACCCAACAGGTGGAAAAGCCCGTCCCATCCAAGGCCGAGTTGGCCAGCTGTGGTGGTTCTACTCACATGGGTACTGCCCTGGCTGGGCCTGGGGGCGGTGGCCGACTGGGAGTGGACGCCCGAAGACGGCCTTTGGGTATTTGGAACCTGAAAACAATATTGAGCACTTTACTCTCCGGACCGAGAGGATGGACAGCTTCGATTTTTGTGGATCAAGGAGATGAGAAGTGGGCGACAGCGTGGGAAGGAAGGAAGGAAGGAAGGAAGGAAGGAAGGAAGGAAGGAAGGAATTAAAGGTGCCACGAGACAGAGAGAGAGAGAGTGAGACAGGCCAGAGTGGGCTCAGTCCTTTCTTCTCATAAGTTCTGGACAGGCCACAGAAATAAGTTGGATTTGAAAAGGGACAGCTTTAGCAAATCAGGCTGGGGGCTCAGGTGTGATCCCTGCAGCTGGGTTTTTGTTGTTGTTGTTCTGGAGTGATTTTTATTCACAGGGGGAAGAGGGACAGAAGCTACAGATAAAACCCAGAAACGGAAGAGGTAACAGCTGCAAAATAAACGTGGGAAAAAGGCGACGCAAGGAAGGTCATTTTCTAGACCTGCAAAGAGAGAGTCTAAAAGCTTCTAGATTCAGGTAGAGTCAGAAACAGACTTGAAAGAGAAGTTGCTGAATTACAATTTATTACTAAACTGAAAACCATGGAGAGACCTGGTCTGAATAGAGATATTGGATTATTGTCTCATTACACATGCTAGAGCTATTTTTGGTCATCTGCATACTTGCATTTTCCTGTAGGACTAATTGCAGTCGTCGTCAACAGGTTTGCCATACCCACTGAGTCAATCACCCATCTCCTACTACCCTCCTGAGAAAAACCCCACCCCACCTCCCACTATATATAAGGGTCTGGTGACTTCTGTTTCAGTGTATCTGAAGAAGTGTGCATGCACACAAAAGCTTATACAGAGAGCAACCTTAGTTGGCCTCTAAGGTGCTACTGGACAATTATTTATTTATATTTATTTATATTTATTTCTAAATGCTTCTGTTGCACCTGCCTGCCCCCTGGGATTACAGCTAGGGTACCGTCCTATGCCAGCCTTCTCCAACCTGCCCCCCCGTTGTTTTCGACTCCCAACTAGCATCAGCCTCAGCATCGCTTGGGAGTTGTAGTTCAATTGTCTGGAGGGAGCCAGGTTGAGCGAGGCTATTATGTGGGAACATGAGGTTCACAACACCAAGAATGCAGTGAAACCTGATTATGGAAGGGGGGGCAAAGCAGATGCCGCAGTCAGAAAAAGGTTTGCATAGAAAAAGCAAGTGTTACTTGCCCCCGACGCGCCGATTCCACCCCCACAAAATCATTTACCCAGACAAAAATAAAATAGAATTGCAATTATCCACAGAAGAGTGTGATTTGACACATTTTTTGGCTTTCAGAGGAAACCTAACCCCACCAAGGAGGATCAGCCGACTCCATAGCAAATGCAGGCATGTCTCAAAAGGACCCAAATCACCCACGGAAGGCCAGAGAAGACGTACCAGAGGAAGCTGAGCTAATAACGTCCCCTGGCAATACTTTGTGTCGGCAGAAGGAAGCCTGCACATTCGCCACCCCGTGCCTAAGGTACGGTTCTGCGTGCTTATGTTGGAGGGGGCGAAAGCAGAGGGACAGGGTAGACTTCAGTCTCAGGGGGAGTACCACAGCCCCCCTTGAACTGCCACTACATGGAAGCCGCCCTGTTATCATTTCAGAGAGAAGCTCTGTTCCTCAGGCCGTCTGAAGCCGACAGGGAAAAGATTTGTGTCTCTGACAACCAGCTGGTGTTTCAATACACACAGAGGCTTGTTAACACCGGGGGCGCCAACTGGGCACACGAGTGCGTGCAGAGTGCTAGGCATAATATTGTTTCCCTTCCCTCCCTACAAAGACACTGAGGGGTCTGGGATACACAAAGCTCTCTCTGTCTGCACTGCCTAAGGCCTTTCTCAAGCGTTAAAAGGAAGAAGCACACAAAAGGGATCTTGTCAGACATGCAGGTACGTTCCCAAGGCCTGCGATTAAAGCTTTGGTGGATTAATTGCACCGCCTAACAGATTAAGGCTCCGTCCTCCTTCCCGAAGTGCCAGCGTGAAACGTCTTGTCACAAGTTGGCATCACGGCACTTGGGGAGGCCAAGAGCACCCCTGGAGATTGGCCTTCTGCAGGACAAGCGACACGACCAGCGATCTAAGTGACAGCTTGCAAAGTTTCAAGGAGCAGCGGGGCTTCCTAAGCGCTGTGAGGAGTGATGGGAGATCACCTAAATGAATGGGATGCACACACACTCAAGAGACGTGCTCTCTCCAAGACCACCCCCCATACACACAGTCCCGTCCCCCTCAAAAAATGTGTCCCAATTGCAGGATACTACACTGGGCGCAGCACTCTTCTCTCCCCTGAGAAGCTCGGCTTTCGTTTTGAGAAATGTGCAAATTTGCAAAAGTGCTTGCAAGTGCGTGGGGCTGTCAGAACCTCGAGAGAGAGACTGGCAGGGCGGAGGTTTCCTGGATAAGGCAAACCCAGAATCAAGCAAAACAGAAAAACACAGCATGAGGAATGCAAAATATGGAAAATTGTAAAAATCTGCACGATCTGTTGCAGAACGTCAGCTTTTCATGGCACAGAATAAAATTCTGGCTTCCAATTTGTATATATAGTTCAGCTCAGAATGACCTTGTTGCTGCTGTTGGCATCTGTCTGTCTCGAGAGACAATGGAGCGTGTCTCCAGAGGTGAAGTCAAACCATTTGTTAGCAGCGCCAAAGTGACATCCCCAGAGCACAAGGAGGTCTTGGGCTGCCCCGGCAACGAGATCCCTCTCGGCCTCGCTGGTGTGGTCCAAAGGAAAGCAAAAGAATGGCCTAGTGTGGCTCAATCCCTACTTGGGGGGGGGGGTCTCATCTGTGTCTGGGCGGTACCAATGGAAGACCGGAGGGGCGAAAGCGAGGTCATGTGACTGGCTGGGTCCGTCAAATTACAGTTCCCCTCCCAAAGCGCCATTGCTCACCAGTGAATGCCTGCTGCTTACTGGGTTGCCTGCTCCTTCGACTGCAACCTTTTGAAGCCGCAGCGGCCCCATAACTTCTGTGGTTTCCCCCTTGCTTCCTTCCCCCGCCCTAAAATCTGGAGGCTGAGGGAAGCTTCTGGCAGAAGCTTCCAATGGATGGGTTCTTGCTCCTTTGTGGTGTTGGTGGAGGGGGAGGTTACACACGCACACAAACACACACACACACAAGACGGTCAAAAGCAGCACGAGAGAAAAGGAGTTAGTAGAGAGACGGGTGTCTGGAACCCTGCAATACTTACATTCCCACCTCCAGGGACATGCTTAATATTGTCCTTGGACCCACACTTGGACTGGACATGGCTGTAGTTGGCTTTCTTGGAGACTATCTGGACCTGGAACGTCACAGAGATGGAGACACAAGGGAAGAGGGCTGGTTAGAACTCTCTCGAGGGAGCGGGACACTCTTGACGCCACGGCAGAGGGGTGGACGGACAGAGGACTCGTGTTAGAACCTGAACCCAGCTCTGAGGATTAAGCGTGAACAAACTTACAAAACAGGGGGGGGAAGGGGGGGGAGGAAGAGGAAGCAAGCAGACGGCGACAAGGAAGCGAAGCAAGACAGTGGTAAGTAGCGGCAAGAGCAGAGCGGCGGACCCCTCTCTGCGTGATCTGCAGCAGAGAGGGGGTGTTCACTGAGTGTGGAAGAGACTGCCAGGAAGCCTGGCCTTTATGAATGCAACCCCGGTGGGAGGAGGAAGACTCTTGAATCGAGCCAAATCCGTGCTCCGGTCGAAGGCAGAGCATTAATGCGGTAGCTGGTGCTTCCAGACGGAGCCCAGCTTGCAAGTGTGTCGTTGGCAGGTGGCTTTTTCAAAAACTTGTTGGACTTCCCCTGGAAAGGGTAAATCTAGGTTAACTGGGGCGCAGGGAGTACAGGGCTGGCATTTTGATGGCAAGGATGCCGTGCGGATGTAGAAAAAAAATAGCCTAGTGTGCATGAGTGCAAAAAACACACCTATCTAGGTGCTTCCCATATTGGGGTGGGTTCCTTTGGTCCACTTTTCAACATGATAGACTGACGTGTTTTAAATTTGCAAAGGAAGAACACAGAACTTGGGGTGCCATTGACTTAGTTAAGGCTGCCACTGATCTGTGCTGCATGGCCTTGAGTATACACAGTCTTGCTTCAGTAGAAGTGATTTAGCTGTGATTCCTCTGCACTGCGTGGCATTGGGATGGATGGCTTTTGGGTGGTCCCTTCCAACTTTACGATTCTATGATTCCGTGAAGGGCCTTACTGGTTCAGGCCAAGGTGTCTGCCTCGTCCATTGCAGCGACCGGCAGGTGCTCAGGGGTCCCACAGCCTTCCCTCTGCCTGCCTCTGGATTGCATAAAGCAAACGGATGCAAAAACAAACAAACCCTAAAAAGCATCTCATCTCAGTTGGCATTATCGAGTACCTTGCAAGGACCAGGGCACATCACCCAGAGGCATCAAGAGGAGAAGGCTTTGCATCATTTAGTGTCTATGTATTTATTGATTGCAGGTGTGTCCAGAATCTTAACAGGGTATTGGGGGGGGGAGGGCTGTGTGATTTCCCCAGACTTCTACTTTGCTTTCTGGCAAAAAAAATTGAGATGCCTGGTGAAGAACATAGGAGGAGCGGTTTTGGATCAGGTCAAAGGGGACTCGACTCGTCCAGCACTCTGTTCTCGGTGGCCAAACAGATGCCTGAGTAAGAAGCCTGAGAAGAACCAGGGTGCAACAGCTGTCTCCCCATATTAAAATTCAGTTTTAATATTGAATTTTTAAATTTGTTATTTAAATTTAAAATCTGTTATTTTAAATTGATTGTGTTTATGTTTTTGCTGTGATTTTAATTAGTGTTAGCCGCCCTGAGCCCAGTTTTTGGCTGGGAAGGGCGAGGTGTAAATAAAATTTATTATTATTATTATTATTATTATTATTATTATTATTATTATTATCATCATCATCATCATCATCTTTGATTCCTGCACTGCAGGGTTCCCTTCCAACTCTACTTACAATTCTATTCCGTGATACCCAGATCTAGGCTAGTAGTCTCTGATCAGCCTTACCTCCATGCCTAATCCTCTTTTAAAGACATTTAAGTGGGCGGCTGCTGCCATTTCCTGTGGCAGTGAGTTCCATAGTTTAAAGATGTGCTGTGCGAAGTAGTACTTTCTTTCATCTCCCCTCACTTTTCCAACCTTCTGGGTGCCCTCATGGTCCTTCAAACGGGCCTGATGAGCTGTATGCCGGCAGCCCCTGTTAAAACCTCCCCGGTCTTTGGCTGAAATGTGTCTAAGGGGTTAACACTAGGCCTGTCTGTATTAAAGACCTGCTTTGTTGGGCATCCTTTTCCATGTCCTTTTATTGTTTGTGCCTCAAGAGAAACAACAAAGAGTCCTTTGGACTGGCCAAAAAAAAAGCTTATGACACAATGAAATTTGTTAGTCTTTAAAGTGCCACAAAACTGCTGATCTTACTGCAGCCAACAAAGACTGTTATCCCCCTGGGCGTCATATGCAGAGAGGTGACCTATATCAAAGGTTTGTATTTCAGGAATTTTTGAACATCCTGGCCCTCTAAAAAGGGCAGGCAACACAACTCACCTTGTGTTTTGTACTTCCAAGGGAAGCACTCTGGTTAACAGCCGGCTAATCTTTTTCTGTTGGGGAATCACTAAGGGTACGGAACGACGGATGCGTTGAAACTGTGCATGCAGAACAGCACACATGAACTACACGAAGCACAAATACCACTTCCTGCATGGGCTTTGCAGCTAAGAAAATGTTGAATGCAATGCACCCCAACATGAAACTACGGCTGGGCTGAATGGAGATGCGCTATTAGCTTCTATCTGTGTCTGTCTGTCTGTCTGTCTGCCTACCTATCTAATCCAGGGTTTCCCAAACTTGGGGTCTCCAGCTGTTTTTGGACAACAGTTCTCATCATCCCTGACCACTGGTCCTGCTAGCTGGGGACGATGGGAGTTGTAGTCTAAAAAAGCTAGAGACTCAAATTTGGGAAACTCTAATCTAATTATTAATGCAATCTATTTATTTATTTATTGCATTTATACTCCACCTTTCCTCCAAGGAGCTCAAGGTGGTATAAGCCGTTATCTTCCTTCCACAGCAACCCTGTGAAGCAGGTGAGGCCGAGAGGCAGTGACTGGCCCAAGAACACCCAGTGGGGATTTGAACCCGGATCTCCCCGGTCCTAGTAGTCTGATGCTCTAACCACTATGCCACACTGGCTCTCGTTTGTTCTACCTCCGCTGCCTCTGAACAGCAGTTCCTCGGAACGGCAGGGGGTGAGAGTGCTGCCGCTGCGCTCAGGTGCTGCTTGTGTGCCTCTTGCAGGCATCTGACTGGCCTCTGTGAGAACAGGATGCTGGACTGGATGAGCCACAGGCCTGGTGTCTTATGTTGTAGCCCTGGTGGGTGCCACGTTGGCAAAGGCACACATTTGACAGGGATAAGCCGGAGCTTTTTACAAGATGTGCTGCCTCCTGGCAGCTGTGTAGTCCTGGTTTTGGAGAGGAGCCCACCTGGGCTGCTTCTCCCAGAACAGTCACCCTCTCCCCTTCACACCCTTGGCTTCCGAAAAACCTCTCCCTGAGCCTGGCAGCTGCTTGCACTTTCAAAACCAAGTCGGAAGCAGAGACCGCCGAGTCTTCCTGCTGGCAGAGGCCAGTCTTGGGGAGCAGAGAGGGCATCGCCACGTCCTGACAAATCACCCAAGTCCGACTTAATTGGGGTCAGGTTTGATGCCAGCCAGTCGGGGGCATTGTTCATGTCCTGGACAAGCTGAAACACGTCCCAGAGGCCATTAAGAAGCCGGACAAAAAGGGCTGTGTTGGAAAGCCCAACCTGAGCGGACAAAAGCACAGAGGAACGCGCAGGCCCTGGTGGTGCCAAGTTGGAGCTGGTGACTCTGTTTATTATGCCCTTCTCCTGAGGCTAGTGGGCGCTGGCAACTCCAAAGCTCCTGGCAGTGGAAGGTTGCCCGAGTGGTGCATCTGGCTACAGCTGGTTTGCCAGCAGTGGTTTTCTACACCAATGTGTCTTGTGTATAAAAATAAACACATGTAAACTCCCACCAGCGCCGGCAAGCACAGCCAATGGCTAAGGAAGCTGGGAGCTGCAGTCACAGAATCAGAGAATCGTAGAGTTGGAAGGGATCCACGGGGTCATCTAGTCCAACCCGCTGCAATGTAGGAATCTCAGCCAAAACATCCATGGCAGATTGGCCACCTAATCTCTGCTTACAAACCTCTAAGGAAGGAGAGTCCACCACGTCCTGAGGGAGACCGTTCCACGGTTGAACAGCTCTTACCGTCAGAAAGTTCTTCCTGAAGTTTAGTTGGAATCTCCTTTCTTGTTGCTTGAAGAAATTGGATCACAGAATCATAGAGTTGGAGGGGACCCTATCATCTAGTTCAACCCCCCCTGCAATGTAGGAATTGCAGCTCAAGAATCCCAGTCCAACAACAACTGGAAGGTCAGAGGTCAAAACCCCCCACTGCTGGTGCATAGAGAGATTGTGCATAAGCTGCTTAGAAACATCATCCACCATGGAAACGGCAAATGTGGGAAGATTTCTCTCCAAAAGACACTTGCTTTCCAACGCTGGGGATTTGACTCACCAGAGGACATCAGAAGCCTCTCCCCGGGAGATTTGTCTCCCTAGGTCCAGCAGAACTAAATCCCTGAGGCTCAGAGTCCTGCTTCTCTTTGGGGTGGCCAGCGTGTTCCTGGGCTGTTATCACTTGATACTGCAGGTGAGGACTCGCATCAAGGAGCGTTCCTCCATGCGAAGACATCCCCTCCACATAGAAAGCTAGCGGGCCAGGGTAAGGCGTAACCTGGAACTGCTTTCTTGTGGCATGGCGGTGCATTCTGCGGTGATGGTTCCTCACTCAAAAGCATAAATTTGCCTCCCTAGTAAGAGGTGTTATCCTGCAGCAAGCCACTACTACTAATGTGCATTAGATATCGTTCTCAGGCTCATCACAGAAGGCTTTACAGGACGCAGCAAGGAGCTGAAAATTCTCAGGGATGGAGGGGTTGGGCGATTCTTGGGAATCTGCGGGTGCTGGTGGGAAGCAGCCCACCCTCCTTTTTCGGTCGGAAGGAAGAGCCAAGCAATTCCCCCCTCCATTGCAACCTTGAGGATGGTCCCTGAGCACCCTCCTGCCATTAGAAACAAATGGGGCTGGGACAGCGAAGGTTGCGCCATTGAGGCAAATGGGGCACAGCGTGGCCAACTTTAGCCTGTCCCTCACCAGTCCCCATTGGTCCCCTTCCTACTTCCATCCAGCCCAGGGGCTCTCCAAGCTTCCTCCTCCATGTTGCCCTTGTAGGACTCGGCAGGGAGGAACAAGACTCTGTTGGCTCCACCTGCCATTATCTCTGGCGCCACCTACTGTTGGCCTCCAAGATCCAACAAGGACTAGCCACCGCTGGGCTTGGTGCTCCGTGTCAAGGCGCATTCAGGAAGAGGTTTGTGGGTTGCCTCCCCGTGAAATCCACTGGCAGGAGGGCGGGATGTACAACAAAGAAGGTGCGTGCAAAGGAAAGGGGGATGGGAATCCAGGAAGAAGAGAGTGTCAACGGCAAGAGCGGGGAGACAGGAAACAGAGATGTGTAGAGAGCTAAGAGAGAAGGGAAAGTGACCCAAAACATGGGATGGGAAGGGGCGGAGCAGGAAATGAAAAGTGCAGCATAGCAGAAGAGCTGCCGCTCCCCTCTCCCGAGTGATAGAAGTCTGAAATGGAACTCACTTTCCCATTGGGCTGCTTTGGGGCGCCCTCTTTTGAAACAGCCGTTTTAGTGGGGGCCGTTTTAGATACTGCATTGAGTTCGGGCTTTCGGGCAGCCCCAGCGGACTCTGCCTTTCTTTCTACTTTTGCCTAAATGGAGACAAATGGAGGGTGACTTTTTTGCATCATGAAAGGAAAAAAATATATAACGAAACGAAAAGCAATGATGTGGGGATAGGGAAAGGGCAGCTAGATGTCTAAAACAACATTCATGGGGATCCGACAGGCCAGGGAGGGACCCGCACACAGGTGGGAGGTGGTGGTCTGACAGGGCAGGAGAGGGGGGGGGGGAGCTCAGGGCAATGGCTCAAGAAAGTAGCCTCCTTGCCTGGAGCTGGGAGACCTGGGTGGAAGCCCCCACACCTGAAATGCTAGCCAACGGGGGGTTCTCCCTTTTGCAACTTAGGGACCCTTCCCCTGTTGTCCACAGTGGTCACAGTAGCACCTGTGTGATGCTCAAGCCTGGAGAGAGCCTTCAAGAGCTGGAGCAGCATGGTACAAACTGGGGCGGAGGTCACTGGGGAGTCTGGTAAATGGCTCTCCAACCCAAATTCTGTTTTGGGGCAAAATGTGGCAGTTGCTCAGTCAGGGGCAATGCAAGCCCCAACTTCTAATCTAAGGATGTTGGACGGCTCTTCCAAGCTACAGGTCTCCCAAGACGGAACGCCCGTTTTTACTATCCACCAATATCCAAAGTGCAGAGTCTCTTGACCCAGACCCCTCCACCCTGAAAACAGTCCCTGGTTGAAAGTTGGAATTAATTTCTGGAGAAGCCCACAAAACCATTTGTCTTCTGGGGTTTCCACTTTAAAACAACAACAACAACAACACTGGATAGTTGTCATCATTGGGTAAGATTCCTGTGCCACTGTGAGCCTCTGGGGGGGCCTTTAAACCCCCAAATGTTCTTGCAGTCAAAGCTGGGTTCTGTTAAGGCCGATTGTTTCAAGCCCACCCTGGGGAACAACGAGACAATGGTGCAGATGGCACTGAGCAGGTTCAGGCCTGGAAACACAGGTTGGAGATTCAGCAGCCACTGCAGGAAACCAGATGCTCCTTGCTGGTGTCCGATGCTGGCGGACGTCTAAGGAACAGGGGCTGCCTTCCTGCTCTTTGAAGTAAAGGCACCTAAAGAAGGCAACCTGCTCCATCACAAATTCTTCTAATGCATCACAAATAGAGGGAAGACTCAGGAGGGAGCAGCCAACTGGGAGAGAACAATTAGGCTGTGAACATGCATTCCATTAAAATACACCTCTTGACTGTGGAAAGCTCTAGAGTCAAAGGGGTGCCAGGATTCAGAGGGTCTCCCTTCTGACCCTGGCTCCCAGCAGCAGCGAAAGCAGCTCAAGCCAGTCTTGGTCCCTCCTTTCTTCCTACTGGTCTTTCTTGTGGGACATGTCAAAATACTGTTTTGTTTCAGCTTCTCTTAAATGTGGCTAAGGGCTGGCTTGCACCAGCTTTAGGAAGGGCCAGCAAAGGGGAAGGTCGCTGTAACTCAGAGGTGGAGCATGTGCTTTGCATTCTAAAACATCCCATGTTCAATGCCCAATGGAATCTCCAGGTATGTCTGGGAACGTCCCAGTCTAAAAACTTGCAGAGCTGATGCCAGCCACACTAAACGTAAGCGGCTGATTATCACAATTCTAGTATTTCATTGTTCTGTTATCACCATACATGAAATATGCAGTGTAAACAAGAGGTTAGAAGAACCACCAAATCAATTACTTAATGTGTATTGCAATCTAGAAATGAAATGTAAGTCCATTCCACGTATATATTGAATTTACGGCCCAAAAACAGTCAATGCGTGGAAAATGGTAATTTCATAGATAATGAAAACACAGCCAAGACACAAAGGTCCATTTTACATATAAAGGTTCATAGAGTCCAGTAACAATCCAAACGTTGGATATAGCAGTTCCATGAGATGACAAACTGAAAACATATGATGTTTCATGGAGTTCAATAATAATCCAAACGTGGGAAGTAGCAATTCCATAAGGTAGTAAGAAAAGGACAAGGATATCCAGATTGTTCTATCCCTGTTTCGCCATCTCTGGCTTCCTTAGCGAAACGGATACAGATGTAGATATTATACAAACAGTGGATCATTCTGAAGATATTCTGAAGGCTGCAATGATGTATGATGCATGGTGATAATAGAACAATGAGATACTAGAACTGTGATAATCAGCCGGTTACGTTTAGTGTGGTATGAAAATATTCTGTACGTAGCCTAGGTTTATTGTTGCCAGCCAGCATAGTGAGTTGGGTGGACCAATGGTCTGACTCAATTGCTGTTTTTGGCACCCATTTGTCTCAAGAGACAATGCAGCTCCAGGGGTGAAGTCAAACCTCTGCGTTTGCAGCACCAAAGCGACCACCCTGGGGCGCAAGCCTGGGCAATGTGTCTGGAGGTCCTGGGCTGCCTAAACAACAAGATCACTCTCTTGGCCTCACTGACGTGGTCCAAAGGAAAGCAGAGCAATATATCCGGCACCAGCTGGGCTGATTTGTGTAGGGTTTACTCCTTAGCCCTTTCTTCTTCCAAACATATCCCACAAAGCAGCCGAGGTTTAGGATCAGAGTTTTCCTCCTCCTAGGTGGACAAGCCCCATCTTCCCCTTCTGAATCAATATAAGGCAGTTTTCTATGTATTTATACATAGACAAATCTCACGTTAATTTGTGTGCGCTGACCTCAAGTGGCTGTTCTGTCTGAGGCCTCATAATGCTGGTCCTGATCCCCAGGAAGTACAGGACATTTCAACTACTGGAGACAAGCCTTGGGTCATGCACATATCAATGAAGCTCTGAAGGGAACTATGGACTCTTTGGGCACTGATATGGCCATGGCCATTCCCTTTGGCACTGCTGAAGATGATGCAATTTCTGATCCTGGTTTGGAAGGGGGTTGAGAGCCAAGGACAGCCAACTCTCCCCCATGGGTGGGACCCAAAATCTCTTTCAGGGGTGCTTACGTTTCCAAATCGCCCCGTCACCCATACACAGGGAGAGATCTAAAGCCCCAATAATTCAACCCATCTCTTCAACGTGTTAGCAGATTTAAGGGTGGGGAGAGTCCGTGGGTTGTTACTTAAGGGGAGGTGAATGCATTAATAAGCCCTTGGTTGCCCTGGTTTGAGGCCCAGCCAACCAGGGCAACATAAGAACCCCAGCAGATTTAAGGTCCTGATCCCGCCCCCCCGCAAGAGGGAGCTCACAAAAGTAATCCAAACAGAGAACTGTTCCACTGGTCTTTCATGCTGTCCACGAGAAACGGAGAGCAAGGAGAGGCTCAATAATTTGAGATGTGTTTGGCCACACAAAGATGACACCTCTACAGAGAGACCAATCTCTCACCCTGAAAATCTGGGGATTAGCCAAACCTGCAGAACACAACAGCGGCCAAAAGGGGGCTCTGTAAGAGAGCCACATCAAAACTCTTTGCCCGCCCTTCAAGCACTCTCCTGGATGGACCATACAGACAGGCTCAAATCCTTTCCTCCGAAAGCGACCCCCCGGAGGTCTGAGCTCTGTGTTTCCAGATCCAAAGCACCTGCTTCTCTGCTGCAAAAAAGAACTAAGGTTGGCAGCTACAGCAAGTGTGAGGGGCTTGAGGGCAGCAGCAGCAGCTCCTTCTACAAGAAGGACATGGCAATCTGCGGCTCTCTGGAGGTTTGCTGGACTACAACTCCCATGATCCTTAGCCATTCACCATACTGGCTAATGCTGTTGGGAGTTGTAGTCTAGCAGCACCTGGAAAGCCACTGTTTCCCCACCACTGTGCTAGGGTAGCACCCTGGATTTTAACCCCCATCCACCCCAGCCAGCATGGCCAACAGACAGGGATCATGGGAGTTGTGATCCATCATCGCTGGGAGAATGTCATGTGAGCACAGGCAACCAATCGCCCAGAGAGATATGGGGCAGGGGGACTTACCCGTCCTCCACCCGGCTGGTGCTTGATGTTGTCCGTGGAGCCGATCTTGGAGCGGACGTTCTTCAGGTCAGGGGCGGACACACTACTGGTGGGGGGCCGGGGAGGCTTGGCAATGGGGCTGGTTTTTGGTGCGGCTTTGAGTGTGGATGCCTTCTTGGGCTCAGCAGCAGAGCTCCCAGTCCCCGAGAGCCTGGGTGTGGCTGGCTTGGGCCGGCTAGCAGCTGCTCCAGGAAGGCCGGGGGCAGCAGCGGTCGGGGTGGTGGCGCTGCTTTTGGCAGCGGTGGAGGCCGGGGCGCTCTTTGGACGGCTGAGGTCGGCTGCCAAAGGAGGAACAGAAGGAGGAGAAAGAAGAAGAGGAGGAGGAAGAAGAAGAAGAGAGGGCCGTCAGCAGGGGAAGCCGCAGAGCCACCCAAAGAAGCCCCACATGGCCACCCAAAGAGGCAAGCAGGAAGCGAAGCAGGGAGAGCGGGTTACCTGATGGCGATTTTGCGACGGTCTTCTTGGCATCGGCAGGTTTTGCGTCTGTCTTGATGGCTGCACAACACACAAAGACAGCAGCCGAGCTGAACCTCTGCTCTGCCAGGGTCAGTCCATGGCAGGGCCTTGCTGGTGCCACAGCTAAGCAAGCTACCAACGCCCCTGTCAGGATTCCCAACACCTTACACTTTTCTCTTGTCAGCGTGGTAAGTGTGCTGGACTAGGGAGAGACCCAGGTTCAAATCCCCGCTCAGCTAAGGGAACTCACTGCATGACCTTGGGCCAGTCACGCTCTCTCAGCCTAACCTACCTTGCTGGGTTGTTTTGAGGCTAAAAAATGGGGAGAACTGTGCATGCCACCTTGAGCTCCTTGGAGGAAAGGTGGGGGCATAAATGCAATAATATAAATAAATACTGTCTCCCCCACCACCCACACCATCTTGCCTCCTGGATCCTAAATGTGTACCGTCTACATAGCCAATTTGGGATGTAAGCAGCATATAAATGATTAAACGAATCAATAATGAAGCAAAGAAAGAGAGAATGTGCAGTTGAAGCAGACAACACAAATGCCAGGGGTGATACACAAACTATGTCATGTTCAGAGGAGACCTGCTGAAATAAATGGATTTGTTACTTAAATCTTTTTATTTCAATGGGTCTAACCTAGCCATTTTAAAATGCAATTCCTAGTGTTGTCACCGTTTCCCATTTCTTCTAAGCCCAAAATAGCCTCCAAGGCAGTTGGCCGTCCTCTCCCTCTTTCTGATCTGAAGAGACACATTGCTCTTAAGAATTTCAACTCGCAATGCGCTATGCTCCACACAAGGCAGGGGAAACTCATATATATTCAGTGTCAGGGTAGATCAAATCCTGCAGTGAGAAATCGACTTGCTGGATTGGACAAAGGTCCTCCTAAGCCTAGAACTCAGGCAGTGGCCAGCCACTGGGAAACTGGCAAGACGAAGAAGAAATCCTCGACTGTGCTTGTTTTTCCTTGTTTTGCTCACCGTGGGAAACGACAAGAAGTTCTGCATAGTGCAATTTATCAAGCAAAGCGTACACAGAGCACGGTTGGTTTATGAGATTTAGTCTAATATGTCTCCACCGGTAGATTTAGGAATTTAAGCTTGAAGCAGTATACAGCCCAGATCATACACAGGTTGGGCCAACTAACAGCGAGGTCCTGTTCCTCAGTCCCTGGGGTTAACATTTAACACAAAAATATGTTAGAAGCTGCCTTAGATGGAGTCAGCCTGCTGGATCAAACCAATGGCCCTTCTAGTACAGCAATATTGTTTTTCCAGTAGCCAACTAGAGGTCTCTTTTGGGAAAACCTGCAAACAGGATTCAGGCACAAGGGACATTATTCTGCCCTAGGGTTTCCAGCAACTGGCATTCAGAAGCATTGCGGCCGCCAACTGTAGCCATCGATCTCCTTCACCTAAATGAATTTGTCTCATCCTCTCTTAAAGCCATCTAGGTTGGTGGCCATCACTGTCTCCTGTGGGAGGGAGTTCCACAGTTTAACATTGAACCGCATGGAGCAGTCCTTTCTTGCTGGGTCCATCTAGCTTGGCAATGTCTGCTACACTCACCAGCTGTGTCTCTCCAGGGTTTCAGAAGAGGGACACTTCCAGACCTACCTGAAGATGCCGCTGGGTACTGAACCCGGAACCTTTTGCATGCAAAGCAGAGGCTCTACCCACTCAGCTACATGTCCCTACGTTGCCGAATTAGCAAAGCCGGAATGCAAGAGCGTGCAGCTTCCAAAACCAACATCCCTTTTCCTGGCAAGCTTGGGGCAGAGGAATACTCACTGGAGGGCCTCTTGGGTGGGGAAGTGGCTGTACTTCGTGGGCTCGGTGCATTCGTACTTGCTAGTGCCGTCGACGGCCTGGGAGTGGCTGGGCTACTTTTTGCGGCCGGCCGAGGAGTCGTAGCGGACGGGGGCTTCAAAGGGGAGGTCCGCTTATCGGGGCTCTTTGCGTCTGTCCCCTGGAAAGAAACAAACAAAAAGGACCCAAGTCAAACAGAGGTTTCCCTCTCATCCATCTGAGATGCCTGTTCAGATTTTCCCTGGAAAAGAGTTGCATGCCCAACAGCACCACCTTCAGCTTTGCAACCTTGGGTGGGCTTCATGGAAAGAGATCTATAGCGAGTCGCAAAGTCTGCAGCTTTTCCCTGCAAGGGTCTCCCTGCTGTTCCCATAACACGTGGGAAGATAATCGAAAGTCTGTCTTTTCAGGGGGAAATCGGAGCTTGGCTTAAATCAAGATATCCTGATCTAACGGGGGCGGGGAGAATAGAATCGGCGGGCAGGCACATTCTGTATCAGCAGCCAATCGAAATGTCCCCTAATAGTGAGCAAACTTCCAAGCTATTCTCCCATAAGCTACATGTTCAGCAAAGGGGTGGACAAAGTTTGGTTAAGGCTAAGGCCACAAGGTCTCCAATTAGTGACCATCGTTAAAGTGAAGTTTAGGAGGAGATAGCAGACTTAGCTGGATCAGGCTCTCCTAAGGGCTAAGTAGGTTTCAGGCTCAAAGGAACTACCAACAGCAAGTAATGGCTGATAACCCCAACCCCAAAACAAAAAATCTCTCTTTTATCCTAAATTTGTCTCCAACCTCAAGCAAAACACAACAGATTATCTGTGGTCAAATGAGTGATTTCACCTAGGTTTGGAACGCTGTCCAAATAGACGACCTAATGTTACCTGCTTAGCATTTGACAGCGATCAGGTCAAGGAGGCCTTTGCTTGTGTGTAAGGGGAAGAGAACTGAGGGATCACGAGGGTTTCACTCCTCCCTACTTAGCAGGAGTCAGGACCATTTATATCAGACTTCATCAAACCTGTGGTCAGGGATGATGGGAATTGTAGTCTCAAATTATCTGGAGGGCTGAGGTTGGGGAAGCCTGATTTATATGTGTGTAGGCTTGCAGGGGTCTGAAGGTTTGAAGTCCACCAGCTCCCTCCCCAGAATCTCCAGGGGAAGAAGTAAAATCGAAGACCAGGGGGTGAGAAAGAAAACTCGGTTGTGTAGTGCGGCAGGGACAGGCTAATTTTTCCTCACAGAGGGCCTACACAGGAGTTGTTCCTTTATAAGACACTTGACTTTATAAGACTTCTATCTTTTAGTGTGGCAGGACCTACACTTTGGAACTCCCTGCCTATTGATATCAGTGCAGACAAGATTAACCAGGCATGTAGAATGTTGACGTATTTTTTAGTTTATCGACGATTTCATTTGTTGGGATGTTTTAAATTGTTTTAAATTCTTCTTGATGATTCTACTGCTTTGTCTTTTTTGAGGGTTGTTTCGGCAGTTTCCCCTTTTCACAATCAAGTGGTGTAAAAATCTTACGCAATAAAACAAGTAATGCGCTGCCTCTAATTAATTTATTTCTTAGTTCCCTGGCTCTTTTCCGCTCACTGGAATCACTCATGCTCCCCCTTCCTTCCCCTGGTCATCTGCCAAGAGGAAGCTCTTTTAATTACAGGCAGAAAACGAAAATTGCTCCGCAGGATTAGATGGCGTTTCTCCGAGACCATCTGGGACTTCTGGGCAATGATCAATTTATCTATGAACGACTGATGTAGCAAAGAAACATTGGGGTTTTTTGGTGGGGTGGGGGGAGAGAAAGAAGAACCGTTTCTTGAAAAATGTGGATCCTGGAAGACCTTAGAAGGGGGAGTGATATTTATTTGTATGACAGGTTTCCTTTCCCTGCACAACACTTTAGAGTTGATTCTGATTGCTGAGCAGCAATTTAGAACCGGTGACATATTTTGGGACTAAACAGCCCTTTCCTGGCGGAGATTCAAAGTGTTCTCCTATGCTTGCTGCCCGCTCTGGTTTCCAGGCACACTAAGTCAATTATAAAAAGTGTCAGGATTTTGATGAGTGAGGCCTGGTAACTATGGGAACCGGGAACCGTAAGCTAGGGTTACTTACCTAAAGGGCCGCATTTCCATTAAAATATAAGCTCAGGGACAGCTCATGCCTTCATTTCGGCTTTTAACAGGGCTGCTGAACCACCCACCCTCCCGCACCCAGAGAATGGAGGGGAGGCAGGTAGGGACCAGAAGCAGCCAGCAGGGCCGGCCCTGTGAAGAGGCAGAGTGATGCGGCTGCCTCAGGCGGCTGATGCTGAGGGGCCAGAAGGGGCCAATGCTCTGCATTCCCTATGCTAGCCTGCTTCTGTCAAGTGCAGTGGAAGATGCATTCCTTTGACCAGTACTGGGGTAAGATTCAACTGCTGGTCCAATTGGCTCCTCAAAGGGCCTTAGGGAAGGGCACCATCTTGACATTTAGCAAAATGTCTTGAGCCAGCCCTGGCAGCTGGTGCCCACTGGGACTGGTAGGGTGGAGCCCAACTGTAGACGGCGGCAGAGGCACCAAATTCTAGTTTCGTCCTCATCCTCTTCCCTCCTGAGCTGTACAAGGGCAGTGCAGAGGCTAATGAACCCCCCTCTATTAACACACAAAATCTCTCTGTGCAGAAAGCTAAGGAGACCTGGATAGCTCAGTTGGTTAGAGCGTGATGCTAACGCCAAGGTTGCGGGTTCGATCCCCCTATGGGGACAGCTGCATATTCCTGCATTGGCAGGGGTTGGACTAGATGATCCTCAGGGTCCCTTCCAACTCTACGATTCTATGATCTTTTCCCTGACACGCTAGCTTTCTTCCTGAGTGGATTCTGGACCTGTATTTAGAAGCGATGCCCCCTCCTGGCGAAATGCGCCACGTGCTTTCCTGAAGTGGCGGCAGGAGAAATGCTGCACAACTGAACGGGAGGACAAAGCAATGGCAATTCATCCAGGAACGGAGCAGGAGATGCCAACAGCCCAGATGTGCGCAATAGGACAACCTGGCTCCAAGGCCACCAACCTCCCCCCTCCGCACACAAGCGACTTACCTTCGGTTTGGGCTCTTTAGGAGTTAAGGAGGAGGGTCGTGCGGTGCTTGTCGCCAGGCGTTTAGGGGTGGTGGCTGCGGTAGGGCTGGTGGCTTTTTTGTTTTGGCCTGGCATAGCAGTGGACGCTGGCCGCTTGGCAGGGGCAGCGGCAGCGGCAGCAGTGGGGGCGGCCTTGGTTTTCGCCGCTGCTGCTGCTGCAGGCTTTGTTGCTGAAGTGGAGGCTGAAGGCTTGGTGTCAAAACGTACACACACAGAGAACACACACAAGCAAAAAATGGACGTAACAAAAAGAAAAGAAGCGCATGGTAAACAAAATGTCAGAGCAGCAAAAATGGGAGCAAAGAAACAAGTCGAAAAGGAAAGATGGCAGCATTCGGTTCTCTAAGGAAAGAGCAGCCATGGGGAGGAGGACTAAATGTTGCACTATATAGAGAAGGGAGACCGCTCTGTGGAAGGAAGTCTGCCTGGCAGAAAGTCCAGGTTCAGTCCCCAACAGCATCTCCACAAAGGTCTGGGAGAAATCCATTTCTGAAACCCTGGAGAGCAGCTGCCAGTCAGTGCAGACAATACAGAGCGAGATGGGCCAGTGGAATTAAGGCAACTTCTTAGGGTCCTGTTTAGCACACAATCCATGCTGGACTTTGCGGAGTCAACCTCTCTCTAAGAATGAGCCCCCCGAATGAAATCTTTGGTAGAGTCAAATATTACAACAGCCTTGTAACAACATCCAGAAAAAAACACATGGCAGCCCCTGTGTCTGCACAGGCCTCTTGGTAAACTGAGAAACAGGGGTGACCTGTCAAGGGGCAGCAGAGAAGAGCCATCTCTCTACAGGTGGGGAAGGGCTGTAGCTCAGGAGTAGAGTATCTGCTTTGCATGCAGGTTCAAATTCTACTGGAATCTCCCGATAGGGTTCGGAAAAGCTCATGTCTGAAATCCTGGAGAGCTGCTGCCAGTCTGTGTAGACAATAGTGAGCTTGGGGGACTAGGTATAAGGCAGATCCCCATATTCCTTAATATGGGTCCCTGGATCAGTTCCCAGCTTACCTGGAGAACAGAGCCTCAGGTGGCAGGTGAGAAGAATGACCCCTTCTTAGCTGCTGCCAATCAAAGTATATACTGGGTGCCATGGCCTGGCTGGACACAATGGTGGGAGGAACCAGCTGGGGGAAACCCCAGGGGAAGAAGGCTCAGAGCCCAGGGATTGGTGGTGGGATGACAAAGAGTGGTCAGAGGGAGAAGATGGAGAGGAGGAGGCGTTGGAAGCTGAAGAGGTAACAGGGCTTAGTGAGCTGGGAGAGTCTGTGGCAGAGAGAAGTGTCAGTTTGCATTTCTTAATGCATAAAGTATTGATCTGATGTGTAGAGATCTTTCTCATTCTACTTAATTCAAGAGGGTTCTGCAAGCTTCTCTGTGTGAAAGATATAAGCAGGAGGTTCATGATGTTTGGGTTATTCCTTCAGAGAAGCTGAATACAGCTGGCTTAAAGTGGTCATGTTATCTCTTCTGACAAGGTCATACTGACTATAATAATAAGGCCAAAAGGAGCCTGGGTTTCACTTTCTGTTTCTATCTCTTTTCCTTCTGGTGTTGGTGTTCTGCACATAGTGTTAAGCTTCAGACTTATTATAAGTTATTGTAAGTTTAAGTTATGTGTGCTGCAACTGGATTTCTGATGGACAGGGCCAATCCTGAATGTACTGGATTTGTGACCATTCTGCTCATTTGCCTTCAGTAGCAGTAAAGCTCTGTTGGATGGAGTATTAATTGCCTCTGGTCTATTTTTTGGGAATCCTGCAACGTGTTTTAAGTTTTTACTCTGCTAACTATATGCTGAGAATTCCATGACAAGAAGTCCAGAATCAGAGGCAGAAGATGAAGCAAGAGAGGAAGTAGGCCAAGAGGCAGAGAGGAGTCCGGCTGGTGAAGAGTCACCGGTGTCTCCCCCTCCTGCCGCGACAAGCTCCTCTCTCCCCTTGTCTCCCTGAACCAGAAGAGAGCTGAAACCGGCGGAGAAGTGGCAGGCTGCATGCAGGCACAGTCTCCGATTGCTTGGAAAAAGCCCTGGAGATGAGGGGACTTAAGGACAGCTGTGGGGAGGCGAAGACTTTCAGTCTCGGCAACTGTTTCATTGGGGCAAGACCTACAGAGGAAGAGCTGTTGCTGTACTCATTAGGCCTAACACGCCTGTGCAGATTCTGTCCCCGTCCCCGTCCCCAATAGAATGTGTTAACGCCACTGACTCTGTGTGATTTACTGCTGACTGGCTTGCTCCTGACATATTTCCAGAAAGGGCAACCTGTTCACATCATGATAGCTGTCAGAACGCAGGGAGCTGCTTTATACAGAATAGGGCCACTGGTTCATCTCGCTCAGTACTGCCAGCATCAGGGATGGAGGAACTGTGGTCGTCCGTGTGATAATGGACTCCAGCTCACATCACTCCTGAAAGGGAGTTGGAGTCCAACCACATCTGGAGGTTCCCTCATCCCTGGTCTACCTTCACTGGCAGAGGGAAAAGATGCAGTGAGCAGTTCAGCTGCTCTTCATTTCCAACTTGACTCCAACTTGATGCAAAAACAATTCATTCCAGGCCTACTTAAGTCTGAGGACTCCTCCAAGTACGCAGAACAGGGGTGGGTACAGAGCAGATAATAGTAGTAGTAGTAGTAGTAGTAGTAGTAGTAGTAGTAATAGTAATAATAATAATAATAATAATAATAATAATAATAATAATAATAATTTATTTATACCCCGCCCATCTGGCTGGGTTTCCCCAGCCACTCTGGGCAGCTTCCAACAGAAAATTAAAATGCAATAATCTATTAAACATTAAAAGCCTCCCTAAACATTGGGAAGAAAACTGCTCAGCATTTGTGCCAGGACTCCTCTCACAGCCAACACGGCTAGGTTAGTAATGAGGAGCTTAGGGATGGCACTAACAGCTTTGAGTGCCCTCAATCTGGGCTTGGTAGCCAGCTACTTTTCTTGGGAGCCCGTCAGCTCAGAGGACAGAACTTATCGTTGACTTAAGAAGCAAAAGGGGGAAAAGCAGGGTGCCAAGAACCAAAACCCGCAGAGCTGGAAGCACAACACGGTCGACCCTCACCTTGGCTTTCTTCTCGGGGCTCGGCGGAAGCTCCTTGCTTGGAGGGGCCGCGATGTCGTTTGCTGCCACGACCTCGGCGGCTGGTTTGATCTCTTCTGGTTTTGCTGACCGAAGCAAAGAAGGAGAAAAGGCAATTAATTAAAAAAAAATGCACTCAGATTCCATGCGTCAACAACTGGCCTTTAGCAGAGTCTGTATGACAGCACGAAAGGAAGAGAGGTGGAGGTTGGACAGAGCTCAAAGAGCGCAGCTGAAGGGACAGGTATCGGTGCCTCTTTCACTACTGCAGGGTGCTGCAAAGTCTTCCCATCACACTGGCAGTGGACTTCTACATGCTGGTTAGAGGGATTTGCCATTTTTAGGCAGCAAACTTTGCTTTGATAAGCTTAATCTAGAAATGGCTGTGCGCACGGCACACAGATCTGCTTCCACCCCCCCCCCAAACCCCCATTTTCAGCCCACGAAGTGCAAACACCAGCCTGCCTTGACAACATGCTATGAGCTCAGTTTCCACTTTCCCCATGTTCATCGTGTGTGATGTTACTGTGCAACCCATTTTGAGTGGATACCGGCCAAGAAGCCGCCCTAAAATATTTCTACTTGCCTATCTAAAAGGGATGCTATCCTGGAAAACAACCAAGAAACAGTAATCAACCTTTTAACTGCTGCTAAGATTATGCTAGCTAAAATTTGGGGAGGAGGGAGTATATCTCCTACCATACACAAATGGATTGGGGGGGGGATTGGTTGAAAGTAACAATGATTAAATGAATTTATTAAAGCCAGACTAGCAGATTTTTGGAAAAATAGGTATATATGGGTAATATTTTGGAATAACAACTTTAATGATGATGATATTCAGCCTTCAACTTGTTATATTATTAATAATATTTCTTTATGGATATTCTTTGGTTTACCGTAATGAAATCTAAAGAAATAAGATTAAAAAAGCAGAAGCCACGGCTGCTGTAGGGTTTTTCGGACTGCCTCCTGTACTATGCCTATGCAGGATTTCAAAAGCCGTCAGAAGTGCCATGATCTAGCCGTGCCCATCTTCCAAGCCCCGATAAACGTAGAGCCAAATGGCTTTTAAGATTTGCATTCATTCAGAAAACATTCGAAAATGTCAAGCCTTCACACTGCCACGCACCGAGGCTGAACACATTGGCACTCATTAACTCCCTTTCCATCGCTCGCTTCTAACTGTAACTGGCGTGCGGATGCAGAGAGTTTGCTTGCACTTGCAGACCACAGGAGATCATTAGCAAGGGGTCTGGACTGATCCAGCAGCTCTGCTCTTACAAAGCTCATCTCAGCAATCCCAGGAGCCAGGAACACCGGCTAGGGGACTTCAAGGAAGACGGCGCCGGGTGGCAACCAGGAAGGGAAGGATTTTGGAGGTATGCAACTGCTAGCAGCTGAGGGAAAATGCAACAGGGGAGGGACAATGGGTCTTCCTTCTGCCACATGCCCGCTGAAAAGGGGAGGGGAGTACAGGAAGTGCTCCCGAAGCACAATATGGACAAGATCGCAGGAAGCCGCCTTATGCCCAGGACTACGTGATGTGGAAAAATGCTTCATCCTGCACCAAGGATGAAAAAAGCAGTCGCCAACACAGTATGCTCCCATCAACTCCAGCCAGCACCGCCAATAACCGAGGGTGATGGGAGCTGCATCCCAGTATGCTGGCAGTCCCCGGCATATTTTAATGTATAACTGAAGAAGAAGAGGATCCCTCTGAACATGCACCAGCCGACATGTTGTGCTCCTTCTCTCTCCATTTGTGGTCCCCAGGGACTGTGATCCAGAAGCATCACAGCCTCTGACTGTGGCGGCAGAGCAGAACCATTGTGGCGAATAGCCCCCGAAAGTCTTCTCTTCCCACAAATGTGTGAAATCCTCTTTTAAAGCCCTCCCAAGTTGGTGGACGTCACTACCTCCTTCGGGAGCGAATCCCATGGTTTTAACTATGGGGTGTGTGAAGAAGGACCTGTAAGTCTGTCCTGAATCTTCCAGCAATGTTTGGATTTGGAAAGGGCCCACTTGCGACCGGGGAGGGGGTGGGGAGAGAAAAAGGAGAGCACATTTCCCTTGGAGGAACACCCAAAACCCTTTGGCACGTGAGCTGGCAATACCAAAGCAGCTGCTCTGCTGCAATGTAGGTTTCTTTCTGGGCCGAGAAGGTAATGCCCCAAAGAGCCCATGCCAAAGGAGCCGTGCACCTGGCACTACCCGAGACAGGCAGGAAGGAGCTGGCGTTGCAGCCACTTGCGGGCAATGCCAGGAGGCTTCAGACTTCCGTTCAACTCTCAGCGCTGGGAATGGCTAGCTGAAATTCCTGAGTTGCAGGGGGTTGGACTAGATGACCCTCGGGATCCTTCCAACTCAACAATCCTGTGATTAATATTTTTCTGCTGCAAGAACTCTCATAGCGCAATATTGGAAAGAAAACAAAGTACCAACTAAAAGGGAATGGCAAAGTAAAATGGTAGAATACCTGGAACTCGCGGAGCTGGCCGACCTTATAAGGCATAAGCCGAAAAACATAATACAAAAGCAATGGAAATTTCTTGATGATTATTTGGGTAGACAAGAAGTGAGCGAGAGGTATTGGTTGTGTTTAGAATAACGTTGTAAATGATACAGATAAGTTCGGAGTTAAAGTGGAAAAATGTAAAATAATGGTGATAACATGGAAATGACAGGTGATGCACATAGAAATTATTAATATGAAACGTTGTAAAAGCAGTGGAAGTCATATTTTGAAAGATTAATTATTTTCACAATCGGAAGGTCTCTGTGGAAACCTTCTACTTATCTATTTTTCCTTGTCCACCCCATCTTGGTGGGTTTCTCTTTTCTTATGTCTTTTCTCCCTATCTTACCCCCTCTTTTTAACATATTGTTCTTTATTTTATTTATATTTTTCTTTCTTCATTTTTGAGATATAATCGGAGTGTACAATATGTAATTTTAACTATGCAATATGTAATGTATGTAATCTAAGTAATGTATGCAATCTAAGTGTTATATATATTTTTAACAAGCAATAAAGTCTATTTTTTTAAAAAAACAATCCTGTGATTCTACAGTTTTGGTACAGGGGAGTGGGCTGGGATGTCTTCAGCATCCTTTGCAGGGGTGTGTGAGAGGACATGGCCTTTTTTTAATGGGTTGTTTCTTGACTCACTTCCCACAGCAACCCTTATGGGCCCACCTTGCTCCCCTCCCTCCAAGTAACGTGGCCTAGTGGTTAGAGTGCCCGACTAGGACCTGGGAGAGGCCAGTGTTCAAATCGCCGCTCGGCCACAAAGATCACTGGGTGACCTTGGGTGGGGGCCAGTCACTGTCTTCTCTCAAACTCACCCACCTCGCAGGGTTGTTGTGAGGAGAAAATGGAGAGGAAGAGAACGGAGAAAAAAAAGGTGGGATATAAATGCAAATTAAAAACAAATAAATAAACAAACCGGCCTTGCGTAAACAGAGAGACCAGGGGTGGGAAATGAGGGGTGCAGTTGGGGTGTTTGTCTGTCGCTAGAAATGAACTTCATTCCCTGCCCCTAAACCGAGTTATTAATGTGTTTCAGAATTTTCTTCCGCCACAGGCAGAAGCATGTATAATTCAGTTTGTCACACGGCTGGATTTCACACCATGGAAAAAGAAACTTGCTGCAGGACTCAGCACCCCCAGGGCCTCTGGCAGGATTAAATTAGCAGCCAGTTCACCGAGGCTTTTTGATGGCTCATGGCTGTCTGCTGCCTTTTTAGCAGCAGTCCATCTCCCCAAGTTCAAGGACACACAGACACGTCTTTAAACTCGCAGCCGCAGAGACCAGAAGTCACCTTTATGCAATAACTATTGATCTGCATTCCAACCCATTCAGCAGCCTCCATCTTGCAGCTTGCCAGTTCTGCGTACGGTAAGTTGCCACAAAACTGTTTATCCAAGCACAGAACGGGAGTCCCGTGCGGCTCCTATTCGAGATGGCGGTTCATTTACGATGTGCTTATCCGACCCTTCCTGTGTGGCATGGAGAAAGAGGGTAGAGATAGTTTCTCTCTCGCACAGGCAATGCCACGAAGTCATGGGCACCCAACAAAGCTGAACATCGAAAGATTCAGGACGGATACAAAATTCTTCACACAGCTGCAGAACTTGCAGTGGTGGCCTCCAATTTGCTTGGCTTTAAAAGGATTAGACAAATTCGCGGAGAAGGACCTGGGATAGCTCAGGTGGCAGAGCATGAGACTCTTCAACTCAGGGTTGTGGGTTCGAGCTATGCTCTCCCCTCCTCCCCGTCCGCTTAATTAACCACCCACCATGCTCATCAGCAAACATTTGCTTTCATTCAGCATTTAATTACAAGGCCATCCTCTCTGTAACGCTGCACGGAGCGCGCCAGTGCGTGAACATTTTGCCTTCCCCCCTCCCCATCCCCTCAGCCCGGGAATACCTCAGGGGGGAGGGTGGTGCGGGAGCTGCCAAATCTTAATCAGGTCTGTTCATTAGTTCGTAAAGGCTGATGGGGGAGACCTTTCTGGCTGATGGAGCAGAAAGGAAGCCCGGACCCCCCCCTCCCCAAATAGGTATTGCGAGGACATCTCGCACGTGGAGGGATGCAGCCCCTCCACCCAGTAATTTGTCTTGACTCATCGGCTCAGCTGCTCTGGAAGAGAACACGCCCCCCCCACAAAAAATTGCTCTATTGCAGGGTCTTCAAGGAGCCAGAGCCACATTAAGTTGAGAATGATTCAACTCATCTTTCCAATCATCTTGCTAATCCACCTACTGGTCCAAAAAGAAATCTTCACTTGGGGGCTAGGGAGCGCCTATGCCAGCCACTTTTGAAAGTTCAATTTGTTTGGGTTGTGGGTTTAAAAAAATAAAATAAAAATTCTATTATATTTATTTGAAGTTTGATCTGTCAAGAGTGCACAAGTTAGGAAGGACCGTGGCTTTTTCACCAACCGTCTTGTGCATGTTGTTGCCCCCTCGTAGAGGTTGTTTGTCTCATGTATAAAGAAGCATGCTTAAAAGGTCTGGAAAGAAGCCTGTAGGCGAGCTCAGACAGTAAAGCGTGAGACTTCTCAAGGTTCTGGGTTTGAGCCTCACGATGGGCAAAAATACTCCTGCACTGCAGGTGTTGGACTAAATGACCCTTCTGGTCCCTTCCATCTCTATAATTCTATGATTCTATTCAACTAATTTTTACTCAGTGTGTCTGCTATGAGTAAAAGTTAGTTCGATAAAACCCAAGGTCTCTTCTAGCACCAAACCGGTGCAAGGAACAGGGTGAATGCCCAACAAACAGGCTGCCTGGAGCAGTTCAATTATAGAACTGTAGAGTTGGAAGGACCCTAAAGGGTCATCCAGTCCAACCCCCTGCAATGCGAGGAATTATGCCCTATATAGCAAAGGCTCCTTACTCAAAACTGGCATTGGCCAACTCTTAGGCCTGGCCGCTGCCTTCAGCTTGTCGAAACCAGAGCCAAAATCTGCTTACAGATTCTCATGCGAGGCAAGACTTAGCAGCCCTTTGGGGTTGTCCATGCCTCCCCTCCTCAAAGCACAGTATCCACAAAGATTTCTCAAGGGCAAAGTCCCAATGACAACTGAAGACCACTTCAGAACAACGTCAAAAACAGGGAAGTCAAGAACATGCCTTGGGAGCGACCCTCAAGTGTTGAGCACACTGGCCATTTCTCTAGTACAGCTCTAGGACCCTTCGCCGACATCAGATGATGTTGAACTACAAATCCCATCAGCCTCAAACAGCACTGTGGGGGGTGGGAATCGCAGTCCATCGACAGAGAACCTGTGTGGTGCAATGGTTAGAGAACTGGACTCGGACCTGGGAGACCAGGGTTCAAATCCCCACTCAGCCACGAAGCTCTCACTGAGCGACCTTGGGGCAATCACTAGGCTGCTGTGAGGATTAAACAAGAAAGAGGAGAACCATGTACGAAACTGTGAGCTCCATGGAGAAAAAGATGGGATTGCTACGCAATAAATAAATAAATAAAAACTAAACACATGGAGGGCCCAAGGTTGGCGAAGACTCTGATGAAGAACCGGCTATCTCCTACAAAAGGGATTCATGCCAAAATGCGTTAGTGTCAAAGGACGCACCCCCAAGTAGCAAATCCCATTCAATTACAGAGCTTTAAATTTGGGTGCTGCAGCTGTATTGCTGACAGGCACATCCTTGGCACTCTGTCAGCGTGACAACTTCAGCCAAGACACCCTCGGGTACCTGGCTGCAAGCAACAGGGAGGGGAAATGCATGTGGATCACCAACATCCAACATGAAAAGCGTCCAGCAACCAAAGAGATCGGGCAGACTTTTTGCAGATGCACATCTCTGGACGAGAACCCACCATCCCCCCTACCATGCAGTGGTTGATGGGAGTTGGAGTCCAGGAAGAGCTGCTCAACAGTGGAAAGGACACCCTCAGGAGGTTGTAGGGTCTCCTTCCTTGGAGGTTTTATGGCCATCCGTCATGGACGCTTTAGCTGAGATTCCTGCATTGCAGGGGGTTGGACTAGATGACCCCTGAGATCCCTCCCAACTCTGCAATTCTATGATCATCTAGAGGGCGCCATGTTGGCTTTCCCCTGACGTCAGGGTCACATTTTCTTCTGGGCAACCTTCCACATGCTAGCGATAGGCAGGGCCCAAGCCAAAAGACGAGGCAGAATATTGAATGCAAACTTTGTACAGCAGAGTCGTAGAATTGTGCAGGTGGAAGGTACACCAGGGGTCATTTAGTCCAATGCAGGAATCACAGCTCAAGAATCCCTGACAACCTCGGCTTTAAAACCTCCATAGGAGGAGAGTCCACCACCTTCCGCTTTCTACACATGCTCAAGTACCCGTGGTTCTATCCTCCATCCACCATCCAGGCAAGCAGGGAAACATTATCAGAGTTCAAGGACACATTCCAGCCAGGAATAAAATACTTAAGGAGGTTGGGAGTTGGATGGCTGGGGAGAGTTCCGGTGGCCATGTAAGAGAGACTGGTGGGGTGCATTTGGCCCCCCAAGGCTGAGGGTCCCCACCCCGATGCAGAAGCACAAATTCAATTAAGAGAAAGCCTTCTGTGCAGCATTACGAGGAAAGACCTAAGTGGCTGGCGGTCAGATATGAAAAGGAAGCTCTTGCGTGAGACGAAAGAGGTGCTCTAGTGTCACACCAGAAAGGGAAGGCAGGTATAAAACACATAAACAGACCGTCGCAGTCAGAAGAGGCTATGTTTAATTCATTATATAACTCCACGCAAACCGTTTTTATATAATGCCAAAAGATCTCAGGCACTTATTTAAACATGTACTCAGGATGGCTTTGGGGATCTCTGCACAATGAGAGATCGTGTGTTATCTGCAGACCAGCGCCATGAATTCAGGATAGGTATTTGAGTATATGATATGATTTGGGTTTGTCTCCTCACCACACAAACTAGAAGGCCAAGCCAATTTAGGGGCAGCTGGAGAGACAAAATGATGTGCTTCAAAGGGGAAGCCAGTTTTAAGAACCAGAGATGCAAGGACCAGCACTATGAATCCAGAATAAATATGTGGATATGACATGATTTGGATTCCCCCCTCTCTCAAACGAGAGGGGTGGTCCAATCTGGGACCAGTAAGGATCCGTGGCGATGTGCTGCAAACGTTTAAGAGGAAGGAAGTTCTAAAAAACCAGAGAGGCAAGAAGAAATTCCAGTGCTTCCATAAACACCAAATGCTTGCAAAGTCTGAATCTCCAAATTCTGAGAAACTGGGCCAATGGAGGCATTGGGTCACAACAATCTGAAGCTGATCATTCGTTGAACTGGCAGCAGAACAGCTCCCTGCTGGGTTCCAAGCCCTCTGGCCACTAGGTAATACCAGAAAATTTAATAAAAATTGACTGCTTCCCACATTTAACTCCAGCTCTGCTAATCTGAAAACGGGGCTGTTTTGCATTAGTACGGGGGGGGGGGGAGAGACACACAACACTCTAAACACAACAGTGTTAGAGGTAGAAAGGTTTAACCCACCCCCCTTTGCCTCCCTCCCCAACACACACTGGGGTTTTCTTCTTCTTGCCTTATAGACTGAGGTTGGTTTTAAACCTGACCCTTCACAGCGAGGCAAGACATTTGCAATTCAATTAACACAGCTTCTGTTTCTGCCAGCAGCTTTCCTCGGGCTCAAAAGCTGCCTGCCCGGCTACATTCTTCGCATTTAAAGTTCCTACTGTCAACACCCGCGGCCTGAAGAAGAGTCCTGTGTAATCCGAAAAGCTCACACTTTCAGCCTCCTGAAATGTATGGTTAGTCCATGAAACGCTGCCAGGCTGTTCGAAGGCAAAGCCTCACTTGAGCTATGTTTTCGGCAGTGAGCAGCGTTAATTCTTCAGCAGCTGGTGACTCCACCAAGACGAGAGACCGTCTTATCCTTTCTATATACCCAGTGGGTCACTGTGGTCTGTGGGAGAGCTTCTCCTTTCTCCAAGATCCAAAAATATCACAAGGCCAGCTCCACAGTAACTTAGGAGCAGGGCTTTTGAGTGTGGCTGCCCCTGTTCTGTCGAGATACAGCAGACACCCACTATCTGCACGGAAGTTTTACTTTCCACCAAATGACTAGGTCTCTAACCACGGGCGCCCCCTTCATACGGTTTGTTACATTTAATCTGCTTTTATTTTTTGCATGGTTTTAAACTTTTTAAAAGCTGCTTTTATTGCGTTACTATTACTTAAGTGAATTGCATTCCCTGTTCAGACGAATTTATTGTAGTTTATATGTTACCGTATTTGGTATTATTGTGCTTGCAATGTTTCCCCTCTCCCCGGTGCTGTTGTGATTACGGTGAGCCGCTCTGAGCTGAGCGTCGGAAGATAAAAGGAAGCCCTTCTTCACGTAGCACATAGTTAAAACTGCGGAACTCCCTTCCACAGGAGACGGTGCTGGCCACCAATTTGGATGGCTTTAGAAAAGGATTAGACCAGGCTTCCTCAAACTCGACACTCCAGATGTCCAGAGGAGGGCAACCAAAATGGTCCAAGGCCTGGAAACGATGCCTTATGAGGAACGGCTTAGGGAGCTGGGTATGTTTAGCCTGGAGAAGAGAAGGTTAAGGGGGGATATGATAGCCATGTTCAAATATATAAAAGGATGTCATGTAGAGGAGGGAGAAAGGTTGTTTTCTGCTGCTCCAGAGAAGCGGACACGGGGCAATGGATTCAAACTACAAGAAAGAAGATTCCACCTAAACATTAGGAAGAACTTCCTGACAGTGAGAGCTGTTTGACAGTGGAATTTGCTGCCAAGGAGTGTGGTGGAGTCTCCTTCTTTGGAGGTCTTTAAGCGGAGGCTTGACAGCCATCTGTCAGGAATGCTTTGATGGTGTTTCCTGCTTGGCAGGGGGTTGGACTGGATGGCCCTTGGGGTCTCTTCCAACTCTAGGATTCTAGGATTCAGATGTTTTGAGACTACAATTCCCATCATCCCTGACCACTGGTCCTGCTAGCTAGGGATCATGGGAGTTGTAGGCCAAAAACATCTGGAGGGCCGAGTTTGAGGAAGCCTGGATTCCTCAACTCATGGATAAGAGGGCTATTGATGGCTACTAGCCAGGACAGCTATGCTGTACCTCCATGTTCAGAGGCAGCCATGCTTCTGAATGCCAGTTGCTGGAAACCACAGGAGAGGTTTTGCTCAGGTCCTGCTTGCTGGTTTCCCACAGGCATTTGGCTGGCCACTGTGGTGCTGGATTAGATGGGTCATTGGCCTGATCCTGCAGGTTCTTCTTATGTTCTTAGCGTACATCACCTTGAGACACGTGTGGAACCAATGAACAAATAAATAAAAATTAGCAATGCCAAAACCTGGGATAACTCTTGAGCTACTACCACCCTGGCATTAGGAGAGAAAGGCACTCAGACTTGGAAGTGTGTCTCGGAGTGGATGTTCAAACGCTTGCCTCTCGTTTCCGTGCTGACCCACCAGCAAGGAGCATCTCAGTGGCTTAGCTGGGCTTAAATCCAGTCCTCCTACTCACTCCGTTCATCCTCTAGGTGCGGCACAGAAGGGACCCGGGATTCACCTTCTTACTCCAGGTTCCTTCCACCTGCCCAGCCACCAGCTCAACCACTTTTGGCTCGCCCCCCCCCAAGCCAGCCACGGAAAAGGGCAGGGGAGCCTTGCTCGAAAACAGGTGCTTGTGAATGGGCCCCACTCTCTGCTCAAGCTGCCTAAGCCGGACCAAACCCACCCTTCATTGAAATAGCTCCATAATTCTCATAATGGATTTTCTGCCGATGACGCTAATCCTTTAGAGGGCAACGGATTAAGCTGTGCGGGGTGGGGGGTAGGGTGGGGAAGGGACATCTTTATTCTCCTTTCAAACAAAAGGATGATAGGCACAAAAAGAGGGGGAGAGAAAAGAAAGGGAGAGAGAAGCAGGCGGCAGCAAAGGAATTTGCTTAACCTGGAATGGTGTGCACAGAGCAGGCTAGCAGCTGCCAGGTATCACTGCCCAGGAGGCCTTGGAAGCTGCTAAAGCTCTGGAGGCTGCAACAGGCAAGGAAGTTTAGTCGTCGTCGTCCCCCGTCCCCCCCTGACCCGCTCTCAACAACAGTCTTTAAGAGGAACTGCACTCTTTTTTGCTTGACCCAAATAAAGAAATGCCAAGCGCTTTATATAAAGCAGCAAAGACGCCAGACAGATTCACGTCCCTCCTCCCTGGATTCTGTGCATTTTGTCTGGCTGCCTTCGGTTGGGTTTGCGCACCTTATGCAACCGGCAAGGGCAGCGGGTGGGAGGAGAGACTCTTAACTCCTTACCGGGGAGCTGAGATGGAAATGTCACCCCATGCCCCTGGGAGTGAGAGGCACGCAGCAGCAGACTGTCACCAGGACCAGAAGCTGTCAGCTAGCAGCACAAGAGGACCAATCTGCCCCACACTCCCAGCCCTACATTGGAAGAGCTGCCGTGGCCCCTCCTACGGGGTGGGGGGGATCAGCGGGAAGACCCAAACCACACACGATCCTTGCCATGCATCCCTTCCACCTCTACGCGGGGCAGCCTTTGAAGGTGACTCAGAAACTACCAACTAATCCAGAATGCGGCTGCCAGGCTGGGGACTGGCAGCAGCCGCTGGGAATAACACAATACCAGTCCTGAAAGACCTACACTGGCTCCCAGTACATTTCCAAGCACAATTCAAAGTGTTGGTGCTGACCTTGAAAGCCCTAAACAGCTTTGGTCCAGTATACCTGAAGGAGTGTCTCCACCCCCATCGTTCAGCCCGGACACTGAGGTCCAGCTCCAAGGGCCTTCTGGCAGTTCCCTCCCTGCGAGAAGTGAGGTTACAGGGAACCAGGCAGAGGGCCTTCTTGGGAGTGGCACCCGCCCTGTGGAACGCCCTCCCATCAGATATCAATGAGATAAGTAACTTTTAGAAGACATCTGAAGGAAGCCCTGTTTAAGGAAGTTTTTAATGTTTGATGTCTTACTGAGTCTTACTTTGTTGGAAGCTGCCCCGAGGGGCTGGGGTAACCCAGTCAGATGAGCATATTAATAATTTTTTATTAGAATAATAAATTATTATTATTATAACTTCTTCCTGTGTGGCAACTGGGTGATATTTTAATTCTGAATCCCCCTCTTATCAAGCCCCTTCTCTCCCCCCCCCACCTTCACCGGGGATGGGAGGTGGGGAACGACACATGGATAGCAGGAAGTCAGATTTGCTGAATAAGCGCCCCCTCTTCTCCCTCCCTCCCTTCCCCTTCTCTCTACGCAGTGTGCCTTCTGAGAATAAGCGTTTACCAAGCAGAGAGTGTTCAGTGAAGCAAACGCGAAAGACACTTTATTTTAGGGCTTTGTGGGATTCAGTCAACCGGGGATGTGCGCAAGAACTACCCCAGCCTTTCCAGATGCTTTTGGACTACAAATCCTGCCAGCACCGAGCCAGCACAAACGTGGCCAATGGGAGTTGCAGTCCAAGACATTTGGAGATCTCAGTTGGGTCTGAGCTGCCCTGTGATCACTGCGCAAGTGTAGGTTTTGGGGTTGGAATTCAGCGTTCTGGAAACAAGGATTCAGTTACTGCCTTTTCAAGAAAAGGACAACCCTAAGTCGGACGGCACAACTTGGGCCTTCCTCGCCTACAAATTCATTTGCTATTCCTGCAAAATTTGTCTTCTTTTTGACCACACAACTCTGTGCTAGTTGCCTGCTTCCAAACTTGGGTGCTACAAAAAGTGCTTTCACTTTTCCGGGCATCCCGAAACAGTTTGGAATCCAGGGTGCTTCCAGATACGTGCTTCTTTCACAGAATTGCAGAGCTGGACGGTACCCGCAAGGTCCATCTAGTCGAACCCCCTGCAACGTAGGAATCACAGCTAAAGCTCTGCTGGAAAACCTCCAAGGAAGGAGAGCCCACCGCCTTCTGAGGTCATCCGTTCCACTGCCAATCAGCTCTTACTGTCAGAAAGTTCTGCTCCTTTCTTGCAAACTGACTCCACTGGTTTGGGTCCTACCCTCTCCTTGAGGGAGATCAGTGTTCCTCATGCATGCAGGGATTTTCGGTAGCATCTACTCTGTACCTTTGGCATCAACATGCCAGCCGATATTCTCTCTCCCCACTGTCTAGATTTACACTTTCTGGGGAACATCTGGTAAATTAAACAAGCCTGTTGCCGATGACCCATTTCTGATAAGTGATGAACCGGTTTGCAATATAAAGTCTCCTTATCTGGAAGCAAAGCTACTGTCCTTATTCGTCTGTGTTTAAGGGGAATTTGAACGGGAACATAAAACAGCATTTAAATATTGCCAGTTACTAGAAGGACGCCCGGGGGAAGTTGGGGGGAAGGATTCTTAGCATTAAGTCCATCCGGCCTTCTATTCATTCGCTTGTTGCTCAGCAGCTTGTTAGCAGCAGCCCGAAAGCTGCTCCTAATGAGCTCCAAATAGAGCAGGTTCCTTCGTCAGGGCGCTCAGGAGGGGCTGCCTCTGTGCCACAGCAAGGCAGACGGAGACTGACCAAAAGCAATTCCTAGCAGCCAAGAACACTTTCGCTAATCTGCTGGAAGTTCTTGCTCATAGCGCCATGCAGAGCTAGCTCAGGGATCACTCAGTGGGACTCAGGGTCGTGGGTTTGAGCCCCACATTGGCAAAAGATTCCTGCATTGCTGGGGGTTGGACTAGATGGCCTTAGTTGCTCTTGTGCTCGAAACCTCCTTGTGGGTTTCCCATAATGGGCATCTGTCGGCCACTGAGAGAACAGGATGCTGGACCACATGGGCCATGGGCCTGATCCAGCAGGCTCTTCGTATGTTCTTAAGATGGGGGTGGTAGCAACACTACCTTAAGATGCCCTGTACACCTGAAGGAGTGTCCCCCATCATTCAGCCCAGACACGGAGGTCCAGCTCTGAGGGTCTTCGGGCGGTTCCCTCACTGTGAGAAGTGAGGTTACAGCGAACCAGGCAGAGGGCCTTCTCGGTGGTGGCGCCCGCCCTGTGGAACGCCCTCCCGTCAGATGTCAAGGTGATAAATATACAACTTTTAGAAGACACCTGAAGGCAGCCCTGTACAGGGAAGTTTTTAATGTTTGATGTTATATTATGCTTTTGTATATGATAGAAGCCACCCAGAGTGGCTGGGGCAACCCAGTCAGATGGGCGGGGTTATTATTATTATTATTATTATTATTATTATTATTATTATTATTATTTTAAAAGGGTAATCTTGGTCCTGGGTCCAGAAGCTGATTGGAGTGGCTAGGATGCTGATGAGGTCAAATCGCTGACAACATGCAGTATCATTGTTAAAACATATGCACTGGCTGCCCATCTACTACCTGAACAACTTTGCTCCAGTGTAACACAGAGATTGCCTGAACCCTTATATCCCAGCTTGAGCACAGAAGAAATCTGCAAGAGCATTGTTGGTTGTCTGCTGGTGAGGCTCATCTACATGAAACCAGGCCTCCAGTCTTGCAGAGTGCTCTTCCAATAGACAAGCAGAAATGTTTGCTGAAAAAATTTCTACGCCACCAGGCTTTTGCAGAGAATTACAGGAAAAAAACATTTGGGTTACTGTTGGCCAGTGATCTCTGATCTCTGATTTGCGGGGTGTTTGTGTGTGTGTGTAGATTGATCAATTGATAGATCAATCAATAGATATAGAATCATAAGTCATCTAGTAGCTAAAGATTCCCTGACATATGCCCATCCAAGCCCTGTTTAGAAACCTCCAACGAAGGATTGCCCATTACTTTCCAAAGCAGTCTGCTCCAGTGTCAAACGGTGTAATTCATAAAATCACTTATCCTTTTTATGAAATTGTGGTACAAGTATTATAAATAACCAAGTGCTGTTAGCCAGGTGTGGTGGCAGTTTCCTTCTATCCGAATACCAAGCACTGGAGGCAAACAGGGGAGTGTACCACTCTAAGCTCCCAGGAATCAGCTGGCTGCCTGCCTTGCACTTGGAAGCAGGATACTGGCCTGACGCTTACTAATAAGCTGCCATGTAAAAGAACCTGGACTGTGACCGAGGAAGTCCATCTGCAGCTCCTTCTGCCCCTCCTGTCTGCAGGGAAGAGCCTAGAACCAGGACTATGCCATTGACAGCCAGGGACAGAAGATTCCGCCATACGGACCCTCCCCGTGTATCCTTATCATAGTCCTACAAGCACAAACAGAATAAAAATGTTGCAGCGTATCCTCCAAAAAGAAGCCTTCCAGCTGGGCCTTCCACAATTCTCTCTCCCTTACCCCTTTCCCCACGTTAGCATTTTCCCTTTCCCAACTGAAACTGAAGACAAGTCGGAGGATGAACAGGGAGCAGAATGGTTAGATGCTGAACAAGCAGCAGGCTTGAGTGAGAGGGAGGAAGAAAAGGCAGAAAGCACTGCAGATTCGGGACAGGCAGCTGAGGAGGAGATGGGGCTGAGGCTGCAACCGATTCCCAGTAGCCCGCCGGTCCTACTGTATTCTGCTCCCCTTGTCTCCAAGGACACGGAGGGCTTTGCATGTAGCAGAGAGCATGGAGAGCGCAGGGGCCCCTTCTCTGACATAGTTTAAGACTGCTGGGAAGGGGACTTAGGGGGAAGTGGGAGGTACTGATAATCAGTTCTTTCCCCCCCCCACATAATTTTTATTAAGTTTTCTCGTAATTCTACTTTAAGCAAAAAAATGTACAACATTTATGAATTATATATGTATACAAAAAAAAAGATAATCAGTTCTGGCAACTGCTTTATTGGGGCCAGTCTTGCCCATAGGTTTCTCTGTTTGTATTCTGTTTCCCTGAATAAAGAATCAACTGTACTGCTCATCTCGGTGTATCCCCATGCTGACCTGCAGCTGAACCAGCCTTGACAATATTGTTTCTGACAAGCGGCCACCCAGGTGTTGCTGGAAAGCCTTATAAAGTCCTGGTGTTCAAAGATAGACTGCCTCTGAGACCAGAGGCTCCGTTTAGTTCTCACAGCGAACAGCTGCTACAAGTCCTAAACTTCTGCGGGTGAGCATAAACCTCTGTGTCATGCTTTGTAGGGATTTTTTTCCAGGGCAGGGCTTTGTTCACCCCAGAAACAAACCACAAACGGGGGGGGGGGGGGCGCAGACATTACAAAACTTAAAAATATTCCCAATATCCCCTATCCTTAGCGGTGAAATAAATTCCATTCATCGTAACAACGAACATACACAGCCGTTGTATCCTTTGCATTGCAAACTACAGTGACCCCAACAAATAATGCAGATTTTAAAGGTTTGTTTATTGGGCGGCGGGGGAGAGAATAAAGTGCACAATGGCGCTTGCTTTCAGGGTTCCAATCTCCCGCCTGCAAAAGCCAAATTCATACGGCCCTAATCTGCTCAAAAGCTTAACATTTTCTATGCAGAAAGACGCAGAGGCAACAGGGGATTAGGAGCCACAGCCCGTTCTGGACACCTACACAGCCGCAGGCAGGATATGGGATAACCCAACAGGGAGCCACACACCCCGGAGAAGCCAATGGGATGAAAGAAACTTAGGAGCGGCACTAAGCTGCCCTCGCTTGTTACTGGAGGTGGGGCAAAATAAGTCTTATGAACAACCTGCCAATTTTGCACAGCAGGTAGGAAAGGCATTATTACACGTGGAATAGGTCAACTTCGTTTTGCCTTGCGGGCTCGGATAAAACAATACGAAGGAGGCAAGGCACCCACGAGATTAAGCTACAGAGTTTGTTCCCACAAGAGGCTGCAATGGGCACCAGCCTGGATGGATTGAAAAGAGAATTAGACAGAGAGGAAAGGAAGAAAGCTACCAATGGCCACGGTGTTCTGCCTCCGGCGATGGAGAAAGTTTGCTTCCGAATGACAGCTGCTGGGAAAGGCAAGTGGGAAGGGGGCCGCTGTTGCCCTCGGGCCCCGCTTGGGAGTTTCACACGGGCACATCCGGTTGGCCACTGTGAGAACAGGATGATGGCCAGAGTCACTGCATGGCAAGTGATGAGCAAAGGCCCAGTGATCAGCCTATGCCCGGGCTGTGCCACTTCGGATGCAGGGAGGGTGCTCCTGTGACTGGCATTGCTTGCCTTCTGTGGAAATCTCCCCAGATGCAATCTGAAGTGGCACAAACCAGGCATATCTCGACACACACATACACACCGCCAATGTTTCCCCGCTCTTTTAGATTGCGAACCAGTAGGCGGGGAATGTCTTTTAAAATATATTCTTATTTATATCGGGAAGAATTCAGCATAGCACAATGGCAATCCCTGGATCAGCGCAAGCGTTTCAGCTTGCCAGAGGGAACAATCTCCCCTCTCTTCCCCTCCATGGGGGGTTCTGGGGGTTCTCCTGACTCCCCCACCAAGCCAATTTTTTGGGGGGCGGGTGTCAATGAGAGAAAGTGCTTTTGTACTAAAGGAAGCCTTTCTGCAGGTTTCCACTCGCAGGGTTTGGTGGTTTAATGGCTGTTAATCAATGCATTGATTTTATTACATTATTTTACAATACTAAATTATTTTGGTTGTTTACTCAAGTTATTAGTCCCCCAAATTTGGGGAAGGACGCCAGCTCAGTGGCACAGTATCTGCTTTGGGCAGAGAAGCTCCCAGGTTCAATCCACAACATCTCTGGGTAGGGCGGAGAGAGAGGCCCCTGCCTGCACCCTGGGATGGTGCTGCCAGTCAGTGTAGGTAATACTAAGGTAGATGGAGCAAAGGTCAGACTTGGTATAAGCAGCTTCCTAGGTTCCTATCAACAAGACTTACATAGGCAAATAACATTGTCCCCTGTAAATAATGCTGTATAAATATTAATCACGATAACTCTGACGCCTCCAAACCCTGTGATCATCTCTTAAGCAGCCCAATGCACACATTAAGCATAGCTCAATAAGAGATTTTCAGTGACATTTGTGAAAACAAAACATCCTAAATTGAGGATTTGGGGGGGGGGGGGTAGTTCCAAAGAGCACGCTGCTTGGCAATTTTTTTTGGGGGGGGGGCTCCATAAGCCTACATGGGAAGCGACACCCACGCCAGACCCAAGCCCCTCCCCAGCCATTCATTAGTTTATAGCAGGGTGGTTCAAGGGCCGCATGCAGCCCTTGAGGCATTTTTGGGCGGCCCTTGGCAACTTTTGGCACACACTCCCCACAGCCCTTGCACTGCCTTCCCAAAGTCAGGTCAACAAGACACTGGGCTTTGAGGAGGAGGTGTGAGGCCCCAGACAGGGTCCTAGAGTCCTCCCGTCTTCTTCCCAAAGCCTAGTTAGCTCTTTCCCAGCTTTGGGGAGGAGATGGGAGAGGTCTAGGACCCTGCCAGAGCCTCTCGCCTCCTACCCAAAGCCTGGCACATCCTTCCCAGCCTTCGGGAAGGCAGCATGAGGGCTGGGTGTGTGAGTGTCAAATTTTAGTCTGCCGCTGCCCCACCCTGTGCGAAAAGGAATCGGCTGATGTACAGTTGGTATGAAAAGTTGGACCACCCAGGTTTATAGAATTATGAATGGCAAAGCCACTGCCAGCTGCGAGAAGTGAGATTACAGGGAACCAGGCAGAGGGCCTTCTCGGTAGTGGCGCCTGCCCTGTGGAACGCCCTCCCAGCAGATGTCAAGGCAATAAGCAACTATTTTACTTTTAAAAGACAACTGAAGGCGGCCCTGTTTAGGGAAGTTTTTAATGTTTGATGCTATATTGTATATCAGTTGAAAGCCGCCCAGAGTGGCTGGGGAAACCCAGCCAGTTGGGCAGGGTATAAATTTATTATTATTATTATTATTATTATTATTACCATCAAGGGCTGCAAACTGGAGCAGCTGTCCTCGAACCAGAGCCATTCCCAATTTTGATGCAAATGGATCACATTAAGAGCAGATCGAATGGGACCCTAACCTGCCCTGAAGATCCTTCTTGTAAGAGGGGAGCTTTTTCAAAAAAAAATTCACACAGCAAGGTAAGCATCCAGAGTCCAGAGTCCCCTACAAATCTTTCTATCACCCAGTCTGAGATTCAAAGCTTTTAACTGTTAAGCAATGGATCAGGAGGCTAATGTTCCCGGGCAAATTCCTGTTCCGGTGTCTTGCTGTGGTAAGAATGTAAAGAATCTGCGGATCTTATTTGCCCTCCTTGGATGCCTCCCTCTCACTGTTGTGGATGGTGACCATCCCGAGTCCCTGTCCTTAGCAAGTTATACCGTATATACCCGAGTATAAGCCGACCCGAATATAAACCGAGGCACGTAATTTTCCCACAAAAACCTGGGAAAGCTTATTGACTCTAGTATAAGCCGGTTCACCTTTGCCACTGTGGAGGAGGAGGAGGAACGAGCAGCCCGAAAGCAGCCCTTTGGGCTGCTCCTTCCTCTTCCTCCTTTGCCAAGTTTGCATTTATGCGAGAAGTTCAGGAATGGAACAAGCTGCCTGGGGATAGTAAAGAACCGCCATTCTTGTACACTTCTTAAGGAATGGTTGACTGGGGAGAGCGGGTGGCGGCACGAGCGGAGAGAAAGGGCTTCTTTCTCGCCGTCCCCACCGCCTGCCTCACTCGAGTATAAGCCGAGGGCAGCTTTTTCAGCACAAAAAATGTGCTGAAAAACTAGGCTTATACTCAAGTATATATGGTATGTTTATTATTGATTAAAACAAGCTTCGCAGGCTGGTGAAGTAGAGAAGCAAAGTGTTTTGTGTCTTCATCCTGTATTTTTATGTTGTGAACTGCCCTGAGATTTATGGATGAAGGGCACTGTACAAAGAAGCCTCAGAGAACGATACTATTCCTGTTACAGGTAGGTAGCCGTGTTGGTCTGCCATAGTCAAAACAAAACAAAATAAATCCTTCCAGTAGCACCTTAGAGACCAACTAAGTTTGCTCTTGGTATGAGCTTTCGTGTGCATGCACACTTCTTCAGATACTATTCCTATTTGTACACATGAGGAACAAGGGCAAAGAGGCAAAAGTGAGCCCAAGTACTCCACATCCATAATAATAATAATAATACCCAAGAAATTGATTGCTCTAAGAAGCTGGTAGGAACTTAAGACTTTACTCTCAGGGATCCCTCCATCATTTCCAGTCCGGCCATTGTCAAAGAAGAGATCCTGGCGGAGGCAGCTCATGACTCTCATTCATCCCCAATAATTATCCTTACAAGCTGTACAAACAGCCCCAAGGGTCATAAGAACGCAAGATGAGGCTGCTGGATCAGGCCCTCGGTCCAGCCACTCCAGCATCCTGTTCTCACACTAGTCAAAGAGATGCCTGTGGGAAACCAGCAAGCAGGATTCGAACACAAGAGCCCTCTCCCCTCTTGTGGCTTACAGTGGTGTTCAGAAGCTTTGCTGCTTCCGGCTGTGGAGGCAGAGCAGAGCCGGAATCCCGGCTAGCGGTAGCCATCGATAGCCCATGAATTTATCTGATCCCCTTCCAAAGCCATTCAAGTTGGGCGCCATCACTGCGTCCTGTGGAAGCGAGTCCCACAGTTTAACTATGTGGGTGTAAAATTTTCCTTTCCTGTGATGTGCTTGGTGGCGGTTCTAGAGATCTGGGACGGGGAAGGGGGAAACGAAGAACGGGGAGGAGGCATCCGGAGAAGATCCCCATAGAATGCAAGTCGCATTGTGCTGCCCATAAACCGAGCAGTTCTTCCTAACGGTTGGAGGTGGCATGCACCCCAACACAAGAGAACAATATCCACTGGGTGTCACCAGAAGAGTGAAATAAAGGTCAAATACACACACACACACACACACACACACACATATCTACAGTCCTGGCCGTCAAAATAACCACACACCCCAAGCTTCGCTTACGGGAGTCTATCACATTGAAGGTTATCGGGAGGTTAGCGTAATTGAATTTGCTGCCTAGACGCTCCTTTGTTCTCAGCACATGGCCGATAGCTTGCTTTGGAAAGGCAAGACCCTCTTTTCTGCACATTATTAGCTTCTCTTTGAATATCCAGGGCCAAAGACCCTCCTCGGTGGAGGTGCAATAGCCTGAAGCACCTTTTGGCCCAATTAAGTATCAGGAAGTATATTTGTGTGTGTGTATGTGTGTATCTATATCAATATCTATAGTATACTTCCCTTTTGGTGAGGATTTGGCAACTATCAGCTTCCAATGGATCGATGTGGATTTGATCGGGGCTGGTTTTGCTTTCCCATTGAATTGGCTCATCTTGCTCTTGCCCCCCCACCCCCCGCTAGAACCTGGGTGCAGAGTTTGCTGCACCTGAGAAACAGTAGGAGCAGTCGCGGAGGGAGGCAAGGAAAAAGATTTATAAAGGGTGGGAATGTTTGTATCGACACGGATAGGAGCAATATCATATAGCTGAAGGGGTGGGGTGAAGAGAGGAGGCATTTTAGTAAAAGTCCCCCCCCCCCAGTCAACCAGTGTTAAGAAATGCAAGCGACCTAATCATTCGTATCAGGGCAAGAGATTGAACTGGAACCCCAGTCTCTGTGAAGGCTTGCACAGCTGCAGTTCAAACTGGCTAAGAAGCAACCCTTAATATTTGCAATCTGACGGATTTAACAAGCTGAGATTTAACAAGCACGTGCACACACTGTTGCTCTTTAGTAATTATTTTGTGCAATTCTTTTAACTTTTTATTCTCTCCCACTGCTATCTCAACCGGCTTTTGGAGACGTTCGATACAGAGGTTTCAGTAGAAACCTACCACCACAGTCCCCATGACTTCCAAGCAAGCAGCAGCTACACAGAAAGGCAGATCTGCTGGAACCAGAGAGAGAGAGAAAGAAAGAAAGAAAGAGAGAGAGAGAGAGAGAGGGATTCTCTCCTCTTTTCACACCACAAAAGATCGCCTGTGCTCGTCCCAATTTCCCCCCAGCTCAGACCAGCAGACTGACCTCAAAGCATTGTGCGGGCACACTGAGAAATAAAACAAGCCCCTATTGAGAGAAAGGCGGGGTGGGAGGAGAGAGAGAAGCACTGCTGTCCCTGGTGAGCTGAAAGGCTTTTCGCCCCCATTAAAGGGGCAGGTGCTGCTTCTACATGGGACAGGAGGAAAGGGTGGTCTCTCTTCAGCTTTCCACTCTCTCCAAGCAGGAAATACAGGTCTGTGCCAATACTCGGGAGCCGCAAAAGGGACAACCCGATTGTGCCTTCTTGGTGCGCTCCCCCTTCCAGGAAAGAAAAGCCGACATTCCTAAAAGGACTCAGATTTGTGCCACATCCCTTCTTGCAGTTTTGTGGACATGCAGGACCTTGGCTGACTTTCACCCTACAACTAAGCAGCCCGATCCCACAAAACCACCGGGCATCTTTAAAACCAGGGCAGAGTTAATCCCATTATTTTATTCATGCATCTTATCTTTTATTTTCCCTGGCACCTGCAAGCAATCTGTTCTATCAGCGGCCGACGGAACCGCCCCCTCCCCTCTTCTCCCCAGTCACCCCAAATTCTCCCCCCCCCTTCCCATTGTTCTGCCTGCTACGCAGCAAGCTGTGTCCGTCTCAGGAGAGGCTGGGGGAGTGGCCCACTCCCCTGCCCACAATCTGTCAAGTCGCTTTCCTTCATCTCTAGTCTGCCTGCTTCCTGGGGGGGGGGGGGGAAGAGAGACAAAATTTAGCAACATACCGTCACGTGACCCATCGCCTTGCTGGGGAGACGGAGCACTCAGCACATCGCTGACCTCGATTTCTCTCCCTCCCGGCACGGAAGCGGCTCTGCCCGGCTCCATCTCCTGGGTCCTGCCGCTTCTTGGGGAGCCGAGGCAACTGGGCTCGTTGACAACATGGCTCTTCTCGGCCTTTGCTGCTGCTGCTGCTGCCGCCTCCTCCTCCGCCCTGCCTCCCTTGCCGTGGCCGCCTATCTCGGGGATTTGCTCCAGTTTGCTGTGGTACAGCCCGGGGCTGGCCAGCTCCCTCTTGACGGCGCTGCCGCTGGTGTCCCACTCCTCTCGCTTCCTGGCAGATGGCTCCTCCATGGGGAGGGACGGGTGCTCCTGCTTCACAATGAGGCTGGGAGGCTCAGCATTGTTCTGCGCGGAGCCCAGGCTGCGGGCAGATGTTTGCTCTTCCGAGACAGTAGCCGACCTTTTCATTGGCGCGCTCGGCTTTCGGGTCATGGGGCTCGTGCTTTGGGAGAGGCTGCCGCTAGGCGACACCAGGCTGCCGACGAGGTCCTCCCGAGCCGGGGGCTCGGGGTATTTGTCCGCCAGGTTCAGGGCTGGGGGGACGGACAGGTGGGAGCTCTCCGACATGGCACGCCGCATGGCCTTCCTCTGGTGGGCCCCTCGGTTGAGGAAGCCGCCATCGCCGGCAGAGCCCTGCTTCTCCCCCGCCTCCGCGGGAAACCTCTCCTCTTCCATTTCGTGGAGGTTGTTGAAGCAGCTGCTCCTGAAGTCGTCCTGGGCCAGTTCGACGGTGGTGGTCGGGGGTCCCAGCTTGGGCAGGGCAGGGGAAGGTGCGAACCCACTCTGCACATAGCTGTCGTTGACCACTCCAATCACGCTGTAGGCGGGGGGTCCCTCTGTCTTCCCGGTCGCCTCTGGGCAACCTAAACTGCTGGTCAGGACGGGGCTGAAACTGGGATTCCACACGCTGGTCTCCAGCTCATCTGCGTATTTCCTGGGGTCGCTCCCGGGCTGACCCTGGTGGCATTTGGCTTCTGCCACCTTCTTACCTGCTGCCTTCTCCTGGTCGGTGATGGCTTCATGCTGCCCCAGCCTGGCAGGCGACCTTGTGGGCTCCGCCTGCCCAGAGTGGGAGCCTGCGGCACCGAGGCCCCCCAAGCCCCCTTCTGCGGGAGGGAAGGCTTCCGAGATGAGAGCCCAGCTCTCAAGGTGACCCAGGGGGGCCATTGGGCATTTCTTGCCTTGCAGAGTCTCCGCTTCGCCTCTTTTGTCCTTCGGCGCTGCCTTGAGCTCTTTGTCCAGTTTGCCTTCGAAGAAACACAGCTTGTCCTCGTCGGTGAAGCCCTGGCTGCTCTTGACCAGCCCATCCTTCAGCTGCCCGCTGGAGTTCACGTTCAGTCCGATCTCGTTCAGCTTGCCCTCCGTCCTCTGCCACGCAAACTCGGTCTTCCCGAAGTCCTTCTGCGCCTCCATGCAGTGGAAGCCTTCCGAAATGCCCTCCGTGCTCTTGCCTTTGCACAGCTGGCTGTATTCAGAGAGGGGTGCGGAGGGCTGGTTGGAGAGAGACATTTCCGCTTGCTCCTCTCGCTTCTCGTCTCCTGAGCTGTATCACCACCCAGCAAGTGAGCCGGGCTTGCAGGCAGCCTGATGTGGTGACGACACACCATGCCCCCCTGTGCTCGTAGATAAAAAAATAAATAAAAAACCCCCTTCGTCCCCAAGGGAACACAGCCTACTCAAATGTAGCTTTTTAAGCAAGACCCTTTTTCTTTTTTAACGTTACAGGGCACACGGGTTTTCAGCCATCTCCTGAACATAAAACGGAAATCTAATTTGCAGCTCCACTTCGAAGTGCCTATTGAGGTACTTCGTTGCCGTCCCTTTAAAGCAGCACAACGAGAAAGCCATAGGGGGTGAAATTTGTCCGATAGTTGAGGGAGAAGAAACACAGTCGAAAGCAAACATTCCAGAGCAATGGTGTTTGTTTTTTAAGGTATGATATCTGGCGAAAGTGTTTGAGGAAACAGACATCTCCTTCCAGATATGCAAAAGCATTTGCTGCCTCACAATAAAGCCATCAGTTGGAACGGCATAAAACCATCACAGAGGTTCTTTTCGCTGGACCAAATGAAAGTCGTGCCCGTCATGAGATGTGTCCAAAAAGCACACTCGCCAAGAGAGGTTTGAGGTGCTCAGTTCCATTGTCTGGAATCTGCGACACAAACAGGTATGTTGAGTTTTTGCAAACAGCAAAATGTCCTCTTCCTTTGGGGGAGAGGAGAAGCAGTAACTCAGTCGTAGAGAACAGGAGCTGCGTTCAGAAGATCCTGGGTTCAAGGAACAGGTAGGTGGTGATGTGGAAAAACCTCCCTTTCCCCGAGATCTTGAGAGAGCCAGGCAGAGTAGACGAACCTCCCCCAAACTGGATCACCCTCGAGATCTTTCAGATTACAACAGCCATGCAGGCTGAGGCTGATGGTCCGAAAGATTTGGAGGGCACCAGGTTGGGGAAGGCTGGAGTAGACAACACTTGCCTGGATGGGCCATTAGCCTGACCTGGCCTAAGGCAGCTGCCCCGCTCTCCATTCACAAATAGATCAAGCCGCACCAGTTGACAAATGGCCCTTATCTCACCCTGTTTGTTTCAACGGAGTCTGCCCAGGAGACCACCTCCACAGATGTTGCCTGAAAGAGTGGCTGGTGTTGGCACAACCAGCCAAGGAAGCACACAGAAAGCAGCAGGTTCAATCCCTGGCATCTCCAGGTTGGGCTAGGAGGGGCCTCCTACCTGAAACCCCAGAGAACTATTACTACCGGCCTGTGTAGACAATATTGAGCAAGATGGACCAATGGAACGTATAAGGCCGCTTCCTGTGTTGACATGGTTTTACGAGGACAAGAGCTTCCAGCGTTGCATGCTGCCATCTCTTATAAGCTCACACCACAACCATTTCCAAGTTGTCACAAGACACTGTGTGTGATATGATAGGGGTGATATGATAGCCATGTTCAAATATATCAAAGGATGTCCTATAGAGGAGGGTGAAAGGTTGTTTTCTGCTGCTCCAGAGAAGCGGACACGGGGCAATGGATTCAAACTACAAGAAAGAAGATTCCACCTAAACATTAGGAAGAACTTCCTGACAGTGAGAGCTGTTGGACAGTGGAATTTGCTGCCAAGGAGTGTGGTGGAGTCTCCTTCTTTGGAGGTCTTTAAGCGGAGGCTTGACAGCCATCTGTCAGGAATGCTTTGATGGTGTTTCCTGCTTGGCAGGGGGTTGGACTGGATGGCCCTTGGGGTCTCTTCCAACTCTAGGATTCTATGATTCTATGATTCTACTGGCTTTGATGCAAAGGCCCTTTTGCTTGCAGAAACGGCAGGTGTCGATTCTGCCCACCCCTCCCATCTGCATCCATGTCACACAGCACCCATTCAGCAAGTCCCCCAATCCTCTGGAGCCGCTTTATGGGCAGGCGAGACAGGCTTCTATAGGATGGTGGAATTGCGTGTGTGGTTCCTGTGATCAAAGCCACGCCCTTCCCTGCTGTATCAGTCCAAACATGGCTGCCGGAAAACCTGTCGTTGTTCCAACCACTAACGCTTCTATTTAGCAGCTTTGGACCTCACTCGATAAACCATTTTCACTACTACAGGTGAAACTCGAAAAATTAGAATATCATGGAAAGGTTCATTTCTTTCAGTAATTCAACTTAAAAGGTGAAACGAATGTACGAGATAGACTCATGACATGCAAAGTGAGATACGTCAAGCCTTTATTTGTTATAATTGTGATGATTATGGCGTACAGCTGATGAGAACCCCAAATTAACAATCTCAACTTTGGGGTTCTCATCAGCTGTACGCCATAATCATCACAATTATAACAAACAAAGGCTTGACATATCTCGCTTTGCATGTCGTGACTCTTTCTCATATATTAAACTCCAGTAGCTAATGAAAACAATTGCTTATATAAATGGACTTTTCCATGATATTCTAATTTTTCGAGTTTCACCTGTATACCAGCTCTCTGAGTTGCATGTCTTTTCTGCAGAAGGGAAAAGCACTCTGCATCTATCATGTTATACACAAAGGCCAAACAGCATAGGTTAGTGCGCAGTACTTATGCAGCAGAGCAATGCCGACGTTGTGAGTTCGCGCCTCACCTGGAGTACCAAACAGGTCAAACCCTACGCCAAAGGATAAATGGACATAAATATGATATCAGGAATCACAAGACAGAGAAACCAGTAGGAGAACACTTCAATCTCCCAGGACATTCTATAAAAGATCTCAAAGTAGCTGTCTTAATACAAAGAAATTTCAGAAATAGACTGGAAAGAGAAGTGGCTGAATTGCAACTAATCACCAAACTTAAAACCATGGAGAAACCTGGTCTGAACAAAGACATTGGATTCTTATCTCATTATACATAACAAAGCTATCTTTAGCCATCTCACCCCTTGCCTTTCCCTGCAAGACTAATTACAGCCGTTAAGAGTCGTCAACAGGTTTTCCACACCTATCAGCTGATCACCCATTCCCACCACCCTTCTGAGTAATACCCCTCCCCACTCCCTCACTATATTTAAGGATCTGGTGACTTCTGTTTCAGTGTATCTGAAGAAGTGTGCATGCACACGAAAGCTCATACCAAGAACAAACTCAGTTGGTCTCTAAGGTGCTACTGGAAAGAAATTTTTATTTTGTTTTGACTATGGCAGACCAACACAGCTACCCACCTGTAACTGGAGTACCATGTCTTTGAGAGCCAATGTAGTGTAGTGCTAAGTGTGTCAGACTAGGACTTGAGAGACCAGGGTTCAAATCCCCGCTCAGCCACAACGCTGTCACTGGGTGACCCGAGGCCAGTTGCTGACCTGCTTCACAGGATTGTTGTGGGGATTAAACAAGGAAGGGGAGAACCATGTACGAAGCCTTGAACTCCATGCGGTGGGATATAAATGCATTTTTTAAAAAAAATCCATCAAGGCTCCTGCTGTGGTCACTCACTCTTCTGCCAACAAGGATGAGCAACTGTTTTGGGGGGGCCTGCAAAGCACCTGGACTAAACAAGACCCAATTTTCAGCTGAGAGAGCAGCTCCTGCAAGCAAAGCTCATCAACGCAGGCGTGGCGGCGGCTGCCCTTACGGCACAGTGCAGCAGTGACAGCTCCCACTTATTAACTTGCTAGGAGTATTTTTAGACTCTGAGCTCCAGCACGCCCCCTGAATTTATCCTGCTGCACACAAAAATATATATATATTTAAAAAATTCAGCCTCCCTGATCTAGACGTTTGCTACCTTGCATTTAAGTGCTGGGTGGAAGTCGTGTCGGAACTATGAATAAAGTAGGGCAAAGTCATATTCGCCTTTTGTTTCCTGACACTCCCCAATTACCGCCCACCCAGCTCTGCAGATAGCAAAGAGATGAGAGCTCGTGCATGCGATCTTGCATCACGCACACCCAGACAAGGCTTAAAAACTGGCTGTCACCAGTCAGGCTCCCCCAGCCAATGGCAGAGCTGCTGTGATGTCACGGAATGTTCACAACTGTTCCAACATCTCGGTGAGAAATAGGATGGAACTATATAGCATCGGGAAACGGAAAGGAAGGCTTCGTTTGTTTCGGGGCAAAAATTCAGAGAGAGCAGAGAGGGCAGATAAGAGTTGTGCAACGCTGTCAGAAAAGGGTGGGGGGCATACAGAAACATCGAAGCAGGACATACCATGGGGGGGGGGAGATGCAATGAGAAGCCTTTATCCTCTGCCCTAGAGCTTCAATCTTTTTCCATTATTTAAACTAGCACTTTGGAAATTTGATTAAGCACAGGCAGCAGCAGCTATCACATGTTGCAGAAAGGCAACTTTCATGTTTGAAATGAGCAGGAGGATTTATTTTCTCTCTACGTACGATAAATACTTCGGCTGTGAACATCTACCACCAGCGCTGGTGGACTGATTATACCCTTACCTCTTTCTGCTCCTCCCTCGCTCCCTGTTCCGCCCTTCGGAAGGTTCAGCTGAGATGCACCTGCCTGCCTGCTTTCCAAGACCTCTGCCTCTTCCCCACCTCCTTGCATGCATAACTGCTATGGAATTTGCTGGCACAAGATGTGGCAGTGGCCAGAGGCTTGGATAGGTTTAAAAGGGGACTACAGAAAAAGGGGGGATAGGCTCAGCGTTTAGCTAAGACACCTAGATGGACCCTCCAGTTTCAGAGGCAGTATACCTTTGACTATAGCTGTTTTGAGATGAGTGCCCCCCCTCTTGCGCTACCTAGCTACTGCCTTTCTGTTGCAAGCTGAAAGCAGAATTGCAACAGAGACTTTGCACACTACTAGGTGTTTTTTCCAGTTTATACCCCACACCGCATGTTCTGCCCATACAGCTATCTGAAGCTCGGCATCCACTCACTATAACCTTTGTGGTGGATGCCATTTCACGGCTCCTTTTATTCAAAGGTTAACACATCTTTTAATCAGCACTAAAACTCATTTCTAGCTATGAAATCCAAGTGCAAATGCTAGGTGAAATTGTTTTAATAAAGAGTGCTAAAACCCCTTTCCAATCATCATCTTTAACCACAATAACATAGTTTATAACGCTAAATATGGAACTGTAATACTATGATACCATGGGTGATATTCCACGTGAGTTGGACAAGGTTCAGCAATGAGCGAGCAAAAGGTTGGAGCATTTGGGGGTTTTTTTAGCCGAGAGAAAAGGTAAGAGGTAACATAATTCAAGTGCATAAAATCATTATGGCATGAAGAGAGTGGACAGAGAAAAATATCTCACCCTCTCTCATAACACTAGAACTCATGGGCATACAATGAAGCTGAATGTTGGAAGGTCCAGGACAGAATAAAAGAAAGCCCTCCTTCAAGCAGCACATGGTTGAACTATGGAACTCCCTGCCACAAGAGGCCGTGCCGGCCACCAACCTAGAGAGCTCTAAAGGAGGGCTACACAAATTCACGGAGAAGAGGGCTACCGATGGCTACTAGTCATGATGGCGATGGGTCTGCCTTCCCAGTTTGAGGCAGCAGTGCTTCCGAATACCAGTTGCTGGAAAGAAACTACAAGAGGGGAGAGTGCCCCTGTGCACAGATCCTGTTTTCAGGTTTTCCACAGGCATCTAGTTGGCCACTGTGAGAACAGGATGTTGGAATAGATAGGCCACTGGCCTGATCCAGCAGGCTCTTATGTTCATAATTGCAGGCACAGATGCAGATACATACCCCTCCCTCCCAATGAGTTCCCAGGCTCAGAACAAGAAACACACCCTCACCCAGTTGTGAATTTTACAGCAACCTCTCAAGGTGAACCATTGTTTGGTTTTGCGCAAGATACATGGTGTGCATGACAACAGAGCATGCACACAACCCAACAGCACGCCAGAGCTAATTGCTGCACCAGCACACCAGGACTCAAGTCCCAAGCTGCCAGCTCCCACCCACAGCAACCTTGCCGTTTCTATTTTCGATTTGCTCCTCAAGCTAGTACTTATCCTGTTCAATGCCTTTTTAAAAAGAAGAAGAAGAAGAAAATCCAACCAAACTGTTTAAGGCGAGGACCCCTTTGCACTGGTTTCCAAGGCAACGGGCACCTTCCAGGATGATGAAGTGCCCCCCCGGTATACCCTCCCAAAGTCATGTGCAATTGCTAATTAAGTGTCGTCGCCAACCAGAGTCAAGGATCGGACCAACTGGGTCAGCTGAAGTTGTGCATGCTGGGGAGAAGAATATGCCAGAGCTTCGGTGGGGGGATTTTACATCAGAGGTTTCTTGCCTCGCTCACATGCACATGGGTGGAATAAACGGAAAGAAACAGGGAAGCCGGCCCTGTTCCAGAAAACTTCAAACACGTGAAGCTAGGGATCCACGGGCTTGCTCCCCTTGTTCCGTTTTATTAGGCATCAGATAAACCAGGGAAAGGCAGAGAATGGTTCTTTTAATTGTTCACTGGGGGATTTAACAGACCAACACCCAGCTCTTAAAGTGATGTGCGGAACCATCTCAGCAGACCTTGGTCTAGCTACTGCCCAACCCAAACTAAACCAGTAGGGAAGAAGACTATGCCAAAACTTGTCATTTGTGTGCTCATTTATTTTATGCAGGGAACACAAGTGTGTGTGTGCGCGCGTGCACGTGTGTGCGCGCGCAGATAAAGGTTCAAATGGTACAGCCTAAAATTCTACCACTCCTTTGCTGTGCAGTGTTTGACTAACCGACCAGGACCATGCAGTTGTCATTTGACTCTTCTCCATGTGCCTCCTCCTTGAGAGGTCCCACAGGGTGGCAACAAGGGAACGGGACCTTTTCTGCAGTGGCTCCCTGTTTGTGAAATGCTCTCCCCATTGAGACTCGCCTGGTGCCTTCACTACATGGCTTTAGGCACTAATAGAAAACATCCCTCATCTTCTCCAAAGCCTTTAGCTGATTAAACAATACAGCCTTTTAAATGTATTTGTGTTATTGTTTTAACTACTTATTTTGTGCTTCTATTCTGTATTTTTATCTTGTGAACCGCCCTGAGATCTCCGGATGAAGGTCGATATATAAATTTAATAAATAATAATAAAAAATAATGAAGAAGAAGAAGAAGAAGAGTTTGGATTTGATATCCCGCTTTATCACTACCCAAAGGAGTCTCAAAGCGGCTCACATTCTCCTTTCCCTTCCTCCCCCACAACAAACACTCTGTGAGGTGAGTGGGGCTGAGAGACTTCAAAGAAGTGTGACTAGCCCAAGGTCACCCAGCAGCTGCATGTGGAGGAGGGGAGACGCGAACCCAGTTCCCCAGATTACGAGTCTACCACTCTTAACCACTACACCACACTGGCTCTCTTAAATACAATTCTACCACCTCACGCTACACAAGAAGCTCTGAGGTCCCAATCCACTGCAAAGCTGATGGGTGGCTGTGAAAAGGCACTGTCTTTCCACCTAAGCCGCCCCTCACAGGGTTGGCAACCAGCGCTTTAAACCAGCCTGCAAGGCCAAAACCGAAACAATGGGCTCGGTATTTTCGGGTGACGGGTACATAATTCTAACCTCCTCGTGGTACCAAAATAAGCACTCTCGCTACATGCAAGAAAGCTGTGCCTTAGCAACAGCAGTGATGGGCAGAAGAGGCAATGAGCCGTGGAAAGACAAGGAGCTGCCCCACCTTGCACAGTTTTCTAGTCTCTGCCACCAGAGCTGTAATAGCGCACAGCTGGAGGCAGTTCTGCATGGGGGAAGAGGCACCAAGGGGATTATCAGTATGCAAACTCACAGGCCTCTCCATCTTTAAGGAGCAATGGTCCTCCACACCTCAAATGAGCAGCAAACCACAGAATAATTTGAAAGCAAACAGCCTTCCAACTTTTCACCGTGGTACATTTTGACTGAGAGACAATCCTTGCAAAGTATTTTTAGTCAAGAGCCGTGTGCCAAGACAACCAACATCTGCTGTCAAAAATAAAACAAAGCAGGAGCACAGCAGCTGAACTCTGTGAATAGGAGAAACCCAAATGTTGCATTTATTTAAAGGTAAAGGGACCCCTGACCGTTAGGTCCAGTCGCGGACGACTCTGGGGTTGTGGCGCTCATCGCGCTTTACTGGCCGAGGGAGCCGGCGTACAGCTTCTGGGTCATGTGGCCAGCATGACTAAGCCGCTTCTGGCGAACCAGAGCAGCGCACGGAAACGCCATTTACCTTCCCGCCGGAGCGGTACCTATTTATCTACTTGCACTTTGACATGCTTTCGAACTGCTAGGTGGGCAGGAGCAGGGACCAAGCAACGGGAGCTCACCCCGTCGCGGGGATTCGAACCACCGACCTTCTGATCAGCAAGCCCTAGGCTCAGTGGTTTAATCCACAGTGTTTTAATTCTTTTCGGGGTGGGGTGAGACTAGTCCACAAACGCCACTCAAGTCCACCTGAACAAAGAATTTCAAACGTATATTTCCATCCTGCTCTTCACAAGTGGTTTTCCGCCCACCCCAAATAAACTAGCTAGGTCTACATTTGGCTTAGCTTTAGCAATGCTGCAAGATGCTCCCCACTTGACCTAACAAAAGCCAAAGTTCCAGAAATACATGCCCCATAGCTGGAGGGAGCTCTTGGAAGAGGAAGAGATCAGGACAGACCCAAAGCTCTGGACCGCTCTCTGTCCCAGCCTCTTCCTGCTCACGAAGCCCTGTTGCCTCTTCAGCTTCCAACACCTCCTCTTCCCAGTCTTCTCCCTCTGACCACCCATTGCAGTCCCATCGCCAATCCCCGGGGGCTCTGAGCTTTCTTCCCTAGTTGGTGCCTCCCCCCACTCCTCTGCATGCAGCCAGTCCACGGCAGGCTGCTTCCTGTGCTCCTATCTTAGAGGAAGTCAAGGTGACAAGCCTCGTGGTTTGCAAGCGCCCCAGGCCTTCGTTGACAACGAGAATAGGGTTGTTCCTGCCTGGTGGCTGAGTGCTCTTCCCTCATCCCCGCCTAACGTCCAGTTCGCAATAGATTCATGGATCTGCTGTTGTCAGAGGCAGAATAATGGGCTGGAAACTGCCCGTGTGGCTTGCTAGAGCAACGAACACCTGCAGCAGGAACCAAAGTTGCTCCTCGGTCCCATGAAGACAGGATTACGAGTTCCTTTGGAACTGCCGACTGGCAATTAGGGCTGACAAAATTCACTCTAGGGAACTGTCCAGTTGCTAAACATCTCCCATCCTCCTTTTGCAGTCAACACTGGGGGCGGCGAGGGGCCTTCTGGCCTTGCCAGAGGGTTTCTAGCATCCCTCAAGTCCTCTTGTCAACCCCACACTGACAGCACCTTCATTCTAACTGCAACGTCACCCTCTCCACCAGCCAGCCTGCTTTCAATCTGGGGTACATGCCTCGGGGGAAGAGAGGAGAGGGACAGCTCCTCCTGCCATTAAGGCAAGCTTCAAACCTTCCGAGCTCTGCAGCAAGTGAACAAGGCCCACGTAGGCAGCTGACTCACACAGAGGGGCTCCTGCAAAGCAGGTGGGAGTCTGAAGGCATGTTGTGCGGCTTGCAGTCCAATTACCTGCGGACGTTCATTCGTTTAGTGCCAACCTTTCTGTTTGTCAACGGCTCCCAAGGTTTGCCCTTTTGTAACACGGCCGTGTGCAAGGAAAACACACACACAAAGGCTTCCAGCAATTCTATTTTCCTTTTTTAAAAAAGAAGGCACTACCTCTATAAACACCCTCTATTTTCTACCCCCATGCAAGAAACACCCCCCCCCCCACTCTAGAGGCATAAATTCATGCAGGGAACAGCACTTCCACCAAAATAGAAGTACTTTATGCGTTATGCAACCGTCATTAAATATACAAAACCTCTCAGGAACCACAGCAAAACATTAAGGCCAGCATGGCTCAATCTTATACTAAGTTTTTTTTGTTTTTGGTTGTTTTTTTTTAAAAAAAAGCTTTTCCATGCAAGCAGATGTTATGATATTCCGTCAAACAGCATTAACACTTCTTGCTTAGTGACAACAGGAGACCGGTGTTTGATAGGGAAAGGCGTTCGTTCTCATGTTCATTCAGCGTTCACGGGGAAATCTACGCTTCTGATGGGAGATCTGAAGCTATCTGATAATCTAACAATAAACGGTTTGCGGTAAAGCCATGTGGACAAGTAAAGGTGGGGAGGGGCTGTAGCTCAGAGACGGAGTACACACTTTTCACAGAGGAAGCCTGAGGTTCAAACCCAGTTAAAGAACTCCAGGTTGCAGGATTAAATGCAGGTGCTGGCTGGAGATGCCTTTTCAAGGCGGATCAGAATGGGTGGTTTAAAATAACTAAAATTGGAACTTAAAAACCCCCACTAAGCTTGTCTTCAAAATAATAGCTTGTATAATATTAAAGCAAGCTGCATAATGCATAAAAGTGATCCACTGAGCAGTGCATTCAGAAACATGTTCTAAAATAATTGTTAAATATATGTATATACAAAGCATCCCACTACTGAAAGGAAAATAAAGATGGGTTAGCAGTTGGGAGCTGCACCAAAATTTAGGAAACATACGAAGTACTATCATGAGAAACTTGGTTTAAATCCTAACTGCTTGCTGATTTAAACCATTGCTTTAGATCTCCTTGATTGAAGTGATACAACTTACTATTTTGTTACGTTTTATATTTTTATCCCATTCGTTCACGCCTGAGGAACAGGAACCAAACGCCACTCTGCTTGCCCATAAGCAATAATGGGTGTGTGAGAGGCAGACTGGACATTTAAATAATACGCAGGGGATTTCATTTCCATTGCGAGACCAGACAGAGTTTCCTCAACTCAAGATGTACTGCTTTCTTTTCAGACTCTGCACATTCATGAATTACCCATTCAGGGGCCTTGGAAACAGCTTCCCACAGCTGAGTTGCACACAGTCGAGAAATGACGTTTGTCGTGGGCTGACCACTTGAGCCAACCATCACATGACCATCTCCATGCCAGCAAGGGGGACATTCATGACCAGCATAAAGTTATTAAATGGACTAGTTTTCAAAAGGGAATGGGGAATCATTTACTAATAGTCTGCCAGGCTTCAACCTGCTAGCGTTGGGTGGGGGTGCGGGTGGGGGGTGAGACTTGAGAAATGAATGCACCAAGACCTGAACCTCAGGTAAGGGGAAACCTCCAAGCCATGTGGTGTCAAGAAGCTATTTTGCTAGACGACGCAACGCTTTTTCAACATTAGTGAGGAGGAGTACAAAAATACTTAAGCAAGAACAAGCACATAAAGATAAGCTTTGGGAACTCGGGTTTATACATTTGTCAGTTCTTCGAAAATTTGGCCATTAGCACCCTGGTGAAAACAGGCAAGCAGACTCAAAACAGGCTCTTAACGGGAACAGCCAAGACACAAGTCATGCCAGGTGCATCGGACGCAGGATTAACAGTTAGGTGCTCATGCCAAGGAGCAAGTTCTCACACACAAGCTGTAGTATATGCATTAGCTGCCGACGAGCCACAGTCGCAAAGACACACCTTTCTCTTGCCTTTGTAGATTTGGGCCGTCCGCTTTCGCCAGCCTTCTCCTCCCTTGCTCTTGCACAGCCGCGACTCTCGACGGCGGCGGCGGGAGAGGAAGCCCTCTCGACTTTGTGGGTCTCATGTAGCCTTTCATTTGCTCGGCGGCTCGGGCTCTCCTCTCCTCTTTCTTCGTCTCTCTCGCTCCTTGGTCGCCACCGCCAGCCACCGCCTGCGGGATCAGCTCGCCGGCTTCAGAGCCAGAACTCTGCGTGCCCTTTGGTTCGGCTGCCCGGCTTGGCAGATGTGCCTCTTCCTCTTTGCTGGCCGCCTGCGCTGGGAGGTTGATCTCTGGCTCCTTCACATCATCCAGCTTCAGGGGTTTGAATGGGTCTTTTGGTTTAGGAGCAGAAGCAGTTTCCTCCCCGTGGACATCCTCTGGGACCTTATCTGCCCCTGCCTTACTTCCTAAACTATCCGGACGTTCAGAGGTCTTTGGTTCAGCTCCTTTGCCTTTTTCATCTGGCTCTTCGGTGCCACCAACGAGCGCAGTTGTCAGTGCCTGGAGTACTGCTGCTTCTCTCTTGTTCTCCCAAAGGGGTGGCAATTCCCCAGAAGGGGTGCTGGTTTCTTTTCCAACGGATCCGTTTCCTTCCGTCCCAGCAACCAGCAGGGCAGTCTCCTTGGGCACCTCTTTTGCTGGCAGTTCCGAGGGGCCAGGTCCAGAGCCTTGCGTTTTCTCCACCAAGGTTTCCTTCCCATCTTCATCCAGGACGGAGCTGAATGCCTTGTCCTTTCCTGCTGTTAGCTCCTGCTTGGCATGGGGTCTCTTGCTTTTCTTCCTTTTCTCCCTTGTTTCGTCACCCGCTTTCAGCAAAAGGGAAGCCTCTATCACGGCCTCGTGGCCTCCCAACTTAGCCACATTCTCCTTCGGCTCATGCTGAGCCTCCCGGTCGCTTTTACTGGCATCCTTCAGCATTTCGGAAAGAAAAAGCTGCTCCTTGCTCAGCTCGCTCATGAACTTGCCTGGGTCTTCTAGAAAGGGGCACCCCAGCCCTGGGCTTTTGGAAGGGGCTTCGTCAAGACCTCCAGCACTGGGGGGAGCAAAGGGGCCAAACAAGCTCATCCTGTTCTCTTCCCAGTGTATCTGATGCCCTGGGGGAAGGCTTTTGATATTCCTGTTCTCGTCTACAAACTCCATTTCCTCCACGCCTTGGAGGAACCCAGCCAATTTGGGATGCTGCTCATGGTTTGTAGGATCCACCTTTGCATGCAAGGTGGGTTGGTCAGGGCCACTCGCTGCCTTCTTGCTTTTCCTGTCGTTGCCCCTCTTTGCAGCTTTTGCAGCAGGGTCTGGCTTACTGGCAACCGCAGACCCGCCACCGCTTCCCTCCTTGCTGCTTCGAGGAGAAGGGGGCTCTTTCTGTTCATCTTCTCTTTGGTCCCCCAAAAGTGCGCCTGCCTCCCCTTTGGCTTCCCCCCAAAGAAAGGGACATTCCAAACTCAGCTTTTCTTTTCTATTCTTGGCCTCTGATCCTCTGGATGTTCTGCCCACATCAGGACCTTGCCCTGCATCTCTTGCCTCCTTCAAGGGACGGTCTTTCTCTTTGATTTTGCTCGGGGATGGGGCCTCTTCCATTTTAGCCACCTCCCCATGTTCAGCAGCTAGCCTGGCAGGTTCAGACTTTGCTTCCAAGGATTGGACACAAACCTGGTGGCTCTGCCCTCCTACATCCCCTTTCCTCGCTTCTTCTGCTGCTGGCTCTGTAAAGGGGTGGGGGAATTTTGGTAATTCTGTCCTGTCTCTAGGCTCTAGACTGGCTTCCTGACCTTTCTCTGTGTCTTTAGCGAAGAGTTCCTGCTTTGCGGTGCTGGTTTTTGGATCAGAAGCGATCAGCTGCTCAAAGCCACTCTTCTTCGGTGCTGTGTCCAAACTCCCCTCCTCCTTTCTTTCAGATTTACCCACTGGTTTTGCAGCAGCAACCTGCGCTTCACTGTTCTCTGGCTGTTCAAGCGGAGGGGTGACACCTCTGCCAGCAGTGCCTGATTCTTTAGGGGTACCGTCAGCCTTCTCGGAAGTCTTGCTCAGGTCAGAAGCTGCCTCTGGCAGAAACGGCTGCTCTGGTGGAGTCTTCCCAGACTTTCTGCTCCTCCCATCGCTGTTCCTCTTTTTGGGCTTGCTCCCTGGCAGGGCTGAAGTGGGGCTCTCCAAAACGGCGAAGCTGGGCCCTTTGCTCTCACCAAGCACGGTGGCTCCATTGGCTTCGGGAGGACCTGCCTTGGCTGGTGTCTCCAAGATGAAAGGGTATGCCGAGGAAGGGAAGTCGACCCATTCGCTTCTGCCGGTTGGAGGCCCTTGAATCTTCTCCATCAAGGAGGTCGCAGCAGGAGCTTGGAGCTCTGTCGTATCTGCAGCAGAAGCTTCCCTGAGTTGGCTTGCAGCTAAGAGGTCAGCTCCTTTGCTGGAATCATTATTTTCTTTACTCTGGTCAGCTCTGCTCGCTTCAGCAGGCGAGGGGCCAGTGCCACTCTCTGCTGCTGGAGGAAACGACGCCCCCATTGAGCTTCTCTTCATGGCTTTCCTGCTCTTCCCCTCACTGCTCCTCTTTGGTTTATCTTGCAACACCGCAGATGCAGGAGCTGCTTTGCTGTCCGCTGAGCTGGAGAAGCCAGCTGCCTCGGGGCTTCTGGCTGCCATGCTGCTTTCAGGAGGGGTCACAGCTTCCTCCGCCCCCGGCGCTTTGCCCCCATCAGCCTGGTCCTCCAATAGGGAGAGCCGTGGCGCCGGAGGATTCTTAACTCGCTTGCTTCTGCCATCGCTGCCCCTCTTCTTAGCCTGTGCCCCAGTCGGCTGTTCTGGTGTGCCGGAGCTGGCTCCCTTGCCCATCTCAGTGGAAGGTGCTTGAGCGCTGCCAGGTGTCTTGGCGGGAGCGAAGGGCTTGCCCAGATCAGACTTGCTCTCCAAGAAAAAGGGGGTTTCTGCCGAACCAAAATCAAGCGTGGCACTTTTTGCGGGGCTGTTCCCCTGTGCATTGCCCGGCGAACACTCCCTGGGGGGACTTGACTCTGGCGCAACAGGGAATTTCTCCTTGCTCTTATCGGGAGAACTCGTTTCCATGGCCGGCTCCATGGCCTTTGCTTTAGTGGGAGATTTGGCAGCTCCCCCGCCAGGACTTCTGCCCTTCCTGCCCTTCTCTTCCTTCTTGGGCTCCTCCACCAGAACCTCCTGCAAAGGAGCCGGGCCATCTGGGGTGACCTTCTCACCCGCAGCTGCTGGTTTCATAAGCAGGACCTCAGCTTCCTTGCTCACCGCAGGTTTGGCCTCCAAAGTGGGGACAATGGGGACCGAGTCCTTGTGAGTTGAGCTTTCCTCCGATTTCCTGCTTGTCCCAAAGGGTGTCATTTCCACAGGACTGGCCTGTGGCCAGGTGGGGCTTCCTGGCTGATTCTTCTGGACATGGCGCTTCAGCTGCTCCTCAAGAGGCTCCCTGCTTTTAGATGGCGATTTCAAGCTGCCATCCCTCATCTCTTCCACTTGGCCAAATCTTCCTGATGTTGCATCCAACACATTAGCAGCCTGAAGGGCCAGCTCTCCTTTTACAGAAACCGGGGCAAGGCTGTCCAGAATTTGGCCCTCTCTCTCAAGCACCGAAGGATCCTTCCTGGTGACTTCCACAGGGGCTCTTGAGACCTCTTTAACGCTCCTCTTGGGCTCAGTAAAGGGGACCTCGGGCTTTTGGGGTTCAGGAGCACACAGGGGAGCTTGCGGCCTTTCGGAGCTTTCCTCCCACATCTCTGCCCCCCTTGGCTGCTGGACCCTCTTCTGCTTCTGCTTTTTCTTCTTCTTCTTCAGTGCCGTGGAAGCTTCCAGGTCCCAACTCTCCCTCGCGCCCTCTGTAAACTCAAACGCCTGGCCGGCTGCCTTCCTGTAAGGAGCTCTGCTCCGGGGGGATGTCCCAGCGACAAAGCCACTGCACTCTGTCACCGAAAAGGGGTCGCCTCCTTGGTTGTGGCTCCTGGGTGAAGCTGGGAGACCTACAAGAAGCTCCTCCGGGGAATCCGCTGCAGGCAGCCAGGCAGGTTTCGCTCTGCCAACCCTGCGGTGGTGGTCGCTAGGTTTGTTAGCGTGTCTTCCTTGGGCAGGAAGCGCACCTGGAATATAGGAAGGTTGCTCGAGTACCGGAGGGATTACTCACCAAAAGTGGCTTTCAGCCAGGCTCCCAGTGCCTACAGTCAACGCTAGTACTGACTCCCACTTTAGTGAAGTGCAGTTTTGGAAGCAAGATAAGGGGTTGTGGGGTACCAATCTCCCCTACTTTTTGCAATTCTCTCCGCCAAACGTATCTCATAACATGGACAAAGTCTCTGGAAGAGTCATTGCTTCTACGTTACAGGGCAATGTGAGAATTGCTTTTGTGCTTAGAGATCCCATAAGGCCTTTCTAGGATGGATTTTAGGGCCTGCTTTCCCTTTTTTTCTGGGGTGTCGGGGAGGCCAGGTGCACGCAGGCAAGAGCTCTGGAAACAGGGAACTCTCCCAGCAGGAAACAAGCTCTGTTGACAAGCTGGGGGCATGACAGGGCATGGGGGCACATGGCTAGATGGCTAGATGGGAGAAGGCAGGGACAGCTCAGTGATGAGAAAGGGAGTCATTTGCTGTGGTTGGAGAACATCAGGGTGTTTTTCTTGCTCACAGCAGAGACCGCAAAGCCAACTTTGCACTGCTGGGACCCCAAATCACCCCCAGTGCACGCTTTAAGGGAAAAGATTTAGGACAGGCCAAAAAAAAAAAAAACCCCACACCCCCCAAAAAGCAACAGACCAGCGTTGTTATGAGGTCCATGACCAAAATGGTTCTCCTAAATGTCAGATCAGAAATGAGACCTATATGGTAACCAGAAGGGGACAATGCTGCATAGAAGACTCAGCAATGGGGGAGAGTTGCCTGTATTTAACCTCGCTCCCAGTACGGGGGTGGAAGGAGGGGCGGAGATTCCCAGTTTTGGGACTGGGGAGCAAGTAGAAATTAGAAACAAGAAATAAAGCTGAGGCCGTTTCCTAACCACACAGGAGAAGGAAGAGCTTTGCCTCTTTGGCTGCAAAGGGATAGGCAATTTTCAACACAGAGAGAAAGTTAAAGAGTATGGTGGAGATGGGAAACAAGAACTGGAGACAGAGCTCAGCTGCTCCTCTGCTGCCGCTGCCTACCTGCAGGATCCAGGGAGGCCTTTCCCTGAGGAAGCTCCGCGGGATGGTCAGGGCGAGGTTCAGGCGCTTCCTTTGGCTTGGCCACTTCCACAACAGCAGCCAAGGGCTCCTTAGCGTCTGCTTTGGACTCTCCCGGGCGTACCGGTTCCTTCGACTCTGCTAGAAATAAAAGCATAAAAGGCATCAGTGTTTTTCGTTTTTTAAAAAAAAGAAGCAAGAAGAAGACAAGGCTGGCAGGTGCTAGGATAGTTGTGCACAAACATAGGCTTGCCATGGACAAATTTAACGATATCTGGAATTCAGTTTTTGTAAAGGTACACGAGATCTTTGTTGTTGTTCTGTTTCGCTTTCTACATGGGTACACTTTCATGTTCCTTCTTTTTTGTGTCTTATCTTACTCTGTGCGCTTGTAATTTTGTACCTTTTATTTCTCGATAAAGAATATTAAATAAATAAATAAGAAACAAATGAGTAGTCAAGACAGGATAGCCACCTCCATCTAAAGAGCTGCCATGTGGAAGGGGGAGCTAGCTTGATTTCTGCTGCTCCAGAGGAGGGGGGGAGGACCCAAGCCAATGGATTCAAATGACACAAAAGGAGAGAGACTCCAGCTAAACTTTAGGAAGAACTTTCCGACTGTAAGAGCCGTTCGACAGTGGAAGAGACTTCCTTGGAAGGTTGCGGGCTCTCCTTCACTGGAGGTTTTCAGACAGAGGTTAGGTGGCCATCTGCCAGGGATTCTTTAGCTGTGACACCTGCTTTGCAGGGGGTTGGGCTAGTTGGTGCCTGGGGGGTGGCAAACCAACCATTCAATGATTCTATGAGAATCACCACCCCCGCCCTCACCAGCTTGCTCCCATGACCGAAAACACATTCTCTAGGTACAGGTCAAAACCAGCTGCCCAAGACTGCGGAGGACAGATAAATACATCAGCCTCACCAAGATCCTGGGCTGAGTGATGTAGACCATTGGCCTGCATGATGCAGCCACCAGGACAGTACTGCCTGCTTCAAGAGCTCTGCCTGTCAATATCCTCAATGTGCAGCTGTCCATCCATCCACCCTGTTTCTTCCAAACTCCCCAACCCCCAGCTCAGCCCCCACCTCTATTGCACTTGTGGGGGCACCGCTGGTGGGCCTCCCCGCCATGAGAGAAGCAGGCTCCATCTCCTGATACGAGGAGGGTGCGGCTTCAATTGGCGCTGGCAGAAGGAAGGAAGAAGAAGAAGAGTTTGGATTTGATATCCCACTTTTCACTACCCAAAGGAGTCTCAAAGCGGCTAACATTCTCCTTTCTCTTCCTCCCCCACAACAAACACTCTGTGAGGTGAGTGGGGATGAGAGACTTCAGAGAAGTGTGACTAGCCCAAGGTCACCCAGCAGCTGCATGTGGAGGAGTGGAGACACGAACCCGGTTCACCAGATAATGAGTCTACCACTCTTAACCACTACACCACACTGGCTCTCCATGGGAAGTGACATCTTTTCCCCACATCTTTCTTACCTGCAGGCTCCGGAAGAGGCGCCACAGGTGGAACCGACAGCGGCTGCTTGTTCTCCTCCAGCTTCTCGGTAGGCTTGCTGGGAGGCTGTTTGTCCTTCTCCCCGAGCTTCTCCAGAGCAGTGAAGGTCTCCCAGGGCTGGAGGGGTGAAGAAGGCGTCTTGGCCCCTTCTTGGCTCGCAGCGGGCTGGTTGGGAGAGATCTTGCTCTCTTCCGCTTTCTTCTCTAAGTGCTGGCTGGGAGAAGCATTGGGCTCTTCTGCTTTCGGGGCTGGAGCAGCTTTACTCGCCCCCTCCTGTGCATGCTGGCCCTCGGCGACCTTCTCTGTGTGCTGGGCGGGAGGAGCCTTTGGCTCTTCGACTTTTGGGCTTGGGGGCGGCCTCTCCTTTTCCTCCGTGGGGAGGATGAGAGGGGGCTTGGCTTCCTCCATTTTCTGGGCGGGAGGCTTGGTTGCTGCGGTTGCCTCCTTCTCCTCTCCCCACTGGCTGAAGAAAGGCTGGCTGTCGTCCACTTTCTGGCTGGGAGGAGTCTTTCTTGCGAGCTCCTCTGCCTTCTGGCTGGGAGACTGGCTGGTCTCTTCCTTCTCCTTGTGCTGGATGGGGGAAGGCCAGCTCTCCTCCTGTTTCCCCAGCACAGGAAAACCGCCGGTACCTGGAGCTGTAGTGTCTGCGGCCTTTGCTTTCTGCTCCTTCGTCACTTCAGCTTCTGGAGAGCCTATACATAGCAAAAGAAGGAAGGGGTGCCTTTTTTCCATCTGCACCACCCAACTGCCAACAATTCCCCTCTAGGATCAGTGATACCAGTCCACTCGCCTGTCCTCAACCAACACCTCTCCAAAAGAAGCAAGTGGCCGTATGGCAGGTTCTAGGGACAGATGGGACAGTGACCATCCCATTCCTGCCCTGGCCGTGAGCTTCCTCCCAGGGTGTGGGGAGAGAACCTGTCCTGCATGGTGCTGCACTACCTTGGAAGGAGCAGGTCTATAGCTTGGGGGTGCTCCTGTATTTGTCACGCTTGGCTCAGGTGGCCTCAGTGGCTAGGAGTGCCTTTTTCTAGCTCTGCCTCATTCATCGGCTTTCGGACAGGAAGGACTGCATTGCAAGGGGCTGGACCAGATTTTTATTTTATTCACTATATTTACATGCTGCCCTCCATCTCAGGGTGGTTCACAAGAGAAAAACGAGATGAACCTTGGGGTCCCTTCCAACTCTACAGTTCTATGATTCTATGACTTGGCCATTGCGCTCCATGAGCTGGGGACTTCCGCGCTAGATTACTGCGCAATGCAATACCTGGGGCTGCCCCTGAAGACAATGCCGAAACTTTAACCGGTCCAAAATGAAGAGTTGCTCTTGTGCTCGAATCCTGCTTGCTGGCTTCCCACAGGTATCTGTTGGGCCACTGGCCTGATCCAGCAGGATCTTCTTAAGTTTTTTACGGTTAAAGGCCTAAATTACTTTGACTCCAAGGAATGGCAGGTGGTACCAGCTGGGGAACCCCTAAGGGAAGAAGCCTCAGAGCCTGGGGATTGGTAGTGGCATGACAAGGAGTGGTCAGAGGGGGGAGGAGGTGTTGGAAGCCAAACAGGTAACAGGGTTTAGTGAGCAGGGAGAGGCTGTGGCAGAGATAAATCCAGACTCAGGGGCAGAAGCGGAAGCTGGAGAGCAGAGAAGCTAAAAGGCAGAGATGAGGTAGGCTGGTGAGGAAGCCAGGAGGTCTCCCTTCTCCTGCTGCGACCAGCTCCCCTCTCCCCTGGTCTCCCAGGACCAAAAGAGGCATGAAGAGAGCGGAGCAAAGAGAGACAAGATGAAGGAGCCTCAGATCGCTTGGGAAGGACACAGGAGTGGGAGGAGACTTTGGGAGCGGTGGGAAGGTAGGAACCTTCGCAACTGCCTCAATGGGGCAAGAGGAAATCTTGCTGTGCTGACTAGGCCTGAGCTTTTATTTTTTTGAATAAAGAGTTAACTTCACTGACACCTTGTGAGTTATCTGCGCCCAACGTGACCCAGCAGGGTTCTTCTTTAGTTCTTACTAGATTTATATTTTAGGACCCACCCTGTTTTTGTGGTTGTGATTTTGTTTGAACTGTTTGCAACGTATTTTCAATTGCTGTGACCCTCCCTGGGACCTCAGGGTAACGGCTGGGCGGTAATCAAAATATGCTGGGGGAAGCCTGCTCTAGAGAGGATTCTAAATGGCAGCTTTATCTGGAACTCTAGCATGTTGCAATACTGCTGGCTGGGGTCTGCTGTGTTTGCAGGAAATCTAGTGCCACCGTTCCAACTGTGGGAGCTCCAGCAGAGAACGAAGTCATGGAAGAGCAAAGCAGGGCAGGATGCAGGCGTCAGGAGAGGATGACGGTGTGAGACAGAGAAGGAGGGAGTTAAGGTTTGGGGGCAAAGGGGGCAGGGGGAGAAGTCTCTACCCCAGACCCATTTCTTGTGGGTTCCTGCTTGCAGGACTGATTGGCACTTGACTGAAGACCGTTTCCTGTGCAAACCCAGAACCCGCCTCGTTTTCAAGCAGCAGCATTGCAAGTAAGCCAAGATACAAACGCACACTATGAAGTCTCGAGGGCAAGCTCACCTGCCATGGATTCTTTGAGAGGAAGAGATTTCTGGTCAAATGACGGTTCAAACCCCATCAGCTCTTCCACTGCAGGGGCAGGCCCGGGACCTCCAACTGCAGGAGAAGCTGGAAAAGAAAAGGAAAGAAACAACTGAAGCGAAAGATTTAAAGGTGCGCATTCCTCCTGCTGCCGACGCCACCATTTGGAAACAGAACAAAGCAAATGGCCAAGAAATAAAGGGGGGAGGGTCATCTTTGCTGCCTTTGGAATGGCAGGGTGAGTTCGGAGCAAATTCAGAGCCAAATCGTTAACCGGTTGCCCCACCACGCAGAAGTCAGGAGTACAAATAAATTACATGACAATAATTATATTATTATATTTATTTATAACTTGCCTCATCCCCAGACTGGGAAACTCAATTATAAATCATCCCAAATGTCATGAGTTGGGGAAGAAAGCCTGACACCCCTTGCCCAAGAAACCCCATAGCCCCAGGGGGCAAGAACCACAAGCCATGTTTTTCCTCTGCTGCTCGGTTCGCAGGTTGCTTGGGGTGAACAGGACACCAGAAATGGCACTTTGGGGTGGGGCAGTCCTGTCCCCACCTCACTCAGCCTATCCACCCCACACTGCCACAGCCGGCCCCATGAAACAGCTCTGGGAATGATGCACTGGAGCCTATCGCTGCAAGCAATCATCCAGCATGGGTAGTATCCAGATCTCAAACGTGAGCCAGCTTCCCACGGAGCTCTTCCTTCTCACCTGCTGGCGCGGACTGCTTTGACTCTGGTGGATTGGGCTCTGTGACGTCTACCAGACCTGTGTCGGAGCATCCTGGAAAGGTCGTCAGGGTCTTGCTGGGTGCTGGGCACAAAGAGAGGATGGGGGTGGGGTGGGGAATAAGCTATTCGCAGAGAAACTGAGCTGGAGCCACCAGCCAGTCTGAACGGCTTTAGGGCAGGCGCTCTGCGTGACATGACAGCAAATAGGCAGCACCCACATAACATGTAATTGAGAGAGAGAAAGCCTTGAATGGGGGGGATAAAGGTCATTCAAAGTGCTAGGGTGCACGGGGCAAGCGTAGATGCCACAAACCCGCCCCCCTTCCCCAGGTAAAAGCTTTTTTCACCAGATTCTCTCCGTTCAGCTCTCTTTCCTGCTCATCACCCTTTCAAGAGGACCTGACCTGCTTCCAGCTGTGGAGCAAGAAGACGAAGGGAGTTGGGGAGCACCAGACTGGGTAGGTCTGCCTCCAGCTTCAGCCAGGATGCATGAAGATAGGGGTGGGGAGGCAGGACCTGGAAGGGAGTGGGAATGGCAGGACCCCAAAAGCTGGGAAGCAAAGGACCCTGGGAACCGTCTCGTGATGTTTTGCTGCTCTTTCCCCACTTTGTGCCACCAAAACTCAGCCTTCCTCTCTGAGAATCAAGGTGGGTCCACGCGAATGCCTGACTGAAGAGCCACAAAAGAACACACGCCTCCTCTCCGGAGATGCTTCTGCCTTTTTTTACCTGGCGGCTCAAAGAAAGGTGTTCCTTGTCCCTCTGCTAAGTGCTGAGGTCTCAACCAGAAATCTTCAGGAAGTCCCGTCTCTCCTGCAGGTGCTACGGGAAACAATGAGCAGATACACAGGCTCTCGTGAAAGCCCACCCAAAAGGGGGCTTCACGACAGGTTACCTTTGCAGACCCCAAGTCAAACTGCCCCAGGATTTTGTTTCGTCGGAAGAGAGGGGGAGTTAAAGGACCACCAGCAGGTCTTCTCAGTGGTATTTGCTGAGCAGCTGTGGCCGACTCAGGATTGCTCCAATTCGCACAGGAGCTCACCTGGAACACCCACACAGGTCAGATACACAACTGGCAGCCTCAAATCCTACTGCAGACCTGGGTGCCGTCTTGCTTTGGTTCTGCTTGATTCTGCTTGTCTCTTGGACAGAGGAAAAGCAGGGATCTCATCTCTACATCATCTTTGGCAGCCGCGCATTAGCCCTTGAGTGCAGATTTGCTCCTGCTTTTCTCTTCTTCCTAAAATGCAGCTTGCAGACCCATCCATTCTCGCCTCACACCCAAGTTTACTAGCTGCTGCTTCCCTCTCCCCGCCCCCTAGTCGCCCCCAGGGCTGCTGGTGTCCTTGGCAGAGGCAACAGATCAGCATGGGCTCACCTGCTTCGTTCTGGTTCAGCAGAGACTCTGCCCCGGAATCGAGGAAGGCCATGGGGTCAAAAATATTTGCAGGAGGATGTTGGGGCCCCAGAAGGGGCTGCTCAGGCACCCCTGCAACTCCGTAAGGTGCTGTAAAAAACAAGGCAGGTTTTTTGCACCACCAGCTACTACATTTCCCCTGCCACCCACAACGTGGGAGAGGGCATTCACACTTAGACTGAACCAAGTTGAGGCTGATTCGGTCCCTCAAGTGGGAAGCAATGTGTTTTCATCAACTAACAAACCAAATACAAACCTTGTAGGAAATGAAGCCCCGGCAGCTAACTGAGTCAGGATTTCCTTTCCTGGTAGCATTTTGCACTGAGAAAAACCCACTTCCAGATGAGGAAGAAAATGTTCATTTCCTCTTGGTGCTACCAGCGCTCCCTAGTCCTAAGCTTGAGCTTATTACTTTCCTGGCGTTTTGCGACAGGAGGAGGAAGGAAAACTACAAAGTGCCTTTTAAATAGATTTCCCCAACCTTGGGTCCCGAAATGATTTGGACCCTGTCATCCCCAGCCAGCATCCAGGGGCTTCTCTAAAACCAGGGGTGGAGAGACTTGGTGGCAACGCAATCTTGGCAGCTGTCTGGCAACTGCTTGCCAGCTCCAGTTTACAAAGCCTCTGGTCCTGCAGGGGTCGCCTGCACCTAACCAGCAACAGACCACCTGACGCCCCAGTCCTAAGCCTTGCAAAACTGAACCAGCAGAGCATCATGAGACAGGTGGGTGCGGCAATGGCAGCCACTGGAAGAAGCAGAGGGGGTGAAAGAGGATTAATAAAGTGGGGGGGGGGGTAGCAACAAGGCCCCATCACACCCAATAGTGCCTTGCAGAGTGCCTTTTGGGGAGGGGAGTTTGCATTCGGCCTAGGCTTCGTCTTAGCCTTGTGGTGCAGACTTCAGTGGCGGCCTGCCCACCAGTCTTAGGCTAACATTCAGCAGGGATGTACAGTAATATCAATGCAGACTGGCCTTTGGCCTCGGATATATCCTACTGGGGGTCAGAGCAAGCAGAGGGGAGGGAAGCAGAAAGTGAGGAAGGAGGACAGGTTAGACAATTTCCCAGAGAAGCAGGAGGGCTACACAGAAGCCCCAAATGTTGCACCTCTAGTGCTGTTCAATTCTGGCTGCAGAGGATTGGGATTTTTTTTAGTTTCCACCAGCCACAGGGAGAAAAAGGAGGGCTGGGAGACTGGCGGATCAACAGGAGCAAAAGGTCGGTGAAGTGGTGGTATTCTATTCCCTCACCGCCACCCTGGATAATGGGACACTTTGCGCAGGAATCAAAGGTTTCAAATCAACGTGGTGTTCTTCACACTTCCAAGCTTTCCTCCAAACACCAAAACGGCAGTCTATAATTTCAAAAAAAGATCTAAGGCAGGCATGAAGGAGCCCAGCCTCACGACCGACGGCATGATTGCAAGCATGCAGATTTTTCCAAGACCCACTGGCAGATTAGAAGTCTACTGAGAAAGCAGATTATGTCCCTCAGTACTCTCCATAATTAACACGAGTTTCAAAGCACACTGGAAGAGGAGGAGGAGGAAGAAGAAAGATGTCAGCCATGCAGAAGAATTCCTTAGTGGCACTTGAAGCGGGGAAGAGAGTTACGCAACCGGAAAGCGCGGCGGAGAGAATAGTACCATGGACTTCTTGCGAAGCTCCAAAATACTCCCCGAAAGGTGGCACATTCGTCATTTCCTGAGGAAGCAGCAGGAGGTCGGACAGGACGTCTTCACGGTGCATCTTAAAAGGCTCTATGGGACAATCAGCAGATAGTTGGCGTCTTTCTCCGGGGTCTCGAGCCGTGGCACAGTTCAGGACAGCTTCCATCTTGACTCAGCAGCCCAGGACACCCCCATGCCCCTTGCTCCTGCCACCTGCAGTGACCGCCCTGCCTGCTGTGCAACAGACATGGCAATCTGCGAGAGAGGGGTGCAGGGAGCCATGGCAACGGGGTGCAAAGGAGCTGAGGCTAGCTGAGCCTCATCTGGCTTACAGGCTACCTACTGAGAACAGGGTCCAAGGGGAAGGAGGGCTTAGGAAGATGAAAAAACCAACCCTTGGGAAAATGTGTGTCTAAGGACTTGCTATAGTGAAATTTTATCCACTCAGCAGTCAAAAAGGAGACCGAGCTTCAGTTCTGTGCTAGGCAGGAAGCACAGCACTTTTTCATGATGAACCACAGCCAGACAAGTAGCTCAGTTGACAGAGCATGAGGCCCTTAATCTCAGGGTCATGGGTTCGAGCCCCACATTGGGCAAAAAAAAATCCTGCACTGCACAGGATTTGGATTTGGACTAGATGACCCTCAGGGTCACTTCCAACTTTATGATTCTATGTCTATCGAGGGAACAAGATGTGTGCTTTGTAAAGTTTAGCAGATATTGAATTCTAAGCTCACTGCTGTGGGATCCTCAACCAAGCCAACTTCGTTCCAGGTATAGCTTTAAGATGTTACTGTCACTAAACTTTGCGCCAGGGATGGCTAACGCGAGGCACTCAAAATGTTGCTGGACTACAATGATCACATTGGCACAGGGCAAACCACAGTCAAACCCGTTCCTCTGCCTCTACTTGTATGATGATAAGCAAGACTCATCAATACCCACCCCAGACACCCACTTCAGGGCAGGATTGAGAGGCAGCCAACCTAAATCATGGTTTTATTGCACATTTTGAACCCTAACCAGGGTCTTTTGACATGAGGAAAGAAATAAAATGCATCTCTGTGCAGTTAAAGACATAATAACTGGACTTGCAAGGTGTATAATAATAATTTTTTTTTAAGCCTCAGGTGTACCTGCTCAAATTGCTGAGGCTTCTGACTGGAAGGGGAAACGTACTTTCAATATATTAGTACAAGCCCAAAGCTATGTGCAGAAGGGACAGGTTTGCATGTGTGTCGGATGATCCTGATGGCCTGCCACTTCCAGACAGTTCTCAAACCCAGCGACCACCTACAATCCATCTTGTTAGCTTGCGCCAGGAATCCTATTACACCCTTGACTGGACAGAGGCAGCCAAGCAAGAGAGAAGCCTCGGTGACCTCTTTGCAGGCAAAGCGGCTTTTCCAAAACGAGCCTCTTCCTAGCAGCTGGGCGGCACTACAGGAAGCGGAAGCCAAGCTTCTAAGAGAGGCAGGGCAAGGAGAGCCTCCCACGTTTCACTGGAAACAAAGATGTAGGTTTCCCCAGACCAACATTGAGATACTGCAGAACTAAGGCGGGGGCGGGGGGGGGGGGTTGGACGAGAGGCTTCAAGCATGATCCAGCCTTATCCTTCCCTGTCCCTGGGGCAGTCATGACTTGCATGTGCAAAAAGAAGCCACATCAATGCTAATTCGCCCATTCCTCTCCCCTTCAGTGCCAGCTCTTTAATCAATTGGTTTTAGTGCATGGATAGCTCAGTTGGTTAGAGCATGGTGCTGATAATGCCAAGGTTGCAGGTTCAATCCCCGTACGGGACAGCTGCATATTTCTGCATTGCAAGGGTTTGGAATGGATGATCTTCAGGGTCCCTTCCAACTCTGTGATTTTATGATTTTACACTCACAACTCAAAAGGTCATCTAGTGGTGCTCTATCTATGTACACGAGAAATTCTGGGGAGGGTTTAACTTCAAGCCTTGCCAATGCCTGGATCCCTTCACAGTGTTTATTGAGGCAAGGGAACTAGGAGTCTTCTTCACTAGAAAGGGATAACTCTTCTGTCCTTCGGACTAGGTGGTCTAGAGTTTGCCAAATGGTGTCCCATTTGCAAACCAGAGAAACTGTCCTGGGCACGAAACACACACCCAACAGATGTGAACACAAAATGCCTACTCTATTGTCTACAACAGTATTCTTCTTTCAAGCCTGATTTCAGCTAGGAGAGAGGACCCTGTGAGTACATGTGCACCCATGGGTGCTGCGTTGGCAAATGAACTGAAAGCACGCCAAGAGCCTCACTGATCCTGCTAGGTGTTCCATGCTCCTGAAACTCTTAATAGGCACCTTCAACATGTAAACACGTCGGAGGTTGGAAGGAGCTCAAGCATCATTCCCAAAACATCCACTGTGACAACAGTCCCTACGGTATACTTAAAAACCAGCAAGTCCAAATTCCACACTTGCTAAAAACATTATGAAATTTCAGCAAGCCTACTCACTTAGAGGTTGTTAGGTTTTTCTATTTAAGTGGGTTTATTTGTTTCCCCATATGTATACGTTACTTTGATTAACAAAGGGGTTTTTTAAATTCATTTACGGTATGTGGCAAAACATTTAGGCTTCTGCTTTCATCAGCTGCTCTGATAAAAAAAGAAGTGACGCCGTTTCCAAGGTGGCAGCCAGGAAAAAAGAAAGGAAGATGAATATAAATAAGACGGCATCGTTTCATTTCTACCAGAGCAGCTGATGAAGGCAGAAGCCTAAATGTTTTGCCACACGAGCAAAAAAAAAAAAAAAAAAAAAAAAAGCCCTTTGCTTTATCAATCGCAGTGACATACACATTCTTTTAGTGATTATCCAAATCCTAAAGGGGGATCCATAGTAAGTTTGTGTGGTATGCTGTTTGATGCAGGGGTGGGTGGGTATGTAGATCCCTGCTGGGTCAAGCCAAAGATCCATCTAATCTACTGTAGGATCCTGTTCTCACAGTGGCCAACCAGATGTCTATAAGAAGCCTGAAATATAATTCTGTGTGTACCGCATTTTTAGCTCCATAAGACGCACTTTTTTTCCTCCTAAAAAGTAAGGGGAAATACCTGTGCGTCTTATGGAGTGAATGGTGGTCCCTGGAGCTGAATTGCCCAGGGGCCAAAAGCAGATTGTGCTTTTTATTTTACAAAGAGAAAGGGGAGTGTTGAAAGGACCCCGCTCAGCAGCTGATCAGCAAGAGATCGGGAGAGAGATAAGAGTCCCGGCTCCCTTTCAGCCCCGCCCTCCATTGTTGAATGTGCTGCAGAGGGAGGTTGTTTGTTTCCCCAGCGACATGGGACTGGCTGATTAGATTATCTGTCTGGAAACAGTAGAAACGGCTCCCTTTCCTTAAGATTTTTCAGAAATCTGAGTTGAACGCCATAAAAATGGGGCGTTTCCTCTTTGCTTTTCCCCCTTTGCAAAAGGAGCTTTGCTTTTCCCCCTTTGCAAAAAAAGCTGCAAAACTTTTAGCTGATCCTCAAAAAAACCCAGGCCTTTTCCCTTTGCAAAAAAAGCTGCAAAACTTTTAGCTGATCCTCAAAAAAAACAGGGCTTTTAGAGGAGGAAAACCAGAAAAATATTTTTTCCCCATTGTTTCCTCCTCTAAAAATTGGGTGCGCCCTAAGGTCCGGTGCGTCCTATGGAGTGAAAAATACGGTAAATATAAAATCTCCAAGCTCCTACAGCCAGCAATACTGAATCACACCCAAAAGTCAGACTGTGTAGGCTTCAGTAGAGCACATTCTTGCACATCAGCTATCAACTTCTACCCAAAAAGCCTCTTTTCACATGTCAGAATAACTGCTACTGAGCCTTCATTGCAATATATTCTAGGGTTTTGCAAACAGGCCCCCTCATTTCCCCGCTTTTCAGGATTGATGGGCTATTTGAGGCAGCTTTAAAAACGGCACAGATAGAGGATAAATCAGTTTAACTGATGCAATTTGTATGCCCTCCACACTAATCTCTCTGTCCCAGCCTTGTAGGCCAGCACCCACGAGCCATTCCAAGCCAACCGCTGTGTGAAATTGAATTTTGAAGGATTTGAGGAGTCCAGAGAGTACCTGCTCATGCAGGCAGCTGCACAGAGAAGATGCGAAGTGCTTCTGCACAGAGGAAGCCCCGTCAGCCTCGAATATCAGGTTGGTGGGGAGCGGCAGAGAACAACCAGACCAACTGTTTCATGCTCCAGAACACACGAATTATCACTGTGGCATTAAGCGCCGCACACAGAGCTAAATCATGCAAAGGCTCCCGCAGCAGACAAGGAAGCTTTACTATCCATGACAGCTACGCTGCTCCAGGTGACTTATTAATGGAATTAAACTTAATGAGCAGCAGTGTAAGAATGGAGCCCCATGCCACTGCCTGAGGGTGATGGACACCTGAGCAAAGTATGCCTCTCCGCTGACCTGTTTTGCGGATATGACCCAGCAGCACGCCCACTTTCCCATCTCTGCTTGTCCAAAGCTAGGACGTGGGAATGGTGTTTCCATTTTAGGGTCCTTACCAGGGGTGTAGCAAGCCTCTGCACTGCTGGGGGCGGCGGCAGCGCAGAGGCACCCCCCTGGGGAGGGGCATGACGCGTGTGTCATGACGTCGCCGTGACGTCACGACGCACGTGGATGCCGCTGAAAGGGGGAATTTCCCCCTTTCCGCGGCTTTTTTCGGCAGGGGGGGGCGGGCCAGCGAGGAGGGGGCGTCATGCTTGTCGCTGGCATGGCGCCCCCTCCTCGCTGGCCTGCCCCTCACACAGAAAAAAAGCTGCGGAAAGGGGAAAAAGAGAAGCAGAGCAGGTGCTTCAATGCGCCTGCTCTGCTTCCCTTCCCCCCCTCACAGCGGTTTTTTTTCGGCGGGGGTTGGGCCAGCGAGGAGGGGGTGTCATGCCAGCGACAAGCATAACCCCCCTCCTCGCTGGCCCTCCCCTCACACTGAAAAATAGCCGCTGGAAGGGGGAAAAGGCGACATGCCCCCATTCGGGGCCCGCCCGCCTGGCGGGGCGGGGTGGGGAGGGCCCGGCCAAAGTGTCACCCCCCCCTCCCCTGGAACTCGGGGCGGCCCGGGGCGGCCCACCCCCCCACCCCCTTGCTACGCCCCTGGTCCTTACACACACATTCCCACCACGGAGGAAGTCTCAGCATTGGGGAATGGGAGGGAAGGTCTGTTCCCTGTCCCTGCAGCCTGGGGTGCTGGCAGCTGAAAACATTTAAAGAGCCAGGACAGCAGACGGGATTGGAATGATACTCGGGTGAGCTTTTCTGCATGCCAGCTTTTATAACTTGGTTGGATGCATGCAACAAGATAAAGGGGCTTACGGACAGAAGAATCAACATTAACCTACTTTCAGAACATTGTAGGGGTTCTTTTGGGCAAGGGGCAGTCAGAAGATGATCTTGGAAATGAATGCTCAGGACAGCAATATAAAGCATAGCACGTGGTTAAACAGTGGAACTCCCTCCCACAGGAAGTAATGATGGCCACCAACTTGTTTGCCTTTAAAGAGGATTAGACAAAGTCATGGAGGATCAATGGCTACTAATGATGGCGGCTGTGTTCCACCTCCGCTGTGAGAGCCATCATTCCTCTGAATATCAGTTTTTGGAAACCAAAGGAGGAGAGAGTGCTCTGATGCTTGACTCCTGCTTGCAGGCTTCCCACATGCAGCTGTTTGGCCACTGTGAGAACAGGATGCTGGACTAGATGGGCCACTGACCTGTTCTGGCAGGCTTGTCTCACGTACCTAGCTCCACATGTATGTTCACGGGGGTCTAAACTGGTTTTGACTACACCCAAAGAAACAGATCTTTGAGTCACGGCGGAGTGTGCACTGAAAAAGTCATAGAATCATAGCATAGAATCACAGAATTGTAGAGTCGGAAGGGACCCTCAACAGTCATCTAGTCCAACCCCCTGCAATGTAGGAATCTCAGTTTGAGGCACTCAGGACCAAGTATGCAGTGGTAGTGGAAAAAATATTGGCTGTCTGTGCGTGAACCTCTGTGGAATCATGGTTGAAGTGTTTATTCGTTTCTCTCATACAACATGGAATGTTCCGAGCGCATGGAAGCCACCACTGACAACCCCACCAGCAGAAAGATGCTTTAGGCCAATAATAGTCCATGCGGTGCCTCTAAATGTCATTGGAATCCACTTCCCATCAGCCCCAGTCAGCATGGCCAAAGAAGAGGGATGACGGGAGCTGTAGTCCAATGACGTCTGAAGGTCACCACATTTGGCTACCCCTTGTTTAGGCAATGAAGAAGAGGACCCGGACAGACTCTGATGAAGAGGGTTGGTGAGATGGATGGGGAGGGTAATTCCTGCAGGCAAGCAAATCCTAAAAGGGGGCGGGGGGAGCCAATCTAACATAGACTTCTGGAAGCAGGCATTGTTCCTGGAATGGTGTCCCGGTTTGAAATTTCAGGTGGATTTCAATAAAAATGCAGGCTTCCGTGCTTCCGTTCTCAGAGAAGCTGCAGCTGCGGCTACTTCTTACCTGTCACATCCATGGGCTTAAATGCTGGCTGTGGCTCAAAGCAATGGGCCCTGTCGTCCATTGTCCATGAGTCATTGCGGTCCAGAAACTCCTTGTAGGACATCTTTTCATCCATGATCTTTCCTGGGGACACTGGGAAGAGAAAAAGGAAAGCATTGTTGATAACCAGCAAGCCAAACCGAGCCCTTGGTTGTGTTAGAGAAGAACTTCAGTTGGACCTACAACCTACAGTCCACTAAACTAAGGATAATTTTCACAATGGAGAGAAGCAAGCAGTGGTCATCCCCCTTCCCTCAAGCAAATCCATGTCTCCATTCAATCCTCCGCTGTACAACAACCTATGGGCGAACGTTTTCCAAGTCAAGCCAAGTAGTGCCTTAGCATTCCAAAGTTTCTTTTACAAGTTCCCAGAAGTATTACAGTAGTGATTTCCTTCTCCTGCCCACCTGCTCATTCCTCATCAGTATAGAATCACACAATTGTAGACTTGGAAGATACCCCAAGGGTCATCCAATCCAACCCCCTGCAATACAGGAATCACAGCTGAAGAATCCCAGATAGCCATCGAACCTCTGCTTAAAATTTTCCAAGGAAGGAGAGTCCACCACCTTTTGAGGGAGTCCGCTCCCCTTTCAAACGGTGCATAGTATCAGCAACGTCTTCCTAATGTTTAGTTGAAACCTCCTTTCTTGTCATTTGGATCCATTGGTTCAACCCTAGCCTTAGGAGCAGGAGAGAACAAGCTTGTTCCATCTTCCACGTGACAGCCCTTCAGATATCTGAAAATGGCTCCAATATCTCCTCCCAGTCTCTTCTTTTCCAGGCTAAACATCTCCAACTCCCTCAGCCATTCCTCATAAGGCTTGGATGCCAGCCCTTGATGATCCTGGTCACCCTCCTCTGCATATGTTCCAGCTTGTCAATTTGTTTCTTAAAATGGGGTGCCCAGAACTGGACTGAGGACTCCAGGTGGGATCTGATCAAGGCAGAATCGAGCAGTAACCACAAATTCCCTTGATCCTGACGCTATACGTCTGTTGATGCAGCCAAGACTAGCAAGCATGTTAAAACAATCGTTTATATAATCACTGCCATGAACGCAGACATGTTCATTGTCATGTGCTTCTGTGTGTACAAATCTCTACACAGATAAACCCCTTTCCCCCATCTGCCTACTGACCTGTCCCTGCAGCCCCTCACTCCTACCTTGGTGAACAATTTGCAATACTAGCTGGTCTTAATATTGTGCTGTCACACAGAACCAGCATCTTTCTCAGCTGTCCTCCATCGCCCAAGTCAATGCATCATTTGCAACTAAACCCTCATTTCCCTTTTTCTTTCCTCCCCGTCACCAGGATTTCGTGCCAAAGGCCATGTTACTGCAAGCACCTCAATGCACGTAGCAGGTAACCTCTGGCCACAGACACTCTCCTTGTGCACTTCGGTAATGGCTACGGCCAATGACAGAATGAGCCACGAGGCTTACTCATGTAAATAAATCCAAGAGAAGCGAACAAAGAGGATTGTGTTTGAGACCTCACAGTGAAAAGCTGGTATGTAAAATGCTCCACCATTGGCAACCGTTTGCATTGGGTTTGTTTGTTTCTGAAACTTCTGGGAGGGCTGCAGCTGCTTGTCTTCATGGGAAGCAGGAAGTCAGAGGCCGTCAGCCATCCCTTTATACCAGAATGAGCTGCTTTGTTTCCACTGGATCCCCGTTGGAGCGACACAGGGGGTTGCTACCAGTGCAGCGCTTTGCAGAGAGAGCCAACACCAACATCCTGTGTTTCAGGGTCACATTGCTGGGTGCTAACATGTGCCTCGAAAGCAGCAAAACTAACTTTTTCAGATAGCTATTGTCAGGGAGCTGCACTCCCCTGCCAGACAGAGTCTGGGTGGGTGCAGGCAGCCCCAGCCACTCCTAGCCAGTGATACGTCTTCCAGCGGGTCTTTCAGCACCTCTCCTGGGGAGGAGGAATTATCCTCAGGCAGCCAGGTGGAGCAAGGGCTCCTGGATGTTGCTCAAGGACCCAGCACCGCCCAGCAGACCCGCTCTGAAGGGGAGCTGCCACTTCCGTCGCCCGAACTGTGCAGAGGGGTCAAAAGACCGGGAAGGCGGCACTTCAGGATGCCGAAATTCTTATGCTGGGGTTGCAGCCGTAGAACGGCACTTCCGGATTCATCTAGCGACTAGGTGGTCATGTTTCTCAGTAGCTCTGCACTGTAAATAGCCTTGCACAATAAAATGGCTAAAAGACAAGACGGACTTTGTCTTTACTTGTGAGCAACCCCTTGAGGATCCTGACAGCTATCCTCAGAAAATAATACAGGCTGCTTATTGCATCTGCATCTCACCCTTCTTTTTTAAAACTGACTTTTATTGCAGCTTTGTTAAAAAAAGAATGGAAATTAACAAAAAGGGAGATTTAAAAAAATAATCAGCTCGCATTCACAAAATGATAAAACACCCATCTTAATTTTCCGAGAGGGAGGGAGGGAGGGGAGGGAGATGCCATTCAAATGCCTGAACAGGTATCCAACCAATGTTGGTGTCCATGCAAAGTATGTTCAAATATAGCAAGGGAATTGTGGTCTGCAGACCGCTGTACAATAGATATTTATTTATCCTTCCATACTCAAAGTAGAAGTCTCTTAGCGACCGCACACTTCTTCCAAAGGACAAATGTATCTGAACGGAAATATTTGATCGGGAAGGAAAAATAAAGCACATTTAACATGATTTAAATTGGGGGATACATTTCCACAGAATAATAAAGCATTTGTGCATATTCTCTTACAAGATTTCCACCCCAACCCTTGTACACCAATTATTTTTTAAGAAAGTGGTGACTCTCTCTTCCAGTCTGCACCCCAAGGATCATTTATGGTTACCATGCTACAGTTAAGAACAACAGGAACTGGCGCAGATAAGCATCCTCTTAGATTAAGCACTTAGCATTTTTCAATTTTGGATTGTCCACAATACTGCTGGGTCTTACTAATTTATCTCTGCCCCTTCCCTCAAAATTTTAGCTCCCTCAGTGATGATACTACATGAAAGATGTTGTTGCCATCATTTTCTACTCACGCAGAGTGGTACCCTGTTTACCAAATTTCAAGTTCTTAGCACCAGTCCTTACCCTCCCAGAAAGGCTCTTTCATTCGGTGTTTTGCAATGTGTCTATTTGTTTAACATATCCATGATTATACAGCTGATTAATTTTTAAAACCCTTTAAGCGCCTCAAAGCCCTTCTTGCACTTGCCATACACAGGCCCCAAATTTGGCAAAGGGCAGAGTGGCTTCCTTCCAAGGCCTCCTGCCTATTGCACAGCTAGGGAGGAGGGTGACGTGGTTGACTATGGCAAGGAGGGCACAGGCCAAAGATTTATGGCTGCCCCATGCGCTGCACCGGGAAGATCAGGTTGCACAGGAAGGGCAGTGTGGGAGACCGTAATCCGTGTGTCATGCGTGCTGTTAAAAATCTAATCCATAGTGGGTGAGAAACTCCTCTGAAGCTAGCAAGGTGGAAAGAAGGAACGCCGGGTCAGATCAATGGTTCATCTAGCTAAGTATTGTCCACACTGACTGGCAGCAGCTCTCCGGGGCTTCAAAGAGGAAGCTCTCCCCAGCCCTACCTGCAGACGCCAAGGGTGGAACCTGGGACCTTCTGCATGCAAACAGATATGCTACCACTGAGCTACGGCCCTCGCAAACCAGAATCTCATTGGAAAAATTTAATCATGTATTGTAATTTGGATTTAATAGGAAAAACCTTTAATAAACTTTTTTTAAAAAAACCAGAATCTCAGAGCAGTGCTTTCCTGAAACAAGCAAGGAATATCAAGGGCACAAAGACCCAAAGAGCTTGGAGCACAGGCCAAACAGAGCCCTGACTTGCTGCACCTTGCATCATGTCATAGCAAAGGAAAGAGTTGATCTGAGATGTTGGAACATGGGCTTTCCTCCAGCGTGGAGAAGCATCCCTGGGAGTCAAAGCTACTGAAGTCTTTCTCTTTAAACAGTGGGAGGGGAAATTTCCCTGGAAACACAAGGCATTCTGGGAACAGAGGGGAAGTGGGGAGCCATGCAAATATGGCAGGGAGAGTAGTACCACGGGAACTCTTGTTATGAGCTGCTAAATATAAATCAGCTTCTCTCCGATGCTCTGCAGGCCTCTGGATTCAAAGGTGGATTTATAAATCCCCCCCCCCTTTGCAGCAAAAGCACCAGAGGGGAAGAGACAGATAGCAGCGAAGATGCCAACTCGTTTCTGCAGACTGGTATTGCTAAGCAAACCCAAGGCCAACTAAGTGCTACCTGATCTCATGCTGCAATTTTAGCTGATCCAACTGCGCTGTGTCACATTTAGTTGGTGCATGCGCTCCTCCCTGCATCACTTTTACACTTCTCTTCCTTTCGAGCAAGCTGCGTGATGCTATGCCTAAGGGAGATTCACAACAGCAGGCTTCGTGAACTTGCCTGCGGCCCCAAAACGACTCATTTGGACAGAAAGCAGGAGCTGCTGCAAGATCCAAGGAACCCGCAACCTTGTGCCTAAGCAACAGAGCATCCCTTTTCAGTGGGGCTGACGCTGGAGAATCTGCTGGTGGCCTCCTTAGCTTGCACTTGTCTTCAATCACCGCTTCCAGTTACTTGTTGGTACTATCCTGCCAATCACCATCTATACACAAGAGGGAAGCATCAGCAGACTTGGGGAAAACCCAAACGTTTGCTGAAATTAAATAAGAAAAATAGGGGACCCTAAAACAGGTTGGAAACCCAGAATTGCTAAATAACAGTATGCTCACGAGACATGAAATGCATTTAATAAACTTGCTGCAGGTCCCACTTCTTTGTGCCTACTACAGGGAACAGTTTTCTCACCCTGGTTCTCTTGCTTACCAGCGTGTACCATAGTCTGCATGCTAACAATCAGGAGATAGTTTTGTAAGAACGGTGTTGGGCAGGGGGGGAGAAAGAGCACATGGGAACAGAAGAAGAGCACAGCAGGATCAGGCCAACAGCCCATGTAATTCAACATTTTGGTCCCTGAGAGAAAGCTCACAAGCAGGAGCTGAGTGCACAATTCCCAGGTGCCGGGTGACTGTTTGATCTTAAATTGATTCTTATCAACATGTGCATGGTTGCTACCAGTTCCAGTTCAAGCAGCTCTCCGCTTCTGTCCATGGGGGAACTGGTAAGTCCATCCCTGTAGAGCAGAACTAATCTCTCAAAAGCGTCTTCTATTATGGGTAGCCAGTTAGGCAAGTTGGTGCCAAGCATACGCTGGAAGACACTCCCAAGAAGCACCTGCAGGCCAGCCTCGGGGAAATTTAATTAACTACCCTAATCTTGTAGTAAGAGTGTGTGAAACTTGCTTCTGAACAGATGGAGGCCAAAGATGGCTTGCGTTAACTGGGATGGGAAATGTAGCGATGTGGTCGATTTATGATGCACAACCGACGGCCCCAAATGACAACAGCCATCAGCCTCAGTTGGCTGAACCATTCTCAACAGGGGCTTATTCAAGCCTCAAAACGCACATACACAAAAATAAACATTGGCTATAGCAAGCAACCAAATTTATTTGCCTGTTTCATCATCTGTTCTGCAGAGATCCGTGTGGCTGTATAAGCCATCCGGAACGTTAGAATGACTCCACTCTTAACAGGCCACTATTCTTGCACAGAGAATTACCATACGTAGCAGACAAACCTCATCCCACCAGACCTCTGAAAAATAATATTCAGTATTTACGACTTTGCGAGTATGAGCTCCACCTGCCCGCTGGGGCGGATGGGAGTTGTAGTCCAAAACAGAGGCACCAGATTGGAAGAGAAGCTGACTTAAAGGCTTCATTCCTCAGAGACATTGAGGCCTAAAAGCAAAAGGCTAGAAAGCTCTTTCTGAGCTTCAGAGGCTTCCAAGCTGCTTCTCTGCACAAGGTCAATCCCATCTGCATGACTGCACACAGGCAAGGAAGATGGAGAGTACCTTCTTCTGCAGCTAAGGCCCGAGTCTGGGCATTTAACCAGCCAAACAGAAGGTGAAGGAGAACATTTGGTCAAGGACTTTTAAAGCATTGAATTCATTAGAGCAAAAATAATAATCAGAACCAGGTATATTTGTACTAAGTACAACCACCTCACCCCAGATTAGCTAACTGTTATGGGGGGACACATTAAAAATGACATTTAACAATGCGAGGTCAGGTTTTTATGAATGTGAGTAATGCACAGGAGTGCCTGGCGTGCTCTGGTCCATGGAGTCACGAAGAGTCGGACACGACTAAACAACTAAGAAGAGAAAAAGAAGAAGAAGAGGAGTTTGGATTTGATATCCCGCTTTTCACTACCCGAAGGAGTCTCAAAGTGGCTAACATTCTCCTTTCCCTTCCTCGCCCACAACAAACACTCTGTGAGGTGAGTGGGGCTGAGAGACTTCAAAGAAGTGTGACTAGCCCAAGGTCACCCAGCAGCTGCATGTGGAGGAGTGGAGACACGAACCCGGTTCCCCAGATTACCAGTCTACCGCTCTTAACCACTACACCACACTGGCTCTCCACTAAACAACAACAATGCACTGCTCCATTCTTCACCATGGAGGGCTATTGATGGCTACTAGCCACGATGGCTATGGCTCTGCCTCCACAGTCAGAGGCAGGAATGCTTCTGAATACCAGTTGCTAGAAACCACAGGAGGGGAGAGGACTCTTGTGTTCGAATCCTGCTTGCGGGTATCTGGTTGGCCAAGGTGAGAACAGGATGCTGGACTAGATGTGTTGTTGGCCTGATCCAGGAGGGTTCTTATGATCAGGGAGACCTGGATTCAAATCACTGCTCAGACCTAGAGGTCACTGAGTAACACCAGGCCAATTACCTGCTCTGTCTCATCTCCCCCCCAGGACAAAACTGGATGCCTCTTGGACCCAAGGGTCCTCAGAGGAAATGCACGATGCAAAAGTAAATCAATAAAATGCAATCAGGGAATAAATTCAACAAACAGAGGCAGAGTGCAACCAAGCCAAGCAACATGCCATGCAACAAATACAGGCTAAAAATGCAGTTGCTGCTTTGCCCCTAAGCCATTAGCCAGCTGTGAAACTGTGAAGCACACACACAGAGAGAAAGAGAGAAAGCCAGCCACAGGATGCTGACCAACCGCCCAGCTTCTCTCAAGGGAGGAAGTTTGGTTTGGCTGGGGCAAAGACCACAGATGTGGCTCAAGGCCAGGCCTGGCTGTGTGAGCTGCTGGCAGTCAAGGGGATGGAGACCGCAGAGGTGCAATGGGTGAGAACAAGAGCAGGGAAGAGGAAGGCAGGATCTCTTGGACCCCACTGGAAATCTGCCCTATGCAGTCCAATGAAGCTGTGGCTTCAAAGGAAAAGGAGGAGTAGCCTGAGATTAAACATTATAGGAGGGATGCGGGTGGCGCTGTGGGTTAAACCACAGAGCCTAGGGTTTGCTGATCAGAAGGTCGGCGGTTCGAATCCTCGCGACGGGGTGAGTTCACGTTGCTCGGTCCCTGCTCCTGCCCACCTAGCATTTCGAAAGCACGTCAAAAGTGCAAGTAGATAAATAGGTACCGCTCCGGCGGGAAGGTAAACGGCATTTCCGTGCGCTGCTCTGGTTCGCCAGAAGCGGCTTAGTCATGCTGGCCACATGGCCCAGAAGCTGTACGGCGGCTCCCTCGGCCAGTAAAGTGAGATGAGCGCCGCAACCCTAGAGTCAGACACGACTGGACCTAAAGGTCAGGAGTCCCTTTACCTTTACCTTTAAACATTATAGGTGATTTGCTACTGCCTGCCTCACATCCTGGAGAGAAGAGGAGCAATTAAGTCCCATTAATGTTTCGCCTTAACATGTTTCCCCTGTCCCTTCCACCTCTCTGCAGGGCACCTTATCATAGAATCATAGAGTTGGAAGGAACCTTGAGAGCCATCTAGTCCAACCCCCTGCAATGCAGGAATCTTTCGCCCAACATGGGGCTCAAACCCATGACCCTGCCCACCTTCTGCCCACGGAAGCACAGAATTGTGCTTGCTAAATGGGCGCCATTCAAAAGCAATCGATGGGAAAAGCACCCACTCGGTTCCAGCACAAAGGCTCCTGCAACTATCTGTTTGCTGTGCGCTGAGCGCTGGCAATCACAGAGACGAGCGCGCTTAAAATAGCAAACCCCCCGCAGCCCTTACAGTCGGGTTTGTTTAATGCTGAGATTATAGCCCGTTTCTCTGCCTATATTCGCACACGCACAAGCGCCGCTGACCTAGTTTCGTCTTCCCCATTCCCACCGGCAAAGAGCTGCAAATTCACATGCTGCACGAGAGGCAGCGGCGGCGAGAAACAGATCTCCCCAATCCGTCATGCACTGCTCAGGCAAGGCCATTAATTCCAGAGGGCACCCAAATAAAACGAACGACATCAAAGCAAGGCGGCTATTTGCATAAGGAGAGAGGAGTCTTGGGGACTCAGCAACTTAAAGTCAGGAAACCTCCATTTAAAAGCAACACACACACACCCCCAATGAGCAACTAGCTGTTTTTCCAGCTGCTAATTCAATACTTGGGAGGTGGGGCATGGGAGGGAGAAGATGGCACAAGAGGAGAATATTAATCTTCGGCAGAAGAAAACTGTGAAGATCCATCAGTCCTCGGGCAATAAAGTTTACATTACATGAAGGACTGATTTCGAAAGATTGGCTCACTCTCTCGAAACCGGGAGATGCCCTCTTTTTCTATATTCAAAATAATAACATGAAGGTAAAGCTGAGGAATGCTTTTTTTTTTAATAGTAAACATCATCATCCAAAAGTACAGAAGAGTATTTTTTTTTAAAAAAAAAAAAAAGGTTCCAAAAGAATTTAAAAATGGCTTAACTAGTCAGTGTGATCATTATGCTCAACAGGTATTGAGATAAATGTATGTTCACTATATTTAATAAATATATTGCTTTCACTAGCATCCAGATGAGTATGTCTTAAATATTCATCATTCTGGCAGCTGCTATGGTAAAAAAAACTGTTCACTGTTTTTGTGCAACTACAGAAAATCCTACAGCTCTGAATGCAACACCTCTCTTCCTCTTTTAGCTAGAATAGCATTGTCATAAAATCACCAGATATATGTTCGATATTTGTATCAGAATATGGTTTGACAGCAGCATCACATGTGTCATCTGAATAAGATCATGTGTATCTGAAGAAGTGTGCATGCACACGAAAGCTCATACCAAGAACAAACTTAGTTGGTCTCTACTGGAAGGATTTTTTTAAATTTTAAATTTTGTTTCAACTACGGCAGACCAACACGGCTACCTACTTATAACTAGCAGCATCACAAACGCTGTGCGAAACGCCAAATGTTCTCAGTCACCCAAGCTCCACAGATATGATGCTCCGATTCTGAGAGAATATTTCGATGCTCTACCAGTCGACGCAGACAGGAGAAGAACAAATAGGTCATGTCTATTGGTGAGGTAGACTCTTTAAATCTTGACCAATTTGGAGCAGTTGATGCATCTTTCCACCTTTATCAATACACAGCCTCTCAAAGGCTGCCAGTCACTATGGCTGTTACAATTCCACTGGTGGAGGCAGCATGCCTCTGAATGCTAGATCAGGAAGTGAGGAGCCTGCTGTTGCACACCGGTCCTGCCTGTGGCCTTCCCACTGACTGGCCAAGGTGAGAGCAGGACTCTGGACTAGACTAGCCATTGGCCAGATCCAACAGGCCCTTTACACTCTTATCACCACCAGAAGTTTTTCTGCTTCCTCCTATGACCACCCTGTGTCCCTCGCTGCCCCAAGTCTTGTACTGAGGTACAGCTACAGTGTCCGGCCTCTTTAAATCCCTACCCACCAAATGCAGTCTTCTCCAACCTGGCTCCCTCCAGATGTTTTGGCCTACACTACACCACAGAACTGATGGAACTGGGAGTCCAAAATGTCTGGAGAGCGTCAAGTTGGAGAAGGCTGTTGTAAGGTTCGTGTGCTGGTGCCTCATGAGTAACGAAGCAGAAGCCCAACCTGTCTTTTTACAGGTTTATTGTGCAAAATATTTACAGTGCAGAACTTCCAAGTACATGTCTCAGTCGCTGGCAGAATCCAGGAGTGGCCCCTTCCGGCTCTTTCCCCAGCATAAGAACTTCGGCACCCCAAGTCTCCTCCTACCCTCTTTGCCTTTCACCCCTCTGCGCAATTGGGGCGACGGAAATGGCGTGCCTCCCTCCTGACCAGCCGGGTGAGGTGAGCGCAGGGGCTCTGTAGCCCCCCCAAGCCCTGTTCCCACCAGACTCCGTTTGTCGCTCCTGGCTGGATGAGGCACTGGGGCTCTCTGTGGCATCCCCAAGCCCTCTCCTCGCCAGGCTGGCCCCTTCCCTTTCCTCCCCACTGGAGGTGTAGCAGCTTTCCACGCTGGACGAGGTACTGCTGCTCAGTTGGCGTCGAGCCTCTCTGTATCCTAACAGAGCCTCCGGTCCCCTCAGCAGGCCAGGTGGTGGTTCCCTGACAGCTGTCCTACTGAAACCAAGCCTAAATAGATTGGGATGAAATTTGCCCATATTGCTCCCATCTTACTCTTGCCTCTCCACCTCTCTCCTCCTTTTGTCATCTACTTTCTGGATAGCTCAGTTGATTGCAGCATGGTGCCAATAATGGCAAGGCTGCAGGTTCAATCCCTGTATGGAACAACTGCATATTATTGCATTGCAGGGCTAAGGACTAGATGATCCTTAGGTCCCCTTCCAAGTTTATGATTCTAAGATTAAGATTCTAAGCCTTTCAGAGAAGGACCTGTGTCTATTTCTTATTACGTTCCAATGAAGCACCGTATACCATGACAGCGCATTACTGAAAAATAGAAAATATCTCATCTCCTAGAGTGTTTCAAGAAAAGGTTGGACAGCTTCTGTAAGCCAGGCTTCTCACACTTCTCCAGATATATTTTTAGAACTTGAAAATTGAAAGCAAGGCCAGAAAAAGCCCAGGATACACAGTCTCTGCCACCCCCCATTCTCGCCACCTTTCCTTAATTGATGCTAAGCAGACATGACGTTTCTGGAGTTGTCAGAAGACTTTCATGGACAAGGCAGCTCTGCCTACATGAAAAACGGTCGCGGTTGTGCTGGAGGGTGTCTGCCAAGCCTGGACCACTGAGTCTTAAATTTTGCTGTTTTTGAAAGGGCAGGGATTGTGCAGTACTGGGTATTTGACCTTGGAACACTGTTGTGCATCAGAAGCAGAGGTGTGGCCTCTTGAAGAGCAGCAAACGGGCCGTGACCCTGTGCAGGCGGAAGATGGGGTCTGGGAGTCCCACATGGAGGACACTAGGTTGGCAAAGGCTGGCTGACTTTGCTAAGTGAATGAAGGAGAAGGACAGCACATGCAGAAGGTAAGTATGAGATACAGCAGAGGATAAACCAAGACAGGAATGCAGTGTTTGGAAAGCCTCGAGACTCACTTCACCAACCACTGACCAATCTGTGACCACCACTTAGAATAACAGTGCTTCATGGAATTGTAGAGTTGGAAGGGACACAAGGGTCATCTAGTCCAACCCCCCGGAATGCAGGAATCTCAGCTAACACATCCATGACAGATGCCCATCCAACCTCTGCTTAAAAGCCTCCAAGGAAGGAGAGTCTTCCAGCTCCCAAGGGAGACCGTTCCCCTGCCAAACAGCTCTCAATGTCAGAAAGTTCCCCCCTGAATCATAGCTGTCAACATTTCCCTTTTCTTGCGAGGAATCCTATTCGGAATAAGGGAATTTCCCTTTTTTTAAAAAGGGAAAGGTTGCCAGCTATGCCCTGAATGTTTATTTGGAATCTCCTTTCTTGTAACTTGAAGCCATTGGTTTGAGTCCTACCCTCCACAGCAGAAGAAAACAAGCATGCTCCATCTCCCTTGTGACAGCTCTTTAGATATTTGAAGATGGCTCTCGTATCTCTTCAGTCTCCTCTTTTCCAGACTAAACTTACCCAGCTCCTTCAAGCGTTCCTCACAAGGCTTAGTTTTCAGACTCTTGATCATCTTGGTTGCCCTCCTCTGCACACCTTCCAGCTGCTCAACATCCTTCTTAAATTGTGGTTATTGTGGTAAATTAACTCCTACTTCGTCCTGTTGCCTCTTAGGTGAGCCCAGTATACATGATACCCAGCCAGAAAACTGCCCTCTTTCAAACTGTTGGCTGGCTGCCCCCAGCAGCAGACCCCAGACTCCACAAAAGCTGCCCAGCGTGGGGATCTATGTATATCCGCCAGTTAGCCCAGTACTTCAGTTCCACTCCAAATGCGACTGCCCTCGTGTCTTCATCCAGTGAACTTTGTTTCCCCAGAACTTTGTTTACTTTCTTCGCATGTGTTGCCCACTTCATCTATCCGATGAAGCTGGAGGTTGCCAGGTGGTTCTTCTTAATGTGTGCCAAGGTCAAGAGCTCGATACTGCATATTCCCCGCTGAGACAACCAAACTGAAGGCTCATCAGCCCTGCACCAGCAAGTGCTCCTTCACCAAGAGCCACAAGACCCTGTCTGGAACTCCCTCCCTAGAGATGCAAAACTGGCTCCCTCCTTATTGTTCTTCGTCATCAAGTGAAGGATGTTCCATTCCAACAGGCTTTTGGGGACTGACTGTTCTTTAATGAAAGGGCTTTAAAATAGGGCTGTGCTGATTTCACAATCTGTATTTTAATAGTTCTTGTTATTATATTAAATAGCTTAATTACTTTTTAACTGCTTTTTATATATGTATTTTTTCAGCCTTCTGCAGTTTACCTGTTTTGTTTTAAAATTTGTTTTAAAATTATTGTTCATCAAGAGACCACAGGGCAGTTTATAACATAAAATACAAAATTCATAATATAATATAAGTAAAAGGGAGAGAAAGACAATACCTCCCACCCCACTTTAGAATGCCGTGGGTTGATTAACTACCTCTCCCCCTTCTCTCCTGGTATCCTTTCTTTTCCTGTCTTGCTTGGATCTTTTCTCTTACTTGTTATTGTTGTTATAATTGCTTTTACAGAGAGAGAGAGAGAGAGAGAGAGAGAGAGAGAGAGAGAGAGAGAGAGATTTTCATTTATAAACTTCATTCACTTTGCAGCTGGAATGTCAACTTTTAATTGTGAGTGTAAGCAATAAAAACACAACTTAGCCCTATATTGGACAATTTGCCGTGATGCCACAATAACTGTCTGGAATAGCCAAGGCTGCTGAAGAAGAAGAAGAAGAAGAAGAAGAAGAAGAAGAAGAAGAAGAAGAAGAAGAAGAAGAAGAAGAAGAAGAGTTTGGATTTGATATCCCGCTTTATCACTACCCGAAGGAGTCTCAAAGCGGCTCACATTCTCCTTTCCCTTCCTCACCCACAAGGAACACTCTGTGAGGTGAGTGGGGCTGAGAGACTTCAGAGAAGTGTGACTAGTCCAAGGTCACCCAGCAGATGCATGTGGAGGAGCGGGGACGCGAACCCTGTTCACCAGATTATGAGTCTACCGCTCTTAACCACTACACCACACTGGCTCTCACCGGCTGAAGATGCTGCAGACCTAGCATGCAAGAGGTGCCACATTACATAACGTCTCTCTCCTGCTCAACCCTCCCCACCAACCTTCAGGTATCTGAATCCACGCAAAGCAGAAAGATGCATAAATCAATAAAGAGGGGGAGCAGATATCAATACCAGCTTGCGGCTGCAGTCATTACAAGAAATAATGGCTGCAAAGCTGGGAAGAGAAGCCCTGCAGAAGCTAAGAAGACTGGATGAAGGAAGCTGGGTAAATTAAACTGTCTTCATTTAACTGAGGGGGGGGCGGGGTGTTCCTTTATGTGAGCAATGCAAAGACTGCCTCCTTCCTCCCAGAGGAGGTGGAAACAAAGCAGCAGCCCCATCAAGGGATTGCCCTCAATAGATCACTCATTTCCCCCCTGGTGCATTATTGATGCAAAGCACGCCAGCATCACAGGGAATTCGCAGCTTTGCTTATCTTGTTTGAAATAGCACTCCACACCACAGCGCCTGCCTGCCTGACTGCTTTTAATAATCAAGTTATCTCTCAAAAAGATAAACCTAGGAGCCAGGGACCTCACACCCTCTCAAAGCACTAGGGCAGCCCTTATTTATTTCCAGCATTTTTACTGGGGGAGAAAGCTCACAATTTCTTGAGCGCTTGTTCCGATGTGCTTGCACAAAAGCTTATGTGGTGGTTAGAGTATGACTGGTCTTTAGCGAGCATCCGTTCTCATTTGTTCGCAGAGTGGCTACACAACAAGGAGAATTCATCCTGATTTTCCCATGGGTGCCTTTTCCCGTTAATTGTTTGTCCATTGCACACTGCTTCAGTGCATTTCTCCACCACTTTCCTAACTGCAAAAAGTGACTGGGGTTTTTTGGTTTGTTTGAAGTGGATTTGTTGCACAAAAGCAGCAGAGCGATTTAATCCACATTAGTTGTGTGAACCTAAACTTACAGCAGGGCATCCAAAGAAGCAGGATGTTGGAAGATTCAGGACAAGGGGGAGCTCCTGCATCCCCCAATGGCCTCAGAACAAAGAAGGTCTGAACCGCGGCCATGGTGTGCCACAAACACAGCTCTCCGACATTCGCATTACAGCTCAGCATCAACTTCCTTCTGCCATACTAATTATAGTTGGCACCAGCCACCACAGAGGGAAAGGGATGAATGGGGTGTGTGATCAAACAGGCACTAGTTCCCAATTTCAGAGTTTTTATGGCAACCACCTGGAATGGAAGGAGTTCAAGAAAGAAGGGGCTTGATGCTGGTGGTCTCTTGGCTGTATCAGCGGAAGGGCCTGCAATCCCACCTCTGCCTCCGCCTCCCTGAAAAGCTACTCACCAAACTTCACAATGCCAGTTACCAGCGCACCTGCATCCCTCTAGATGGCAGACTATCACCTTTCAGTGAGATCTGCTTTCTCATGTGCTCCCTGGGCACTGTGGCCAAACAGTTACTCACATACTGAACGGCTATACCCCGGAAAGAGCTTGGCTCCTCTGCAGGTTAACAGAAGAACTGACATGAAGTTAAGAGCTGTATGAACCTTGCAAGCAGAAAAGGAATGAGTATCCCACCCTTGCATTTTGGCATTGAGAAGTACGGACAATACATGCTGCCTTTTTTTTTGTTTTTATGTCAAATGTGATCAATGACTCCAAATGACTAGGAATCGGAGCTAATTTTCCTGGCTCAGCTTTTGGATTTGATATCCCGCTTTTCACTACCCAAAGGAGTCTCAAAGCAGCTCACATTCTCCTTTCCCTTCCTTCCCCACAACAAACACTCTGTGAGGTGAGTGAGGATGAGAGACTTCAGAGAAGTGTGACTAGCCCAAGGTCACCCAGCAGCTGCATGTGCAGGAGCAGAGACACGAACCCGGTTCACCAGATTACGAGTCTGCCGCTCTTAACCACCACACCACACTGGCTCTAAATATTTTCAGCAAGTACTGGAAATAAGAATTGAAAATATTGGATTTTCAAGAAAGTCAGAACAATGCTGGATGGGAGTTTAGCCAAAACACAAGACGTACATGACCTGAGCACACCCTTATGGAACCTACTCTGAATGTTTTGGACCTCAATTTGCATCAGCTGCTGCCAGCAATGCCGCATGCTTTCTTTAAATGCATATATACAATCATTTTGAACTGAGATCCACTGGATGGTGCATGGCGGAATGCCCCGGAGACCTTAAAAACACTTACTTTCAGGTGTTATTTTCAAGGCTGAAATGCATTCAATATATTTAAAGGCGAGCTAGGCAGAGTGAAATGTAGCAAAACACATTTTTGCTGCTAGCTACAATGGCCAGCTCCCACCTTCACTATCAGAGATATTGTGCCTCTGAATACCAGTTGCTGGGAAGGGAAAAGTGCTGTTGTGCTCAGGTCCTGGGCTGCATGCTACACACAAGCATCTGGCTGGCCACCATGAGAACAGGATGCTGTGTACTAGGTATGCCACTGGCCTGATCCAAGAAGGCTCTTTACATGTTCTTGAAATAGCTGCTTTCCTGATCATTTCAGCTGGCACTGATATAGTGGGTGCGTCAAATCACAGAATGATACGAGTTGGAAGAGGGGTTCATGTAGTCCAATCCCCAGCAATGCAGGAATCTCAGCAACAGCATCCAACACAGATGGCCACCCACCCTCTGCTTAAAAACCCCCAAGGAAGGAGGGTCCATAACCTCCCGAGGGAGACCATTCCACTGTCAAACAGCTCTTACTGTCAGGAAGTTTTCCCATATGTTTAGTCGGAATCTCCTTTCTTGTAGCTTGAAGCCATTGGTTCAGGTCCTACCCTCTAGAGCAGGAGAAAACAAGCTTGCTCCATCTCCCCCATGACAGCTCTTTAGATCTTTGAAGATGGCTATCATATATCCAGCTCCTTCAACCATTCCTCATAAGGCTCGGTTTCCAGACCCTTGATAATCTTGGTCACCCTCCTCTGCACATGTTCCAGCTTGTCGATATCCTTCTTAAATTGTGGTGACCAGAACTCGACACAGTATTCCAGGTGTGGTCTGACCAAGGCAGAATAGAGTGGGACTATTATTTCCCTTGATCATGTCTTGAGAAAGCCTTGCACTAGAGAGGGACAGCTCAGAGTTCTTCAACCTAAGGTCCCCAGATGTTGTTGGGCTTCAACACCCATCATTCCTGGCCAGCTAACCAATGGTCAGGGATGATGGGGTTCAACAACATGTTGTGAAGCAAGCTTGAAGTAGCCTGGACACAGCAGGTGAAGTCGCCTTCTAGAGAGTCAGACAAATTATCTCCTGTGTGTTTAGCAAACAACTGACTGGAAGCAACTCTCCAAGGTCCCGGGAAAGACAGTATTACCTTCCAACCCTGCAAACTGACACCATTTAATCCAGACTGAACATGTGATCGCAGAGGAGGGGTTCTCTGGCCTGCAGGACTAATGGGTTCCACCAGACCTGGCCTACGAGGCGGTTTGGGGCAAGCCACACCCACCTGCCTTACACGTGGTGTCTTACATGACATCATAGATGACATCAGGAAGGGTCAGGTAAAAAGACTTGATCAGTAGTGGTTGCAAAGTCCCTTGTACAGTGATTCCCCAGAGCCAACTATTAGCTCACTGTCTTAACTTTGAAAATGCTACACACACTTCTTTTGCACCTGCCGTTGTTGTGGCACCAGGTGATTGGCAGGTAGGCTGCCTCGCCCACCTGTCAAACTTGGTCTCTGCGGCAGGGTAGAGACTAGGATCTGGGTGGTTCACTGGTCAGATCCAGTTCCCCACTACTATTCTACAGCAAGGCACCCCACCCCACCCCAGCACAGAGATATGTCTCCATCCTTATTCACACCTATACACACATGCAAAGAGGCAATCTATCACAAGCAACACGTTTTGGGGTGCCTTTAAAGCAGTGGCTCCCAAAGGGGGTAGTACAACCCCCTGGGTGGGTGGTGGGATTACCTTGGGGTATCCAAGAAGCAAGGGGGTGCAAGGGGGCACTGGAGGTCTAAATGACTTTCAGGCTATGAAAGGCTGGTATCACAAGATCAAGTTAATCATTTTTGTTGAATTAATTAAATTAAATAGTGTTAACCAGATTTTGAATAAATGTTCAATTAATTGTTACTGTTTTGAATTTTGCTGTGTTGTTATTTTACTTACAAGGCCATGCAAACTGCTATTCCTAATATTGCTTTTTCTGGAGTAGGATAGGGGGCACTGGGGATCGATTTATGGTCCCCCAAAAGTTGCCCCCAAAGGTTTAGGAACCACTGCTCTACAGGGAAGAAATATAGTTAAGTATTTGAAGTACAATGATCAGTCACCAAAATGGACATCGTCTAGGGCTAGGCTGTCTCCCACAATAGCTGAAGTGACTATGGGCCATCTGTGGCTATCTCAGCAGTCCCTCCTTACTCTATGCAACAATTAATATGAAACACACACATGCACCCTACCTGTCAAATACACTAATCAGAAAGTAGACAAAAGCTTCCAAAATGCTTCGCCATAGATTAGCCTTCTTGGTTCAGCACACACTCCATATTACACTCAAAATATATTGGTGGCAAACTGCCATCTATTCACTTCCGAAATTATCACACAAAAACACACATTGGTCAGCAAGTAGCTGAATGTTCAATCCAACAGAAGTTTAGAGCATCGTAGAGAGAGCAGCTGCTGCTAATGTTCTCCTGGACAGAAGCAATAGAGTTAAGAACTCTTACCATCTCCCCTCTTCCTTATTCAGACCCAGAGAAGACAAACTACTCATTATTATACGCTCAGCACAGGGTTAAAAACAGTGATGGCATTGGTAATTTCATCCCAATAGAGAAGCACTAAATCTGCACAGAAGCAAAGCATTTTCTGCTGCTAATATTAATTAAAGCAGGCTAATAGAGATGAGAGCACACACCTTTTAAGTAGGGGGGAAATATTTACAAAATGCATCCTCTCTGGGCAGAGAGGATCACTCCTAGGTTGTGTAGACATCTCCTAGCACACTCGAAATTGCTTTATGAAATGATGGGATGGATACCTGACAGTCTGCAAGGCCACAGACACAAACCCCCACTCCTAATTTGGAGCACATCTTAGTTTCCAAGTTTTGGCTAGCAGCCTCTCCACGAGAAATTGCAGCAATATGGCATGTTGTGCAATGCAGCCTTACCTTCCTGCGCGAGTAAAGGAAGAAGAGACACCCATGCAAAGACCCAGACGGAACATGCAGCCTCAGAAGTGAAGGGAAGCTTAAAAAGATTAGCACCAGACAGGACTGCTGTATCAGCCAGGACCCGGCTGTCCCCGAGACTCCACAGCAAATGAAATATTTATTCTCTGTTCAGAGCCTAGAACTCTCTGCCGCCTTTGACAAAATGCAACCCTCCAGCAGCCTTGCTTTAAACCAACCAGAACACACACACACACACACACACACACACACACACACACACACACCAAGAGAGAGAGAGGGAGCTCTGGAAGACAGAATCCTGTGTACCAATTAAGAAATAGATGGCATTGTATCAAAAGCAAAATTCAGGCACCAAGCACCTTTGCCCCTCTGCTGTCCCACTCAACGCTCATTAACACAGGGGAGGGCTTGGACAACTCTTCCAGACCAATGAACAAGGAGCCCAAGGTTACTATTTGCTGGCAAAATGGCAATGCTTCCCCCCCCCTCTTTTTTTAAGGACTCAGATTGAAAAATTGGCAACTGCAAATGAAAACCAGCTGGAATGGGTTTAATTGGCATGGATGGGTCCTGAGCAAGCAAAGCAGTGCTACAAAAGGCAAAGGGGTTTCCTAAGATGAACAGCAACCTCCAGAAACAACCAATCTAGCAGGGGACGTGTGATGGTTAAGAGTGTTGGACCAAGACCTGGGAGCCCTGGGTTCGAATCCCCACTTGGCCATGAAGCTCACTGGATGACATTGGGCCAGTCACTGCCTCTTAGCCTAACCTACCTCGCAGTGTTGTTGTTGAAGATAAAATGTGGAGACAGAGACCCACATATGCCACCCTGAGTTTCTTGGAGGAAAGATGGGGGCAATAAATAAATGCTACCTAAGCAGATGTGTCTTAAGTTTTTGACATCTGGAGACAAGAGGGAAACTATCTAGGTTGAATCCCAAAAAACACAAGTGTTGCCATTCTTGCGAAGCTGGTGGTACTCTCTAGATTCAGAAATGCACCCTGAATTCGAGTGCTGCATATGTTAAAGTATATGCACAGGAATTATAACACTCGGGTACTGCAATGGGCTAACATTAAAGACCTCCGATTGCACATTTTGAATGAAAGAAAATCCATCTCCTTAATTCCAATAAAATAAAACAAAACCCGATGAAATATTTCTAAGTGTTCCCCAAATTTTTGCATTTTCTGTTTGAAAAATGGATCAAGCGTAGAATGAGAAAACAAAGGCTCTCCACCCCCAAGCAGGCATCCACATCTCTCCTCCATTACCCTTTTATTCCAGATTCTGGGCTGCCCCCTCTATTCTCCCACACCTCCATGGGGGATCATGTGCTTTTCCTTTCAGCTTATGAGCAAAGCCCCAAACCATCAACCACCCTTGCAGGCACCTAGCTCCAATGATAAGCCGATGTGAAGATGCTCAAGGGCTGTGCTCAGAGACTCAGTGCTTGGACTGCCTTTCCCACCTCTTTGGGAGACAGAGAGACTTCTCCATGTTGCACAGGAACATTTCAACACCGCCTTGCTACACTGCTGTGACACAGTGGCCATGGTGGATGCTGAAGGCATTTCCAAATATGTGCTGCAGTGCAGGAGCCACTAGCAGCAAAGAATTGCTGCATGGGAAGGGAACCCGAGAGTCATCTAGTCCAACCCCCTGCAATGCAGAAATCTCAACACGTGGTTCCCCATCCAGTCTGACACCATACCTGACACTGCTTAGCTTTCAAATGTGCTAGGGGTTTTATTGCTGCTGTTTGGGAAGAATACTAGGAAGCTCCAGGAAGCGTTTACAAGTTCAGGAGCCTTTGGAGGGGAACAACAACAGAAAAATACGGTGTCTCAATAGCATGTACAGGTTGAGCAGGCATTCTAGGGTAAATCAAATAGAGAGTGCTGGTCCTGCAGCAAGCATCATTCAGCCTTCATCCTCCAGAGGCCAATTCCAAAAACAAAATCCTCCAAACAGCACCTGCACATCATTTCTTAAGAAGTCTTCTTTTGCAATTCCGGGCAAGTCTTCTCTGTCTGTGTTGTTACGTATTACTCTCAGACAGGCTGTGTAAAATGGTCTCTTGCAGCAAACTGCCCCTAAGCAAACTTCTATAGATCCCGTCCTCCTGAACAGCTGTCTGCATATTCCATTTCATTTTAGAGGAGGATTTTTTAAAAAAAACTTTTAAGAGAATAGCCTGCTAGATCAGGCCAATGGGCCCATCTAGTCCAGCATCCTGTTTTCACAGCGGCAGAACCAGATACCCGCGGGAAACTAGTAAGGAGGAATCCAAGCAAAAGATCACTCTTCCCTTCTGAGATTCCTGCATTGCAGGGGGTTGGAATAGATGACCCTCAGGGTCCTTTCCAACTCTACAATTCTATGATTCTATAATCCTGTGGTTTCCAGCAACTGTTATTCAGAAGCAGGGTGGATTTGATTTAAATCAAACTGATTTAAATCACAATTTAAATCACTAGTCAGTAAGGCTTGATTTAAATCACAGTTTTCTACATAAAGACTAATTCTTGCTGGTATAACTTTAATATGCAAGTAGATGAAGATTTTTAGAATAACAACTTTTCATATTAGTTTTTTTATCCCCAGTTTAATAAGTTAATCATTCATATTTGGACAACTTTTCTGTTGTACTTGGGAAGGAGAAAAATAATCATTACCTTAATAATAGGAATTTAAATAGATTTATTAGATCCATTCCACTCCAAACAATCAGAAAAATATTGTTTCTATTCTGTTCACTAAACTTCTTGAAACTTAACACTGAAGGGGTTGATTCTGTATTCATAGGTTTGTAGAACAATATGATTAAGGTCTTTTTGTCAACTCTGGTCATGTTATAACATTTTTGCTGTGAAGAAGAGGCATGTGATCTCTGCTGAGTCAAATTCAGTTCTGAGAACTGCAAAAGTAAACCAAGCATCTGTGATAATATCTTGTAGGCAGAGAAACTGCCCAATAATCTTACAAAAACCTCTGGAAGAGCATAAATGACATTGTGAATGGATTAATGGAATTTATTTACCAAAAAAATTAAACATATACAGCCTTATTCTACATAATTAAGAAACTAATCTTTATTTCATGATTGAATAACCTTTGGATGGTAATATACTTTCCCCAAAAAGCATTTTATTTTTAAAAAAATCCGATTTAAATAAATAAATAAATAATCCAATTGTTTATTTATTTATTTATCAAATCATTGATTTTTATCCACCCTGTTCAGAAGCATTGCTGCCTCCCGACTGTGGAGGCATAGCACAGCCACCATGACTGACTGTCATCAATAGCCCTCTCCTCTTCTTCACAAGAAAACGCATGGATCATAAAGCAAAGTTTTATTTCCTTAAAAACAACAACAACAACCCGGAAGTCCACAAGGGACTCGTTTGTAAGAGGACAGGAGCGAAACAGGGGAAGGGAGGGGGGAACTTGGGGGAAAGTACAGATGAAAAGAGTTTGCCTTTGCTTATGCAAAAGCTGTGGAAGTCTCCTGGCCAAAGCTAAGCGCCCTTCCAGACCACTTCTCTTCCCGAAAGGGTCATGATGTATTCGGCTCCCAAATATTCTCATGTCACTTTTCTTGCCGGCTCACTAACTCCGTTCTAATTGTGCATCTGCCTGCAGCCTCAACTGTCCGTGAAGGAGAATGGTCCCTGCCCCCCGAGATGCGCTGTGGCTCCTAAGGGGCAATGGGTGAGTTTTTGCAGAGGGTTATATTCAAATGACTGGATGCAAAGAGCCAGCACATATGCAAAGGCAGCGGTTTCTGTCTCTGCCGCTCTTTCCTCTCTCTCTCTCTCTCTCTGTCCTCCCTCCCTCCCCAACCTCTGAGGAGACATGTCACTGTGTTATTTCTGAAAAGAACAGACAGAGGCACTGAAGCGGTCCAAGGTTAAAGCAGCAACCCCTTCCTGAAACAATGACTCGGCATTCCTTGCTAAAAGCAAAAGTGGGATGGAATTAACATGGGAGCAACAAACACCTGAAACTCAGTTTATAGCACGCTGGGCAGATCGCAACCCCACTATTCTGAGGGTGGCAGGGAGAACAGATTGGAAAGGTTCCGGTAGATAGCCGTGTTGACCTGTCATAGTCATAATAAGTAACAAGATAAAAAAAATGAAAAAATGTTTTTTAATAATTCCAGTGGCACCTTTAAGATCAACTAAATATAAGCTTTCAAGGTATGAGCTTTCGTGTGTAATACACACTTCGTCAGAACGGAAAGCATCTGTTTCTGAAATGGGCTTCGTGGAAAGTTCAGAAAGATCTCCGCAACATAACAGCAAGGCAAAATAGGTTAAAGTAACCATCTTGAATTGGGTTTTTGGAGACTGTCTAGGTCTGAACTCAAAGCACAAGGATCCTACCAGCTTCTAGTTTAGAGATGGGGAACTTCTAGATGTTGCTGACCTACAATTTGGCCAGGCTGGCTGGAGTAGAGTCCATCAACATCTTGGAGAGACACAAATCTCTCCCCCCCCAAAAAAAAATGTCCACCACCATCAATCTTCTAATCAGAAGGAATTCCTACCTTCTTAAAATCCTGAAATTCTACAGAAGTTGCCAAGATTTGCCTCCTTCTCTTTTCTCCTCTACAATCAGTCTAACGCTACAAAGCTAAAGTTCAAAAGCAAGACCCAGGAATTCTCGTCCCTCTCCACCACTCTCCTGCCTCTCACATTTGCTTTGCAACTACCTGACATTCAGAAAAAACCTGAAGGCAGCCCTTTTTAGGGAAGTTTTTAATGTTTGATATTTTTGTATTTGATTTCTGTTGGAAGCCGCCCAGAGTGGCTGGGGAAATCCAGCCAGATGGGCGGGGTACAAATAATAAATATTATTATTATTATTATTATTATTATTATTATTATTATTATTATTATTTCCAGTTCCAGTAGTCAGTCACCTTGTACTAGCTTTCTCCAACAACTGTGCTGGTTAGGGCTGATGGGAGTTGTAGTTCAGAACAGTTAGAGGGCACCAGGTTGGGGAAAGATAGTATAGGGTGTCACAAGGCTCTGTCGTTAGCTTATTTTCACCCCTAAATCGCTTCCCAGGGGGTCCATGGGACCGTTCAAAATTTTCAAAAGTAGGAGTCTACGGCTTGGCTTTTGAAAAATGGGGTGCACAGTACTTAGCTAATTGGGAACCACTGGTATGGATGTTAAATAGAATTGGAGACAGCATGGTACTCTGTGTTGGCATCCCACAATTGCCCGGAGGTGGAGAAGAGGGTAAGATAAACAAATAATTACTGTAGTGACGTACCAGTAAGCTAGTAGCTAAGAAATTGTTTGAGACCCATTCATATAAGAAATTAATTATTTTAAGGTCAACAGCTGAGCATTAGGCCACCCAGACGGCTGGCTGGCTGACAGGTCTCATTTTGATCTGTGCCACAGGCTGGAACCCAAAAATTCATTTTGTTAGCAAGCCTCACCAAAGGCATTGTGGTTACTGGGCAAAAAAAACCTACCCCATTGATTGTCTACACCCAGATCTATGGAAGTGTGGATTAATGCGGTTATTATGCTCTCTTCTGGTCGATTGTCTGGATGCCTCAGCAGGTTCAAGGAACCTTCTACTGGTTAACTGGTTAACCCACGCCGTTCGTATCCCCAATGGAGAAACGGTGTCGTGCTTTCTTCTGTGCCCAGGACATGGGTGACAATCTGTCGGATGTTAGCTCCCAACCAAGAGCTCAACCACAGTGTGTCAGACCAAAGTTCAGCAAAAAGATCTCCCACCATCAGGAGACACCTGAGCACAGACTGAATGTGTGCTGTATACACAGCAATGCACACATATAATAAATATTAAAAACGACTAGGCAGTCAGAGCCACATGGGATCCAACTCCATTCTTCTCATCTGCTCTCCAGCCTCCAGTTCACAGGATCATGAGAGTTGGAAGGTACCCTGGGGATCCTCTAGTCTAATTCCTTGCAAAGCAGAGATAAGCAGCTGTCCCATACAGGGATTGAACCTGCAACCTTGGCGTCATTGGCACCATGCTCTAACCAACTGAGCTATACAGGCACAACTCAGAGAGTCGTCATCTCCAAAGTGCATAAGTGGGGCAGAGCCTGGCAAGAGAGCCTCGCTTTCAAGAAAGGGATGAGGAGCCTCAGGCCCCACCCCTCATTATCTGTCCACTTCTGGACCTAAGGAATCCTGTGATTACAAAGTGAATTAACAGGGCAGGTTCCAGCACTCTGCATCTGTTTCAAACAACCTATATATCAGGGGAATCCTCCCCTCAGCACTGCTGAAGAGGAGGCACAGATGTACTGCTTACGAACTTACCTGAAATAGCGTTTTCTTAATTCCTTGCATTTGTATTCTGCTTTTCTTCTATTGTGGAGCTCAAGACTGTGTTCAAGGCATCCCCAATCTGCCAGGCACTGCCCATACCCTGGTCTGCTTAGCTTCAGCGAGGGTGATGGCCTCATGCACCTCTTTCAGACCATACCCTGGGATTAACTAGAATGACAGCCATCTTCAAAGATCTCAAGGGCTGCCACATGGAAGATGGAGCAAGCTTGTTTTCTCTTGCTTTAGAGGGTAAGATTCAAACCAATGGCTTCAAGTTAAAAGAAAGGAGATTCCAACTTAACATAAGGAAGAATCTGGTCTGCCTCGGGAGGCGCTGGACTCTCCTTCCATGGAGGTTTTTAAGGAGAGGCTGGATGGTCATCTGTCATGGATGCTTTAGCTGAGATTCCTGCATTCCAGGGGGTTGGACTAGATGACCCATGGGTCCCTTCCAAAGCACAGGATCTGAACTTGCCAATCTCATTAACAGGCAAGCTGAAAGACAATGCACTCTAGGGAAACTTGTTGTTGTTGCCACCCGACTGCCTCGAGAGACAATGGAGTGCACGCACCTCCAGGGGTGAAGTCAAACCGCTGTTAACATCACTGATGTGACTTCCCTGGAACACAAGCCTGGGCAGTGTGTCTGGGTGTCCTGGGCTGCCTAAACAACAAGACCCCCCTCTTGGCCTCCATGATGTGGTCCAAAGGAAAGCAGAGCAAGATGTCTGGCACCAGCTTGGCTGCAGGAGTTGCTGGAAGGAGGCATGCAAGGCTTCATCCAACCTCCACTCCAGAACTGTGTAGGATTTACTCCTGAGCTTTTTCTACTCCCAAAGATATCCCCAAAGGCAGCAGAGGTTTAGGACCAGAGTTTTCCTTCTCCTAGATGGGCTCCCTTCCCAGGTGGACAAGCCCCATCCTCCCCTTCTGATTCAATATAAGGCAGTTTTCTATGTATTTCTACATAGACAAATCTCATGTTAATTAGTGTGCAATAACGCCAAGTGGATTGTTCTGTCTGAGGCCTCAAAATACTGGACCTGATGCCCATGGCGTACATGAAGTTTCAACTACAGCAGAATCTTGCCGACAAGCCTTGGGTCATGCACATATCAATGAGGCTCTGAAGGGAACTATGGATTGCAAAGGATATGGCCATTACCATTCCCTTCGGCACTGCTGAAGATGATTACTGATCCTGGGGTGTTGAGAGCCAAGGACAGTCAACTCTCCCCTATGGGTGGGACTCCATAGGGTGTGTCCATGCCCAAAATTGCACTCTAGGGAAAGGTTAACTGGTACCTTCTCATTAAGCATTCTGCATTACTGGACTGATTTGCACATGTTCAGAGAGAAACATGGTGCTAAGTAAGGGTTATGGGGTGGGCTTGAAAGATAAATCTCCCACAGAAGGCACGGTTGAACAAAATGGACCAGGACCTTGGTTCTCAACCTGACTAAATCAATCTATCATGGCCTCCCATTAACCCAGAACTCTCCAGATGTTTTGGGCTACAACTCCTATGGCTGGCTGGGACTGATGGGAGCTTTAGCCTAAAACCTCTGGAGGGCACCAGGTTGCTGAAGGCTGATCTACAATTGCATACAATTTAGCAAACGCATTAAAAACAGCATCACCCAACTGCTGCTGTAAAGGAGAGTGATGTTCACACTGGAAGATGCAGCGCAGCTGAAGCAAAGCAAGGATGCTAATTTAAAACAACACCGATACATCCCTGCCGCAAACCAGGAATCAGCCTCCTATTAAGTGGCAGCTGAACGGAGGCTGCCTGCTGCTCACAGGAAGGAAATGAAAGCCTGCCTGCTCCTGGTCCCCTTTCCTCCATTCACGCTGGCAAATGTGCGTCCTCTTTGGTGTTATCATGACAAACTACCTGCTTTGGAACTGTGGCAATATTTCTCTAGCTGCTTAATCTGAGGCAACTCTCTCCCTGCTTGTTTTGTGAGCCAAACACTTGGCCTCTGAAGCCTGGCTAAAAGTTGCCTTTCAAGATGCCAAAGGAACATTTGCACCTATTAATCTCATCCTCTGGCCACCTCATGAGAAGAGAAGAATCCCTAGAAAAGACCCTGATGTTGGGAAAGATGGAGGGCACAAGGAGAAGGGGACGACAGAGGATGAGATGGTTGGACAGTGTTCTCGAAGCTACTAACATGAGTTTGGCCAAACTGCGAGAGGCAGTGAAGGATAGGCGTGCCTGGCGTGCTCTGGTCCATGGGGTCACGAAGAGTCGGACACGACTGAACGACTGAACAACAATCTCATCCTCCCCTCCCAAGAGCTCAGAGTGGTGTTCACAGGGCTCTGCCCATCTTTTTTGTTCTCTCAGCGGCACCTGAGATAGGAGGTCAGACACTGGCTCAGAGACTGAAGAGCACATAGTCCTATTTGCTTTGGGCAGAAGGACCCAGAACTTTCACCTGCCAACCTCAGCCAGTTTTTCAGACTCCACTGAGTCACGGAACAGAGCCCTAAGACAAACTAAGAACAGCTTGCTGGACCAGGCAATTGGTCCATCTAGTCCAGGATCCTCTCCTTGTAGTGAGCAACCAAATGCCTGTGAGAAACCAGCAATCAGGATCTGGCTACAAGAGCCCTCTCCCCTCCTGTGGTTTCCAGCAACTGGGTATTCAGAATCATTGCTGCCTCCAACTGGAGCCAGATGCCTTAAGTGGTGCTGGGTGGGGGGGGGGGACTGATCTAGGGGACATCGTGCCATTTTGCAGCACATGACTTCCCCCAAAGAATTCTGGGGACTGTAGTTTGCTGCCTGCTTTTTCTCAAAGGGAGTTTACTATTCATTTAGAAGCAGGTAGAGTTAGGTTTGATCCCATGTCTGAGTTTTTGCACCTCAAGTTTAAGATGAAGAGTTTGGATTTGATATCCCACTTTATCACTACCCGAAGGAGTCTCAAAGCGGCTAACAATCTCCTTTCCCTTACTCCCCCACAACAAACGCTTCAAAGAAATGTGACTAGCCCAAGGTCACCCAGCAGCTGCATGTGGAGGAGCAGAGACACGAACCCGGTTCACCAGATTTCACTACACCACACTGGCTCTCCAGTTTAAACTGATTAAGGGTTAAATCCAGGACTATGTTGGCACCATAGCTTATGCCTTCCCTCAAGTTTAGCAACTCACGGACCATGGCACAATTACTGCCTGTTCCTCCTCCAGCTGTTCCACGACTAAATTAGGGACACTCAAATATATGCAAAGTGTCTTCTTGCCTGGAACAGGCAAATTCGTTGTGTCAAATGCCAGGGTGGGTGCAGAATGCCTGAATGTTTGCTGGTGATGGGAGCTGTGCCCACACAGACTGATTCTGACTGTGGTCTAAACATCAGTCAGAAGACTGCCCACCTATCACACTTAAGAATACCAGCCTGAACTCTGCCCACCTAGCTGGGGTTCAACCGTGGACTTCTGCGTTAGATGGTCACTTTGTGCTTTGCCCAATGTACTTTGGAGTCAGGTTTGATCAGCTACAAGGAGAAGAAAACCCACACTTCCCCAAATTGCATCCTCCCCAACTGTGAAAGAGAAAAGAATTGGAGGACACCAAGTGGCAATCCCTTTGACTGGATCAATCTTCTCTCACCCCCTCTCCCCACTGGCTTCTGAAGGGGCCAGTTTCTAGCCAGGGTCCAAAAGAAGGGTAAGGTGGTAAGTGTACACCCACACCCACACCCACGCACACATGCACAAGATCCAATGGGGAAGAGAGATAGTTCAAGGGTAGAGCAGGTCCCCAGAGTGGCAGTGGCAACCCAGTCAGATGGGCGGGGTACAAATAATAAAATTACTATTAAATTATTATTGCATGTAAAAGGTCTCCAGTTCAATCCCAGGTATCAGCAGAACTGGCTGAGAGAGGCCCATGGAGAGCAGCTGCAAGTCAGTGTGGACAGTACTGAGCTAGGTGCACCCATGGTGTGACTCAGTGGAAGTCAGATTCCTATGTTCGCCGTGCACCAGCAAACAGGGCATCTTGAGCCTTAGATCCCACCCAGCTTTGGCATGAGGGCTGTTGGGAATTGCTGGGGTGGGGAGTCCTATCTTTCATCTTAGTGCCACGCCTGTACAGTGGGTGTAGCAGCTGCCTACTTTTCACTTAGTAACTGCTGCTTTGAACGGGCCTTAAAAGAAAGAGAGAGTAAATGAAAATGAATTCTAATGTTAATCGGTTGATGGCGGGAAAAGACCCTTGCAAAGGCTTAATTGCCACCGCGGCTCTCTGCTGTGCAATGAAACAACATCCATTTAGTCAAGGAGGAAGGCGTTTGCTGCTTGAGCCAGCCCTCCAGATCAAATGTCAGAAGGAAGAGTGGCTTCTGAGTGAGTATACCATTTACACTCTCTTGAGCAGGCATAGGCAAACTCAGCCCTCCAGATGTTTGGGGACTACAATTCCCATCATCCCTGACCACTGGTCCTGTTAGCTAGGGATCATGGGAGTTGTGGTCCCAAAACATCTGGAGGGCCGAGTTTACCTATGCCTGCTCTTGAGTGTGCATGAACTTTCAAACAGGGCACTGGGAAACAAGTGAAGGCCTGTGGAGGTGTAAAAACTTCTGCTAATCTCTTGCGCCTTGAGCAAACAAGGCAGCAGTGTGCCGGCCCAGCTTGGCACAACCAGGAAGAGAGAATCACAGAATTGTAGAGTTGGAAGGGACCCCAAGGGTCATCTAGTCCAACCCCAACCCCCACAATGCAGGAATAATGTTGCATTGTATTAGCTAGGGAAGTCAACAGTCAGCGGGGGAAACAGCTAACTTTGTATTGTCCTACACACAAGTTTGCTAAATCAACAAGTGTTCCTATCAAAATCTTGTCGCCTCTGTGCTGCCTGCTTTTAAGTTTTGCTTTCCTTTGGGAGTAAGGAAAATGCCTTTGTACAGTGAGGTTCAGTAGACCCACATTTCAGAGGCCCTGACCTTAATCATCTATCCAATACTACCAACAAAGTGTCGGGACACATTTAAACCCAAGATTTGCCCAAGAACTACAATCCAAGAGAAATCTGGAAGAATTTGAAACTAATAGAAGTTTGTTGTTTTTTTTTAAATCCATGATAAGAACATTTCCACCAAGCGAGAGAGACGGGTGTGAGGTTAGCACACAAGCTTTATTAGTAGTTTATTCAGCAAAGAGGTACAGGATCAGTATACAGGATAGCATACAAGACTTGAGAGACATGAGTTGACGTAGGAAATATTTCTAGAAGCTTCCTACAATTATTGCAGGCAACCGAGCAACAAATCACGAGGGCCTGTTTTTAAAATAAAGAAACAGGCCTGGAGATTTGAGAAGTGCACTTGGGCGTGTTCTATTAATTACCGGAGCATATGCAGAAAGGCAGAGGAATCAAAAAGCCCAGGCTCAAGCATTCGGATTTTCTCAGTCCAACATATGTGTTACATTACTACAACAGAAGCACATAAAAATCTTTGTTCCTCAGCGGAATCACCCAACCACCCACCAGTGGTGAAAATCATGCACTGCAATCTATGCCAAAGTATCGGCTGTACCCGAGCAAATTTGACAAACTGAAAAGAGGAGAGAGAAACTGAAATATGAAGCACAGAAACCGAATACAAAACAAGCACAAAAAGAAAGGAAGGATGGGAGGTGGAATCATGGAGAAAGAAGAAACTCAAGGAGTTTCTCTTTGGTCCTGTTAAGAAGTGAGTAGAATGGCTTGTGATGGAGTCACCAGTCTAGCTGCTTGATGTTTGCAGGAATGGTTGCCCCAGTTACCCTCAGCCTCGTGGTGGCTGGCTGGCCACGACATGTGCCAATCCCGCTTTGGTGGAAAACCTGGACTGCCTGCTTTGGCAAAACGTGTTTGTTAGGCCAACACATCATTGGCTAAAAAAAGACAGAGCTGAAAAATGTTTATGGTTTATTTGGAAGATCTTTAAAAGTATTTGTAGGTGCTTAGGTTGCAGACGTTGCCCTATTATGAGTCCAGGCACGTCTTTCCTGCATCAAGGGAAGGAGAAAGCTTGCATGGCCCTAACCCTTGAACTACTCTAATGGGCCTCCTCCAGTCAGCAGCTCCCAAAAGGAGACCCAGAGAGCCATTCAACTGGAGCGCAAGTGGCTTCTTGCAGCCCCAAGTCTCCATTTTCACCTCAAGTTCCATTTGCTCCAAGTGCAATTTCTTTCACACTTCGCTGGAAATATTTCTTTTTGCCAAGGGGAAAACCAAAAGTCACAGTATCCAAGAGTTTTGTAACTGCCTGCAAGACTTCTCTGCTCCTCAGCCACAAAGCCAGATTTTCACTCTAGGGGCCAAAGTCCTTAGGACAGATTCATCATTATTAACAACTTGGGAGTGTGAAATGAGTGGAGATGAGAGAGGCCTCCCTGGGCAGTGATCGCTGCTTCTTCCTGGGCGTGATCCCTGCCTGTTTCCTGACTCCCAAATGCCACCTCCTCTAACAAATCCACAGAACCAAAAGAGCTAGATTAATTCAGCTTTTAGCACCTCCTGAATACAGAGACCAGATTCTCCCACCCCACCCCAATCTACAGAGGATGCTACAAGTATACCGGGAGGACAGGCTGGATTATCCAGTGGGACCCCATGGAGTTCTATGGGATAGACCATCTTACAGGTATGGGGAGAGATGCTATTTCAAAGGGCCTCAGCATGCAGACACTCCCTAAGGCAAGGCTAACAAAGAGCAGCGAGTGTTTGGATGCTCAGAACGAGCTGGCACCGTGGAATAGCTAGCTTCCAACTAATGAGGCTCCGAGTGAATGTCAGGTCAAAGCAACACACTCCCGTTTCCTTAAACAAACTAAGCAAGGAAGATGAAAGGCCCCTTCATTCCAACATGCTTCCCCTCTTTGTGGGATATTCTCTTGGAAAAGTTCAAAAGCAACCCTCTTTGGGATGCACGCCCAGAGCATGCAGGGATCACAGCAGGTCCTAAGCTATGCTGCACGAGGGATGGGTGGTTGGAGATCTTCTGGGGACTTCCATTAGCAGTGCAAGAATGTATAATTGGAACGACATGAAGGGGAAATGCGGGGTGGGCTGCACTGGACCACCTGTGAAGGGATGAGCCTTGCTTGGCTGGTCTATCATCATCATTCGCACGACTAGCCTACCCCAGTGGGCTATACCAGGGCAGACATCCCTATTGCACTCTTCTAAGATGACTCGCCCAGCAACAGCCACCAAAGCAATGATGGGAATGCTCCTACAAGGCATGACAATGAACAGGGAACCATATGGGGTTCAGTGCAACCAACTGGGAATTGCACATGGGGGCTGCTGCTGCTGCTTGCGGACTTCCCCACTAGGCAACTGGCTTGCCACTGTGAGAACAGAAAGCTCGATTTGCAGGGGCCGCATATATCTGTACACACACAAATAAAACCTGTTGGGTCAAGGGCAACACTGGCAGCCCAGCCAAGTGAAAGACTCTCAATCGGCCAGAGGTACAGGCTGGAATTCGCCCCATCTTGAAACACCATCTTAGCTACAACTGGAAGCCTTGGGCAGCAACGGCAGCCACTATCCTCCTTTCCCAGAGCTCTCGAAATGTTGTCTACTAAAGTAATGCACCTCTTGCACAGAAACTCCGAACCTTTCTGGCCCTCTGCATATGGTTAATTGTGAGTTAGGTGTTAGCAATATGCTCTGTATGTTCTCTGCTATGCTCACTCCATGTTCATGCTTACTCTATGTCATGCATCTCTAATCAGGAAACAAGCCGGTTTGGGGCCTGGGTATTCTTCAGCATCCAGATGCATGCAGGGGCATCACAGCTGGGCTCAATGGTGCTCAGGAATGTATACATCAATTTTTAAGTAGCAGATAAGGCAGCAAGAACATAAGTCAGCTATGCTTAAGGAAAGTTTTATCCGTCTGCTAGCCTGGAGGCATAAAGGGAGCCCAAATTTAGGCCTTGATACGAATTTTGTTACCGCTCTCTCCATGCACAGGGGCCAATTTATATCTGAGAGGGGACAGCCAGGGAGATTGCAAGTGACAAGCTAAACCTACAGACAGATCAGGAGGAGTTCAAAGAGAGAACAGCTCCTTCCCACTCTGGCTGCGGCCTTGTCAGATAATTATTTCATTAGCGGTTTTGACATGTCTGATGTCTGGCTCTGTGGCGCTCGCTCCATCGTCCCCTCCCCTCCTGTCAGTCTATTCCTACCTTGGTTTTCTGACAGGGAAGGCAAACAAGAATTTGCATCCGAGCAAAGTCTTAGCACAAAGGTAAGACTTCAACACGCATTAAACTTTCATGAAAGCAGAACCTGTCTGCCGGCTCTGAGTTTGATGTGAACAGCAGAACGCGATCAAGGTTACTCTGCTCCGAGAGTAGACGCTCGACAGCTCCACTCTTGAAAAAATTATTTAGCAATGTTTATTTCTTCTGTGTGTTTTTTAAGGTTTCATCCAATGCAATTTTTTGGGCATAATTCCTGTTCAAAGCCATTTTAAAAGTTGGGGGAGGGGGAACCCTGCTGATTTCAAATCAAAGGAAGTTTTTTGGGGAGGGGGGCAACAGTAAAATCAAGTTCCTTATATGGAAAGGCACCAGGGAACTTGGGAGGAGGGGGGTGAAGGGGGTGGAGCTAGTGAAGGGCAAAGAAATGCGGCTGTCAATCTAAGCTAAAGACCCCAAGCCCTGCAACACTGTGGGTGAGCTCTGGAAGGCAAGCCCTGCTGGTTGTAAGAAAAAAGAAAAGAAATGCAGACATGGGTGGGGGTGGCAAAAAGAAAAAGAACCGATGATTAAATTTAAAGAATGTGAAATCATAAAAAGAGAAAATCAAAGTTAATAAAGTGCCCTTTCAACAGCTGCCACGCACCACGTGTGCTTACAACAAAGGAAGGTCTCAATGAGCGCTGCTGAGCAGAGATAGAAAGGAGGAGGAGAGGAGGAGGAGAAAGAAGAAGAGGAGGAGGACCAGGGTGGCGCTGGCAACGGGCAGGACAGCAGCCGATCTGCACCCCGCGTTGTTTCTTCAGCCCCATAGAACTCCAGGTAGGTAAAGGAAGAGCTCTGCAAAATGCAGGGGGTGTTTTGGTGGCGGCTTTTTGTAATTTAAGAAAAAGAAGTGTAAATGACGGGAGGAAAAGCACGCACTGGTCTCCTGTTGGTAGCAGCGCCCAGGATCTAGGCTTCTAGGAAGGAAAAAGAAAGATAGAGGGGGGGGGAGGAACGTGATGGGGGAGAAGGAAAATAGGGAGGGCATAAAAGCATTAAGTCATTAGTAAACATGAACATTAATGCAGTAAACTGCACATCAAGCAATATACTACTGAGAACAGCCAGACTGGAGACAAGCAGGGAAGCTTTCTTTTGCAAGAGAGAGACAGAGAGAGAAAGAGAGAGTCATGCTTGTTGTGTGGAAAGGAAGCAGCCAGTCAACAGTATGAAACATGCAGCAGTAAGTTAGGAGCCCCTCTCTGGTCATGTCACAGGGCAGGGCAGGGGGAGATTCCTAAAAATACTGCCGGGAGTCGATGCGTATGGGTATGGCTCTGTCTATGCATTAAGGCTGCAGACCCTGCGACCTTGAGCAGACAAGTTTGCCTTTGAAGGGAGCCTGGGTTTGCAAGGGACCTATGTAGCTAACAGGACCTTGCTAGGATGGAAAGAACAGCACTCTTCATAGAATCGTAGAATTGTAGAGTTGGAAGGTACGCTGAGGATCATCTAGTCCAACCCCCTGCAATAGCAGGAATATGCAGCTGTCCCGTACGGGGATCAAACCTGCAAGGTTGAGATTTTCAGCGCCATTGCTCTGGCCAACTGAGCTATCCATGTCAAGCAAAAATAAAAATAAAATAAAATAACAGGCCTGACTGAATATGTAGCACCTGTTCACTGATTTCAATGGGTCTTGTGCTGGAATAGTCAACACCTAGTCTTCACCCCCCACCAAACCACCAACAAACACTGCTTCATGTGCACAAAGGAAACCGAGGCAGCAGCACTTTCAAGGGACCCAGAAACACAAGCAATGCCCAGCATTTTCCAAGTCTCAGGACATTTAATCATCTTGTGTTCTGGAGCTGCCTGATGAACCTGGGTGTTTGCAGTTAAGAAACCTACCACCAGCATGCAAGACAACGTGCCAGGAATCGTTCCTGAAGGCCACATAAGACAACTGATTGGAAGAGTGCCACTACAGCAATGTCACAACTCAACACACACACAGAGTCCATAGTTGGCATGCTCCATAGGGTGCTGGAGTTCCTCTTGCCCTTCCTAGACTAGCTTTCTTCCACTGAGCCTGAACGCAACATTTGGAGATGCCCAGCTTGGAAAGCCTGATTTAAGACATGGTCCTGCCATCACAAAGAGGTATTGAGGCCCAGGTGACTTGACCTACTCTATTTCTCCATAAGTCACCTATTTTTGGGCCCTGACACAATTTATGCAGCTAGACAACCATGCAGCCTATAGTTACTCCTGATTCCTGTGTGGGTAGTCTCAAATGCATCACTTCTGACATGAGGACAACCGCAAACATCTGTCTCCCTCCCCTCATTTCTGCTGTAGACTAACACAGACAGCAGTTACGACTGCAGAAAGAGGAGCCACGCCCAAACCATCTTCTGAACTATCTTGGTCCCTTAGGATGCCCCAGGCAGATATTTGCCTCGAGAAAATATTTCCCTTTTCACTACTCACCTCCAACCTCTGCAGCCATTCCCTCCAATCTGCAGAGAATGATTTATGTAGCGCATGCCAAGCCATGATTTATGTAGCGCATGCCAAATATTTTTAAAACCTTGGCAGGCTGCCAAGGTTTTAAAAATATTTACCGGTACTCAAAGCCAAAGAAAAGCTGGATTTTCCTTATTTTTACTCTTAAGCGTCTGCACATCTTTCTCTGCGCGTGCAGCCTTGAAAGCTCTACAATCGCCTCTCCTAAAATCAGGATGGCGCCAACAATCTGTTCTTTTAGGCACCTCCTTAAGATGTTTTCTTTTCATTCAAGGCAAGCTTTTCCAAGGTGGCATTGTTAGATACTGCTACCTTGCTAGCTCTGCAGATAGCTTTAATGTGTTTTAATTTTTGTTTCTTTTTCTTTCTGTGTGTTTTGAAATGGTGGGTATTGTGTAAACCGTTAAAATAAACAAACTGTAAATTAATATCTCTCCTTGCCTGAACTTCTCAATGCTTGAGTCTCTGCCCTGCTGTGCAAGGCGGGAAAAGAATCCAGAGCTTGCAAGGGGGGCCTTCCATCAGCACCACGCACAACACATCCAGGATCTCTCACTGTGCTTGGAATAATGCAGCTTTGCAGGACTGAGATGCTAGCACCCACCATCAGCAGGTACACGGGACACGATAAGCAGCCCTCCCCCAACACACACAGAGACAGACAAAATGTGAGGACCATGATTTATAGCCACACCTAAACACCCCTATGAAGCAAGGAAGCACAAGCTCATCTAGGCTGTAAATCAGGTATTGGAAACCTGTGGTCCTCCAGATGTTGCTAGACTACAACTTCCATCATCCTTAATCACTGGGTCAAGCTGGCTGGGGATGATGGGAACTAGAGTCCAACAGCATCTCTGGAAGGCCACAGGTTGCCCATCAACTGCTGGAGATGGGGAGGGGGCACACAGGCAGAGCCAGTGTGGGGGACGCTCTTTAGACTTGGGTGGGGTGGAGAGAAGGCTTTTAGGCAGCTGGGTGCATGAATTCTATGGGCAGAACAAGGGCAGCAGCTGCTGAACAAATTCAAGTCAGGGGATGGACAGTTTGCACCAGCCGGACCCTCATCCTTGCATTTATCGCCAGTTCAGCTTTACCCTTCTTATTCCTGCCTGAAGAGGAGTTCAATGTGATTGGAAGTGGGTCACTAACCCAAACCCTCAAGGCCTGGTCAAACACCTTGGTCTCCTACTTGGCTTTGAGACCAGCTCGGGAACTGTTCATATAAGCGAGTGTGTAAAGCTTCCATGAAAAGGTTGACGGTGTGAAAATTTGGGGAAACAGAGGAAAGCCACAGAGACTACTAGGATTTCACCACAATTTATAATTACAAGTCTGTGAAGTCAAGAGATATGAATGCATTACAGAGGGAAGTTGCTATTCTGGGTAGCCAGTGGTGGAACGTTCATAGGCAACAATGATCCTCAGGGCCCACTGTTTCTGCATGTGATGTATCAGGTGGCCATTCTCCTAGCAGGCCACTAGCCAATTTTCCAATGGGCAATCTAGTGCAGCCTTCCCCAGCGCGATGGCCTCCTGATATTGCTAGTCTATAACTTCCATCGGTGCTGGCTGGAGTTGATGGGAGTGGTTCAAAACATCTGGAGGGCACCAGGCTGGGAAAGCCCAATAGGAATGTGAGAGACGCCCTGCAGCTGGAACGAGCCAACAGCCCACCTAGTACAGAATCCTGCTCTCACAGTGACCAGCCAGATGCCTACAGGAAGTCCTCAAGGAAGAATCGGGTTCTCCTCACTTGCAAATCCCAGCTACGGCTATTCAGAGACATACTGTCTCTGACACTGGAGGTAGAAACATAAGCCATAGAATCACAGAATTGTAGAGTTGGAAGGGACCCCAAGGGTCATCTAGTCCAACCCCCTGCAATGCTAGTAGCCATTGTTAGCCTTTTCCTCCATGCCTCTCTCTGCCTTTGAAGTCATCTAGTTGGTGTCCACAACTAGTTGGTGGAAGACTAGAGAGGTAACCAATATGCCCTTGAGACGTTGCTGGGCTACAATTCTTATCAGCTCCAGCCAAAATCCCTCAATAGTCCTTGATCTGAACCCGCAAGATACTTGAGTTCTGAAGCAGGAGTGCACACCTGGAATAAACTGGGCCTAATTTTGTCTTTTAAACAGCTGCTTTTTTATTTTTAGAACTGGATTGCACTACACATATTTAAAGAATGGTGCTCTGTTTTAACTTTCTTGTGTGACCCACATTGGCAGGGCTTTGCCCTGAGAGGCAGCATAAATACGTTGGAATAAATCAATCTTTAAAATAAATAATGGGGGGGGGAGGACCACTAGACAAGCCAAAATGTTAAAGAGGGCATGGATGTGCATGTTGCCTGCATACCCATCTTCCAGATCACAAGCAGATTTAAGAGTCCATAATCACACCCAGGTGAAGAGCATCTGCTGTTTCTAAGGGAGCTCCTTCCTTGCACACTGAAGAGGCACTCTCCCAATTTGCAGCGGGGTGGGGGGCGGAGATGGAAGCATCTCAACAGCACAGAAGCAATCCTGAGTTCAGCCTGAGTTACATTTTAAAAGCATCCTTCTTAATGGGACACTAGAAGCCAGTTTGAACCCAACACCTCTCAGAGATCAGAGGCAGTGAGGCCCACGAGATGCCTCCTGGAAACATCTTCATGCTCAATGGCATTTTCTAAACTGATTTACAAAAGTTGTTCTGAAGCAGAACAGCAGTTTGGTGGGAGGGGAAGAGGAAGAACTTCCTGGATGGTGGGACTCCTATGAGAGTCAGAAAAGTCTTTCACAAAATGCTAGCAACAGGACAAGACAAACACAACATTTTGCAGTAAAGGGAAAAGGTTACATCAAGTAATGAGCTCCTGGAAATATATAATCCCGTTCTTAAAAAAAACAAAAAAGCCCTAATCTTAGGTGCCTGGGCAATGACTAGGAGGAAAGACCTCAAACCAAAGAGAGAGAGACCCTCTTCACTGACTACTAAGCAAAAGCACAAAATTTGAAACTGTAAGTGAACTTTTTAATATAACTAATGAATAAGGTATACATCTCACTCACTTCCAAAGATAGGAGCTGCAGGTTTCAGGAAAAAATAAGGCTTGAGACTGTGTATAATTGGACTCTTGTATGCCGCTACAGTCTTGGAGATATGGCCCAACATCTAGATCAATTTAGATTATTGTGTCTGAAAAGGCTACTGCAGCATTAATGCATTAACTGCCACTGCCCTCCGGGACTCATGCAGAAAGCATTGCTTCTTTTGGAAAGAACACCACTGAAGACTGCTAAAGCCAAAATGCATTTGGCACCATCAGGACTCCCCCAGATTGTATTGATAACAACTTTTGAACTGTGCAAGGGATGCGACATACTCACTTCTGCGTGTATGGAGGCAACATTAACCTCTCTGCAGAATTTGGTTCATGTACCTTACAGTTCCAGAAATGTTTAAATAATTGAGATATAATCTAGGTTCCCCTTAAATGTCTGTATTTGTTGGCTAGATGATGCCATACATTTTTGTGAGATACCTGTTCATGTTAAAGGTTGCCTTGTGTACTGTTCAGCAGCTACGGCTAAGAGACTGGAGGGTTTTTGGATAGGAGGGAAGAAGCCTACATGGTTCCAATATTTCCCTTACATCATCAAGGGATGGACAAATAAGGGCCATTAAAATCTTACCCTTTCTTGTGCCTTCTATTCCATGGTCGCCATTCTCGACCACAGCAGCTGGTCCAGTCGCTGACGTACCTAAAAAGACAGACAGTCTCATCAATTGGGAGGAATCTCACTGCCTTCATTTTCACTCTTTCCAGGTTTTAACATTCAGGCTGCAGAAGCCTCTTCAAGTGTGGGATGGGGAATTCTCCGCAACTTTTGACTGAGTTTGGTAGCCAGCTGTTTTTATCAGTAGCCAGCCATGCCATTCTTGCACCCAGTTCCATAGGGGCAGGCTGTATTCTCTGCCCAGCAAAGCAGTTTGCAGGGAAGGAGCAAGGGAGAAAGCACAGCACGTATTGTAGCAGCCTGCAGGGTTAGAAACTCAGATATATAAACTTATCACCAAATGGCAGCTTAAACCTGTTTCCTGTTGCCACAATGGAATGCCTGGGCACCTTCTTTGCAGTGGGATTTGTTGTTGTTGTTGTTGTTGTTGTTGTTGTTCATTTAATTTCATTTTTATAGCGCTATATTTTAAAGGACAAATCTGAAAGCCGTTTACAAGACATTAAAACATCAAATAAAATCAAGCTCCAAGGAGAATATTTCAGATCCTTCTCTAAGTGATATTTTGCTTTCCCCAGTCGCCAATCTGGCATCCAGAAGTTTCCATGTGGCCACAATAGGACCTGCGTGAGTAGCAAAATGCACCTGGCTGGTTTATAACACTGGCAGCCTGTGAGCCTAAATATGGGAATTTGTGAAGGCCTATCCCACCTCAGGTAAGGGACCCAGGTGGCGCTGTGGGTTAAACCACAGAGTCTAGGGCTTGCTGATCAGAAGGTCGGCAGTTCGAATCCCTGCAATGGGGTGAGCACCCGTTGTTCGGTCCCAGCTCCTGCCCACCTAGCAGTTTGAAAGCACGTCAAAGTGCAAGTAGATAAATAGGGACCGCTCCGGCGGGAAGGTAAACGGCGTTTCCGTGTGCTGCTCTGGTTTGCCAGAAAGCGGCTTTGTCATGCTGGCCACATGACCCGGAAGCTCTCTGCGGACAAACGCCGGCTCCCTTGGCCTATAGAGCGAGATGAGCGCCGCAACCCCAGAGTCGGACACGACTGGACCTAATGGTCAGGGGTCCCTTTACCCTTTCCCTTTATCCCACCTCAGCACCGTGACTGGCTTTCAAATGGCTTGCGATTCATTTTTAAAGCGCAAAAATACAAAGATTGAAATAAAGCCTGAAAAGAAGTTAAAAATACGAGGAACAGCAGCATAGTACTTGCTTAAGTACATCCTGCCTTTCTGAGCAAAAGTAATATCAAGGTGGCGTACTGTTTAAAAACAAATGAACACAATTCAAATTCAGCAAAGCAGTAAACACAGCTAATTTAGAATGGGGAGGGGGCTGTGGCCTTCCAAGTGTCGCTGGACTCCCAACTGGTCCAGAGAGCATGGCGCTAGGGCCAGGGGTGATGGCAGTGGTCGTCCAACAACTACAGGGGAAAAGGTTCCTGCGCTAGAATTCTACAGGATGGGGTATTAATATGAAAACAGTCCAGATCTAGATGACGGTGACGTTAGGCGCCATCCTGGCATCTTCACTTGGGTCGCAAGTGGTCAAAGGCCAGGAGCAAAATGCGCCTGGCTCCTGGCTAATTTCAAACACTGCTTATTGGTGGCAAATCTTCCTGCTGCAAGACCAAAGCAGGAGCCTGCGTCACTATGGCACATATGCAACATTCATCTCTCTTGGCTCAGCTTTCCCTACAAAGCTAGGGAACAGATGGCAGTGTGGTACTAGGCAGGTTTACACACCTGACAAGGGAAACTCAAGGGAGAGAGATTTGTTAAAACCTTCCTCTGGTGTGCGCCTTTTGGAAGGTGACCTTATTTGGCTGCCTCTTGAAATGGCCCCCACAAAGGCAGCCAGTGTTCAAAAGGGCTGCGGCTTCCGATAAGAGGCTGCCGCCTCCAGTGTTCTCAGGTGGCGCATTTTGCAAAGTGGGCTGGTCGCATTCCAGCCGCCTCTTTCCAGCAGTGTAGCTAGGCAGAAGAGACACGTGGCTTGGGCGTGCTGCAGGCCCCACGGTAAGTGCCGCCCCCCAAAGTGTGCCGCCCAGTGCCCCCCGCCCACCCCCCAGCTACGCCTCTGCCTCTTTCTCAGGGACATCAAGCAGTTGAATTTACAAGGTGGCAAAGCGAGCTCCCCGCTGGTGCCACACGGCACTGCCATTTCAAGGGCTTTAAAGAGATGGATTCGCATAAATTAGACGCTTTTACACACACTGAAAACAGGCTTTGCGGAGATCTAATCCAGCTATTCCAGTGGGGAAGAAGACTCCTTCCTGCACGACAGCATCTGGGAACAGGGATGCTTGCATAAATCAAAACAGCTTATCTGCACAACAGAGCCGAGGAAACCCCATCAAAGGACCCAACTGTCTTCAAAAAGCAGCCCCAGCTGCACAGACAAGAGCTAAATAAAAAACAGGCCCCAAGAAGGCAGCTTGCTCCGTCCCAGAGGGGTGTGGGACTTCCCTTCGCTCTTCTCGCTTACAATTCCCCCTCAAGCTAACGGAGAGGAGTGAGGCTCCCTGCACAAAAGGATTCAGCTCATGGATAAATGGAAATCAACCGGGCCATTACCACTGTCCGCGAGGCCAGATGTGGCTCAGCACAGCTGCCCACAGCTCTCCCCACCCGCAACTTTGCAGCACTTGAGCCAGAGGTGGTGGTGATTGCCTTTCTGTCTCTGCAATCTGGAGTACTGCCTCCCTGCACATTGCGCAGCATTTAAACATTTTAGCTTTCCTTCCCCTCTCAACACACACACCCCTTCCAACTATTTCAAAACTCCTTTTATTTTAAGAAGCAGGTTTTTAAGAGCGCAAAACAAACCAAGATGTCCAAAGTCCGTAATCCTGGCCCAAATGATTAGATGGTACTTACATCTGGCTAAAGGATCAAAGGATTGGGTTTTTTTATATACAAACAACCCTTAGAGCCGCAGCACGCCCTAAAACAGATAATCCCAAGCGAGGAAGATGGGGCCAATATATTAAGCCTAATCACTTTCCCCCCCAAAGGCATGCCTCGGAAACGTGCAGCCGCATGATTTCACGCGTAAGGGCACAGCGATAAAGGCCGCCAGAGGAGGGTTGGACAGATGGTTCGGCCTGCTCAGCGCCCCGTCTCTTGCTGCTGCAAAAGAAAATGCCTCAAGGAGGCAGCAGAACCAGGCAGTGCGGAGTACAGATCGGTCTGGCTACAGCCAGACCTCTGAAGAAAGGCTGGCCGTTTGAGGATGAGGCTGTGTCCTTCAATACTCTGATCCAATAGCCACTGATCAGGATTTTCAAAATTATTTTTTTTAAGCCATGCCTCAGTCCCAGGACCCACATCCCAACACCAGGGACAAGCTGCAGAATATGTTACACTGGGAATGGGCTGGGCGAAAGAGGAATAAAATGGAAAACCCAGCAGGCACAGGAGATGGGTGTATTAATTCAAATTATAACGTTCCAATTCCAACAGGTTTCAAAGCACAGGGCTGTTCATCAGGAGATGAGGGAAACCAAACATCTATGATCATTCCCAACAGGTCTGAAGCAGCCTGGAAGCAGGATCAGGCCAATGGCCCATCTAGTCCATCATCCTGTTCACACAGGGCCCACCTAGATGTCCATGGGAAGACTTGGTCCAAGGCAGCTTCTATGTAACCAATGGACCCCTTATATTCTTACTGGTGGGATTTAAAAGGGGGGTTAGAGAAATTCAGAGAGAATAAAGCTATCAATGGCTGCTAGATGGGATAACTATATGCTACCTTCAGGATCTGAGCAGGATGCGCCTTTGAATCACCAGTCTCCAAGGATGGAGATTTTACCAATTTCAGTCTCAAGCACTAGAGCAACCTGTGTGCCAGTTCTTCGAGAGAGCCATGAAAATTTCATCTCATTTCATTTTCAATTTGTGTACCGCCTTTCTCTATTACTATACGCAAGGCGGTTTACAAGCTGAAGAAACAGCAAAATAAAACAGCAAAGATCACACACGTAGTAACAATCTGATCCGATACAAAAAGTCACAATAACTTTAAAATAAAAAACTTTCATCAAATAAAGCAACATTCGATTATCCCTTTGAATGTAATATTAAATTACCAGCAAATAATAAACAGTTTGCACTTATCAATTACAATAAATTACTAAACTATAATCAATAAAAATAACGGTAAGCTACAATGCATAAAACACCACAAAACCTACAAGGCCATGGAAAAGAATCAGATGGAGAAACAAGGACACGCAGCTTATAGAATTGATTTTTAAAAATATCCCTTCCCAGCTGCTTCTGCTATTCTCAAAGTCATGGTCTGGGAAAGGCTCCCAGGGCTGGGGGCTGGAGGGAGGGTGCTGGGGGCAAGGCAGGTGGAAAAGCCTGGGCATCCCATCCAGAGGTTAGAGTGCACTTTGTTAGACACCCACCATCTTTCATCTCAAGCATGGAAATGCTTCTCTCTACCAAATTTCCAGCCCCAAAATCTGCGAGGGAAAAATAAGTGTTGGCTGCATGGGATTCATATTACTGCACGGACACAGGGGGAAAGGAGAGACGCAAGGAGACATTTCAGGCACTTCTGCGCAATTCTTCCAATCTCTTGTGAGGCTGTTGTCGTCGTTCTGCTATGGGGATTTGGATACGCTGTGACATACGTTCGCCAAAAGAATATGACCAGCACCCTCTGCTGGGCACTGGAGAACTTTAAATGCTCAAGCCAAGTTAGATCAGAAATTTGGAATAAGGAAATTAATACAAATGAGAACCTAACAGAAGTGTGTTTGAAGAAAGGGATAATACTCCTGCTTAAGAGTAAGGAATGTTTGGCTGCTGAAGCTGCAACTCCAGTTGCTTCTCGTTGGGTTGCGGGGTGAGGAAATATTACGGCTTGCAATTTTTTCTCTTCAATTCCTTCTCCCGTCATGCACAGCCTTATCGTTTTATGCAATAAATCGGATATCCCTCCACGACAACTGCCTTACTTTATCTGGTCGGTGCAGAGTTCAAACTGCCATCTTTATTGGGACGCACTGTTAATCTCTCGTTGCCCCGTCAAAAGTTAGGGGCAGCACATATCCGAGCTGCCTCAAGAACCAACCCAAGGCCAAACTTTCTGAGGTTAAAGCAGAGGCGCTGAGCAAGCACAGCTTCCAGGAGGGGAGGAGGGGAAGATGCAAGGCTTCGTCTACTCCAAGCAATCCCCTGGCATTACATAAAGGATGGAGTAAGAGGATTAGCCGGTACTTGTCAAATTATGACGTTTGGCCACTTGGTAAGACCAACTTGCTGGCTATTATCCCCGTGGGAGGGGGGGAAATAATGTCGTCCCAATGATGTGTTAATGGGGAAGGGAAGAGATGCACAGCGGCCCCAAAACGCTTTTGTGCAAGACGAAATACTGGCCGATTTTCTGTTTGGTTTGGCAGCCCCTCCCCTCCAAGCCCAAGCCCGGGTCCAGGTGGGACTCCATCTGACCGCTCCTTAAGCCTTGTCTAATCTGGCTGAAGGATTTCAGTTAGACACAACCCTCTTCCGAGCAGAGATGGGAGGGTTACATCTTGAAGAGTTGTTTACAGCCCCGCCTGGACTGCGTGCAGGAAAACGGAAGGGGACGCCTGCACAAGTTCTTTTCCCACAGGTGATGATCCAACAGCAGAAAGCCTCTATTCAAATGCCCCAGAAGGCTAGTCCTGCTTTGCTAAGGATCGAGACAGTGGGACAACACAATTGCACCACCGCAGCCTGCACAAATAGCTAGGGAAGTGTCCCGTGTACAGCCTCTTTGCAGTGGGTTATTCCGGCATTGCAGGGGGTCCCAAGCAATGCAAGGGGGTCCCAAGCAATGTCCCAAGCTGGTCCCAAGCAATGTGTCTGTGAAAAAACCCTTCTCCCCTGCAAAGTAACATCTCAACATCTAATAGGTCCATACACCAGGTATTTCCGCAAAGATCCACCCAGCCGTAAGTCTGATGAAACAGAGATGTCTCATTAAGATCCAGAGGCAAAAGTACCTAGCTAAACAGTTACACCCATGGATGTAATATTTTTCTCTCCTCCATAACTGATCTCATTTTGCCTTAAGAAAGGGGAAAATTAGTAAGAAGGAAGAGAGCGGAACACAAGAGGTGTTCCCAAAATTCTAGAACCAGCAGGCCGTGAAAGAATGAGATCACCCCAGTCCAACCCCTGCCCCATCCAGGATCCTTCACACCAGATCCCTCAGATGAACACACTTCTTCCTCTTTTCTCTGACAGCATAAATCTACTAAAGGGTTCAGTATCAAGCAGTAAAATAATCCAGAGGGATGAAGCAAGCAAGACATTGTTCTCCCCAGAGCAACCAGATAAACCTTACTTTGGTCTGTCCAAGTCTCAAAATGGGGTATCTTATCAACCAAAACCTATCCCCTTAGCCTTTCAAATGTAACCTTTTTTCCCTATTGCTTTATACCTGCTGATATTACTCTGGTGGCAGAGAGAGATAAAAGAAGAAGAAAATGTCAGGAAGGCACCAGTGTAAAGATCCTGAAATACTGTACCCTTCAGAATACTTTTTTCCCAATTGTCATGGGCACAAAGACTGCAACTGAAGCATCAGAGAAACCCCAAGCATGTCCGTTTCACTTCCAAAGCAAGAGGGATAATAAGTAGGTGCATAACAGCCCATCTGTCCATTTCTGGGACAGACACTCAATATTTTGGAATGCACAGACTGGGTTCATCTACTCCGTAAAATACTATATACATTAACTCATTTCACCCTGTTCACGTTTATTTTTCTCTCTGCAGCCCATTCCACTATCCCATGTTGGGGACACAGGCAAATCATGTAGCCTGAGAACTAACAAGAACTGGCCTCTCCTGATTAGTGTCCCACAACAACTGCAGAGACTGAGCTGTGAACCAGAAAACCTCCAGTTCAGACCTCCCCGCTGCCATGATCACACAGGTTGGACTTAGGCATGCCCCCACCATCACCAACCAGCCTGTTTAACAAGGGGATCATATCACTGACCTACCTTGTAGGGTTGCTGTAAGAATTGCAGGGTACATACCTGAAGACGTCTCAAGTGCTACATAAAAAGCTGGCATTGCAAGCAGCCACACCTGCCTTGTTGTGCCTGCCAAAGCAGCCCAAATGGGCATGCAGAAATGCACTCCAACTTTTGCGCCCGGAATATGCGTTTCAGCTTACAACAGTTCCTAGCAGCTTGCAAAATCTTTAAGACACATTTGTGAGCCTCTCTCACCTGAGGCCCTCCACCTTGTACCTCTTACTCTGCACTATGAAGCTGCAAACCTTTCGGTTTGGGCCCAGTAAGCTGGTCAGATTCTCACCTGTCAGACACAAGCAGGGAGACAGTGCAAACGAAATCTAAACTGCAAACAATGGAGTCCCCTTCAGAAAGAGATCAAGGAAAGAGTTTTGCTACGGAGCCTGCAATATTTTGCTTCCCTGGAAGTTCCCCACTGCCTTCTCCCCCACTCCGAGCCCCCCACCCCCGGCCGCCTTCCCCAAGGGCTCACCAATCTGTTTCGGTTTTGGAAGCTAATATTAGGTATTTTCCCTCGCAGGCGACACAACTCAGGCGCTCTCAGGCGAGACATGGCTAGGCTCACCAGAAGAGACAAGTTATACATCCTGACACAAGATGTATGTTTACTTTTAAAGAAAGGTTATATAAATAAGGGTTCTCTAAAGACAGGGCCTTGAGCATTATTGCATAAGCCGAAAAAGAGGGAAGAAACAGGAGACGGGGAAGTTAGGAATTATTATTTACTGTACTCAACTTAGGAAAGACGGAAAAGGAAAAAAAGGGGGTGGGCAGAGGATTTATGAGCTGAAGTTAATAAACTTGCATGGAGTGGAGCAAAGCATTATGGGGCTGGACTAGTTGACCCTTGCGGTCCATTTCTACGCTACAACTCTATGATTCTAGCCTTCTCCAACCTGGCGCCCCCCAGATATTTTGGACTATGACTCCTGCCAACCACCCCATGCTGGCTGGAGCCGGTGGGAGTTGTAGTCCAGAACACCTGGAGGGCGCCTGGGGTGAGAGGGCTGGTGTAAAGCATGCTGTGGTCTCAGTTTAAGGACATAAAAGGCATGGCAAGCACAGGACACACACATGCGGAGCCACAGAAAGAAAAGAGTTCAACGAAAGCATCCTCAGTTGACTGGAGAGCGGAAGCCAGACAGGAAACAGTGACAGTCCAGACAACAGGCAATGACAGGAGGGTGCCCAAAGAATTGCAGCGATGGGCGGAGAGAGGAAACAGACCTTGGATGGCACCAGCTGGGGTACTGGGAGGAATGAGAAAAGGGAGGGGACAGCGAGGCAAGGCCCGAGAGGGAGATGATGCAATGGAAGAAAATGCTGCTGCTTCCTTTCAAAGAATGTGTTGTGATGCATTATAAGAGTGTGTGAAGGTAATATTATGACAGGAACATCCAATCCATCCATAATTTTGTAATTTTATGCTGTGAACTGCCCTGAGATCTACAGATGGAGAGTGGCATACAAATTTAATGGATAATAAGAAAAAGACGACAACAGAAGTGTTCCAGTTACAGGTGGGTAGCCGTGTTGGTCTGCCATAGTCAAAACAAAATAGAAAATTCTTTCCAGTAGCACCTTAGAGACCAACTGAGTTTGTTCTTGGTATGAGCTTTCGTGTGCATGCACACGAAAGCTCATACCAAGAACAAACTCAGTTGGTCTCTAAGGTGCTACTGGAAAGAATTTTCTATTTTGTTTTAACAGAAGTGTTGTCGGACGAGGACCTGGGAGATGACGGTTCAAACCCCCCCCCCCACTCAGCCATGAAGCTCAATGGGTGGCCTTGAGGAGGCCTGTCACTGCCTCTCAGCCACGCCTACCTCACAGGGCTGTTGTGGGGGATTAAATGAGGAGTGGGGAGAAGCATGTATGCCCCCTTGAGCTCCTTGGAGAAAAAGCTGAGATATAAATGCAGTAATTGATGACTCCAAAGCAACCTCAGCCCCAGAATCCCCCAAACTTTCCAGGAAACTGGGGTCTGCCCAGTAATTCACCATTCCCACTTGGGGAAAAAACAAAAACAAATTCCACACGGTTTTTGCATGCATCATACTCAAGGCCATCCAGAGTTGCCATGATCACCTGAACAGGACACAGTGACCGTTGCAGGGTCTCCTGGGGTTGAGGACATTAACCTTTGTCTTGACAAATCCCACCTCTCCTCTCCCCATCCTGCCTTGCAGCATTTACCAATACCCGGCACACACACAGAAGGTACCACAGGTAGACCACGCAAAAACATTGCCAACAACACACCTGCCCACTCGTCGGCTCACTCTCGCTTTCCTGAGCAGTGGAAGAGACAAGGAAGAAAGGGAAGGAAAGGACCCCCACCCACCCTCAGAGGATGCTACAGCAAAAGTGCTGTACCCTTCCCAGGGGGCGTGGCAGTGTTGGAAGACATTGCCCCGTTGACTCCGGAGCTCTTCTGTCCACTGGGCGCCGCACACCCCCAACCACACAGCCCAAAGCATTCACAGCCAAGCTTCACTTACGCTCCGCAGGGACGTTGTCAGCATGGGGTTTGGTTTTCACATCCTGGTTCCCAGGCTTTGGGTCGTCGTCGTCTAGAAGAGGGACGTAGTCCGTTTTGCCAACCGTTTCCCCAACCATGTCGTCAAATTTCTCCGCCTCCAGGGTGGCAATGAAATCCCGCTTCACTTCCTCCTCGATCTGCGGCTGTGGCTCCGTCAGGGCGTCCGCCAGACTCAGGTTGTGGTCGAAGTCAGCCATGGTTCACACCTTTGCAGACTAAAAAAACTGGGAGAGAAAAGGAGAGAAGAGGAGGAGAGGAGCCGTGAGATAATTTTGTCTGTCACAGTGAAGTTCACTGGGAGGTTTGGGACAAGCCACTCTCTCTACCGACGCAATCAGTCTGAAAAGTACAGTGGAAGAGACTCAACAGACTAAGTCAACGAGAATCAGAATCATGATGATAAATGTCAAAATAATTCAGGTATTTCCTGACCTAAAGAGAGATAGGTGCACCCAAATTGGCTGCGCTCCAGCATTTGCCAACCTGGTGCGTTCCAGCTGTTTTGGACTACAACTACTGTCTGGCTAAGGCTTATGGGAGTTGTAGTCCAAAACAACTGGAGGGAGCAATGTTGGCAATGGCTGATGATCAAATCATGCCTTTGTTCTACTTACATGAGTTAACCATCTTCTGCAGCAATTTGGCTTTTCTACCACATTCTGTCCACTTATACACAAGAAGGGGGAAAGGCTGACACGCACTGATTTCTGTTCCTTTCGCTCGGTACATGCGCAAGGACACTAAGCGAGACCATTTATCTGCAAAACGAAAACCTGGTGCAGGCAAAATGCTGCCCGATTACACCACCCTGAACAAGAAAAAATAAATATATTTGCATTGGACTAAAGTGCCAGAATTTTCCAAAAGCACAAAATAAAAGAGGCAAGCGTTTATCTGTGGGCTGGAAAACCCATGGTTCTTGCCCATCTGGGCAGCCATGTGGGAGTGTGCAACCACGTGAATGTGTTTACTAGATTATTCTGGTGAGAGAGACAGGAGTGCAATGTCTAGAGCCAGAGTTGATCCCCGAACCCCTGTGATGGCTTGACAACCCTTGGCTCCCAATATCAGGCCCCAAAACCAGCAAAAGCTCCACTGTGCCATATTCATAACATCCAGCTATTTAAGGCCCATTCGCCGCTGCCGCCACTGCATGGCTCTTCCATTATATATGAAAGTGGCTTTCAACTGCATGTCTTTGAGAGAGGGATGCGAATTTAGCTGAGAGATGAAACACAAGGCATCAACACGTATTAAGTTCAGATTTTGCTTTAAACCAACCTTTTTTATATATATAAAAAGCACCATAATTGAAAATTGAATTTTAAATATTGATTTAACTTCATTGCTGTTGTCTGAAAGAGCCAAGACACCAAAACGAAATTTGCTCAACATAAAAAATACAAGCCCTGCATCACCTGGCAAAAAAGTCTCTATTCAGAATTTTACACACGGATCTGCCACCTATGAGGGGTCACGTAATACTATCAGAATAAGGAATTATGTTCTCGGGATTTATGTGGGAAAGGCAGAGGAGAAGATGGCACAGAAAGTCATCTCCTATCATTGCAGAGAACACACTTCAGGCTTCTCTGCAAACATATGGAGGCTGCCAGATACTAATAATTCTATCTTCATTCTGACTGTTTGGGGTCTCTCCTAGAGCCGCTGCTCTTATTTTTTAATTGGAAATGACGGGGTATGTGATCTGAAGTCCCACACCAACAAACAAAGCCAAGAACCCCCTACTCTTGCTCCTATCCCATGAAAGCAAATATTCCAGAGAAGCAACAGTTTGCTTTATTTAGTATTACAATGATTTATGCTTTACTTTACAATCAAGCTACTTCCAAGCAGGGTTAGAAACTCAAGATATATAAGCTACGCACCAAATGGCTCCTTATACCATAGTTACAGTCACCAAAACGGCGTGCCTAGTTGCCATTTTGGGGCCAGATGGCTCAAAAGTCGTATTTTTCAATACGACTTTTTGGTTCTTGAAATTCATTCTGATTACACAGATAAAATATCATGGGTAGAATTCTACAGGATGTGTCGCAAGTGTGTGAAAACAGTCCAGATCCAAGGATCCCCATGCACGCACCTCCAGGTGGTAGAACTCTCAGGCGCCATCTTGATGCCCCATCTTCACTTGGTTGCAAGTGGCCAATGCTGCAGTTGGTGAATTTTGAAAGCTGCCACCAAGCTCACAGACCAAAGTCAGGCCAGGACTAACTTCCACATGGACCCAAATGGCTCTCTAATAAAAGGATGAGCATATTTTTTCCCATTTGGAAGAAGTGAAAAAACCTTCTGTTTTTTCTACTACAGGGAACCAGGCAGAGGGCCTTCTCGGTAGTGGCTCCCGCCCTGTGGAACGCCCTCCCATCAGAGGTCAAGGGAATAAACAACTACCTGACATTCAGAAAATACCTGAAGGCAGCCCTGTTTAGGGAAGTTTTTAAACTGTGATATTTTAAATGTATTTTAATATTTGATGGAAGCCGCCCAGAGTGGCTGGGGAGACCCAGCCAGATGGGCGGGGTACAAATAAATTATTATTATTATTATTATTATTATTATTATTATTATTATTATTAGACAGTATTTTGAGACTAGATCACTGAGGGCACGTATCTGCATTGGTGCTTTAAAAGTGGCTTAAGCTTTAGAAATTATTATTACTGAGGGTGCTGTTGAGATGCTGTGGCATTGTTATGGGGGGGGCACCTGAAAACACTGTGGAGGTGGGGAATTTTATTATTTTAATAAAATAATCCCTCTCCCCAAACTTAAAAAAAAAAAACTTTAAAAAAAGCCCAGGTCATTAAAGTTCAGTCTATTTCAAGAGCAAAGGGCAGGCAGCTTCAGCATCTTGCCTGCCTGCTGAATTCCAACCTCCCGTATGGAGATTACTCTTTACATAATGAGTGATGTATATCCTTCAAAATCGCAGCAAGGCCCATTTATCCCTTCCATAGAGGAGAGCCTGCAGCACGTTTCTGTCCTCAGATGACCCGGCTCATGTCAATAACCTCTTTTTTTAAGCCACTGTTACTTACACTGGAAGGAAAGCTTCCCCCAGTCCCCACCCTCCATTACCTCTTCACCAACAGCCCAAGAGTTAACTAAGCCACTCCACTCAGCGCAACAGGACGAGAGCCATTTTTCGACCTAGGAGATCCATTTACAGCCAGAACTCCACCTATCATTTCTACACCTCCTCGGGTGAAACTGATGTGATAAACCCATTTGCCCCAGCTGATTCCTAAGTTATTCCTTTTTAGACACTACTTGTGCCACAGAGATCAGCGCACTTTCAAGATGTGGTACTAGCATGGACAGGAGACGGCCAAATTTCAGAAGCTGCCGCCATCGAGCTCAGGGTTGTCAGGGATGGAGACCAGGATCTTTCCTGGCCATATCTGGAGATGCCACCAGGGACAGAAACTTCTGCATGCAAAGGGCCCTTCCACAAACGTCTGGGTGCCTCTACGTTTAAAGGCTATGCAGACAAGAGGATTTAAGTGCCTCCGAGCCAAGGCAGTGCAAATATGAGAAAACCTGCCAAAATATTCTCATCTCTGAAGCTATTAAAGCAGGCTGGGGTAGGGAGGAAGCTCTAATGGGGAAGAGCTGATACAACTCAATAACCAAGATCATTTAGCTCCTCTTGATGATTCCTGTGCATCTTTGTAGGAGAGGATGTTGAAGAAGGCAATAAATTTGATAAAGGATGGAGTGGCAGCATGTACCCAAAGGGAAGAAACTGGGCCAGTTTCCATTAAGCTTACAGAGAAGAATTGCCAATAAGGGCAACTAACTCCCCAGTGTCGAAAACCCTCTCATACAGAGGCAAGTCCAGAAAAAGACTAATGTCCATGCGCTCCAACTGCAGCAGATTCAGGCTGGGTCCCTGGAAAGGCTTTGGTAATGCAGCGAGTCCTCCAGAGGTACTGCAGAAGTTCCCTCCATGGCTTCTTGCTTCTTCAAAGAACACACCAGATCGGTGTTCAAAAAATGGTTTAAGGGTCAGGCTATGCCCAAGATTCAACAAATAGTTCTGAGTTGCAAACTCAACAGCCACAGGCTCAGGGCATGAAACACAGGAAGGATGTTCACCCTTTCCTCATTAAAATCCACACACAGAGAAACTGTGTTTGGTATATGCATATCCTACCCAATAGCAACGTGGGGGTGGGGGACTTGTTATGGTGACCATGGGGTGGGAGCAAATGGTCAAATCCACTGATCTCCTCCCCACAAGCGGTGCCATTTGTGTTTTGTCTTAACAAGACGCTAATATCCAACATCAAAGACATGGACTGTTTGCTCCACACAGCCAGCAACAACAGCAACCATTCCCGGGAGCAGCCTTGACCCAAAAGGAAGAAATCCAGATGCACAAACTGCACAATCCACCCAAGATCAGGCAGGCAGCCAGCCAGGGGACCCATGGGGTCTATAGGCCATGCATTGCCTGTGAGCCCATTCCAGTGTTTAAAACAATACGGGAGAAAGCACACAATGTCTAACTTCACCTGGCAAAGTGGAGCCATGTTCTCCCTCCACCATTGGAGGCAGTACAGCTGGGAATCACAACCGGCGAGAGTGCAGATCCATTCAGGTCCTACTCGCAAGATTTCCATTGGCATCTGGTTGGCCACTGTGAGAAAACGATGCTACAAGATAGGGCATTGACCAGATCAAGCTGCTGGGCTTTGAACTGTTGCAACTTGAGCACTTATTCCAGCAAAGGGATATGGGTATCTTTTGGAAAGCGTCCTGGATACCCAACACTAAGGGAAAGTTGCAAGAATATTTCAGCACTTCCAGAAAATGCGGAGCACTATTCTGTAATGGCATATTAACTGCTGTGCCATGTCAGCATCGCTAACTGAAGGGATTCAAGATGTGCTCATCAATGTTGTATTATGCTGCATCTTTTAAGTGAATGATGGCGTATGAAACTGGCAGGCAGGATAAGTGTGCGTGGCATAAACGGAACCCTGGGAAAGGGCAAGCCTGAAACGATTTAGGAAAGACAATCTTGGGTACTTCTTGGGAGTTTATGTCATTGAACTGGAAGTAAAGATGTTGTCTTGGCTTCCTTTCTTTGCGGAGCAACAAGGTTAAGGACTCCACGCAGTCCAAAACCGAGACATCTGGTGATGCAACTGCCCAGGACCTCAAGACCAACCACAGATTCCATAGGCTTCCCCTATCCTAAACCAGATTCCTATACACTTATACCTCAGGAGTTCATGCATTGCTATAAGGAAAGTACTGTGTCTACTTCTGGGCACCACAATTTAAGAAGGATGTTGACAAGCTGGAACGTGTGCAGAGGAGGGCAAACAAGATGATCTAGGGTCTGGAAACAAAGCCTTATGAGGAACAGTTGAGAGAGTTGGGTATTCTTAGCCTGGTTAAGGGGAGACTGAGAGGACATATGACAGCCATCTTCAAGTATCTGAAGGGCTGTCACATGGAAGATGGAGCAAGCTCTGGAGGCTACGACCCCAATCAATGGATTCAAGTTACAGTCCTACCTCGTGTTGCGTCCGTTCGAGATACGCACCTCCAAGACCCAGAAGTCCTCCATGGAGCACGCGCAACGCACATGTGCGCAGAAGCACAAAAACCCGTGAACTTCCGGGGTTTTGTTGTTGTTGTTGTTCGTTCATGTTATGTGCGTCCGGGTTACGTGGCACAACCCGGAACGGATCGTGTACGTAACACGGGGTACCACTGTACAAGAAAGGAGATTCCAACAGTATGAGCTTCTCGAGAGTGCAATGGACTCTCTTGGAGGTTGTGGACTCTCCTTCCTTGGAGCGCTTTAAGCAGAGGTTGGTTGGCCAATTGTAATGGATGCCTCAGTTGAGATTCCTGTATTGCTGGGGGTCGGACTAGATGACCCTTGGGGTTCCTTCCAACTCTACAATTCTATAAAATCAGGAAAGCAATGGATAATGCCCGGCACCATCTACTCGTTTAACTTCACTCCACGACTGAGCTGTATTCCGGTACTTTAAATAAACAAACCTAATACAACCCTTCAGTTTGTCCCCTTTTTCCAGGTCTGTGCACTGCCATCTTTTTCCATCTTCCTTTCCCATATTCCAAACCCACCACTTATCGTTCCCACTGTTTCTCTTCCCACATTCTTGCCCTCTCCAGGGTGTTTGAAGTGCGACCCTCTTCCCCTTTCCATCAAGCCACATCTCTCCTCGAAACAAAACACTTGATTCCTCTTGCAAAACAGTTCCTGTCTCCATTGCTTCGCTTACCCTGTACTCATGCAATCTCCCTCATTCCCTTGGCTTCTCCACAAAGATCAGGGGCAGCGACGCTCCACTGCGATGCTAAGCAACTGTGAAGCTATTAGCATCACCTCATGCAAGCTACTGGGAATAGAAAGCTTAGCTATGATGAGATGCAAAGAGGTCCATGGGAACGTGTGCAAAGGAGGGCAACCAAGATGATCAAGGGTCTGGAAACCAAGCCTTATGAGGAACAGTTGAGAGAGTTGGGTATTCTTAGCCTGGTTAAGGGGAGACTGAGAGGACATATGACAGCCATCTTCAAGTATCTGAAGGGTTGTCACATGGAAGATGGAGCAAGCTCTGGAGGCTACGACCCCAATCAATGGATTCAAGTTTCAGTCCTACCTCGTGTTGCGTACGTTCGAGATACACACCTCCAAGACCCAGAAGTCCTCCATGGAGCACGCGCAACGCACATGTGCGCAATAGCACAAAAACCCGTTAACTTCCGGGGTTTTGTTGTTGTTGTTGTTGTTCGTTCATGTTATGTGCGTCCGGGTTACGTGGCACAACCCGGAACGGATCGTGTACGTAACACGGGGTACCACTGTACAAGAAAGGAGATTCCAACAGTATGAGCTTCTCGAGAGTGCAATGGACTCTCTTGGAGGTTGTGGACTCTCCTTCCTTGGAGCGCTTTAAGCAGAGGTTGGTTGGCCAATTGTAATGGATGCCTCAGTTGAGATTCCTGTATTGCTGGGGGTCGGACTAGATGACCCTTGGGGTTCCTTCCAACTCTACAATTCTATAAAATCAGGAAAGCAATGGATAATGCCCGGCACCATCTACTCGTTTAACTTCACTCCACGACTGAGCTGTATTCCGGTACTTTAAATAAACAAACCTAATACAACCCTTCAGTTTGTCCCCTTTTTCCAGGTCTGTGCACTGCCATCTTTTTTCGTCTTCCTTTCCCATATTCCAAACCAACCACTTATCGTTCCCACTGTTTCTCTTCCCACATTCTTGCCCTCTCCAGGGTGTTTGAAGTGCGACCCTCTTCCCCTTTCCATCAAGCCACATCTCTCCTCGAAACAAAACACTTGATTCCTCTTGCAAAACAGTTCCTGTCTCCATTGCTTCGCTTACCCTGTACTCATGCAATCTCCCTCATTCCCTTGGCTTCTCCGCAAAGATCAGGGGCAGCGACGCTCCACTGCGATGCTAAGCAACTGTGAAGCTATTAGCATCACCTCATGCAAGCTACTGGGAATAGAAAGCTTAGCTATGATGAGATGCAAAGAGGTCCATGGGAAACCAAAGTCATCACTCGAAGGCATGATGGCTGAAACAGAGAGGGGAGCTTCCTAAAGAGCTGCCCTCTGCTCCGGGCAGTCTGGGTTATGGACTTTAATACCTGCAAACATCAGGCACTTCAGGGAAGGCTGCATCTCTGAGCCAAGGCAGGCCAGGGAGTCCCCAAACCAGGCCAGCCACCAGGTGGATGGGATGGGACCATGGTCTTAACAGTATTCCTCCACGTTGGAATTTCTCCACTTTGCCTCAAAATATGTTAGGCTATTGTTCAGCTGCCTGGAGTCTGCAAGGCAGGCTGAAATGTCCAAGTTATAACTATGGGGGATCTCTTTCCTTAAAGAACTCTGTGTGTTTGATAGAGTATAGTGTATAGATATTATAAACTCAATTCAGGATATAATAATAGACCCTAAGAGATTCTCAAGTATATTTTTCACTTTAAATGAGGTTAGTGCTTACAGAAGAGTGTTTACTATAACCAAGATATAAAAATGCCTCTCCCCCCCCCCCAATTTATATTTTGTTTCCCTCTGGAGGCAATCAGCAGTTCAGATGAAAATTTCCATGGCATCTTGTAACCTTGGGCAGCCAAAAATGGCATGCACTGAGAAGAAAAAAATTGCCTATTGGAAACTCCTTATAGACTTTTTGCTTGAAAAAGTAAATGAACTTGTGATATCTGGGTTTGAAGATTAAAGAATTGGTTTCTAGAAAGTAGAATTTTTGGGTGTTAATCCTGGAGCGGATGTTTTGAACAATTTTCTATGTATAGCTGACAGAAGAAGAATCTGAAATTCTCTTATTTTCCTTTCCTTTCCTTTTTCTTCTTTCTGATTGTTTCTTTCTTTCTTTCTCTTTTATTCCTTTCAGTTTGTGCATTTATTTAGATTAGTTTTTTATCTTTGATAGAAAGATATTGGATACTAACCTGTGTATTTTTTAAAAAACGTCAATAAAATCTATTCAAAACAAAAATGTCATGAAACTTAATACAATTGGTGCACACCAATTCCATCTTCAAAACAGTATTTCTAGTATCATAGTATAGAAGACTTAAAATGTGCTGAACTGTGGAAACTTGGGCTCCATTCTTCTTTAGCATAGAGCATGAAACCCTAAATTAATGCCAACAAAAAAGAATCTTTGCTGATTGATGCTAAAACCTACACGCGCATCAAGAGGGAGATAAGTGCCATGTCAGCTTGAGTGTGCCTTTTAAGGAACCCAATTAATTATCCACCTATTTCCCAGAATATTGGCACCGATCTACACAGCTAGCCCCACAAAGGACTAAGGGGGAGTTGCCAGAGATTCTAGTCTGTCAACAATGAAACAAATCATTTCGCCCAAGGAGACAGAGGTGAGAAGTTTACTGCTGATTTTTTAAAAAAAATGCCTCAGACTCCTGGAAAAAGTGATGGTTCTTTCCGCTCTATCTGTCTGCTCACTAATGCACTAGGAGATAAAATGGTTTAATGAAGTCTGTCTGAGTGCTGAGATTTCTTCTTGTTAATCAAGAGAAGGAAAGGCATCCAAGGCCAAGCATTTTGTTTTGTTTCAACTCATTTCTAGATCTGAAGATTCCCAGGCGCCCAATTAACGATTCTTTATATATAAACTCCCAATTTCCTTTCTTTGACAAAAAGACAGGGAGGGAAGGATATTCCATTAGCATTTTTTAAAACTCTGTTTGCCAAAGCGAGTATCAGCTTAAGAGAATGTCTCCTATGTTATTCTGGAAAGCATAAAGACTCTTACCTTTTTATACGACCAAACTATTAAGATCTTATAAAAAGGCAGGAAGCCGTTAGGTAACATGCCAAGCTCATTATACTAGAAGCAGGACTTGCAATTTCCAAGTGGTAATTATCAGTTATCATTCATGGCACTTGTGGGGGGAAATTGAAAACTATCAAGTTATACTAAGTTAAACACCTAGCTGGGTCTTGAGCTGCTTTTTTGCTGCCGATACACCCTCAAATGTTGCATTATTTTAGAACTTTCCTTGCTGAAAGCCATTTCATGGAAGAGACCGCAAGGATCATCTAGATTCTAGTCCAACCCCCTCCAATGCAGGAATATGCAGCTGTCCGATACAGAGATTGAACCTGCAACCATAGTGCTATCAGCACCATGTTCTAGAGATAACAGCAGAGAATGAAACTCTTTCATAAGAACATAGGACCAGTCCTGCTGGAGCAGATCAATCGTTTACCCAGGCCACCATCCAATTCCTCACAACAGTCAGCAATCTGAAGAAGAGCCGTAGCATCTCCTGGTATGGCTGGCAGAGTTCCTTGTCTGAAACCCTGCAGAGCTGTTGCATGCAGCATAGACAGTACAGAATTAGGTGGACCAACAGTCTGACTCAGTATGGAGGCAGCTTCCTATACAGTATCCACATTGTGGTGGTGGAACACTAGGGGGAGCCAGAGAGACGCTCAGCAATGCTCCGCCTCCTCCTCTCCTTGACTGTGTTCCGCTGCTCTCTCACAGGTCTGGTACCCGCAAGCTCAGCAGCAGAGCATGTGCCTTGTATGCAGAAGGTCCCAGGTTCAATCCCCGGCATCTCCAGGAAGGGCTGGGAGAAGCCCCCACCTTGCAGAGCCGCTGCCCGTCAAGAGTGCAGACGATGCCAACCTAGACTACTCATCTGCCTCTGTATATGACTATGTTCCTAAGTTGCTCCCAGAAAGCCCACAAACTGTCCAGATGCAGAGTAAGGTGTAGATCAAGGGTAGGCAACCTAAGGCCCGTGGGCCGGATGCGGCCAAATTGCCTTCTCAATCCGGCCCACGGACGGTCTGGGAATCAGCATGTTTTTACATGAGTAGAATGTGTGCTTTTATTTAAAATGCATCTCTGGGTTATTTGTGGGGCATAGGAATTCGTTCATTCCCCCTCCCCAAATATAGTCCGGCCCACCACATGGTCTGAGGCAGTGTTTTTCAACCACTGTTCCGCGGCACACTAGTGTGCCGTGAGATGTTGCCTGGTGTGCCGTGGGAAAAATTTGTTTATTTGATTCCTATTCAAGAGAATTACTTTATATATAGTCAATATAGGCACAGAGTTAATTTTTTTAACATTTTCTAATGGTGGTGTGCCTCGTTATTTTTTTCATGAAACAAGTGTGCCTTTGCCCAAAAAGGTTGAAAAACACTGGTCTGAGGGACGGTGGACAGGCCCACGGCTGAAAAAGGTTGCTGACCCCTGGTGTAGATCATCAATAAAAAACACACGTGTCAGTGAAGTTAGCTCTTTATTCAAAGTAAACAATAGAGTTCAAGTCTAGTGATCTCAGCAACTCTTCCCAGAAGGTCTTGCCCCAGAGAAGCAGTTGTGAGGACTGAAGGTCCCTGCTTTCCCACAGCTGCCTAAGTCCCCTCGTCTCTGGTGTTTGTTCCAAGCAATCGGAGACTGTGTCTGCGCACAACCCATCTCTCCTCTGCTCTTTTCATTTCTCAGCATGTTCTGGAGACCGGGGGGAGGGGAGCTGGATGCAGCAGGAGGTGTAGGCTCCCTGAACTCTTCAGCAGTTGGGCTCATCTCTGTCTCCTGCCGCCCTCCTCTCCAGCCTCTGCTTCCATCTCTCATTCTGGAATGCTCTCTGCCACAGACACTGAACCCTGTTGCCTCTTCAGCTTCCAGCAACCTCCTACTTCTGAGTCTTCTTCCCTTGGGGGTCCACCAGCTGGTTCCTCCCACCACTCCTCTGAATCCAGCCAGTCCATGACACAAACAAAACAAAAGGGCAGTAGCTCTTTCCTCCCACTGGTGTCCCCCCCCCCAAAAAAAACCTGGTGCACTCTTGCATATGAAGGCTCCACTGAGCTATCACTGGTAATACCTGCTGATGGACCTATCCTTCCAGCAGGGCAAACTAAGAATGAAGACCCGCAGAGAGCAGTCCTTTCTAAGCAACGGCAGCTATGCCAAAGAGGGAGATGCTTCCTACTCTAGTCTATCGGCAGCACCTTGGAAAAAATTAGGGACTTGTTGACAGGCCTGCCAGCCGGCACAATGACAGCCAAATATGAGTACAAAGAGCACCATTAGCAAACGCCTCAAATGCAAGTGGATGCACTCACCTCTCAAGGAGACAGAGACGGAGGCAGGCAGGCTGGCTGGCCGGCCTGAAAACCTTAATCCACCTTGACAGCCCTCCAGCACTAAAGAGCTTCTGCTGCACAATGCAGGTACTTGTATGGCAACTAAACAAAGGGCTCCCAGAGGTTAAGGGGTGCTCAACAAAAAGAGGCCTGCTTTGCAAGGTTTGCTTGTTTGCAGCAGGCCTATCAACAAGCAGAAACCTTGTGTCTCTGCAGGCAAGTCCTCCAGCTATGGAATTAAGACATGCTTAGATGAAGCCATACCCACAACTGAAAGACCTTCATTGCAGAAAAAGACTTAGAAAAAGAAATAGCACACATATTGAGGGGTTAGGGGTTGGAAAGTTGTTTATCAGCAGCTGTTCACCATGCCTATCATTCAGGTGCTCCCATGCTTCTTCTGTAATGTTTGCAAGCAAAACTAAGTGGGAAAATTATCTGATTATCATTCCAGCTCAACATCATTTGCTTCTGCCTTTTGGATCAGCAACAGGGAGGAAGGAGAATTTAAGATGGCCCTTTGAGAGTCCCAGGTCCTATGGGTCTTACGTTTGCCATGTGCTTTACTTTAACATATGTATATATACACACACAATTTACAAATGGCCCAGACTGTAATTGTGTGTTTCAATTCTGCAGGAGTGCAGAACACGGTGTCAGATGCAGATTTCATCTTCATGACAATGTCAGCTTACAACTTATGTTCAAGGAGGTTTCTATCCCTCTTTATGATTGAACAAAGCATGTGGGGTAACGCTTGCTGAAGTCTAGGAAGCCCCAGAGGTTAGGGCTGTAGCTTAGTGGTAGAGCATCTGCCTTGCAGGTTCAATCCTCAACAGCATCTTCAGGCAGGTTTGGGAAAGACTCCTGATCTGAAACCCTGGAGAGCCACTGGCAGTCGGTGTAAACAGAACTGAGCTAGATTGGCCTAATTCAGTAAAATTAGCTTCCCATGGTCCTAAGTGCCTTTAACTTTGAGCTACCATGGATGCAAACCTATATAAAATCTACAGGGTTTGAGGACAGCCTTAAGGCCCGTTTGTTTGTTTGTTTGTTTGTGGACCAAACTTTGTCAAAATGAAATCCAGGGCAGTGCACAAGGGGCACGAATAAAAGCATTCATGCCAGATACGAATGCAATCAAACAGTAAAGCAAGGCTTGGCTAACGTGTGACCAGTCAAATGTTGCTGGACCAGAAAAACTCCCATTAGCTGCAGCCAGCACTGCCAATGGTCAGGGATGATGGGAGCTGTGGTCCAACATCATCAATATTCATAATGACTTAGCAAAACAAGGCAGTAACAGAACTTCAAAATGTAAGGCAAACAAAATAGACATTTAAAATGCCAGGGAAGATAAAACAGTTTAAACCTGGTGCTGAGAAGCCTGTAATGTATAAAAGAGTGTGTGTGTGTGTGTGTATTATTATTAAAATTTTATATGCCGCCCTTCATCAAAAGATCTCAAGGGTGGTTCACAGAATAAAATACAAGATAAAACACAAGTAAATAGTTAAACCAAAACAGCAAAACAATAGCCCCACCTTCCCACAGACACATTTAAAAGGCTGTAGAATATTAATCAGCAGGAGGCCTGCTTGAAGAGGACAGGCGACCCTCTCCAAGGATAGGTCCTTATGCCGTGTCCCTAGGACTATAAATCAGGATTTTGCAAGTTAGCTTGGTTTGCATTTTTTATGCCTGCCACAATTTACTATTCTTGCTGGGAAATTTTATTTATTTAAGTGCAGAGCGCACACCACCCTGGCGAAAACTTGCAGACTTTTTCTGAGCACGTGAAACTCTTCAAAACCAGGAGTTTTCAACACGTCAAAGGACAGACCAGAATCCCCACGCAAGGCACCCACCTCCCCCAACAAGGGCTTATTGTGAAAAGAAATATGTTTTTTCATTTAATGCAGCTGTAGTTTTAAGCCCATAGGGAGAAGCTTTTGACAGAGCTACAGCTGGAAACGCTATTGTTTCCTCGTGCCACCGAGGCTCAGACCAATTTCCTCTGTTCCAGATGCCTGGGAAGGCACCCCTTCCGCTTCCTACTAGGGCTTTTATTAATGACCCTGAAATACTTTGACTCTGTCCTTTTAAAGTGCTCCACCCCTAGAGCCAGGCTTCCTCAACCTGGCGCCCTCGGGATGCTTCGGACTACAGCTCCAATCGACCCCAGTCAGTACGAAATGGAAACACCTGGAGAGGATGAGGTTGGCCATCCCCAGTACAAACCTTGTGTCCCCCTTCGCTGCAGGAAACCTGCCCGTATTGTTTCCAGAACACACACATGGCTGCTTTGGTAGCTGTCACAAGCAGATTTTAAAATTATTTCTACAATGTGGTTTTGAATATTGTGTGTTTCCAGGAAAGTCAGCACACACACACAAATTTTTAAGATAAATGAGGCTTTCAAAGAGCACTCTCATCAAGATGCAGTATGAACTTCCTGACTGGCACTAGACAACAAAGCAAACCTGTCCAAGCCAAAAGGGGGTAGGTGTATTTCACATTTTAGGTTCTGTGAAACAACCAGCAAAATGTTTTCGTGAACAAGCCAGTTGCAAGCAGTACAGCCTGGAAATTGCTTCTAGAAATGGCATGCTATAGCACCTAGAAATCTGATGTTTTTACACAGCCCTGTGTGAAGCTGGCATGTTTCCCACCCCCCCTCCAATAAAGCTGGCACAGAAGAATTTGGAAAAAGAAAAGCCCTGAGTTCAGGGTTTTGTTTGACACCTAAACAAAAACCATGAAAGGAGAAAAAGCTGAATGGAAATGAACTTTTAACTTACTTGACTTGCTATAAAAAAAATTAGCTGGCTGTGCCACCCCTAAAGCTTCATGTTGTCAGCTAGCCATTCACATGGACACAGTACCAGCTGTTTAGAGCCTATGTAAATCCCCCACTCACCCAAAAGAGTTCAGCAAGAATGAGCACTTTTGTCCTTCCTCCACATTCCAGGGCCAGAGTAACCTCACCTCAACCACCTCCTCTCTAGAAAAGGAGATTCTGCTACAAAAATGGCTTATCTGGAGGTCCCCAAGCAAGCAGTCCTCAACCTCCTCTAAGTTTCTTCTTCCTCTACTACTTCCTATCAAGGCAAAAGCACTCAAGTCTTTCTTTGGGTATAGATATTCCAGTAAATATTTCACTGCACCAAGAACCAGCTGCTAAGTTTGCATTCTGCAGATCAATGCAACCTTCCCAAAACATGAAGAGACTTGATAAAAGAGGAATTAATGCTTTGGTGTTGGCTGTTGTCTTCCCTTGTTTTTCTTTTCACTTTCTGATAAGGATATTCTCTAGGGAAGAGAAACTAACGGGGATTTTCCTCTCTTTTTACAGAAACAAAACAACACACACACACACACACACACACCCCTTGATGTTAATAAAGCACTTTCATTCTGTTCCGTAGATAGCCTGCTAAGCCACGGACCAAAAAGGGGTGGCCAGCAGCTGTTCCCATCCCATCAGCTGCTTTCCTTTAATAGTACAGGCATCAAAAAGGAAAGCAGCTTCCATTGAACTAAAAGCAAAGCCAGGGAATAGCGTATTAGCCAAAAGCCATTTCCGTAATGGGACTACGGTTTTTATCATCAATCAGAGGGACCCAGATTAAACTTCTGCCTCCTCTCATTCCGCCCTCCCTGGATGTGGCTGGAATAGAAAAACAGCAGCAGACTCCGTATTTTAGGAGTGTCCAGGAAAGTGGCCCTGCCCAACAAGATTTCAGGGGCTTTTGGCATGGTGGTGTGAACACACACACACACACACACACATGGTGCTCCTTTTCAATTCAGCATGGTCAACTAGAACAGCTGCGCTAAGCAGATGGAGGGGGTTCACATGGGCCCTCCTCTGTTTTCAAAAGGGATTATTTGCAAGGAGCAAAAGCTCTGATCCACTCCTTTGCATGTGAAATAAAACCGGAAAATCTCATCACAAGGTGCACGGACGTACCTGCCACTCATGCTACCCTGCCAGCTTTCGATTGCCAGGAATCCGAGTTCGAAGTTACAAGTTATGGATAGCTCAGTCGGTGCAGCAGGAAACTCTTGATCTCAGGGTTGTGGGTTCAAGCCCCATATTGGGCAGAAGATTCCTACATTGCAGGGAGTTGGACTAGATGACCCTATGAACTCATTCCCCCACAGAGGTGTGTCTGACACCTGCATTATACAGTTTTCATTGTATGCTGAAGATGCACCTATTTACCCTAGCCTTTGACACTTCAGACACATATTCTAAGCGCCCAGCCTATTCTTGTGACTGCAGTTTGCTTTAAACTGTTTTTAGTGCTGTACTTCACACTGTAAAACAACATCAAACCTGGCGTCAAGTGAAATACATTCAACACACAAAACGTAACCGGCTGTGCATTCACATAAAAAATGCTCTGCTGTATTTTTCACAATATCAAATATTTCTTTTGTACATGATCAACACATAAAGTTCAACAATGTAAACAGAAGTCCCAATAGATCAATTCATTCATAAAGTCCAAATATTTACTAGTTTCTGTTCCATGTAATGCCTTGTTTATAATTTTGATATACTACATACAGTATGTACACCTATGGTACAATTGTTTATATTATTCTTATTTGTCAAATATGTTGAAATACAACATTGTATTCATTTATACTATTTAGAACATGTACAACTGATGAAGCCCAGGAGGGCGAAACAAGGCTTTATTCAGGAAATCCTTGTCAAGATTCTGTGGAACTGTAGCAAGCTCCCATTTGGATTTTATGAATATATGAAGACATACGTGGAACAGAAATTAGCAAATATTTGGACTTTATGAATGAACTGATCTATTGGGACTTCTGTTTACGTTGTTGAACTTTTAAGTGTTGATCATGTACAAAAGAAATATTTGATATTGTGAAAAGTACAGAAGAGGATTGCTTATGTGAATGCACAGCCGGTTACGTTTCGTGTGTTGGTTGAATGTACTTCACACTGTTGCAAACCGCCCTAGAATATTTCCTGCTTGGCAGGGGGTTGGACTGGATGGCCCTTGTGGTCTCTTCCAACTCTATGATTCTATGTTTAAGGTGAAGGATGGGTCATTAGCTAAATGAAACCTCCATGTCCAGAGGCAGCATACCTTTGAGTACCAGTTCCTCAAGGACAGACAGTGGGGAAGAGCAGTTGCCTTCTTCATTTGGCCTGTGGGCTGGTCACTGTGGGGAGCAGGAAGCTGCAATTGACAGAAGGCTCCTGCCCTGTTCTTCTGACACTTTAGGTATATGTTTTTAGGATCCACCTTGCTTCTACAATTGCAAGTTGTTGACGGATCCCTGACATGGTGCCAACATTTGGGGAGAAAACTAAAATGGGCTTCACCCACTCAGAGGTCTCCTATGTGCCCCCAGACACTTTTGCACAGACCAAGGAGGTATAATGAAAAGAGTTGTGGTTCTTGCTTTTTTTCTGCGTACGTTTTGTTTTAATTCCTTCTTTAGCTAGCGAAGGGGTGGAGGAATGAGGAGGCTCCAAATAGTCACACAATCTTGATTCTTAAGAGAGGATCCTGTGAGGATTTTCAATGAGCTAAATCCTAGATCTGGGCAGGGGAGCCCTCCCTTCTCTCAAAGGGGCTGTAGACGTCAAGTGTGCAGGTGAGCGTTGCTCCTCTTGCAGCGAAGGCTCTCACCAGCATGTTGCTTTGGCGTCTCCCCGCTCATTCAAGAGACAGCAATCCTTAAAAGGATTGCTCTGTGCATTATGGCTACTTACTAATTATATTCACTAAGTTCTATGTCAGAAATAGGCCAGTTTCACTGAAAAACCTGGGGGGGGGGCGTTTACATGGGGCTGCACTTTGCACTGACTGATTGAGAAGGGCTACAAAACGTTTTAAAACCACTGGACATTCACACAGGGGCAGATCTACTATGAAACTAATGAAGCTTAAACTTCAAGGCCTCTTATCCTGGAGGGGCCCCACAAGCCACATCATTCTAGCAGACCCAATTTGAGTCTCACAACAAAAAACGGATTTGTTGTTGTTGTATGTATTTCAACAATACCAAATAAATTTAAAAAATTTAAAAAATGTCCAGTAGCACCTTAGAGACCAACATGCACACGAAAGCTTATACCCAGAACAAACTTACGGTAGTTGGTCTCTAAGGTGCTATTGGGCACTTTTTAATTTTTATTTATTTATTTAGACTACGTCAGACCAACACGGCTACCTACTAGAATCAACAATACCAAAGTTTGACAGTCAGTAGCACAGGTGTTGTAAAGGAGGTGTGTTGTGGTAAACTGGCTGTTCTGCTGCGGCTAATGTAAACCCCCCCCCCTTTAACAGAGGTCAAAATCCTAGAGGAATAACAGTGAGTTCATGAAAGTACTTAAGTGGATACCAAAAACGCAAACTCACATAAAATTTGTGGTGACCTGTCAAGGAACAACCCCACTGAAGCAGTTAACTTCTCTTTGAAAGCCTCATTGCAGCTGTTAACCACAGGGCCCCATGATGCAATGAAACTCCTGCTGACAATTCCCCACAATGCTGTTTCCTTATGCTACTCTCTGCAGGTATAATGATGCATCATCACAGTCAGGACAACATATTCCAGCTATGCGCACAAAAATTAGTCATCTGGGGAGTTGCAGCTTTCACTTAGAAATCAAGTTTCTAGTCCCTCAGGCTTCAAAGCACCAGGGCCAACACTTGGTGATATTTCAGGTGACAGCAGGGTTGGCTGAGTAGTTTCCAGTAAAGTCAAGGGCTTCAGCAACTTGCAGAATTATCACAGGCAATTCTGCATAACAAGCCATTTGTGGTACCTTCTGGGGTGGGATTCTGCACAGCAGATATTGCAGTGGATGGATTTGGTTAAACAGCAACAACTACTGGTACATACGCAACATTTTATAGAACAGCAGAAGCGAAATACGGCTTTTTCATCAGTCTCTCCTCTTTGATGGAGGTGTTAAGTGTGGCTGCCCTGTGATCTGCAAGAGGACCCAGTTCTACCAGGACGGTTTCTCCTAATTAGGTTCCATGTGGACTCGCTCAGCAACATTTTCATTTCCGGCAAGCAATGCCTGCAAGAGGCATCATTAACAGATGTGCTGTGCCCTATCTGGCTCTTCTGCCTTGCTTCAAACATATGTAGCACAGATGTCCCTCCTATCTATACTGCACCAAGGTGACAAAACTATTAACTGTGCAAATAAATTTCTACACCCAGAACCAAAGCAAGCAAACCGCTTAACACAAACATGGATTTGCTTCCGATACTGCTCAGGGGGCCCTTAGGTAGAACAGATCCAAAGTGACAGAAAGCCCCAAAGACAACTCAAGGCAAACGAACCCTGAAAGGGTGAGGTAATGGCATATTTCATTGGCAAAGATTACCCCAAGGGACTCCTACATATGCCAAGTCAGCACTTGAAATGCTGTAGCAAAATGACCTCATCTTTGTCTACTCCTGCAATGGCCAGATGAGCCCCAAAATGCTGCACTGCTAAGTCTCCAGTTCCAGTACTCTCTGGTCTTTGCCTACTGAAATTTGAGTGGTTCTGCACCAATTGCACGTACAGTTCAGCTACCTATAAGGGTAGCTTCTAGGTGACCTATAAGGGAGCTTCGATTAGTGGGCCAGGTTCAAGGGTTTTGCACTAATTTACAAGCCCCTTAAAAGGGGTCCAGAATATCTTAGGGACCCCTTTGTTCCCAGCTTGATCACTGAGATATTTGGCGACCCCCTCATGGACCAGATACACGGCTTGTAGTCACTAGACGCTGTGCAGTCAGTGTGATGGACATCCCACCTAACTGAGATTAGACAGGCCCACTCCTTGCCAAACTTCAGACCCATGACTAAGACTTCCTTGTTCCAGCAGGAAATTTATGGTGTATTTTTTAATATTTCATTACCCCATTTTACTGTGGGTCGCCTTGACTGTACACCTCTCAGAAAATGGGAATAATTAAGCAGTATATAAATGTGTCGGCTAATAAACAAACAAATAAACAAACAACTTCTGCAAAACACGAGGAGCAAGATGGGCTAGCAACTTTCGGGCTAGTCTGCAAGTGCTGGAATAGATCCTGAAATAGGCAATGCTGTACCTCTAACGAAAAGCAGCTCTTACCTTAAGCAGATAATCCCTTAGTGTGTCCTGGATCTCACAAACCGCTTATCTGCAAAATAAAATATTTAAAAGAAAGAGTTGCAGAGTTTCCAAAAAATTGCTCTTGTTTCAGAATACACATAACCCTGCTAATTTGTTTGTCAGAGGAGCCTAAGTAAAGTGCCTTCCTTTTTCATCCGTGTCACTGCATTGTCTAGGGTTGTCTTGGCCACGTAGTCTCCCCTCTCTCGAGAGACAAGAGAGTCATTAGGATACTAATCCAGATCTAGGAGGCTTCTTGCGCACCATTCAATATAAACTTCAATTAAGGTAATAGCCTAGATAGCATCCCATTAAGGAAGGCCGAGGCAATGAAACGCACCAGACTTTGCAACAGCGTGGAACTCTTCATCGCACCAAAGTGAAACCCGGCTACAGCGAGCGCACACCCCTTTAATTACTTGCACAATTGTTTCTAATCAAGTAAACAATGATGTAATCAGAGAGAAGGTTTAGCACTTCGCACAGCAGTCACAATGTCTCTAACTCAACTACGCAACAGGTAAAACCACGCTTAACCAGACTAAAAGAAAGTTTGAATTTAGCAACTTTGAAGACCCACCCGCTGGTGGGAACTGCGCTTCCCAATGCAAAGCCATATAGATGGGATGGCCAAGGGTTAAACAGAAGCAGCTCTAGACCCATTTAACCCAAGCTGTGCATGGATAATGTATGTGTTATGTGTGGTTGTAAATGTATAAATGCGTATTTGTGGCTGTAAATGTGGGATGGCATTCAATTTCGTTGTACTACGTACAATGACAATAAAGTATCTATCTATCTATCTATCTATCTATCTATCTATCTATCTATCTATAACTCAGCCATGAGTGGCCACCACCTCCAGTCAACACTCAACAACGAATGAAACAAATGGGTTGTTTTGGGGTTTTATTTTGATTATATATTTTGTGTTTTCATATTGTGATTTTATCTTGTAAACCACCTTGAGATCTGCATGTATAGGGTGGTATACCAATCTAATGAATGAATGAACAAACAAACAAACAAACATTCTGCCAACCTTGATATCTACATGGGCTCCACCAATGGTAACACCAGACACAGCCCCACCCAACACACCCTGCCACCCCCATCCACATTTACATAACGCCAAGTGGAGGTGCAGCACAAAGCCCTGCCCACGCTGCATGTCGGCAGACATGCAGAAGCAACGGCCAAGGCTAGAATGCGCTCACACCACGAGCAGAAAATTTTTCAGCAAGTGCCCAGCATTGCAACACTGAGGGCGGGTCACAGAAGCAATTAAATGTTAATCAAGCACGTTGGAGGTTGTAAGTGAAGCCATGCTCGGGGGCAAATGCCAGTGTTAGAAATCCACCAGGTGTTGTGAGTGTTTTGTGACTGGCAAAACTGCGGCCACTGGTCCAATTGTGACCAGGTGGAGATCTCTGGATGCCAGGCTGGCGACTAACATCTCCACCTGGCTGGTCCCTCCAGCTTTCTTAAGCAGGTTGGCAGAAGAGCTAATTTATTGCATTTATCTCCCACCTTTTTATCCAAGGAGTCCATGGTTCACCGCCCACCTCATCTAATCCGTACAAGGACCCTGTGAGCTAGGTGAAGAGGCTGCGACTGACTCCAAGGTCACCTAGTGAACTTCAGGACTGAGTGGAGAATTGAACCCTGATCTCCCAGGTCCTTGTCCGACACTCTAACAACTTGACCACACTTCCCTACCAGAGTCCTTCTGCTATGGGGCAGAATTAAGTAGGTTAAATAAATATGAGAAAAGCCTAATGTAACTTAGAGAAGGATCTGAAATATTTTCCTTGAAGCCTGAATTTGTTTTATTCTGGTTTGTTTGATCGGATATTTTAATGTATTGTTAACTGCTCTCAGGTTTTTCCTTTAAAATATAAAGCAGTATAGAAATGAAATTAATAACAATAATAAATTCCATTGGGGGGCAAATGGCACCTAGACATTCCATTGTGGCCACCATAACCTAGGTTTAAGGTAGCATTTGGTGATTAGCATATATATATATATATGAGTTTCGAACACTTAAAGATACTAGCTGAAAAACTGGTTGAAGAACATAGCATTGGCAGCATCAAGCATCCTGCTCTATCCTCTCCAAACCCTTTCCGCACTGATGGGCACAAACCGCTCCGTGGGCACGCTGTCAGCCAGCACTGGCCGCCAGACAGGCCCAGTTGAGCCCCACACCCAATATTCTCTCTGTGCTGACTTTCACATGCATAGACACTTTGGCAGCCCTTACCGATTTTCATTATTGATAAACCCCAGGGATCCCAGGACTGATGTCTGAAAACCACCAGCTCAGAAATGAAGAGCAGCACTAAGCAGAGCTTCTGGAGGGTACAGCTCCCCCAAAGCTATGGCTCTCTCCCTCAACCCAAGCACTCCACTGTCCTTCATTGCACTTTGCAGGAAAATGCTAGTTACGATTCACGTAATGGGCACTTTTAATCCCAATCACAAAATTCAGCTGCCCGGGGGGTAAAATTTGGTTTTTTGTTGGCAGGGTGTCAACAAACATATTTTTTTGCACAGGACAAACGTCCCGGTGTGATTTCTACTGTGTAGTTTATTCCTTCCAACTCGTCATTCTTCTCTCTCTGTCTCTCTCTCTCTCTCTCTGTCTCTCTCACACACAGCTCTCATGATAGGAAATTTCCTAACATGCTTGCTCTACTTTCAGCAGCTTAAGCAAATGTTTTTTAAAAAGAGACAGAGAAGGCAGAGGGCAGAGCAGGGACGGCACACTCTCGATGAGAGAGGAGCAGGGAACCACTTGAGACGTGGCCTTCCACCTTGACATCACAGCTCATCTGCTTCTGTCAGCAGAGATCAGAGGACACAAACTATATTCTGCATGGCTCAGAATATACAAAATGAGAACACAAGATACATAATGAAACAAAAACAAACCAATAACTCCCTCCCACAAACATATTTATAAGGCTACATAGAATGTTAATCAGCCAGAGGCCTGGTTATAGACAAACACTTTCACCTAGAGCCTAAAGATATGTAATGAAGGCGCCAAGCGAGCCTCCCTAGGGAAGGCGTTCCACAAGTGGGGAGCCACCACAGATAAGGCCCATTCTCAAGTTGCTGCCCTCCGGACCTCTCATGGAGGAAGCACATGAAGAAGGACCTCAGATGATGATTGCAGGGGCTGGATCTGTTAATATGCTTGCAGGCATCCCACAGGCATCTGGATAGCCATGTTGAAAAGAGGATGCTGATTCAGCCACCAAGCTTTGCTAACATTACGATCTGTTCACGAATGCACCATGAGCCTCTGATTAGTCAGACTTGGATTATTAAAGCTGCCCGCTGGACAACACAAGGTGTGATTTTCCACACCTCTTGGTTTCTGGAACGAAGCTAGGGTGAACACTAAGTAACCCCTCGTGAAACCTTCCGCAACTTGATGTCATCCAGATGTTTTGCCCACATCTCCAGGCAACACAGCCATCTATGCTGGCCGGGGCAGATGTGAACAGCCCAAACACATCTGGAGGGCACAAGGTTGGGGAAGTCTGCCTTAGGCCTCTCTTTTGGCAGAGGAGAAACATTTGTTCCTCTTAATAGTAATCCTAGCTTGTCAAAAGATGGAACCAAATACAATTCACCTCTTGGATAACTACTATCTTCTACCTGGGCTTTCTGCCAGCATCTAGACTTGCCACGGTCTTAAATCAAGCATTTAAGCTGGGGCCATGGCAGGCTCACTTTCCACAGAGCAGCCAAGTTTTCGACACATCCCTGCTCCGAATCAAGTTACTGCCTCACAGAATCAGTCCAGTTTGTATATAAAAAGAAAGCAAAAAGGCCTGATTTTAATTACTGTATCCCGTAGCCTTCTAACAGTCTCCTTTTGTAAGCTAGTCAAGAAATACTTATTGATGGGCAGCTATAAATATTAATATTGCTGTGACTTCTGTGCTCCAAAGATCTGTGTGTCCCAAAGTCCTGTTGTGCTCCCAACAAGCCAAACTGGGAGAAACAACTGGTAAACACTGTTCGCAGAGAATTCAAATCCACGAGTTGGGCTTCTTCACTAAATAAAGCACAAAATTTCCTTCAAAGCACAAGCAAGACTTGGGAATCCAACGTACACAGGGGTCTTTGACTTTATTCCCTTTAAAATAAGGCTTGGCCATTTCCCCGCAAAACCATCCAAGCAGTGAACGATAATTCAGTCCAACAGCCAGTCTCCCCTGCCCTGCCCGCAGAAAGGAGAGACCCACTGCATCTGGCCTGGCATCCTGAATGAACCCTTATTATCCCAATGCCCTCCAGAGGAGGTTTTCTGCCTTGTCAGCATCAAGTTCCACAGGATGCAGAGAGGCAGAACAGTATCTTGTGTCATATTGTTTACCAACACACGAGGATGGATTTTTGCAGCCCGCAACCTTCAGCTGAACCTGGAACGCTCACCCTGCAGACAAAAAAAAAAAAAACGGGCTCTGCCACAGGCAAGTTACAAAGCGCAGAACAAAAAAGAAGCAGCCGTTGCGGGGGGGGTGGGGGGAGAGAGAACACAGCCTGAGAGGCAGCCAATCCAGCATTTATATCGCAAGCTCCAACTCTGCCAAAGCCACTGCCAAAGGAGGGTGTCTGGGGTGGGGAGGAGGCGTCTGCAGCCCAAAGCTTGGCAAGCAAGATGGTTCCTTAAGAACAGAGTCCAGCCACTTTGGACAGGCGCCCCCAAGAACCTCCTCCCTTAAAACTGCTAATTTGGTAAAATTAAACAACCCCTTGCTGCCGAAGAGGTAAATCACGGCATTAGTTTATAACGGCTATAGGCGTCTGCTGCCAGGCGGACTGAACGGTGTCCAGCAATGACTTCAGGGGAATTGTTTCTGGGGAAAGACTGAGACGTCCCCTCCATCAGCTGAGGTTCTCGTCAACTGGGGAGTTTTGCTAAGGAAGAAAAGAACTACACACCAACTCCCTCAAAGGAGGACAAGAGCAGTGAGGAACTTGGGAGTGCAAACCTCCGATTCACGACTGGCTCCATTGCAAGAACATTTCCATGGCAGGATCCTCCCCATCACCTTCCTAGTGTCCTGTTCACATTAAGCATTGGGGCTCCTGCTTCAAGGAGCAAGCAAGAAGTGGAGGGAGGGGGTTCATTATTATTTCTTTATGGTACATTAAGCCCACAACTTGAGCAACGGTTATGTTCAAAGTCTTTTTTCCCCTGGATACTCATCCCCCTTCCTCCCCCCCCCTTTTTTAATTGCATAAAGCTGAATGCGCACAAGTTAAATGTGCACAAGTCACAGGCTTACTGTATTCCATTTTCCTATCTTCATTAAGTTTACGTTTTTTTAAAAAAAGGAACCAGCAGGTGTGTCCCAGCAGCCTTCACCAATCTGGTGCCCTCCAGATGTTCTGGACCAGAACTCTTCTGGCAACGGAAATCTCCTGACACGAGGCTGACTCCTCCTGTTCACAAAAGGCTCTTTGATGCCGAGGAGGCTTCTGCAGAAAGGGAAGGGTAACAAGGTGGCTTTTGCAAATCTCCCTTCCTCTCTGAAGCCCTTGAAACTCTGATCCAGAGGGTTGGGGGGGACGACCCTGCAGAACGGAGGAGGGGGTCTGAGGAGCTGCAGAAGGGGGAATTGTTTCTTCCCCCTTGCTGTCATAGAAGCCTCTGCTGAATCAAAGGACCTTCCATGGAAGGATGAACAGATCTGGATACAATCCATTTTTATTTTTTGCTCAAATGCAGCTGGGAATCTGACTGTACTGTTCTGTAGTAGTGTGGGGGGGGAGTGCGGAAGAGGGTGCTTAACCCTTGCCCTGCAAGCTGTTTTTCATCCCTGCTGTCAAGCTTGCAGCCTCCACCCAGCCCCCCACAAGCCTGCATAGCATTAAAAAGGGGGTGGGATACTGACACCTCAATTGTAGAACTCCCGCGTAACATACAATTTGGCCCTTACTTCTAAAAAATAACAATCTGATTTGCAGAAAGAGGACTGTACATCAATAAACTATTCTATTCTACAGCAGGCAGGGAAGAACATATCCCTTCTTTAAAATGATGCCAGACCACAGCTGCCATTTTCTTTTAACAACCAGAACCGGCACCCATCAGAACATAAACTTTTAGATTACGGTATCTTTCAGATTCCAGACTTCTGCTCTCCATCAGACTTGGTTTCCGCGACCTGTTTGACAGCCCACACCAATGACATGTATTACTTAATGCTTCTTTCCTTAGGACAGGAAAAGTCCCTGCATATTATCAGTATTATGCCTTTTACCCAACAGGCTTCCCACAGAAACGACCGTCACCCATTCAAAGAAATTTATTTAAAGATAGTCTAAAAAGATTACCCAACGGGTCTCCTGCCTCTAACTATCTGTGGCCATTTGATAGGGTGGGATTTTTTTTAAATGTATTACCTTAATGGGTGAATGGATCTATGTAGGGTTTTGGTTGTTTGGTTGTAAGTTGCTTTGAGTGCCTTTGGCAATTGACCAATAAACTTAATTAATCATCTTCATCTCTGTCTCACTACCCACTGTTTGAAGAAAGAAGCCCCAACTACTTCCCTCAAACTTAGTCACGGTTCACCCTGGAATGGCCCCTGGAGAAAGGGTCCTTCTCTCTCTCTCTGCTCTGCTCACGACACTGCAGGCAATTATTATGCAGTGGCCAAGAATTAGGGAAAGCTGTCTCAGTAAGTCCCTAAAATCTGGGTCTCAGCTGCCACCACTGATCCCTTCTTTATCACTGAAGACAAATCAGAGGCCCGAAGTAGAACTTAAGGACCACCTTTTGCTATGCAAACCTGCTTGAGAAATAAGATCTGCATCAGACGCTCTTCTCCAAGTTTCCCTGCCTGCAGAGCAGAGACAGATCAGCGAAAGGGCCTTTTAGTGGTGGCAACTCATTCACGGAAAATACTCTCCCCAGGGAGATGTGGCTGTAGGCTGTAGAAGAAGTGTGCATGCACACGAAAGCTCATACCAAGAACAAACTTAGTTGGTCTCTAAGGTGCTACTGGAAGGATTTTTTTATTTTCTTGTGTCCCCAGGGAGACTCACCTTTGTGTGCCAAGTCCATTTGCCTCGGCAGAGCCAGTGTGGTGTAGTGGTTAAGAGTGGTAGACTCGTAATCTGGGGAACTGGGTTCGTGTCTCCGCTCCTCCACATGCAGCTGCTGGGTGACCTTGGGCTAGTCACACTTCTCTGAAGTCTCTCAGCCCCACTCACCTCACAGAGTGTTTGTTGTGGGGGAGGAAGGGAAAGGAGAATGTGAGCCGCTTTGAGACTCCTTCGGGTAGTGAAAAGCGGGATATCAAATCCAAACTCTTCTTCTTCTTCTTCTTCTTCTTCTTCTTCTTCTTCTTCGGCATTTTGGGTGGTTCTGCATTCCTCTGTTTTACCAAGCATTGGGTTTTTCTGTTGCTGCTGGGTATTAGATTTCTTAGCCTATCTCATTCTGCTGTTTTCATGGAGTCATTTGAAGTATTGTTTTAGGTGTTTTATAAAACTAGGTGCCTTTACTTTTTGCAACCCATTCTGGGATTCTTTAAAAAAATTGAGAAGCTAGTTATATCCTGAGTAAGTATTTTATCTTTTTTAAGGATGAAAAAGAACAACTAGGTGGTGTGTTCAGGCCAGCTATTTCAAAATAATCACACTATGAGCAATACTGTTAATTAAAGCAAGGCCAAAAGAAAATGCTTGCCAACTGACCTTTTGCCTATTTATTCAACTTACGCTTCTACATGTGTTTTATGTTTTAAACACAATATTATTTGCATTGATTGATTTATTGATTACTTTATTAATTGAGAGACAGTGTGGTATAGTGGCCCGAGTGTTACAATAGGACCTGAGAGACCAGGGTTCCAATCCCAACACTGCCACGAGGCTCACTGGGTGACTCTGGGCCAGTCACTGCCTCTTAACCTACCTCACAGGGTCATTTTAGGGCTTAACTGAGGAGAGGGATGAACCACGTACTCCTTGGAGAAAAGGCTGGGGTAGAAATGCCATAAATAAATATAAAATTGTTCTGTAAAGTGCAGTGTGACCATCTATTGAGAGCCAGTTTGGTGTAGTGGTTAGGAGCGGCAGACTCGTAATCTGGGGAACCGGGTTCGTGTCTGCACTCCTCCACATGCAGCTGCTGGGTGACCTTGGGCTAGTCACACTTCTCTGAAGTCTCTCAGCCCCACTCACCTCACAGAGTGTTTGTTGTGGGGGAGGAAGGGAAAGGAGAATGTTAGCCGCTTTGAGACTCCTTCGGGTAGTAAAAAGCGGGATATCAAATCCAAACTCTTCTTCTTCTTCTTCTATGAGATCTTTTGATGAAGGGCAGTATATAAATCTAAGTAATAATAATAATAATAATAATGGTAAAAATAAATAATATGGTGAAAAGTGCTCTATAAGTATTGGGAACAAATGAGTAAAACCGAGTCACTTTATTCATAGAATCATAGAACAGAATCATAGAATCCTAGAGTTGGAAGAGACCACAAGGGCCATCCAGTCCAACCCCCTGCCAAGCAGGAAACACCATCAAAGCATTCCTGACAGATGGCTTTCAAGCCTCCGCTTAAAGACCTCCAAAGAAGGAGACTCCACCACACTCCTTGGTAGCAAATTCCACTGCCGAACAGCTCTCACTGTCAGGAAGTTCTTCCTAATGTTTAGGTGGAATCTTCTTTCTTGTAGTTTGAATCCATTGCTCCATGTCCACTTCTCTGGAGCAGCAGAAAACAACCTTTCTCCCTCCACTATATGACATCCTTTTATATATTTGAACATGGCTATCATATCACCCCTTAACCTTCTCTTCTCCAGGCTAAACATACCCAGCTCCCTAAGCCGTTCCTCATAAGGCATTGTTTCCAGGCCCAACTTTCCTTTGACTGCAATCTAACTTAGGCCCAACTAGGCTTAGTTTGACTGAATAACTGTCATTGGCAGTTCTTTCACTCTAAAGAACTGAAATTCAAGCTCTGCCTTTTTCACGGTGAAAGCTAGTCTAATCTGCAGCAGCCCTTTTCCCAACTGCACCAAGTCAAGGAGACTGAAGTCATCCAAGTCCTGTCATTCCCCCAGGCAAGGCCATTGCACCAGAGGGCTTTGCTGTAATTCAACCCAAAGTAAAAATAGAAACCCATGTGGCTGCATGAGCCCTACTACAATTCAGATCAACCTCCCCTAACTGTATAAAGTGACAAACGTCTAAGCAAGTGTTCAAAAGCTGCTTCTAACACTGAAGCTGAGCCGCCATAACAGGGTGGCATATTTGTTTTGGAACAAAACATGGAAGACAAGGCGTTCTCCCATTTCTGGCAACATCTGAATGAAGATGGCCCATTTTTAAAAAATAAATAAATAAAACCACCAAGACTAAAGTGCACAAAAGCTCTGTTCACTCATTCCCTCTCGTGTGACTCCAGCTGCACTGGAGGAAAAAAGGGGGGCTGCATTTGCTGGGTCCACCCCATCCATCGTGATCCCAACATAGCCCTCTGTGGGTTTAAGAAGAGATTCTGCAGTTGGGACCCTGCTCTACCTACACTGGGTGGAATTCATTATAGAGCTAAGTGGGGTTTGCATGCATAAAACAAAGGTATCTTTTGTGCAACAAGACTTTTCTCCACTCTCCTCTCCCATCTACCCCCCAAAATTTCTTTTGCGGGTTCCCCCAAACCTCCAGAGCTGATTTCAGGGGCGTGGGAGAGGAGAGAAAGGGTAGTCCCATTGTGCAAGCAGAGGTCATTCCATGCGCACAACAACTTAGTTGAATCCTGCCCACCAACTCCCTGATCTTGCAGGGTTCCAAAACTGTACAGGAAGCCACCATGAGCTCAGCAGGAAGCAGGTGAAGTGAGAAGAACACAACAGAGGGGTCAGAGCTAGCAAGCACATATCTGCCCTTATTCTCATCGCAAAAGGAGAAGAACACCAGAAAGGGGCTCAGTATCATTGAATGAAAAGACAACTTTGGCTTAATGCACCAAACTGGCACCCCATTCGCTTGCTTTATATCCAACTGAATTCAACCATAATAATGAAATTCTGTACACTTGTTCAGGACACAATTCTACATTCAGTCTCTGCACCCATTTTTAGAGGCAAAGGATATACCTCCTTGGAGCATCAAGACAGCCTGATGACATTTCATTAATACCAATATTGGGGGGGGGGGGCAAACTTGTAGTTGAGTGATAAGAGAACCAGTTTTGCTTTCAGAAGGTCCCAGGTTCAATCCCTGATCTCACAGTAGGGCTACGAATCTTCCCTGTCTGAAACCCCGGAGAGCTGTTGCCAGTCCTTGTAAACAATCCCAAGGTATTGTAAAAGGCAGGTTCCTTTGTAACAGCTGTAGGCGTGTGCCTTTGTACTGTTTGTTTATACTTGTCTGTTATACCTCAATAAAAAGCATTTTAAAAGTACAAGGTAGCTTCTATATTCCCAAGCAACAAAGCCTATATTGACAGCAGGGATAACTCATTTGGTAGAGCACGAGACTCTTGATCTCGGGGTTGTAGGTTTGAGCCCCACACCAGGTTAAAGATTCCTGTATTGCAAGGGGTTGGACCAGATGACCCTTGTGGTCCCTTCCAACTCTACAATTCTATGATTCCATCACTAAGGTGGGTAGGAACATTATTCTGAGTCTTTGGGCAAATGCAGACACCCTGCTAGTTTTATGGTTTCAAGGGGAAAACCCAGTCACACTACCCTGATGCTAGCAACAACCTCAGCTGCTCAGTTCTGATCAAACCTCTTCTCCAGAGGCCGCCTCCTTCTCCTCTTCCTACGGATGAAATCTGAACTAGGTTGAAAGCAGCAGCTCCTGAGCCGCAGAGGCAGCCTGCCCACTGGAGCTCCATGTCACCTCTGCCTACTTGAATTACAAGCTTTACGGCCTGCTGGTACTTTTGTTTCTCCATTAAGGTAACTGGACTCTGGAAATCACCGCGATTGGCTCTCAGAGTGCTGGAGGAAACAAAAGAGCTATCACTCCCGGAGCAGAAGATTACAGCCTATTATAGCCATCTAATGCTCTCCATTTGTCAGGGAGGTCAGAGGACACCTCCCTCACTAGGTTCCCACCCAAGGACAAGGAAAAGAACAGCTTCCATCTTCATACCCAGCTGCTGCACAGAAGGAAATTCGTCTTACCTACAAGAGTGGCAATTACAGGGTTATCTCTGCAGCGATTGACCTGCCCCATAAGGTGTATGGATGAAAAAAAGAGCTGAGGTTGCAACAGCTGCTTTGGCTCTGTGAAAAGGGCTTGTGCTAGCCCAATTTCAAAGACAGTGTGACATATAGCAGTGTGCCATTTGGAGGGGAAGCTCCCCTTTTGCTCACAGCACAGCTTCCACGGTGCCTGATGGGATCCCATCTCTTAGAAAAAGTTGGCCAGGAAACTCCAAACTGATTTTGGTTTTGCTTGTTGCAAGGATGCTTCTCAATGCAGGCTGTTGAGATGCCTTTACACTGCAGGTGTATTCTATTTTATTCCCAAAGAAATTTAGGGATTCTAACATTGCGAGGTTGCTGAAAGATCACCTAGCATTACCTCACCTGGTCAAGAACTAATGATATTCTCTCAACATGATCATTAGACTGTATTTCAAACCATTAACTTTTCTGGGCTGTGTACAAGATCTATTCATATGTGTGTATTACATATTAGCCATCAATATGTGCTATTCTAAAACAAAACAGTTGTCCAAACCACTTTTCAGAATATCAAACCCACCAGTAAGGGATGGACGATCACCTCCCCAAATACTTAAGAGTCAACAAGCAATGCCCCTCCTTTTAAGAGTTACCTTGCCTCATATGGAAGAGGAGTAGTAGACACTTTAAGCCAAACCTTCCTGCCTAGCCAGATTCCAACTCTCCATAGCTTGGCACCAAAGGAGATGAGGGAGGGACAGAGGAAAGCATACTTTGAAAATCTATAAAGGTAAGCTTTCCTCCGTCCATATTTCAGGTATAGGCACTCCAAGCATCCAGTCACACTTCTGTTATTTAGCAGCAACAACCGTCCACATCACAAAAGACAGAAAGTGTGACCATTCTTATATTCATGGAGGAAAGGGCTATTGACAGCTGCTAGCCAGGGTGTCTATGCTCTGTCTTCACAATGAGAGGCAACACTGCTTCTGAATACCAGCTGCTGGAAACTACATTGGGGGGGGGGAGATGGCTCTGGTGCTCAGATCCTGCTTCTGGGTTTTCCATTACTATAGAGGCGTCTGGTCAGCCACTGTGAGAACAGGATGCTGGACCAGATGGGCCATCGGCCTCATCCAGCAGGCTCTTCTTGGGTTCAAGATGAAGCTGTCAATGAACACCTATGCACTGGGGGAATTAGGAGCCAAAAGGCCATGCAACAAGACAGTTGTTGTTGTTCAGTCGTTCAGTTGTGTCCGACTCTTCGTGACCCCATGGACCAGAGCACGCCAGGCATGCCTATCCTTCACTGCCTCTCGCAGTTTGGCCAAACTCATGCTAGTAGCTTCGAGAACACTGTCCAACCATCTCATCCTCTGTCGTCCCCTTCTCCTTGTGCCCTCCATCTTTCCCAACATCAGGGTCTTTTCTAGGGAGTCTTCTCTTCTCATGAGGTGGCCAAGACAGTTGGACATCACTAAATGCCATTTTACAAAAGTCTGTTACTCAAGGGAAGCTGTGATCAATCCAAGTAACACAAAAGCACAGTACCAGGACATAAATCATACAACTTCCACCCCAATATTTTCTACTTTTTTAGAGGTGACCAAAATCCTTTTGGGTTGGGAGAAGGGTTAGGGAAGAGGCGAGAGAGAACTGATGGGCAAGTTGCATAGAAACCAAAGACCATTTGCTACAGACCACAGTTTCTCAGCTACCACTATTAGGGACCTGGTACTAAAAATGTGCCGTCTGTTCAATTTACAAAGGTGCTATATGCAAATATGAGGACACCAAATATCTACCTTAAAGTGCTGTTGTAAGGACTATGTTTCAATGTAAAATATCACCATTAAATCATTATGTGAAAGCAGCATTAGTTATTAGTCATTGCAACGGCCCAACAAGAGCTCAGGCTATATGCCAGAGCAGCAGCTATGTTCGCCTGTGGCTACGAAGACAACACTGTCATATGGCACTTCAAATACTAGCAAATTCACTGTGGATTCCATGGGCCAGAGTCCAGCTCTCCAAAAATTCATCAAGCCGGTGGCCTGGTATATATACACCCAGAGTATGAGGCAAGGCCCAAAAGCAGAGCAACGCGAGAGATAGCTATAGGTGCGTCACAATGCTATGCGAAGCGCATGACTGCAGAATCCAATCAAATGCATCCACAATCTAAGGAACTGAACACAAGATCCAATCAGCAAGTTTAAGAGATTATAAGAAAGAGCCAAAGTTATTTTCCTTTACTTTGAAATATAATCCAAGGTGCCTGGTGCCATTTGATAGTTTCTAGGTGTTGGGTCACACCGAGTTTCCTGGGATGCTAGTCTCAGTCCTTGGGTGTTCTTCACAAACCTTCAATATCTGAATCTGCTCAGCAGCAGGTAAGTATTGAACCTAATCAGTTAGCTGAGTGACCTGGTTTACCACACAGAAGGAAAGTGGAGGGAGTACATCTGGCTAAAACCTCATCACATTTTGATTTTTTTAAAGGTTCCATGAGATGCAGCTTGCAAGTTTCAAGCAGATTCTGCTCTGGCCTTCCTTGGTCCATAATTAAGTGAATTTAAGTCTTTTCAACACAGACATGGCTTCATAGTCCTCATGATTCATGTTTGCTTGCTTTCCATTTTTAAATCTAACTTGAATTGCTTTGTAGTGATACTGCTTTTTGAAAGCCAAAAGAATAACATGTACCCACTTTTCTCTCTCCTTGTGCAGAATATGCTTTTTCTTTCACTCCAATTAAGCATTCAGTTTTTGACACCACCAGCCAGGTACTTAAGCTGGAGACGATCCACCTGGCTTGGGTCACACCTTGGAGAAAGGAAAATGTGCTCTCCCATGAAATCCTATAAAACTACAAGCAATCAAGGATTTCATGGTTAGTCATTTCAACGTTTAGGGGACGTTTCTAACCCTCAAGGCTGAAAGAGAAAACCCTGAAAGTGTGTTACTAGTTTCCAAGTTAAACAAGAAGCAAAAGAATGTAAACAGGGTTTGCAGGAATCAAGGACTTTCTCAGGATAGTTATTTGATATTTTACCCATTCTCAGGAGCTCTGATATTACTTTACCAGTTAAGAGAAAAGGAAAATCAGGCACAATTTCAGAACTCTGAACATACACACAAGTTGTTGCTGTTACCACCCGCCCTTCACACTAAGGTCCCAAAGCCAGTTGGTTACAACCAGTTTATAACAACTTACAATCACAGAAATCATCTGGGTCCCAAAAGTATATATGTCAAATGTCAAAATCCAGGGTAAAGGGGTGTGTCTTCGGTGTAATTCAATATAAGTAATATTTAGCACATTATCTACACCTGCGATTGCAGCGGTTGGGTGTTCTAGGCATGCTCCAAATGGATCGGGAAAGCTCTGGATTTCATAGAGAAACATTTAACCCTCCTAACCAGGAAATCCTGTTCACCGCACAATCTAGCCAGGGTTATTTGCTGGTATTTGCCCTTCCCCTGCAGCCCCAGTGCTGCTATCCTCGATCCAGCAGGCTGGGCTCTCTGTGGTTAGGCAGCTCAGCAGGCCTTTGTCTTAGCAAATAGCTGTAGCATTGCACATTGCTCAGATTGGTCACCGAGATGAGATCACCCTTAACGGCCAACTCCATCAAAAAGTTTTTTGTTAGGAACTGCAGCAGCAACAGCAGTTATGCCTCTCCCTCAGGAAGCAGGCTCCATTTTCTAGTCTTATAAAGCCACAAGAAGAAATACTTTGGAAAGAATTTTTGCCACCCAAAAAAAGACGGCGTTCTCGGGCTTCGTTCCCTCCCTGACCTTGAAGTGCTTTAAAACACTGGCAAACTTGCCAACCTCGTTCTACTCAACAGCACTATCTGAGAAGACAGAAAATTCAGGGTTTCAATATAATGCAGACAGTGGCCTTACTATAAAGGCATCTGCTAGCAACATTAAACACCTAAGCTTTTCTGAATGGCTCTCGCCTGAAAGGGCTTTTTGTGCATATATTAAAAAAAAAAAACCTTACACTGAACATAAACTACTTTCTGCATAATATTCAGAGATGGACATTACTTTCAGAGACGAGGAGAGCTCATAAAGAAGTGCTAGACAAGTAGGAAGGTGGTCCATCAAGACTATGGCAGTGTTCGAAATTAGCCAGGCGCCAGGCGCATTTTGCACCTGGCTATCGGCCACGTGCGACCAAGTGAAGATGCCTGGGTGCCAGGATGGCACCTGACATCTCCACCATCTGGAGGTGGTGCCTGGGGATTCTTGGATCTGGACTGTTTTCACACACTAATACTACAGCCTGTAGAATTTTATCTGTTGTATTTTATCGGCACAATCGGAATGATTTTTCAGGAACCAAAATGCTTTTTCTGTGCAGTCTAAGCAGCAGCAAGGAACAATGTTATACAGTGGTACCTCGGGTTACATACGCTTCAGGTTACAGACGCTTCAGGTTACATACTCCGCTAACCCAGAAATAACACTTCAGGTTAAGAACTTTGCTTCAGGTTAAGAACAGAAATCGTGCTCTGGCAGCACAGCAGCAGCGGGAGGTCCCATTAGCTAAAGTGGTGCTTGAGGTTAAGAACAGTTTCAGGTTAAGAACGGACCTCTGGAACGAATTAAGTACCAGAGGTACCACTGTAGTTAATTGTAGTCGCTTGTCTTCTCTTACTCCACCTCACTGCCCTGCTCACAGCTGTGAAGAATATCCCTACATTATGAATGGTCACCATTAAGAAAAAGAGGCAGGAATAGGCCAATATATATGTGGACTGTCCCTGAATCAAATGACTTCTTTAATCTAGCTCAAGATGTTTAACTAACATAACTAGCCAGATGTTTAACTGACAATCAATCACAGTCTATACATCATTTGAAAAATAAGACTTTAGAGCCACCTTGCCCCATAACAGGAACTAGACATTCCATTTTGGCAACTGTAACCTTGGTTTAAGGAGCCATTTGGCTTCTGACTTATATATCTGAGTTTCTAACACTGGTCCATGTGTGTGTTTTACATGCTAATGCAAATACTAGGCTGTAGATACAGATCTGAGCAGGGATTTAAAATTAATGAAAGCTAAGTAGCAGGCATCTCAATGCCCAGCCACATTAAACACCCTAATTTTAAGAAGGTAAAACTAACTTAAGCCAGGAACAGCACACCTTAAGCAGGCAGCAATGGCTGCTTTGTAGAAACAGTCCACTCTGCTGCTCTCTTTGCCCGTGACTCAGCAGAGCACATAGTCTCATTACAGGCAAAGTGCAAACGGGCGGCAGTCATTATCAATGTCTTTTTCAACATGTAGCATAGTGCCCAAGAATATAATATCTGAATAATCTAACCTCTGCTACAGATTCACACAGATCAGCCCCTATCCTAACCACCAATTCCTTTGAGAATCTGCGTGAAGAACTTAAAAGCTATTAGAAGCCCTTGGTGATCCTTTTCTTCTCGCTATTAAGATCACATTATTTAACTATTACAATGGGTTTGCTTTTTCCTACAGAACCAGGAAACAGACAAAACAGACACTTTATTAGCTTAGCTAGCTGGACTGCACAACTCCATTCTTCACACCTGCAGATCTGACCCAACCAGCCAAAAATATCAGTCTCTAAGGATTATTGTAAAATGGAAGGATATAGTTGCAAAGCCATCTGCTCTCCCTATTTACACATCACCCAGATTAGCAACTGGAAGTCATTTTCACATTTATTTAGTCCTTTCTGAGCTCGGCTCACCACCGCTGCTGAAGGATTAAGGTTTTTAGAGTTCAGAAGTTGCTAAGTTTGCGAAAGGCAGTTTGCATCCTGGGAACATTTATTTTCAGTGGGTCATCAGAATGGGATGGGGGTTGGGGAAGTACCTGGTGCTGATTATGTAGTTAGGAAACAAAGACCTTGTTCTCATACAGGGAAAATGCATCTTTTCAGTGTTTGACGCTTTTTACTTTTCAGTGTTTGATGTTGTATTGTGTTTTTACAATTTTTTATTGGGAGCTGCCCAGAGTGGCTGGGGCAACCCAGTCAGATGGGCGGCATCATATAAATGAATAATAATCTTAACCAGATGCAACTGACATACTCAACCTGAAACACACAAAGCTATTCCACCCATCCAAACTTTTCACAGGATTTCATCCACAGTCATGTGTGGGAGACAAAGTATACACAGCTATGAAGCTTCTGATTTGGGAAGTTAAAAGTCTTCAGTCAGCATATCAAGCTGCAAAAATAGTTCCGTATTAGAACAAACTGGGTTTGCAGGGGGGCGGGGGGGGGGGGCAAGAAAGCCAGCTAAGCCCCAGATCCAAAGTTTAGCAGACAAAAGAGATTCCGTGTAGGTCAGAGCCTGTGAGGCAGAACAGTTAACTGGCATGGAGACAATGCCAAATTGTGTACATGACCGTATGCCACCAAGTGCTACAGCAGAGCGTCTCATGTTCAGGCTACAGCATAAATAGAACTAATTTGATCTAATCGAGACGTACCATCTGCCAAAAGGTATTACAGAAGGCAGGGCTCACAGTGGCGGTGGGGGGCAGTTGGTAAAAATGTGCTTTTGTTTTTTGTCTCTCAAAAGAAAGGGGACTAGTATGTCTAGAAATTCTTTGCCATGTGCAATACAAGGACTCTAGTGCAATAACATAGAAATGCAAAGGAACTTTAGCGTCATGGATGAGAACCAAAATGGAATGTAGGAAACATCCTATCAGCTGAACTGCCCCATTAAAAGAATGTGCAATCCGTAAGAACGGAGCACTAAGCAGCTACCCAGTTGAAAGACTGAGCAAGCAGCACCTCACACATGTGAATTCTTGAGTGCTCATTCACAAGTAGAAAGCCTGAACAGTATTTAGTCTGCGTTCATTCAATGAGATGCCAGTCTATGGCTCATTCCTGCAGCTGCCTCCTTCATCTGTCAGCACCTACTCACTTGACTCAAAACAGAATGGGCACTCACAAAAATTGAATCCTAATACAAAACAGTCAGATGGGGCAACGCAAATGATATCCCTCTTATGTAGCCACATCCTAACAAGCTCTTATGCTCCTAAGAATGAAACAGAAAGCAAACTGTCAAGATTCAGTTCCCCTATGAAATGCCGTCTGCACAAAACGTCCGTATCTTCCGGGAAAGACTCCCCTAAATAGGTTTTCAGTAAGCCCTTCCAGTGATAATGAAGTGGTGCTTTATTGTTTAAGAAAATGCATAATGACACAAAAATATGTCCTCACAGGTCATTTGACTGATAAAAAAAAAAACCACCCCAAACCACCTTGGTCTATTTATCAGTCAAATAATTGTACAAATAAATAAAGCATTAATCGGTACAACAAACCAAGTCACACCAGTAACAAAAGCAACTGCGTCCCTGTAAGGCTTTGGTGCCACCTGATATCGGCATAGCACAACAGCAGCTTCACCTGAAAGCTCCTCATTAAATTGCAAGGCTGTGACCAAATGTAGACTTCATGCCGGCTAATTCCCATCCCTTATTCCCACTGTATTGCACTGTTTACTATAGCCTGATGAAGAGTTCTGGAGAACTCAGAAGCCTGCACACTATTTTGCAATGTTTTGGTTGGCCTGATAAAGATATTTGCGTACTATGGATTTTGGAGTTCTCTTACGGGCAAGCACAGTCTATCTTGCTGCTTGTGCATGTGTGCGTTTTCAGGAAACTTTACAGAAGACTATTGGGACACCTCGCCTGGAGGTCCCTCCTTTTCCCACATCAAATGCCACTGACTCAATGGTAGCCTCAACTCCTGGGCCTTTGTCAACTGCCTTAACTGTCTTTGAACACTTAGAGAAGTCCTGTCACTCAAGAGAAAAGCAGTGTCCCCCCTCCCAAAAAAATAAAGCATGTTCCTGAGCATGCAAGTCAATAATTTCTCAGTTCCATTTTGCTGCTTACATGACCCTTTCACTTGTTCCAGGTTAAGTGGCTAAGAGACCCCTCATCTTGGCAGCGGTTGTCAAGCTTATCAGCTTCTTTGGCTCACCTCTTGGACAAGTGTGACAAGTCAGAGAATCAAGAGTTGTGAAGAAAGGAGGCTCAGCCTAAAATTTAGGGGAGGAGGAAAGCCACCTCTCACTTAATTGGGTTCAACTTTAAAAGGCAAGTCTTTGCTCCTTCTGCAAATGAAGCACAGACAGGGACAAAACAATCAATTCATTGACAACTTGTGGCGGGGGGCATACACTGAAGGGAAAGGGTCCCCAGCACCCCACCATAGGGAAGAAATGTCACCATCTCATTTTGTGCTCTCAAATTAGAGCTCAGGACAGCTTAAAAACCATATCAAATAAAGGAGAAAGAAGTTTAAAATCCTGAGTCAACTGTATGAAGGACTCTGTGGTTTGAAAACAATAGATAAATATCCAGAGTCAAGTTTCTTAAAACTGCAGCAGTTAATACCCACTGTGAAACAGTTTTACATCTGTCAGAATTATTCACATGCTGGTAGAGACTCTGCCCTGCTGCTGAAAAGCACTCGCTCTGCAGTAAATGGCTTGCAACCCAACTGGGACTTGCTTCCATGTTTGACTTAACACACACACACAAAACAGAGGAAGGAGTGATAAGTGATGTCTGAGAACAAGTGATACAAGGAAGTCTTGCAGCAGACAATGGTTTGCAACTCAAAAACAGAGCTTCCATTTACCTAGTCAGCTGCCTCTTCTCCAGCAACAGCCAATCTCAAATGCAGAGGGTGATGTAAGAATTCTAGTAATGGACAACTGGGGAATAGCATGTACACATAGAAGAAGTTCCTGCATAATCCTCTCAGAGATGGAGGCATATTCTGGGCATCCAGTAGGTCAAGCACAAATAGTGGGTTGCCAGGACAGCATTGGACCCGTGCTTCTGCCTCTGGCATTCTTCAGAGCAAAATTCATGGTGCCTTTGCTGCTTAGAGCGAACCTACGAAAGAAACCAGTACTTCCCAGTTCAGGATAGGCATTGTTCCATTTTTAAAGGTTATACTCTGCCTTACCCTTGAGTCAGCTGACAGGTACCACATGCCACTTTGTAGAAGCAGAGATAGCTAAGGTGGGATGCCTGTCACTCTCCTGGCAGCCCAAGACAGGCAATGCTCAGGGGTGATGGGGACATTTTGGTCCAGTAGCCCCCCCCCCCATTATCACTCAAAGCAAAGCATGGAGAAGATATAAAAATTACTCAGACTCCAGCACCAATATCTGAAGAGCAACACCAGTATAAAAGACTGTTGGAATAAATAAGATGCTCATTTATATAATTTATCTCCTGTCGTTCTAGTGTCCATGCTGCCCTAATGAGCTGGTGAATTCTGTAAACTTGCTGCACAAAGCGGCATTTGGTCCATTTCCCCCCTCACGCCACTAACAATGAAGGGTCACAGCTCTGTCGCAGAGCATGTGCCCTGCGTGCACGATGCCCGGGGTTCAATCCCCGGTATCTCCAGGTGGGGCTGTCAAAAACCCTGCCAGTCAGTGTAGGTCAGCGGTGGGCAAAATTGGCCCTCCAGCTGTTTTGGGACTACAACTCCCATCATCCCTAGCTAACAGGACCAGTAGTCAGGGATGATGGGAAATGTAGTCCCAAAACATCTGGAGGTGATACTGAGATAGATGGACAGGTGGTCTGACTCAACATAAGGCAGCTTCCAATGTTCCTAGAAGCATTCTCGGGGACTCCAGCTGGAACCCTAGTCCATCCAAAAGACCCTTCCCTCTTCCGGCAGCCATGGCTCATTTTAGTCCAAAATCGTTAGTAAATTTAGAACTATGAGGTTGGGGATTCAAATCCCAGGTGCCTCAGATAAAGACAAGTTATTATGGTCACTAGCCCAAATGCTGTGGCAATGTCTCCCCAGGTGGCTGCACCTCTGGGGAGGACCCATAGCACAGAACGTGGATAATGGCAATATTCAATTCTTGCCATTCTCCAGGCATCCTCCAGTGGTGCTTATTTTCAGTACATTTATATAGCACTTCAATGTAGGATTGCTAAGAAATATCTATAAGTAGCAAAGAGCCCCTTAATGTAGACCAGCATTTTGGAATGTTTGTGTCTCGACTATCGCCACACGCAGGGCTTCACAACAAAAGCAGACGGAAAAGGAAATTGTGAAATCCCATTAAGTCATTTTTGCTGTATTCTTCATTATAAAAATAGGTGCTTGACAGCTGACTGATATCACTTCCTCAGAACAATCCTGAGAGGTAGGTTAATGATTGGAAGTGCAGCAAGCTTGCTCCCCAGGAGCCCTTGGGCTTTGTATCTGCACCTCCCAACACCCAGCGCCAGCCTTCTTCCTCAGTCTCCCACAGGTTAAACTGGGCTTCCTTCTGCTATCGTATCAGAGGAACTCCCTTTTCCCTTCAGGATTTGGGCGTTCAGCTGCACACAAGCTGTCATTGTAAGGCTTACAAAAGAAGGTTAACCAACGGCATTCCACCGCGCTTGCAAAACCTACACATTCTTTCCAAATGGATGCATACTGAAAATCTGCAGAGCAATGACATAATGCAAGATCGCGGGTCCGTTTTAATTGACCCACCAATGCCACGTTCTCAGTTGACGCGGCACAATTATGTACAAGTGGCTTGTTTATTTGAAGCACCCCAGAGGCTGCACTCAGGGCACACACACCTCTAGGACGATCAGGCCAGGAAAATTAACTCCCACCACCATCATAGGAGGAATTTATTATGCAAAACTTTGCCAGGGGCTCACACCACGGTCTGTGTAGGGCTGTCCTTAAGTGAGTTCCAGAGTTTGAAATTAAGTTGGAGGGAGATGCAAGTAAGCCAGCCTTTGCAAATGCTCTTAGTGCAGATATCAAAGCTGGCAAATCCAGTCATTCATCAATTACACCAATGCAAGCTACTAACAGGGTCACCCTAGGACAAAACATGTAATCCCCGCTCCCCACTCTTGACACATGACCCTGCTCGGCCTGCAGGTTGGCTGCGCCCGATTCCAAAGAGTTTTACACAAGAGGATTCCCCTTTTCAACAAGGAACAGCCAGATGCTTCTGTGGATGAAGTCAACAGCCTTCTCTGTTACCTGTTCCCAAGCATCTAGTGGTCTCTGCATATGGAAATGCATTTCATTGTTGTTACTGTTATTATATTTATTTAAATTCCACCTTCTTCCCAGACCGGGACTCACCTGCACCTGAAAGTACCCAACATATGACCAGAAGATGCTTGCGAAAGCCTTGAAGGTCAGGGCAAAGCAGAGAGCAATGCCTAGTTTCTATTGGAAGCCCTCAGACCTTGCAAAATTTGTTTCCCCCACCTTTAAAATGGTAACATGACAAGGTTGTTACAAGGAAATTTACGGTGACAACTTGTAAGGCATTTTGCACATCACCCTTGCAGGGCACTTCACATGAGTTATTAGCTGTCAGCCAACCCTTCTTTATAACAGTCACCTACAGATTATAATGAAAAACAAACAGCAAAATGGACCTGTCTGCATGCCTAGAGGCAACAGTTCAATATAGACAACCAGGAAAATGACTCCCGACAAATGAATTGTGCATTTAAACAAACAGAAGCCCAGCTCACACGTTGTGGTAAACCACAATTCAGGGGCAGGCATGTTACTCTCCAAATGTTGCTGTGATACAACTGCCACATGCAAAGAGAGTCTGCAAATCTAAGGATTCAATACTATGAAAGAAAAACTGAAGAAATCACCACTCCTGCTTAAAAGGGACAAATTAAGTCTGTATTACTAAGATTACTGCACTTCAGGGGTGAGGAAACTTCAGACCAGGGGCTGAATGTGCCTCCCCCAGTCAGTCCCCTCTCATTCTCCCCAGGCCACACCTCCCACCAGTCCTAACCCACACCTTTCTTGCATGCTTTTGCCAGGTTGTAATGCATCCTGGAACTGAGCTGCTGAATCTTCCTTGCCTGGAGAAGGGAGAGATTTGGGGTGTGGACGGTGCAGAGGAAACATCTGGCTTCTGTGTGTGTGGCTGGGATTTAGTCTAGGCGAGTCATTCCCACCTCTCCGCCCATGACCCTTGGCTGAAAAAGGTTTCCCAGCACCATTGTAACAAGCAGCATTAAAAAAAAACACACAAAAAAACCATAACACATAGAATGAATATAATTATTCCACATTAAACAACTTTTTTTAAAAAAAGTTCTCCTTTTTAAAAAAAAGCCTCACATACACTGCACCAGATTTTTGGTCTTGTTAAATTGCAGGATCAACAACTTCCATTTAGCTGAACGAGCTGCTTTGCAAAATGAGGCAGCTCTAGTTGATTCCACAGCACAAACAGTGCTTCATCCCTCCCAGACAATACAAAAACTGTCTTAGAAATATGACCTAATCCTATGCCAGAAAACACAGCCTGCCCTTCCACCCACCAAGATCCCACTCCAGATGAATAATGCATCTTATTAAAGCAGCCACAGCACAGAAAGTGACATTAAGACTAACAAATATCATTAAAACCCTTTCCTAAATTCAGTTTCTGGTTCTGGCTGGCCAGCTTTGCGATTGCAGCCCTAATGCACTCTGTCTGAAACTAGAAATCTCCAGAGATGCCCAATGACTCCGCAGCCTAGACCCACCCAGTTCAGCAAGGCCCAGCTAGCGATGGCCTTCCCAGCATTGATACGCCATACTGGCTTCACGCAAGTGACTACTGTGGGCGTCAAAATATTCAAGGCACCAACCATCAGCTGATTCCATATCCCTGCGTACCACAAGTAGCCTCTGGCTTCACAAGCCCCAAAGAGAATCAAAGGACCATTGATGGGAGCTGAGCAGTCTGCCGAAAGTGCTGTAATTTCTGTATATATCACATAAGCAGACAACAATCCTATTTAAAAACAACAGTCTCGTATTCTTTGCATTTTAAAATGTAATTAAAGCAAGACCTAGAAGAACAGGTAACCTGTAATAATTAAATATGCCTGTAGGCAGCTCCATGGTGGTTTTGTTTTTGTTTTTTTGCAGCTGGGTTGGTCCTCAGTTTATTCCCCCTGCATGCATTTTCCATGGAGAAAATGCAACCAGGTACTTGAATATGAATACCATGCAAACAATATGAGACAAGCAAGTACCAACAGTGTTGGGGAAATCCCAGGAGTCACGAGCACGCAGCCATTTAATAACTGAAAGCTGGTGCCCAGGAGTTGGGGCTGGGGAAGATGGAAGCTGCAGTCTGAAAGTACGTGGAGTGCAGCAGTGTCTGTTTTAGGCCCAGGTGAAAATGTGTCCCATCTTCCGAAGCAGGATATACTATGGAACTGCTTTGCATACTCTTAATCTGGTTGCTTATTATGCTGTCTTTGCCATTTCCTGGTTCTCGCCGATTTTAGCTGTTTTCATCCTGTATTGGATGGCATCCAAGGTTAGCCTTGCTCAGAGTAGACACACTGAAATTGATGGACACAGCTACCTTGGGTACATTTCAGCTGGGTCTACTCGACAAACCTAGTCAGATACAGCTGTCTATTTTGAAACTGTTTTAGCATTTTAGTAAACAACAACACCAGGTGGAAGTTGCCTCCACACCCTAATGCAAAGCCACACCTGAGATACTCCCTTTACGCCACCCACTCTATGTATACTTCAAACTCAGCCAGTAATCAGCTATTTTCATCATTTTAAAAATCACAATAATTCAGCTTTGCTGCCTCCAACCAAGGGTACACCTAACTGCATCTGTATTCATATTAGGGTAGATAAAAACCAATGATATTTTTTTAAAAAAAAAAAATCAATTTTTTATTTTAATCAATTTTTTAAATTTTAAATTGGATTTTTAAAACAAAATGCTTTTGGAGGAAAAATCTTTCTAAAGATAGTTTTCTATTTAAGTTACATTATAGTCCAAAGGCTATTCATCATGAAATAAAGATTTGTTTTAAGTTTTTCATGTGTGTTAAAACTCAGTCTGTTGTTTATTTTAAATTTAAAAAATTGTTTAACCACACCAGTTAACAAACCTAGATGCATATGCTATAATGTTATTGTTTTAGTTAAATAAATTGTTTAAATTGTTATTAAGGAAATGATTATTTTTCTTCTTCCAATAAAGTACAGCAGAAAAGTTGTCCAAATACTAACAGGTAACTTATTGAACCTCACAATAATTTCATAATTATCTGTCTATGTATTTCTAATTGTATAACTATATCAGTAATTTTTGATAGAACTGTAAAAACTACTCTGATATTTTATTATTCCAAAAACGAAACCTTCCTCTAGTTGTAAATACAGTATTAAGATGATACCAGCAAGAATGACTTTCTGTAAAAAAAGATTTAAATCAAGTCTTACTGACTAGTGATTTAAATCGATTCAATTCAAATCAAATCGAATCCACCCTGATTCATATAGCATTTAGCTTGATCTCATGCAGAATGCAGCCATTTTGGAAGAAGGTCTTGAAGTTTTTTACAGGCATTTATTTTAAATAAGGTACTTTCAGAGCTGCAGAGGGCCAGGAATGAATTCCTCCCATGACTGCAAACTTTGCTGTTCATTTTGCTGACCTTTCCTACCCACAGACACATCCTACCCCATTAGCAAACCTACGGGAAGCCTGAAAGCTTTCTTGCGTGACAGAAACAAGATGATGGTAAGAGCTCTTAAGCTGAAGGCCACACAGGGTTGAGGTCTTCAAAATTTATTTGCTTCGCCTGCACCAATTTCTGGATCCACCTATCCAAGCAAGGAAGAATCCGGGCCAGTTGTATAGAGTCCTGGTTAAGAGGACGGAGCTCTAGGTCACAAGGCCCTGATTCAAACGTCACTCAAAGCCAGTGTTAGAAATTAGCCAGGCGCCAGGCGCATTTTGCGACTGGCACAGGTTCAACTGCAGCCACATGGAGGTCTCTGGGTACCAGGTTGGTGACAGACATTTCCACCTGGCTGGCCCCTCCAACTTTCTTAAGCAGGTAATCAGAAGTTTGTTTATTGCATTTATATCCCAACTTTTTTTCCAATGAGTACATGGTTCACTCCCCTCCACAATTTATCATGTTTTTAATATTCTATTGGGAGCCGCCCAGAGTGGCTGGGGAAACCCAGTCAGATGGGTGGGGTATGAATAATTTATCTATCTATCTATCTATCTATCTATCTATCCCTACAATGACCCTGTGAGGTAGGTCAAGAGGCTGGGACTGACTCCATGGTCACCCAGTGAGCTTTAGGACTGAGTGGGGATTTGAACCCTGATCTCCCAGGTCCTACCTAGTATGACACTCTAAGAAGTGTGCATGCACACGAAAGCTCATACCAGGAACAAACTCAGTTGGTCTCTAAGGTGCTACTAGAAAGAATTTTCGATTTTGTTTTGACTATGGCAGACCAACACGGCTACCCACCTGTAACTCTAACCACTACACTGCACTGGCTTCCGAGAGAACTTCTGCTATGGGGCAGCTCTATAAATTAAGTACGCAAATCAATATGGGGAAGGCAAAATGCCGCTTATAAGAAGGATCTGAAATATTTTCCTTGAAGCTTGAATTTGTTTTATTCTGGATTGTTTTATTGGATGTTTGAAAGCGTTGTAAACAGCTTTGAGATTTTTTTCCCTTTAAAATATAAAGCGGTATAGAAATGAAATGAATAAAAATAAATCCCACCTGGGGGGGGGAATGGTGCCTAGACATTATGTTGTGGTGACCATAATCCAGGTGTAAGGTAGCATTTGGTGATTAGCTTATATATCTGAGTTTCTAACACTGCCTAAAGCATGAAGCTGAGCCTTAGCTGAGCCTAAAGGTTACAGATAATGTAGGCAAAGCAATCTGAGCACTCCAGAAGAGCGCTGTATAGGTAGGAGAATTTGTATTTAACTTTCCCTTATCTCCCAACTGAAGCCCAGAGTTCCACCCTGTCATTCTGCTGAGGAGCATCCCCTGGCGTCTGCCGAAGCCCCGCATGCTCTCCATGGCAGGCTGGCTTTGAGTAGCAACAACAGATGCAGCCTGTCCTTCACAGCGAGGGACCTTTAAGAAGCCCAAGCTGTTCTGTTCAGCCAAGCTGTTCCGCAAGACCCCCAAGCATACTTCACTTTACTGCTCTGCATGCCAATCTTTTACCATGGTATGATCCTTGCATCAGCCACCCCTACATCAAATCCCAAGTCTACCACCGAAAGCCTGGGGGAATTTCTCCCAACGTGCATACAGAAGAGCAGGCACAAACTTTGGGGCACGGAGCACCCCTGTGACTCCAAGCTGCAGGCTGGCAAAGCAGAGAAAAATGTGCGGAAAGGCCTTGTCTTGCCCAGCACAAGGTGACTGTGAGCCAAAACCTCCTTCCTGCCACTCAGCTGCTAAGCCATGTGCCAGCAGCTGGGGAGGAAGCCAATTCAAGGGAAAGAGCCTACCTTTTAATTCATTTAAAATATTCGTACCCCACCTCTTACCTGCAAGGGTTTCCAAGGCTGCACACAAGTATAAAAATAGAACACACTCTGTAAAACACTGGGCGTCAGCAAATAATACTTCCAAATGAACCTTCCAGCTTATAGAAGCAACATCACACCACACTCGACAGTTAGAATTTTAGTTATAGAAGCTAGGTGCCCAATGGCTCCTTAAACCAAGGTTGCAGTTGGCAAAAGGGAGTGTCTAGTTGTCATTTTGAAGCAAGACGGCTCAAGTGTCATGTTTTTCAAATGATGGTGTAAGGTCCTCGGTTAGTTGCTCATGAGTAAGCAGGCAAAACCGAGTTTCCTTTAGTAGTTTTATTGTGCAAACTACATACAGTACAGTGCAGAGCTAAGTTCATGTCTGTATCAAGCGTCGTCAGAATCCGGGAATGGCCCCTTCCGGTTCTGACCCCAACAAAAGAGTTTCGGTATACGGAAACCCCGCCTCCCATCCTTTGGTTTCACCCCTCGACGCCTTTGGGGCGCATGAAGCTGCATGTCTCCTTCATCGCCCCTTGAGCTAGGGGAGTGCAGGGTCTCTCCAGCATCCTCAGAGCCTCTTCCCTCCATACCCTGAAATGCATGCCCCTCCCCGCTGGAAGCCTCGCTGCTTCCTCTGCTGCCAGAGGAGGTGCTGCTGGTCAGGTGGGGGCCGGTCAGGTTCTCTGTAGCATCCCGAGAGCCCTTCCACCACCTTGCGCTGCACCGGGGACAGTTCCCTGACAGATGGACTGTGATTGTTTGTCAGTTAAACATCTGGCTAGTTCAGAGGACAACCTTGAGCTAGGTTAAAGAAGAAAAGTCACTTGATTCAGTCCACATCTATACAGGGCTATTCTGAGCTCTTTTTCTTAATGGTGACTGCTCCTGCTCATATATTATTCTCACAGGGCAGCAAGGCAACAAATACATACACTTTCACCTCATCATTTCTTGGAATGAGGACTTCATTTAAATTTAAATATTTTCATTTGTTTTATTTTTTGGAGCTGCTACAAATACGGGCAGGCTAATCTTTGGGCCATACCTAAAAGCAAAAAAAATGGGGGTGTTTCTTTCTTCTAGCAATGATCATCTGAAGCCCTACCCAAAAAAATCATCAAGAGCAACAGTTTGTTACAAAACATGATGGTTATTTCAAAAGTACTCTATGAGAACATGCTTACACATTTGCATATCCAGGCTATGACTGGTCAGATCAACATATGAAGGAAAAGTCCAAGTCAGAGTTCCCGTCTGGACTCCCAAGTTTGATATCCAGGAATTAATTATTCATCCCTGGCTTTTGATTAAAGCCATAAAATGCCAAACTCAATGCACCAACATCCCGTAAAAAGCCATTAGGTTTCTTTTATTGCAAAGAGGAGCTGTGCCAACTGTGCCTGATTAAATGTGCCTTGACAGATTTACTCACAGGCCGATTGGTGGTTTCGCTTAAATCATAAAACCTGTCATATTCCTATCAGGATTTTAGAATTTTACTGCACACAAAGGATAGCTCTTCACTGGGCCTTCCACCTTGGCCAAGCTCTGGTGCTGTGAATGCAGATCAAATGCAGATCATGTGCAGAAATTTCAGAACAGCTTTCTTCTCATTAGGATGGGCAGAGGCAATTTGGGATGTGTGGGATACTAAAGAGCAGGGATAGGGACCCTGTAGCCCTCCAGATGTTGCTGGACTCCTTGATCATGCTGGCTGATCATCATTTGCACAGCCACGTGTTCCCCATCCCTGCTGGAGAGTTTGGGCCTCAAGCCCATCTGCTTTCCTATAGGAAAAAGGTAACCACCAAAATAACCACAATATTTGAGACTTCAGCTATTAAGTACAGGGTTGATCACAGAAATGAAAGCTGTCAGCATTCTCCACTGTGCCAGAAGCATTATTAAACCCATCTGTTTAAACCAGTGTTTGAAAAGAGATTGGTAATAAATGAGTAAGTTACTTTGGGCAAGTGAGACTTTGATCCAGGACCCAATAAAACCATCCGATTCTGCAGAGCTGCATTTAACTCGGCTGAGGCAACAGAGTGGAAGGGCTGGATGTGAAGGCTACAATTTGCCTGCTTTCAGCACATAAACTGCATCCTGCCTATGTTTGGTCCTAATAGAATCTCAAGAGCTGTCACTGAACAGCTATGTAAAATGAAAACAAATACCGGTAGCTATCCTAGAACATGGGTACACAAACTAAGATCCAGCCAAATCGCCTTCTAAATCTGGCCCACGGACAGTCCACGAATCAGCATGTTTTTACATGAGTAGAATGTGTGCTTATATTTAAAATGCATCTCTGGGTTATTTGTGGGGCATAGGAATTCGTTCATATATTTTTTTCAAAATATAGTCAGCCCCCCACAAGGTCTGAGGGACAGTGGAACGGCCCCCTGCTGAAAAAGTTTGCTGACCCCTGTCCTAGAACTCCTACATGCTTGCCATCACACACACACCCCAAAGCAAAAGTATGTCACTAAAAGTATGTCACTACTACTTTGCAAAGTGATCCGATTCAGGCTAGGCAATCTCGAGACCAGCTCTTCCCCAACTCGGTGCTCTGCACATGTTTTGGACGACAACTCTCATCAAGCTGGGAAAGGCTTCTGCACTTGAAACAAGGGTGCCTTCATGCCTGGCTCTAGGCCAGATACACGTTATGCCCGATGAAGCACAACTCGAAAGAGTGCACGCCTTTAAACTACTGGTTCTACACATCTTTTTCTGTGGTATGAAGCAGTTGCCAAGAGACGTTGCCCAGGAGCAGCAAGTGTTCTGGCTTCATTCTGAAAAACCACCACCATCTATGTGGGAGGCAGCATCCAAATATAAGGAGATTTAAGGAATAATATCAACTCATCTGTTTAGCAGCAATAATCAGATTCCCAATATGGATTGAATAATTTCTGCCTTTGGCTTGCTGCCAAGGTAAACACAGGAGCAGTGACAGTCCTGCCTGGCTAACCAAAACTTAATTACGGTTGTTTCAAATTGAAGGCACCCATCTGCTTGAATATCAACAGACCACAGAGCTCTATCAAGGCCTCCATTGCATATCTGATGCCATGCAGCTAATTAACCTCTGAAATTAGGGGGTTGTTGCCACTCCACTCTGTTTATTGGGTTTGGCTGATTGGAGTCATTTCAAAAAAAGAAGTCCTGAATAGACTTGCTGGGCTGGAACTGGGTGGTGGCAATGGAGGGGGAGGAGGAGGAGGACAGACATACAGGCAATACAATGACATGAATCGGAAGAGAAGCGAGCGTCCATAAATCACAAACTAAATTGGATCTGGATTCTGCAAGTCATGGGGCATAAATAACACTGGACAATAAAAGCAAAGGCAGGAGCCCAAGACAGGATCTGCCAAGGAGTGACAAAAAGAAGCAATAAACAGAACATTCACGAGCCATAATGGCCAGTGTAGACATTTAACAATGGCTGTAAAATCCTTCAAGTCACCAGCACAAGGCTTGCCAACTGTTTACTAGCGGAGAACATACAAAGGGCCCAAACATACAGTGATAGCAACAGCAAAAAACAATTGCAACAGGTCCCTTGTAGGTCTACTAATGCCTCGTGTAAGCAAACACTTCTGACAATCGCTGGCATGCCATGTGCCACCTCAACATAGGCTACAGGTATTACTGTTTCAAGTTGTTTCTCCGCAGCAGGAGATCAAGGTGTCTTTGAGCCCAGCACTGCATGCCCAGGACGAGCAGGAATCGTTCCAAGGTCTGGAAGAGACTTCTGTTACCCAATATCCTTTTAACTCAGGCTTATGAAGAGCTACTGATCACCTCTGGTGAGCAAGAATAGTCTCCAGGTAAACTTTCATAAACAGGAATAGAACCTCTTTTCTTTTTATTCTGAGGCCACAAATGTGTGGCAAGTTATTAGCAGAGATACGTGGGGGCAATCTGATTTTGTATGATCTACAAACCTGGTGCAATCTATCCGCAAGGCAATTTTAACTAGAGATACCAGAAATCAAATCCAGGACCTTCTACAACTTATGTGCAATACTATGGTTGTGCAGAAGAAGCAGTCCAATGTTTGGTGGGATCATGGGGAGAGGGGGCCACAAAGGTTGACCAATCTAGCCAGGAGCTGCCCAAGAATGTAAGGAAGAGCTTGACACCAGCATATTTTGACTTAAATCAAACCACATCCAGAAGCAAAACCACAACTACACCACACAAGAGCACAAAAGCAGTGCAGGGCAATGAACAAAAAGCTGCAACTGGACCAATGTAACCTGAATGAGACCTCAAAGGTCATCTAGTCAAAACTCTCTGCCAATGCTGGAAATTCATTGCTACAGCATCCCCAATATTGGGTCAAGCATTGAAAAACCTCTTATGAAGCACAGCACAGCACCTTCAAAAATGGTCTACTCCACAGTCAAATAACTCATGCAACAGAACATTCTTTGGTGGAAATCATTTTTCTTGTAATCTGAACCTGCTGGTCCAGACCCTCCACTCTAGAGCAACAGAAAACAAATTTATCCCCACCATGCATGTGACTATGAATATGCACATATTTGGAAAATGGTCATCGTATCACACCTTAAATCATCCCCACATCCGGGCTAAACAGACCCAACTCTTTCTCACTGGATTTGCTCTCTAAGCCCTCACCATTTTTGCCACCCTCTTCTAGACATTCCAGACAGCAGAGTCACTTACGGTACTCTTCCTGACCACCTTGTTTCTCCTCCCTGTGTGAGCACAAGTGGCTTTCGAGACGACAAACTGCATAGCTAATTCAGTAAGAGCCACATACCTGCCCTGCAAGGTAAGCTACACCCTGATTTAATAACATCCTTGAATTTCAATCTGCAGACTGATCTGTGACAATTTTCCACGATTCTCTACGTTGCAGAAGCCTTTTTTAGGTCTGCATAGGTCTTTTGTTCCACTTACTCTATAATAATATATAATAATAATTTATTATTTGTACCCCGCCCATCTGGCTGGGTCTCCCCAGCCACTCTGGGCGGCTTCCAACAAATATTAAAATACATTTAAAATACTCTATGTAACTGTCATCTAAATAACCTTTTTTCTCATTTCCCTTCAACCATATCATGAACTAGTCCCTCTCCCATTGTGTTGACATACACTTGAGATAATCTTTTCTTTTTTCTTAGTGATCAGAGGAGGAATGACTGCAGCGAAGAGCAGAGACAGAAGAAACGCCATGGCACACCTGTAGCAGAAAAAACAGGCGCCTTCCTCTGCCACAGCAGGCACTAGAACTCTCCAATGGTTTGACTTTATCCCCAACAGTGCACTCTTGCATTGTCTTCCAAGACAGACAGATACTGACAACTGAAAGGACAACCACTTGAAGCGCATTTTAACTTGTGGTTAACACTCCCCAAGCCCTTGAGGTGAGACAGGCTATAAAATAAATACCGTATTTTTCGCTCCATAGGGCGCACCGGACCATAGGGCGCACCTCGTTTTTAGAGGAGGAAACCCAGGGAAAAAATATTTTTCTGGCTTTCCTCCTCTAAAAGCCCTGGGGGTTTTTTTGAGTATCAGCTAAAAGTTTTGCAGCTTTTTTTTGCAAAGGGAAAAGCCTTGTTTTTTTGAGGATCAACTAAAAGTTTTGCAGCTTTTTTTGCAAAGGGAAAAACGCTGGGGTTTTTTTAAAGATCAGCTAAAAGTTTTGCAGCTTTTTTTGCAAAGGGAAAAACCCTGTGTTTTTGAGGATCAGCTAAATGTTTTGCAGCTTTTTTTGCAAAGGGAAAAAAGCAAAGCTCCTTTTGCAAAGGGGGAAAAGCAAAGAGGAAAAGCCCCCCTTTTGTGGGGTTCAACTCACATTTCTGCAGCTTCTAAAGGAAAGGGAGCCTTTTCTAAAGTTTCCAGACAGATAATCTAATCAGCCAGTCACATGTCGCTGGGGAAACAACCTCCCTCTGCAGCACATTCAACAAAGGAGGGCGGGGCTGAAAGGGAGCCAGGGATTCTTATCTCTCTCCCGATCTCTTGCTGATCAGCTGCTGAGCAGGGTCCTTTCAACCCCCCCTTTTCTCTTTGTAAAACAAAAAGCATGATCCTCTTTTGGCCCCTGGGCAATTCAGCTCCAGGGACCACCATTCACTCCATAAGACGCACAGATATTTCCCCTTACTTTTTAGGAGGAAAAAAGTGCGTCTTATGGACCGAAAAATACGGTAAATAAAAACAAATAACCAAGATGACTCTATATCCAACACAGATTAAAAAATGTGCTTTTAATGCTTCACTGCAGGGAAAATAAAGAGCAAAGGGATGCTTTGCATCCGTGGCCCAGAACAAACCTTGCTATAAACAAAAGTTTGTCTGTCTCGGTATGTTTTGGTGCTTCTCACTCACTACAAACTCCGGCTTTTAAGCAATCCTGCAAAATGGAGAGCTCTGTGTCATGCAAGGAGGAGGCAGAGTTGGGAAAGCAATGTAAGCAAGAGGACAGCTGGGGGATAGTGGGGGAAAAACCAGGAGGCAGGAGAGTTAGAGAGCACGGAAGTTTCAGGGTCCAGGACCACAAGTGCTGCAGTTCCTTGAAGACCGTTAAGCCCTGGAGGTACCACAGCTCTCCGCCCTTTCACTGCTTCAGACAAACAAAGCTACCCTTCTGGAATTTTAATTTTAAGAGGCTCTCTAGCGAAAAGTGAATGTGGCAATGACAAAGCAGGCAGGCAGGCTTGGTATGCACTTGAAGGCGGGGGGGCAGATTCGTTCAGCAAGAGGCCCCTTCCTACCCAAGAACAGCAGGGCCTATGTCTAAACTTACCCAAGGCAGCGTCGCACTCATACCACACTCATTTAATACTTAAAATACGACAACTGTTACTTCTAAATCGGTGCGCCCAGCTTGAAGCTAGGCCCGATTTATAAAAATAGCTTTCTGCTCAGATCCCTTGTGCCGATGACTGGGCAGAGTTACTGTATAGGCCGGCCGTAACTCTGCTGCTGCTGCATCCACGCAGCTCACCACACCCATCCCCTCAAGCAGCGGTTCTGCGATCGCTTATCCTGGCTGCGTTGCTGGATTACAGCACAAAATATCCCCTGATGCAATGCTAGAACCATCCCTGTAAAAGCTGGGAAGGAGACCAGCCAGTCATAGCTGCAGAAAGGCAACAGCAGATGAGGAACCACGTAACCAGGAAGGGGGAGGCGGGGAAGAGGGAGAGAGAGGGAGGCAGAAGTCTCCGATCAGAAGCCAAGATGCAAAGGAGACAAAGGATTTCACTCAAAATCCATGTCTTTGCAGACTTGCTACCATTGAGAAGGCAAGGGAGAAGAAAACCAGGAATTCTTTGCAGCACACTGCACTACAGAGCTGCCACCCTCCAACTGGTACTTTCAGACGTTACCAGAACATGTCCTGGCCAGCACAGCTGTGCTGGCTAGGGATGATGGGAATTGTAGTCCGAATCATATTGAGGGCACCAGGTTGGGGACAAATGCTAGACCTTCAAACTTTATGCCTTTCCCCCGCCCAGTTTTCACTTCCTCTGGGATGACATAACTCGGGCATCGTCCCAAGACAGATGTCCTCCTAATTTAGTCAAGATGTTCCTCCCACCACCCCTTTCTGCAAGTTTGCTGTTGTTTCTATTAGCACCTATCATTATTGCAGCCCATCCCTGCCTTCCACCACTTAGAAGGCTGTTAATTAGCTGGCAGATCAACACCCCCTCCAAATGTTCCAGCTCTGTGAAGTTTTGCAAAATGCCTCCACGTCACAGGACTGCACCCAAAACAAAATAAATGACACTCTGTTAGCATGCAAGCCAACATTCTGGAATATGGGGAGATGAAATGTTTGCGGAGTGGCCTAAACTGCAATTCTGAACACATGCCAAAGAAAGGAAGATGGTTTGTTTCGGAAGGACATGAAAAAGGAAAACACTTGGAAGAGTAAAATGCAAAGTTTCTAGCTATTCCACCAAGAATTGCACCACACTTTTAATGCAGTTACGTATACAAAGTCTGGTATCGTTTCACTCCAGACTCTCACAGATAACCTGCATTATACACACTGGGATTCAGGCCTGACGCCCAGGATGAGGGAAAGGGCAAGAGAAAGGACTGGCGAGGTTATCAAGTTTCCAAGAGCTGCTGTCGCTTGGGAGGAAGCAGTAAACAGGAATTCCCCCCCCCCACCCCACCTTTTCCCAAAATGCTTGGGTTCTGCAACAGGGCGGGCTTTTGTTTGTTTGAAAAAAACGGGTAAGATGCATGATGCCCAAGTGACAACCCCCCCCCCCCCGCGACTGTTACCCACGTTACTCCCACCACACTGGAAATGCTCCCTCTCGCAGCGATCGCTCCCATGCGCGCGCACAAATCCTGGGTACTTTCCAACTAGCACTGCAGACAGTCCACACCCACCCCGAGCGAGCGAGCCAGCCGCCTGCCGGACAACCCCGTCCCCACGGCGGAGCCCCTGGCCTCTCCACCCACCCACCCACTCACCCTGCTTCCTCCCTCCCAGCACGCGGCGGGGAGTCCCAGGGCCCCACTCTGCGCACCCCGCACAATACACCCCGGTTTCCTGCGCCCCACCCGCCAGGAGCTCCCCCTCCTCGGATTTGCCCGCCCACCCCCACCCCTCCCCACATTCCGGCTCTCCGGGCTGAAGTCCGACGCCCGCCACGCTGCAGATTCCTGGCAAAACCCTCGCCCCGGCGCGCACATGCCCAGCCCTTGCTTGGCTCTCCGGGGGCCTGGCAGCTGCAGACCTCAAAGTCAGGGGGCCCAGGAAGGGAGGGAGGGATGGCGACCCCCCCCCCCCCACACACACACAGCCTGCCCCAAAACTGCACCCCCAAAGTTGCACGGAATTAACTGCCCAGTTGGCAATGCATTGCATCTGCAAGGAGACATCCCCCACCCCCCACACACACCCCTCTCGCGCGCCCTCCACTCCCCGTCCCTGAAAAGTGCCCGACCCCGGGGGGGGGGAACACTCCTGGCCACCCCACAACCAACCCCTCCCTGCCTCCCCACCCCACCCAAGGGACCCGCCCATTGGCCCCGCCCTGTCCTCCCCAAACTCGCCTCCTCTCCATGCTCCCCCTCCTTGAAGGCCCCCCAACTTAGCCCCTTCCTGTTCCCTTCTCCCCCCCCCCGGCTTAACCCTTCCCCCCACGACCCCCCAACATTAACCCTTTGCTGCTCCGCCCAAGCCTCGGACCTCTCCCCTCCCCAAATGGCCCCCTCCCCAAGGTAACACCCCACAACTTAACCCTTTCCTTCCTATTGCACGGCGCCCCCCTCCAAAGTCCAAGCGCCCCTGCTGCCCCCCGGGGGGGGAACCCTCCCCCAATTAACCCCCTCCTCTCCACTCCCAAGCTCTGAACCCCTCAAGGAGACCCTCAACCGACTGACCCCCCTCCAGCCAGCCGTGTCCCCTCCACACACTCGCGCCCCTTACCGAGCCGGGGGGGTGGGGTGGGGTGTCCGCCACCCGGCGAATGCGGTCCCTCCTGTGACTGCCTTCGCCCGCCCGTCCCCTTCAGCGAGCCCGGCCGGGAGAAGGAGGAGGAAGGCAGGAAGAAGGCGGAGCGTGTGCACGAGCGAGCGAGAGCGCGCGGGGCCGGGAAGGAGGAGTGGCGGCCTCGGGGTGGGCGCCGCCTCAGGACTCGCCCCCACGAGCGCCTCCCTAGCTTGCTGGCGGGACGGAGGGCGGGAAGGCGGGATCCTCTTTCGTAGTCGGCCAATAGCGGCCCGCCTGCGCCCGCCCCCGCGGCCAATGGCGGCGAGCGCGCGGCGGGAGGGGCGGGGACGGGGCAGGCGCGCGCGGCGGCAAAATGGAAAGGGAGCAAGTTTGGGAGGCGCGCGGGACAGTTGCGGTGAGGGGTGGGGGGGAAGGGCGGGGCCGGCGCCTGAGGCGGCGAAGAAATTCGCGTGGGGTTTTCTTTTATTTATTTTCTCGCGTGTACTGTATTTCTTTCCTCCAAGGAGCTCGAACGAAGTGGCGCTCTCGCGCTTTCCCCCGCTCTTGTGTTTAATCTCAACAACAACAACCCTGTGAGGTAGGCCAGCCTGAGGAGCAGAGTCTGGCCCAGGCCACCCAGTTGAGTCTACTTTGGAGCAAGGCCCCGCCGGCTTCAGGTAATGGTGTAAAGCAGGCATGGGCAACCTTAGGCCTTCCAGATGTTTTGGACTACAATTCCCATCATCCCTGACCATTGGCCCTGTTAGCTAGGGATCATGGGAGTTGTAGGCTAAAACATCTGGAGGGCCGAAGGTTTCCTATGCCTGGCGTGAAGCAAGGGATCAGGAGTTTAAAGTGGGAGAGGGGCAAAAGAGTTTGACCTTTGCAATACCCTGCGGGACAGCTCAGTCCCTAGAGCGTGAGACTCTTAAATCTCAAGGTCGTGGGTTCGAGCCCCACGCTGGGCAAAAAGATTCCTGCGTTGCAGGGGGTTGCACTAGATGACCCTCGGGGTCCAATCCAGGTTTCTCCCATGTCTACGGCCACCTGCGAGTCACATGATGTCGCCAATTACATCACGTGAATGGCAGGTGGGCAACTCTGTACACCTGTCAAAATTGCCCTGTGGGTCATTCCTAATAATAATAATAATAATTTTTATTTGTACCCCGGCCGGAGCCGGGCTTAGGGCTGCTAACATCATAAAACTAAGTTACAGGTCGGTAGCCGTGTTGGTCTGCCATAGTCAAAACAAAATTAAATTAAAAATTAAAAAATTCCTACTGGAAGGAATTTTTTATTTTATCATAAAACTAACACAGTATACAAAGAACATAAAAACAGGCAATCAATTAATTAAAGTACATCTTAAAATTAGATCCTACTAAGGATCTAGCCTAGTGGTTCCCAACCTTTTTTTGGCCATGCCCCACCTAAGCAGCTCTAAAATCCTGATTCTCCCCCCCAATACAATTATTATTATTAAAAAAGTGAACTCCTATTCACGTGGAGGAAGCCTAAAAGGCCATTCACTGTTAATAAGTCAATTCTCAAATTGTCCCCCCTTAAAAACCAAATTGCCCCTCTGTGTGTGGGGGGGTGCCCCACGTTGGGAACCACGGATCTAGCCTGTGGAGCCAAAAGGGACCGGACCCACCACCTCCCAGACTGAGTGTGGAAGTGGATTTCCTTCTCTACATATGACCTGAGCTTAGGCCTCAGAACCTATTTTCAGTGTTTCGGGTCCCACAGTCTGTGCAAGAATTTACTCTTTTTTTTCATTGGCGCTTTTAAGCATATGTAAAGTGCCTTGTCTTCACCACTGAAAAGAAGAATAAAATAAAAAAATCCACGAAAGCTCATACCAAGAACTAACTTAGTTGGTCTCTAAGGTGCTACTGGAAGGATTTTATTATTATTATTTTGTTTTGACTATGGCAGACCAACACGGCTACCTACCTGTAACTGAAAAGAAGCACAGCTTATCACCATGCCTCTGGAATAAGGGGAAATCGCTTCCAGGTACCTTAGATCAGTGGTGATCCCAAACTTTTTCAGGTTGTCCATAAACTCATCCTCTGCCTCCTACTCTGTAAAAAAGGATTATTCAAAACAGCCTTTCAAACAACCTACTAAGGAAGACAATAACACAATAAAATTCACAATCAATTGTACATTTATTCAAAATCCAATTGAAATTTAGTTTAATCAATTCAACAAAATGGATGCACTTGATCCAGTGATACCAGCTTTTCAAAGTCCAACAATCATCTGCACCTCCAGCCACCCCATTGCCTCTTACAGACACACACACACCACACACACACCAGGTAATCCCAACACCCACTTTGGGAACCACTGCCTTAGGTGGTGTGGCTCGCAGGCAACTCCAGCCCCCCCCCCCAAACCTTTTTGGGACATTACACACCATCTGAGGCCTGCAATGATGCAGCAGATGAAGCCAGTGCTAGATTCGGAGCCATGACAAGAGGGGCTGTAGCTGGGCAGCCTCGAGTCACCCTTTATAAATACGGCAACAGCTGATTAAATAAGGAACAGGATAGACAGTGCATGCCCTGCCCTGTAGGATATTCTCTGTCCTTTAGCTGGGGCTCTGTTCAGCTGATTTGTATCTGGAGAAGATTAAAGGATTTGCCTTTCCATTAAAGCTATTCTCCTCCTCTGTGAACCAAACGGTGGAGACATAGAAGACTGAGCGAGTGCGTGTTTGTTTGTGCCCTGAAACCAGCGGGCACAGTTGCTCCTTCCCTGCCACCCTGCTTGTCACGATTCCAGGAAACACATCAGAAACACCTGGCCGGTTTCCTTCGCCGTTCCAGATCCGCCACTTGGCTACCATGTTGGGCGCCCTGGAGGCAAATGATGTTCAGGGCCTAGTTTCTAGGATCAAGTACCAGGGCACTTTTGTTTGAAATTATGTAAATATTGTCCAGTTTTAAGCTGCCTTGAGCGTTGTTTTAATTATGGAAAGGTGGCATACAAATACGAAGATGATGGTGATGCTTGCTCTGTGCTGGATCCAGAGCTATGACTAATGGAGAATCAAGTTCTGTAGGGTTGTTAATGCTGTGAGGCCCCCCCTCCTTGCCCCCATCTTACGATCAAGGTGCATATATGCATAAATAAAACCATATACCGTATTTTTTGCTCCATAAGACACACTTTTTTCCTCCTAAAAAGTAAGGGGAAATATCTGTGCGTCTTATGGAGCGAATGGTGGTCCCTCGAGCTGAATTGCCCAGGGGCCAACAGAGGATCATGCTTTTTATTTTACAAAGAGAAAAGGGGGTGGTGAAAGGACCCTGCTCAGCAGCTGATCAGCAAGAGATGGGGAGAGAGATAAGAATCCCCGGCTCCCTTTCAGCCCCGCCCTGCTTTGTTGAATGTGCTGCAGAGGGAGGTTGTTTGTTTCCCCAGCGTCATGTGACTGGCTGATTAGATTATCTGTCTGGAAACTGTAGAAAAGGCTCCCTTTCCTTTAGAAGCTGCAGAAATGTGAGTTGAACCCAATAAAAGGGGGGCTTTTCCTCCTTGCTTTTCCCCCTTTGCAAAAGGAGCTTTGCTTTTCCCCCTTTGCAAAAAAGCTGCAAAACTTTTAGCTGATCCTCAAAAAACAGGGCTTTTCCCTTTGCAAAAAAGGTGCAAAACTTTTAGCTGATCCTCAAAAAAACAGGGCTTTTCCCTTTGCAAAAAAGCTGCAAAACTTTTAGCTGATCCTCAAAAAAACAGGGCTTTTAGAGGGGGAAAACCAGAAAAATATTTTTTTTCTTGTTTCCTCCTCTAAAAACGAGGTGTGCCCTATGGTCCGGTGCGCCCTATGGAGCGAAAAATACGGTATCCTAAGGGCACCACAGTCTCCACTGACCTTCAGTCCAAGGAAACCAAACCCTGGGTAAATGCTTGGAACCCCTTAAGCCTCTCACAACTCAGACACTGAGGTGGCGTGTAACAATATTAAGCAGTTACAGGTAGGTAGCCGTGTTGGTCTGCCATAGTCAAAACAAAAATAAAATAAAATAACCTTCCAGTAGCACCTTAGAGACCACTAAGTTTGTTCTTGGTATGAGCTTTCATGTGCATGCACACTTCTTCAGATACACTGAAATATTAAGCAGTTTATACATGCTTTTAAATAAAAAAAATACTGGGTTAGGTGACAAATGCTGATAAAAGGCTACCTCCTATATTCCCTCAGCAGGACTGGGCTGGCAGAAATGTTTTTAAAGCATGTGCCAAGAAATGTTGGCCATTCGTCATCACCCAGGGCCAGCTTCCCTGAAAGGCACCTTCCCCAATCACACGCACCAAGCAAATGCGATATTTCCACCTCTCTTCACAGTCCTAGACCTCAAGGATCTCTCAGCGCACACACATTCCAAGCAGGCTCCAGTTGGCAGATCCGAGTAGCCACCCTGCGAAATTCTCACCACGCCACTCCATGCCCATCACCCAAGGGCATTGTGGGAAACTACAGCAGTGGCCTCCCAGTGCTGGGCACCTGGGGAAAGTGTGGCCTGGGGGGCAGGTAGGAATGAGATCAGCAGGTGATGCTGTCAGGGCAGTGGAACTGTCCTGTAAGCGGCAGGTGGGGCTGAGGGAAATTTTCTCAATTCACACAAAGTTTAGACTGAGTTTAGATTCTGAAGCCTATGGCCTTCCAAATGCTGCTGGGCTCCCAACTTCCATCATCCCTGGCCATTGGTAGCCATAACAGCAAGAGATGATGGGAGTTGTAGGCCTATAACAATATTTGGAGGCCCAAGCCCCCCACCCCAGTTTTTTTAGCCTCCCTGGAGGAAAAGCCTCAGCTAGCTTCCATTTCTTCCAAAGCAGCAAAGCACTTCCAAAGCAGCAGCACTGTCCTAAGCCCGTTTTCTCCCTAGAGTAGCCTTCCCCCAACTTGCTGCCCTCCAGCTGTTTGGGATGTCCATCAATCTCAGCCGCTGGCTGGGGTTGATGGGAGTTGTAGTCCAACACTGCTGGAAGGCACCAGGTTGGGAGGTACTGCTTCAGTAAATGTGCTCAGAACCGCATCACTAACCTACCTGTAGCTGAGTTTCCTCCTGTGCAGCCTTTGACATAACACTTGTCATAACATTTCCCAATTCTGCCATCAACCTAACAGGGAAGAAAGGAAGCTGCTGTATGTATGGTCCATGAAGGCAGCAAGACCCTTTGCACCCCTAGCAGTGTCCTCTTCAGTCACATGCTGAGCCTGGGCATCTGGAAGGTAATGTAAGTCTGCATTCAAGGAACAGGCCCTTTCAACATGCATTTCACAGCAGGCACCAAAGCCACATCCCCTGGGCAGCGGCACAGTATTCTCAGAGAGACATTTCCCTGCTTTCTTGCTTCCCTCCTCCTCCTCCCTGCTCTCAGGCCCCATTGAGATGCTTTGCAGCTGATGCTCTCCATAAACCTGATACCGTGACTCAGCTTCTGAGCTCCCTCCCTCGATGAGCAGGCTAGTCGTGCCAAGATCCTGTAGGGAGAGACAATACCAATCACTCAGCTGCCCCTTCTTGGAAGCAGCTCAAGACCTGCTACAATAATCTGGTTCTGCAGCAGCGACTGCGAAGGGCCAAAAGGCATCTTGCAGAGTGAGAGCAGAAAGAAGCCTCGCAGGAGAGAGGATGCTGCAAAACCACAGCTTGTCTCTGGTGAACGAGAGGAGGAAGTGCGAGAAAATGCTCAAGCAGCTTCAGAGTCGCTTTGTGGTTCTGGCTGAACAGGAATCGGAGCAATTTTTGTTCTGTTTTAAAATTAAAACCAGTAGGGCAGTTAGATAATTGTAGACTCTGGTCTAGGGATGGGCAAATATCTCAATACCGGTTTCTCTTAGTTTCTCATTTAGCTAATCTTTACATTCGGTTCTTTAGATTTCCACAATATTTCTAAAAAATTATGATGAAAATTCATTTGCGCTTTTGTGCAATTTTCTCCTAATAAACACAGTTTGTATGCAATGAGGCGTAAGACACTTCTGAAAGGCAATTCCCCCTACTAGAATGCATTTTGGTTGTTATTTCCACTTTTCAAGCATTTATATGCACACTTCAGTGTATAAATTTTCAAACAGATGACTTAGCTAGAGAACTGCATTGCAAAATTCATATCAGTGCAAAGTTTGAAGGGTAGTTGTGCCTCTTTTTCTTTGAGAAACTTTTGTTTTAGAAAGTGCCAATTGGGTAAGTTTTCCTTTAAATGCAAACTCAACCAAATTTCTGCTCCATCCATGCGCTAATGCTTTTGGGACAGACCCCCCTCTTTAGATGATGCCACTGTGTATTGCTTCACTTGCCACAAAATACTTTGGGGAAAATAAGGGTATGTTTATAGGCCCTTCTGCTCATTATGCCCCAAAGTCTATCTGTATATTTACATTTTCAAAAATATTACAAAAGTATATAAAACATGGAAGGTGAATTCCCATCATCTCTCCCCCCCCCCCCAAAAAAACCCTTTGTTTACAAATTCTGGAAATGACTTTTGGGATGATGCCGAACTCTTTTCCAGGAGAAGATGCACGGAAGTAAGTAGGAACTTATCTGGAGAGATCAGGTTGCACCTTTGACACATTTTTTTAAAGGAGGTTTATTTGCCATACCCTTTAATCCACAATGTGGGTGAGCTTCATTACAGAACCAATTTATGTTTCTTGTTGGTTTTTTGCAAATAATTCTGGGAGCTTTTGTGAGGTCCTGAAGTTTCTCGACTAGACATTTTGAGCTGCCCAATCGTTCCCAGGATTCCCTAGAGGAAAGCAACGCAAAGCTTTGGAGCAGTACCCGATTGTTTATGCACAATAGTGTGATAAGGCTAGTTCCCAGCTGTATAAAGATCAAGGGTTACAGCTAGTATCTCTTTTAACAGATAAGGTTCTTAGGGCCTGGAAGAAAGAAAGGGAAACCGAAGAAAGCAAGGCCCAATCTGAGCTATTCTTTACACTGGAAGGAAGCCAGTCTTTCATCTGCACAAAACCCTTATTCAGGCGGAGGTGTTGGAAGCAGTGTGCTGTCTTGGCCCTGCTGGCTTCTGCTCTGCTCTGCCAGGAAGAGATGGGGCCAGACACTGCATTAATTAGTTGTCAGGTAGATTGGTCTTGCTCAGAGGATCTGAGCTGGAGACGCAGCAGGGCGCTGATGAACAGGGGGTGGGGAGGGCTTCAAAGTGAAGATAATTTATGAATCATCTTTTGCTGTGATGGAGTGCGACGGCGGCAGGGGCTTGCCCTTGGTCCTGAGGGCTGCAAGTACAGGACAAGAGCCCTGGCAGTGGGAATCAGCTGTGCGGAAGAAGGAAGAATGTTATCCCCAAAACTATTGGTGGGAAGAGTTTGGGCATGGTCCATCCTGTCTGAATGTAAGATGAGCCTGCTGGATGGGGCCAATGGCCCATCTAGTCCAGCATCCTGTTCTCACAGTGGCCAACCTATGAGAAACCAGCAAGCAGGATCCGAGCATAAGAGGGCTCCCCCCTCCTGTTCTTTCCAGCAACTAGTTTTCAGAAACTTTGCTGCCTCCAACTGTAAAGGCAGGGCATAGCCATCCAGGGTAATAATAATAATAATAATTTATTATTTGTACCCCGCCCATCTGCCTGGGTAAGGGTAACATTAACATGTAAAGGTAAAGGGACCCCTGACCATTAGGTCCAGTCGCGGATGACTCTGGGGTTGCGGCGCTCATCTCGCTTTACTGGCCGAGGGAGCCGGCGTACAGCTTCCGGGTCATGTGGCCGGCATGACTAAGCCGCTTCTGGCAAACCAGAGCAGTGCACGGAAACGCTGTTTACCTTCCCGCCAGAGTGGTATCTGTTTATCTACTTGCACTTTGACGTGCTTTCGAACTTCTAGACTGGCAGGAGCAGGGACTGAGCAACGGGAGCTCATCCCATCACGGGGATTCGAACCACCGACCTTCTGATCGGCAAGCCCTAGGCTCTGTGGTTTAACCCACAGAGTCACCTGCTTCCCCTGCCATCCAGGGTATCAGCCACCAATAGCTCTCTCCTCCATGAAGCTAAGATCCTTCCAAAAAAGGAGCGCAGGAAGCTGCCTTATCTGAATTACGATTTGTAAAGCACATACAGTAACACTCTTCCAAACGGAACGGAACAGTGCAGGATGAGAACATGGCAACGATTCTGCTTTTAGCCTTGTACTGGCCTTGGCCGAGTGAGTCAGCCTTAAGTGACAGGCAGACACAACACACAGATATGATTTTCACATGGGGCTGGAAGATTTGCATGGCCACAAGCATGGGGAATGTTTGCTTTCAAAAAACGTATAACCAGCTTTTGCAATATGATTGACAGAGCTAGAACAAAGGACTTTCTGATGTAAAGTGTGGGAAAACACCAACTTTCTATAAACACAAAAATAAGAGAAAATTGCTGCAAGATAATGGCTAGGTGGCAGGCCAGCCCAGTGGATAGGAATAGAATGAGTAGCAGTTGCTCAAGTAAACATGTGAAAAAGGAGATGGCGTGGGTGTTACGTTGTAAAGGAGCATGGGGGGGGGGGGAATCAATAAATCTGTAATGCAAGAAATTGGATGTGAAGTCCTGAAAAACCTTATATGGAAGTTACAGGTAGGTAGCCATGTTGGTCTGCCATAGTCAAAACAAAATAAAAAAATAAAAAATTTCCTTCCAGTAGCACCTTAGAGACCAACTAAGTTTGTTCTAGGTATGAGCTTCCGTGTGCATGCACACTTCTTCAGATACACTGAAACAGAAGTCACCAGACCCTTATATATAGTGAGGGAGTGGGGAGGGGTATTACTCAGAAGGATGGTGGGAATGGGTGATTTGCTGATAGGTGTGGAAAACCTGTTGACTGTTAACAACTGCAATTGATCTTACAGGAAAAGGCAAGGGGTGAGATGGCTAAAGATAGCTTTGTCATGTATGAAATAAGAATCCATTGTCTTTGTTCCGACCAGGTCTCTCCATGGTTTTAAGTTTGGTAATTAGTTGCAATTCAGCAACTTCTCTTTCCAGTCTATTTTTGAAATTTCTTTGTAGTAAGACAGCTACTTTGAGATCTTGTATAGAATGTCCTGGGAGACTGAAGCGTTCTCCTACTGGTTTCTCTGTCTTGTGATTCCTGATATCAGATTTATGTCCATTTATCCTTTGGCGTAGGGTTATATGAAAAGTTCAGTGAGAAAACATAGGGAGCTAATTTCATAAATGGTAACTTGCAGTGAGGCTGCTGTGCTATATTCATTTATGTATTTATTGAATCTATATCTCGCCTTTTTCTCCAAGGAGCTCAGTGAGGCAGGCATGATGGTTCTCCCACTTCCTCCTTTAATCCCCCAACAACCCAGTGAAGCTGAGAGGCAGGGACTGGCCCAAGGTCACCCAGGGAGCTTCAGGGCCGAGTGGGGATTTGATCCCTGGGTCCGGGTCCAAAACTCTAACCACTACCGTGTGACAAAGTGGTGTCTATATATTGTACCATTGATAAAATATGGACAGGGAAAATTTGGGCATTCACTTTAATGACAATGACACAGTACTTAAAGACTAGAGGAAAATGGGTGATCAGGCAAGCAGTAACGCTTTACTATGCAGGAAACTGTTCCCCCAGATCTTCCTTTTCTGCTGTTAATTGTCACATTTTGGTTTTATCTTCTAAGGAAGTGCACAAAATTATTAAAACGTTACAGGCCAGGTGCAACTAAGTTGGTGGACTAGCAGGATCCAGCACTAGTGAATTGGGACTTTCCCCCCTATTTCTTCCCCTGTGACTCCCCCAAAATGGTTTTGGGGGTCTGGAGAACCCCCAGGGCCGATCATTCTGTCAAGTAAGCTGAAATGCTTACACCAACAGAACGAGAACATTGGATTTCTCCCCATTTATTTGTATACTGCTCAGTATTTCAAAAGCGGTGCAAAAGGGTGGTAAAAAGATGAACATTAAGTTTGCCTAGTGGAGGAGTCTAAAACGATGTTAGTGGTTCCAAGAATGGCAGCAGGAGATGCTAAATTCGGTTGGAAGATGTGATCTTGGTGCCAGGAAGCCAATCAAAACAAAACCAGTCTAGTAATTGATGTTTGCGTATCTGATCTCTGCTCTGCACCGCTAGTGCTGTGCTCCCCCATCTCTGCAGGACAATAAATGTGCCTGCAAAATCCAAGAGGCTCCCTGACTTTTGGAACCCAGGCCCATCTGAGCATGCAAGCAAGCAGCGCTTGGCCATCAGGCCTCAGGGACAGCAGCATTTCAGAACAAGATTAATGGGGTTGACAGATCAGAAGGCAGACATGTTTTCCAGGAATATTGTCGGCGTCTGCTGCATTGGAGCAAAAAAAAAAACCGGCCCATATGTGCAAAATACGGTGGCTGCAAAGGGAAAAAGAAAGAGCAGGCCTGTGTGGCTGGGAAGATACAGGCTATTCAATTGTCTTGGAAAGAGAAGTTGTGTTGTTGGGGTAGTTGCTGCTTTTTGTTCCCCTTTCCATTCAAAGGAAATAATTTTATTATTTGTACCCCGCCCATCCGACCGGGTTGCCCCAGCCACTCATGGCAGCTTCCAGCATATATAAAAACTTATCAAACATGCAGTAGAACATGAAACAAAAATCTTTATATAGCTGTGTTGCATTGAGTTGGGCCCCAGTAGTGCCTACTCCAGGGATGGGAACCTGTGATCCTCCAGGTGGTGGAATCAAAGAACTGTAGAGTTGGAAGGGACCCTGAGGTTTCCGGGGTAGAGGGCTCCAGTATCCTAAGTAGCGGCTCTAACAGGTAACTGCTTGCAACACAGCTGCAGAGGCCAAACTTATTAGAAGCCACTGCTGTTGTATCTTCATGAGATGCAAACACACCAGCCCCTGTTGGCACCCTCATTTAAATCTGGGATCTGCCACGGCTACAACTGAATCTTGTCATCTCAGGGCATGCATTAGCCTTAATCTACGTGCATGTGACATGGTTGTAGCTCAGCTCTGCTAAGGAGTAATCTTGCTTTAGCCAGGATTTCAATCTGTAGATTTGGAACAGCAGTGACACATCCCACATGATTCGGTGCACAGGACCTTGTAGGCTCGAAGGGGGAATCATACAATTGTAGGGTTGGAAGGGACCTTGAGGGTCATCTAGTCCAACCCACTGTGATACAAGAATCTGAGCTGAAGTATCCCTGACAGGTGGCCATCCAACCTCTGCTTAAAATCCTCCCAAGGAAGGAGAGTCCACAACCTTCCGAGGGGACCGTTCCACTGTTGAACAGCTCTTCTTTTATTATCCCTTTGGAGCTGTGCTGCATCTTTGTACTTCTGTCCTTCTGGTTTACCTTTTGATTCTTTGTATGTGTGTTATATTTGCACTTTTGTTCTAACAAATCAATAAAAAGCTTTTTAAAAGAAACCGAGCTTGCTGCACCTTCCATGTGACAGCCCTTGAGATATTTGAAGGTGACTATCATATCTATTACCCAGGCTAAACATACCCAACTCCTTCAACTGTTCCTCAAAAGGCTTGGTTTCTAGACCCTTGACCATCTGGGTTGCCCTCTTCTGCACACCTTACAGCTTGTTAATATATCAGTAATGCTTTTGTGATAACTATATAGCAAAACTTACCTACTTAAAAAGTCACCACCCAGGAAGTTAAGTAAGCAGGCATTTTATCCAGTAGCTGGGCTGCAGCATTTTGCCATTGATAAACCTACTATTTTTGCCATTGATAAACCTACTACTATAAACCTACTATTTTGCACATTTTAATATCAAACCCATCATTACAAAATTGGGCTGCCTCTTTCCCAAGCTGAGATCTGTACTGTATATCACCAGTTGTTGTTGTTCAGTCGTTCAGTCGTGTCCGACTCTTCGTGACCCCATGGACCAGAGCACGCCAGGCACGCCTATCCTTCACTGCCTCCCGCAGTTTGGCCAAACTCATGTTAGTAGCTTCGAGAACACTGTCCAGCCATCTCATCCTCTGTCGTCCCCTTCTCCTTGTGCCCTCCATCTTTCCCAACATCAGGGTCTTTTCCAGGGAGTCTTCTCTTCTCATGAGGTGGCCAAAGTACTGGAGCCTCAGCTTCAGGATCTGTCCTTCTAGTGAGCACTCAGGGCTGATTTCTTTGAGAATGGATAGGTTTGATCTCCTTGCAGTCCATGGGACTCTCAAGAGTCTCCTCCAGCACCTAATTCAAAAGCATCAATTCTTCGGCGATCAGCCTTCTTGATGGTCCAGCTCTCACTTCCGTATATCACCAGTAGCATGACTCAAAATACATTAGGCCAGGGATAGCTATCTTTTTAAAAAAAAACCACAAAAAACCCTTGCTTTGGCCAATGCTCCAAGGACCACATGCCAGTGGTGGATGCAGTTATCCCACTTGTGTGACTCACTCTTGCTTCAGCTGATCCATGCAGATCAGCAGAGGGAGGTTAGCAGACTCCTCTCCTCTCACCAAATGATCAAGTGGGATGACCAAGGAGGGGACAGTTTGCATCCCTATCAGCAGGCTCTGGGTAGGGTGTTTTAATCAACCATCCATTGGAGGCGAGGGTGAGGCAGGGTTAGCAATCCCTGCATAGCCTCCGACGAGAACTTTCAGAACACGAGAATGCATACTTGGGCTAGTCTGCCACCAGCAAGGTCAAAAATTTTAACTGGGTTTTGGTGGGGGAACCTGTCATCATGCACTTTCTGAAAAGTAGAATATCCAGCCCCCTTTAGCAACTTTCCATGCAGTGCCAGGGCCTGTGTGCCCCCACCCAAAACTTACAGATGCTAGACCTTACGACTGGAGGAGTACGTGAGTGCGTGCAGATGGCACCAGGCAGATGGTCAAGAGTCCACCCTGGGGCACACCTTGGGGTTATGAGCCTAGAGCAGAACAATCACCTTGCTTCATGGGGCTGCCGCAAGTTTCGTTTGCTTTCAAGGTCACCTTGAGCTCTTTGCTGACCGTAGTAAATTCATTCCGGATGCATTCTCACATGAACCAGCTGTTACAAGGCAGCCTCTTTGAAGACAGACTTCTCCCAGAGCAACCCCCCATCATCATAAAATGCTAATGCCAATCTTGGGGGGGGGACAATTATTGTTGCTCATCTCATCAAAACAGCATGATAAGGACGCAAGAGGGAGCAGCAGGAGGATTGAGGACAACCCTCTGGCTGCAGAAATACTCAAGACAATGAACATAACCCCCCCCCCAAATGTAACCCATGTCTCTCCATGCTCAGCCACCACAAAATCCAGGGCATGAAGGGGGAGGAAGTGTTTGGCTTGCTCCGCTTGCCCCCAACTTTAGCAAAATTTCCGCCAGGATTGGGGCAGGGGGAGAATGTACAAGGAAGTATAGCATAGAAGGGTAGGGATAACTGCCTGTTTTGTTGCTTACTGTCAACATTGGAGAATTTTGCTTATTTCTATAGATCATGGGTAGGCAAACTAAGGCCCCAGGGCCGGATCCGGCCCAATCACCTTCTAAATCTGGCCCGCAGACGGTCCGGGAATCAGCGTGTTTTTACACGAGTAGAAAGTGTCCTTTTATTTAAATTGCATCTCTGGGTTATTTGTGGGGCATAGGAATTCGTTCATTTTTTCTTCTTTCAAAATATAGACCGGCCCCCCACAAGGTCTGAGGGACAGTGGACCGGCCCCCTGCTGAAAAAGTTTGCTGACCCCTGCTATAGATTCACAGTTGCTTCCAGGCCTGTTAAGGATGGCAGTCTATGAGCCTTTAAACACAGGGGTGAGGAACTCGTGATCATCCAGATTCTGTAGGACTCCTACCGAATCCCATCAGCCTCAGCAAGCATGCCTAATGGTCAGGGCTGATGGGAGCTAGAGCCCAGGAACATGTGGAAGGGTCACAGGTTCCCCACATGTGGCTTAAAGGTAAAGGACCCCTGACAGTTAAGTCCAGTCACGAACGACTCTGGGGTTGCGGTGCTCATCTCGCTTTACTGGCCGAGGGAGCCGACGTTTGTCGGCAGACAGTTTTTCCGGGTCATGTGGCCACCAAGACTAAGCTGCTTCTGGCGAAACCAGAAACGCCATTTACCATCCCGCCGGAGCGGTACCTATTTATCTACTTGCACTCTGACGTGCTTTCGAACTGCTAGGTTGGCAGGAGCTGGGACTGAGCAACAGGAGCTCACCCCATCGCGGGGATTCAAACCACCGATCGGCAAGCCCTGGGCTAGGCTCAGTGGTTTAGACCACAGCGCCACCCGCGTCCCTACATGTGGCTTTGCATTATGCTACTCGACTACTAAATGAGCAAAGAAGATATTGGTGGTGATGTCATTTTACCAAAGGCACCACTGGCTCTCCATCAAAGGAGAAGGGGCATTTAGGAGCCTCTTTCCAAGGCGCAAGACTACAATTCCCCAAGCACAGAAACTCCCCTTTGCACAACCAAAGGGGCATTCAGGGCCACACCGTGAGCCCCAACCACCCACACATTAGGATCCTGAATGATCTAACCCTTGAGGGTGCACAGGCTAGTCCTCTACAATAACTGGGTTGGGGGATGAAACATCCTAGAATTGCAGCATTGGAAGGGACCACAAGGGTCATCTAGTCCCACCCCCTGCAACGCAGGAATCTTTTGCCGAACGTGGGTCTCAAACCCACAACCCTGAGATTAAGAGTCTCATGCTCTACTGCATGAGATATACACAGAAACTGACATTAATGTTGGTGTCAGGCTGGGCATCAGTTTATGGTGTGTCAGGGAAACAAGAAGACTTTTAATGCTTGAAGCGGCCAATGAGAGGCCAGGGTGTGCAAGCCATTATCCCATGCTAGGTATCAGTTTTATCATATGTTGCAGCTCACTCAGAAGCAACTCCACATTTTCCTGTGAGCACCCTCAGTGTCCTTGTGTTTTGGAAGAGAGATGGAGGAGCGCTGGAGAGGGGGAAACCATAACCCACGCAGCAGCCTCTGACTGAGAAGATTTCAGTGGAAACCAGGAAGCATAATCATTAATAATAGATGAAAGCTACCATACAATTTTAAATGGGAAGGAGAAGACTTGAGTACATCAGCTTAGCTGCTGGGCTGAAATTGGAGCCACACAGACACACAAGACAGACCATGAACTACTGAGTAGTCTTGTGTAAAATGGAAGAGCCACACCATGCCTGATGGAGCAACCTTAGTGCTGTCAATTCAGTTTTCCAATAACTTTCCTGCATCACTGAAATTGCACTTCCAACACACAGAGAACTGCTTGATCTTCATCTCATTCTGCATCTGATTAATGAAATCAAAGAGCTAAAGAAGAGGCCTGCATGTTATACTCCTCCTTTCTTCTGACACTGTGCAACAGTCGAGGTTCTCATTTTAGACATCCTTATATAATTTATTAAGTTAAAAAAAGTAGAAGTTTAAATCCTTTGTCAACATCACACATCACGGATTGCCCTGAACAAATCACCTTCTGTAAATACAGGAACCATGGTGAACAGCCACAAGGCCTCTGTGAGAAGGAATAATGAACAAATGTACAACTCCTTTTCTAGCCCATAGAGCTGAAGCACACAAGATTTTCAGAGCTTGGAACAGCAGCACCACCAAGTGGGGACTTGGATGCACACAGCATAGACCCATAGCATCACTGAAAATGGAAGCATCAACCAGCTCCTTAGGGGGAACTGTTAGCAGTCTTTTGCTTTTAAACAGATTAACCAATTAAGTAATTGCAGTATGCCATCTCTTTCAAAATACCACAGCTTCTCCTGAACAGATGAAAATTCTTCTGTTAGATTATCTTTAAACAACTGGCAAATGTCAGAACTGGCAAATGTAGAGTCAAATCACCCTCTGCTCAGATTTCATATGAGCAGATGGAACTGTGGTATTTAGCACTACCCACAAACTTTCAAGAAGCCACTTGAGAGCACAGTGGCCTGATCCCAATCGCAGCAGAAGCCTAGAAGTCCCCACCTGGGAGGGACTCCCTCTAAAAGATCCTGCACTAAGAGGCAATAAGGACCAGTGAAAGCTTACTGAACAAAATATCAGCAGGAGTTCAGCCCTGGACTTGTTGCCCCTGGCATCTCCCCCCCCCCCACTTTTAAGTCATCTCCACCAGCAAAACTAAACACGCGTGGGATCGGAAAACAAAGTTAAAAGTGGAAGGTTCAATGTACTGACAAGCTGAAGTTTGCACAACGTGCTCCAGCAAAGCCAAAGCAGGGCATTCTACCACCCACCAGCCCCTCCTAAATCCACATGCAAATAAAAATACTTAAAACTGTTCAACCGAGCCCAGGGGAATGCAAACCTTTCACTTCATGAAGGAACAAGCCACCGCTCCTCAGGAAGATGTAAATAAAGTTGTGATTTAATCCCAACAAAACATCATGCAGATTTTGTAGTCACATCAGCTGTTTTCAACAGGCCTCTCTCGTTAGACCATATCTAGGACCAGCTGCTCAAAAGGCAAAAGAAACAGAGCTTGGGTATTGGGCATTTTATTTCCCGAGGCCACAGAAGCAGGTGGTTTCAGCCAAGGCCCTTATTAGGACCAGTGTCATTTAAAATGTCCCCGTCACCCTTCCAAAAAAAAAAATTCACAATACATTAAAAAGCACACTGTTTTTCCTACCCTTAAATGAATTATGTGCAAATGTCAAATTAAAAAGACAAACAGCAACTTGAACAAACAATACATATCCAAATACCAGGAAGTCTGCTTTGGGGAGGTGGAATAAACACTTTTGGGAATGTTCACAGGAAGCAGCCAGCAAGGAAACAGTAGAATGGTCTGGCAGACTGCTGGTCCCTGTCACAGAAAGGGCAAAAGCCTGGATGTCCACTGCGGCAATTCACCCCATTCAAGCACCACCTCGGATTGAAGACTGCAGCCTTCCTCACCACAGAATGGAAGGACTGGCTTGCATTGAAGTCAGCCTCCTAATCCCACCCTGGTTTGGAGGTACCTGCTAATCACCTGCACAGAGGCCAATTAACAAGAGTAAACTAACTAGGGGGTGGTATTTCAGATGTGATGCAGACACGGAATTGCATCACAGCTCAGAGGGTTTGAGCATATGGAACAACACCGCCAAAAACCAAACATCTGCACAAATATGAAGCAGAAAACGTCCCAGCCTCGTGGTTGAGTTTAGCCACTGACTGATTTCTTACATTTGAAGGCTTGTTTCAAAGACCAAAACACAATTACGGAAAAGTATAGCTTGCAATAGTAATTGCCCCTAAAAAAACACCTGTTCTACCCCAAATGTTTAGAAGTAAGCTGGCTTGTAATACTTTCTGGCCAGGTACATCATAGTCTCTGAGCTACTGCAGCTCCTTCTGCCCCCAGGGTTTACACTGATAGCTGGAGAAAATTAAGGCAGCTTGGAATTTGTTTTGGCCAACACTCCTCAAACAGCCGTGTAACTTACGCACTAAAAGAGGAAAGCCATTGATTCCTCACTGGGTGGATGAAGACTCGGTCCATCATGGGAGCCAAATTCTTTAAAAGGGTTAGCAAACCTCTGTTGGGGATAAATGGGGGAAGGAGAAACACACAGCATGATCTATCCAGGCCAGATTTACCTTCTAAGTCAGCTTTCGCCCACCTGGTGCCCACCAGATGTTTTGAACTGTAACAGTCACCTGTCCCAAAATATCTGGAGGGCATGAGGTTGAGGCTGCCCTAGGAGTATGCCACAATCACAGCCGAACACACAGGGTGTGTGATTGTACATATGCAGGGGTGGTAGTTTGCATTTGAACACTGACAAGCTGTTTTGGCACCAGGGTCACTCCAGGCGTCGCCTGAAACACTACAGCACATGTAAAATGTCACATCTACGCATTAAAAAGCAACTAACTTTAAGGTGACGACAAGGTTGAAGAATAAGTTAGAACATGATAAAACAGCTTCCTCTTTGGCAGCAGATAAATACTTCATTACAGGAAGCCTATGCAAGTTCCACGAAAATACTTCCAACACCCCTCCGCCACATGTACTCCTGTGTGGTAAGAGAATGCTGGCAAGATCAGAGCTGTGGCTCAGAGGGTGGGGTCAGGTCTCAAAAGAAACCTCCCTGCTCATTGCCCCTCGTACAAAATTAGGGCCATGACACAACCCGGGAAACCCAGTCACAGGTATATTAGCTTCATCTGGCTGTACTAACATAAAAAGGCACAATTTTTAAAATCGACATTAAAATCTCATGATCAACACTCTGCTTGCCAGTTATATGCTACCCTGATTCCTGTATACACAATGTTTAAATGGATTGTCTTCAGAAGCATACGGGGGAACCCTAGATTCACGGACAGAAAGGAAATGCTTGAAGGGTTCATGGCTGCAATATGACGGTCCAAGGACTCCGCTTGGTCTTGCATGAAGTGATTCAGTAGACAGTGAAGCAAAGCCCATGCTAGGAGTGAACAACTCCTGCATGGCACATGGAGAAGTTAATGTGTCCCCGCTTTCACTCACAGGGCAGGCAGGCAAAATCTGGCTGCCCTTCTTGCGGCTCTCAGAGCTTCTTCAGGCGACTGTAGTGTTCCCTTTTGCTCTTCTCACCAGCCCAGGTCCTGCTCTTCGTGCGGCATTTGCGCAGGTCTTCCTTGAAGTCTTCGTGGTGCATCGGGCGATAGGCTTGGGGCTCACAGTAGCTCTGAAAGGAAAAAGGGGGAAAGGGGATTGTGAAAGACCCATAAAATCTCTGTGGCCCTGTATTCATTGACAGCCCCTGTATAAATGTATTCTGCACTGATCTTTGGGTACTGAAGTCCTACTTAGCATCCATTTCTGTCACCTAAAAAAGCCATTTTTCCTAGGTTGACACAGGAGGGGGGGAAATAAAAAAGCACTCAATCTAACTATTTTATACATACTGGTTTTCCTAGCACAGAACTACCTTTCACCCTACACAAAGAACACCTGCACACAGCAACAGCTAGAAGAGCTAGGTTGTTAAATTCCCACCTAGCCATTAAGTGAAGTGTCTGGGGTTTGGGAACAGTCACTCCCTCTCACACACAACAATGTTTTGTGGACAGAGAGAGAAACCATCTACACCCTCTTGAGCTTCAGGAAGGAAGGTCATGGCACAAGAAAGAGAAACGGAAGCTGGGTAAAAGGACACCTACCTTGCATTTTAAGAAGAAATCCTTGTATCCCCCCTTTAGAACATACAGTTCAGGATAATGCAAAGTGGGGTAGCTGTTGCCAAGTCGGTCTCTCTCCCTCACAAATCGGCACCTGTAACAGATGGGAAAGAGCCTCAAAACCCTCCATAAGTGATATACATGGATGTAAAACATCAGATTGCTGTAAGAAAGACAATTATTAAAGAAACGCTTGGAGCACATAGGAATACACCAGCGCCTGCTTCTTAAAACCCTTCCATTCCTGTACCCGCCTAGTCCCATTTGGGCTATCAATTCTCACCTACCCTATTCCACTATTAAGTATCAGTTATTGCCCATCCAATCACACCTGCACGTAACACCACAAGTCCTCAACGTTCCCAACCTATGCAAAGGTGAGCATTCATGTACTCACATTCGCGGGGCCCGCTCTGAAGAGAACTCGCAGTGGAAAATGATGATGACTCGTTTGCCGTCTGATGACACGATGGGCTTCTTCAGCAAAAAGTCCTCCACGTCCTCTTCCATGTGAAGGTTTACAGCACTCTGAGAAGGAAGAGACACTGGTGAGAGAAGGCAGTTCGACTGCGGGTGTGTGCGTGTTATGGCACAGCACCCAACAGGACATGTTGCCCCCCAAACACTGCATATCCATATTCACTTCAGATCTGTCATGATAACTTAATTTTAGAAGATGAAAAGGGCAGGCATGCCCAAAGTCCATTTCAGGGGCCCAATCTGGCCTGCCAGTCGGTTTAATCCGGCCCCTGTGGCAGTTTATTTCCTGGGGTAAAATCCTTTTAAAAAGGTCAACAACTCCAATCCTAAAAAAACGGTCAATAACTTTGGTCAGCCCTTACCGCCCTTCACTTCATCAAATCTGGCCCTCTTTGAAAAAGTGGCCCATCTTCCCCTCCCTAGCCCAAGTTAAAAATCTCAGAAGGCATTTCGGAAGTCAAACAAACTTCCAGAACAGATTCTGTTCAACTTCCGAGGTAAGACTGCATATCTTCTGTCCCCTGACTTGATCTCTATCCCCTGCCCTGCCAGAAAGACACCTTCCTCCCCTGTTTTAGGAAAATCAGCCAAGGGGACCTTTCCCTGCAAAGGAGGCTTAAAAACCTGGGATACTGTGAAAGGGTCCAGCACAAGTTGAAACTTAGTCAGAAGTGACAATGCCTGGTATTTGGGACATGCCTAGCTTTGGGATTCACTCTAGCACTTGTAAAATGGTTCCTGCTTATACCCTAATTACTCAGGATGCCAGTCTTCAGCAGGTGCCTCTGAAACCCCCCCATACCTTGATGTGGCCTCCTTCATATTCATAGGGATATCGGCAGTCAATTATCACACACTCCTTAATGAAGTTTGAAAACTTGCCATTCAACACGTCAACAATCTGGAGGAGAGGAAAAGGTCAAGCGTTAGACCTTGAGGACGTTGCCTCACTACTTTAAAAACATACTTGTTTTGCTTTAACTGGCAGAACAGTCTAGCTGAATACCCCACCCCTCTGCCTTCTTTGGATTCTGCAGGTGGCCTGCAGACAAACTAAGTTTGCAATCCATGTGAAGCAAGCGTTTCTTTTTGCCGCTTACCATTTCTGGGTCAATATACTTCAGATCTTGATGCTTCCCGTCTACAGTATGGAAAAGGTAACCCTAAGGTGACAAAACGGAGGCTTGGTTCAGTGAGGAAAACAGCAGAACACATGAGCGCACTGCACTTATCCCACTCAAGCCACAGAATGGCAAAAGAGAGGTCATCAGCATTACCTTTGAAAAATCTCCAATAAGATCCCTTGCGTCATTGTCCAAAATGCTCTCTATTTCCGTTGAGGACAACAATGAGTTTGGGTCAATCAGCACCAGGCTCTAAAGAATCAAGGGGAAAGCAGATGTGAGATGATGAAGACCAAGTTCATGTAAAGCTTCCGCCAACGGAAGCATCCTTTCCACAACTGCTTTTGCTTATGCTGATCAGCTAGAGGTTTGCAGAACTTCAAGGATGAAGAGTGTAAAGGCAATTAGGAAGAAAGGGTGGAGGAGAGTGTTGAAAGCCTGCTTTGAGAAAAGGAGGAATGAAGTACAGAAGGAGGCTCTTGGGAGACCTGTTCCTCTGAAGGGGTGGGTTTGGTGCGAAGGGAACTTTGAAACCCCTGGATTAAGGGGGAAAGAGGAAAGTGTGGTAAGTACAGGGAGATGCAGTGGCAGTTTTCTATTACAGTATTCCCAAGGTATGCTAGAAGGAACAAGCAGAACGGGTGGGAAGGACTTTAAACTAGAGGAAGGTAAACCTCAAGCAAAACATTAGCATTGCCTTATCTAAGAGAATCACAAAGGAATACAATGAACTCAACGGAGAGATAGAAAGTCAGCAGGAAAAGGCTGGAAAGGAAATAAGCCGGAATTTTTAAAAACACATTAAGGGACTTCCCTCAGACCTCCAAGTCACCCCTGCATCCTGCTTGGTTCGGCAACCAAATCCCTAAGGATCTTTGCATTTGTTCCCATCTGCACATTAAGCCCCTTTCCCCCTCAAGATTTAGAAGAGTGCCTGCTGATCAGGGGTTCCCACCCCCTTCAGAGAACAGCACACCAAGCCAGAGGGAAGGCCTCTCACAACCAGTACCAAAGGCAAATAGGCTTTGCTGGAAGTTAAGAGTTCAATATGAACACAAACATATTCAGCAGGCTGCAGTCAGTGTGTAGTGCTCAGCCACCAACCGTTAGTTCTTCAGGAGATGCCTTGCAGACGTTTCTTTTCCTCTTGATGAAATATGGAGAGTTCTCTTCTGGGGATAGCCCTGTTCTCTTCAGGGCAGCTTTGGCCATGCTGTATGGCTCGCCTTCCATGCCCAGCAACCTGCACTGTTTATTCTGCACAAAAACCAAAGCAGCATTAGGACTGCCAGGCAGCCAAAGGCATCAACAAAAAGCAACCGACCACAAGTAATTACTTAATACCTCATCCACCCACTCTGAAAATGCTGAGGGAACAGCTGCCTCCATTGCAGGAGCAATGCAACATTTCCCACCACTGTTAAGCTCCCTGGCGAGGTGAGGCACCAAGTGGAATCCAAAAGGACTGGCATGGCTGTGGAAGTGGAAGAGAGCTCTACTTCCATCTTGTATCTTGGCCAAAACACACAACCACACACTTCAGCAAGGAAACACAAGCTCCAAAGACAGATAGACAACTGTGAAGTAGATGTCATATGCCTGAACGTATTCAAGAGAAACAGCACAAAAAGCAAACACCTCTTGAATATCAGAAAATAAGCTCCACTGAAAGCAACAAAGGGTTTTATATGCACTTTTCAGGCTCCATGAAGACTAAAATAATCAACTTACATGGGCATCCTCCCCTTTCTTCATGACTAGAGGAGCTGTCCAAAGGCTGGCCACATCAGAGGGCATCTCACCATCACTCTAAAATAAAATTACAAGGTCAGATATTCCGCAGAGAAAACACCATTAGTTGCAAATGAAATGGTGACTCTTCTTGGACAGGAGGGACTTTGCCACTTATCAAGATTAAATTAAAATATTGTAGTAAATCATACGCGAGTACATTTGCAGACTACTCAGAAATGTCCACTGGACCAAAATAGTGTTGAGTTTGCTGTGTGGGTCAAATCTCAATGAATACATCACACCCAACTTGCAAAATATGCATGGGGCTTCAGTGTTGTTTTCTAAAGTAGTCAGAAGTGCTGGTATTCATCTTTAAATTCTAAGACAGGGTTTGTTGTTGTTCAGTCGTTTCCAACTCTTCGTGACCCCATGGACCAGAGCATGCCAGGCCCTCCTGTCTCCCACTGCCTCCCACAGTTTGGCCAAACTCATGTTAGTAGCTTCGAGAACACTGTCCAGCCATCTCGTCCTCTGTCGTCCCCTTCTCCTTGTGCCCTCCATCTTTCCCAACATCAGGGTCTTTTCTAGGGAGTCTTCATGAAGTGGCCAAAGTACTGGAGCCTCAACTTCAGAATCTGTCCTTCCAGTGAGCACTCAGGGCTGATTTCTTTAAGGATGGATAGGTTTGATCTTTTTGCAGTCCATGGGATTCTCAAGAGTCTCCTCCAGCACCATAATTCAAAAGCATCAAGACAGGGTAAGGGTGATAAATTCCCCTGATGTTGTTGGGACTCCTCTTCATCCGCAGTCAGCATGGCCATTGGTCAGGGATGAAGTAAGTGGAAGCTTAGCAACGCATGGTGGGCCAAAAGTCGCTGGCCTAAACTATTTGCAGTATTGCTCCCACCCATTTTGAGTTTGCTTTCCCAGATGTGCTTCAAAAGCCCTTTTCTGTGTTCCACCTGCTCCTAAGGTGAAAAGGGTCCGACTTAGGATACACTTTTCCCGTGGCACTTCTTTGGAATTTCTTTCCCCTGGTGAATGCACTTTTTGCATTTATGCAGCAAAGCAAGAGCCTTTTAGCTCTTGTTTAATTCTGTGTTACTGTTGAAAGCTGCTTTGAACTCATCTGCTGGAAACCCAACAAACCAATGAATAACTAAAAAAAAGGGGGGAGTTACTACTCAGGTCCTCTTATCTCCATATTTTCACCCAAAATAGGCAAACCAAGGAATTTGGAAAAAGCCTACTTATATCAACTATCAAGTGCAGTATCTACATTACTGGCCATCTTTAGACAGGCTGAAAATGGCTGTACTCAACACAAACCACCTGGCTGGGGAACTTTTAGTTTTTAAAGTATTTAACACAGAGGTGTTTTCATCATCACTTACACAGACATCTGGACCATCCATTATCTCTAAGAATCCATCATCATCGTCATCTTCCTCAGTTTCCGAGGCCCCTCGAGACAGCGGCCTCAGAAATGCTGGACTGAAGCTTTCTTGATAGTTGTCAACTTTTCCACTATGAAACTAAAACAAATGATATTTTATTGATTGACATTCATTCAGTCTTCCCTCATAGGATTATGGCTTCACTTTGAAGGGAAGATCAGGAGAGGAATAAAGAGCAGTTCACAGACAGGGCATTCTCCTGGCCTGCTCGGGTAGCTCTCATCTAGAATCACAACTCTGTAAACCCAAATACACTAAATGCATAGGCCCAACTGCCTAAAAATCAGCTTAATCTGGTTGCAAAATCAAGATGTAGAAAGATGTGGCCTCCTACAATCAGATCTTGCTAAATGATTACATGAGGGCTCCGCGACGGCTGTCCAATGTCCTCATGGCATGCAAAATAATGAAGAATCACTTGGTTTGTGTACCTCCAAATTGTACTCTTCAGCACATTGTCTCATTCCATGCAGTTTGTTAGAAACTGCAGGTGTACACAGAGCTGAGCATACAATCTGGCACCTGATGTGGAAGTATGTTTTTTTCCAAATCTTGATTTCTAACAGTATTTCTGCCTTTTGAGGCTCTCCTGCCATTTCTGACTGAGTTGGTCTCAGGTTTGGGCATAGTAGTTAACACCACAACATTCTGGGACAGGAAGCTCTATCTCAAGCCTGAACACAGAGACTACACTAGTAGTACATACCAAAAGTGTTGTGGCGGGCTCCTGCCTCAACCCTTCATCTTCAAGGGAAGAGGTACGCAGACAGGTACGAGAAGCAGGGTTTGTTGGCTTTTTGAATTCAAATGGCTCCTTAGGGAAAGGGAACAAGACAACCATTTTACCAATTCTTTAGAGCGCAAAAGGTCAGGAAATAAACGTGCAGTTCTAGAGGCTTTGGTCTAGAGCAGGGGCCAGCAAACTTTTTCAACAGGGGGCCGGTCCACTGTTCCTCAGACCTTGTGGGGGGCTGCACTATATTGGGGGGGGGAATGAATGAATTCCTATGCCCCACAAATAACCCAGAGATGCATTTTAAATAAAAGGACACATTCAACTCATGTAAAAACATGCTGATTCCCAGACCATCAGCAGGCCGGATTGAGAAGGCAATTGGGCTGGACCTGACCCCCCCCCCCCGGGCCTTAGTTTGCCTAGAGTCCTGCAGAGTTCAAGAGAAATCTAATCTTGATCAGCTCTTTTGTTCTACCACACCCAGTCTTTCTGTAACCTTTTACGCCCCTACCTACTCATCTTCCTATAATGAAATTAAGTTTAGCCCATAATAGAGACTGAATATGCACCTCGGATGGAACACCTAAGCAAAGCTTAAAATGTATGCCTATTCACATTTAAATGAAGCACCACATGCAGCTATTCATCATGGCTCTAAAGTCTCCATGAATACATCAGTACAATGAAAAGCTGCCTTGGCTAAAAGGTATCGCCCATTCAGGGAAAGAAAAATTACCACCACCCTGGGACAAACAGCATCAGATTCAAACACAAAAACTAACTGGGACACTTCAACAACCTTAGGAAGGAAACAGAAGGGGCAAAATGGCTGAAGCAATTCAGTATGATTTTCGACACACTGGCTGAAGTTACTCTTATCACATGGAAAATGTTCCTGTAAATATCCAAATGAATACTCAACGTAGTCTACTAATAACATTCCATCAAGAATTTCACATCTAGGATTGTACAACAGCAAAAAGCACTTAAGCTGGAACATAGTGCCTGCAGCAACACTCATTTACAACTCTAACCCTGCTACACTTCCCTCTTACATATGGAAGTCAGTTCCAGCCCTTGGGGCATAGCCATGGCCATCTTCCCCAGATTAGGAACTTGATAAAATAAACTTACATTCTCTTTGTTCTCCTCAGGGCCACATTCCTGGAAGACATCACAACTGAGGAAATCTAAGTGGCTCCTCTTCAGAGCAGGACTGCATCCCAAAAGGCTCTGCTGCAAAGGTGAGAGAAGCAAATGCAGAGTCAGGTTCCAGCTCTCCTCTTTTGTCATGAGGAGCAACCAACAGAACAACAGGACCCAATTCAATTAAAAAACATAAAATCTGGGCCAATGACAACCGAGTGCTCTTAGTAGCCATGGACCACAGCATGCTAGCTGAAAAAGAAAACAGGGGAGGATTGGAATTGGGAGGTGGGCAGAGCTGGCTAGGACCCGGAACAAGAGCCAGTGATATAGGGAAGGAGGCTTTCTAAAACTGAACATTTTCCAGGGCTTTGTTTTTCCATGGGGGAAAAATCACTATTTCTATGCATTTGTTGTTTCATAAAATTCATCATTTTAAATTAATGGGTGCCAATGCAATATTAAGGAAGCTTGAAAGTTTCAAGGCTGTAATTTTATCAGGTGATCATGCCTAAGGAGAGGAGAGAGTACATACATATTTTACATTGGCTCCCAGTGTGTTTCCGAGCACAATTCAAAGTGTTGGTGCTGACTTTTAAAGCCCCAAATGGCCTTGGCCCAGTATACCTGAAGGAGCGTATCTGAAGAAGTGTGCATGCACACGAAAGCTCATACCAAGAATAAACTTAGTTGGTCTCTAAGGTGCTACTGGAAGGAATTTATTTTATTTTGTTTCCACCCTTATTGTTCAGCCAGGACACTGAGGTCCAGCTCCGAGGGTCTTCCCACATTGCAAGAAGAAGCAGTTCCCACACTGCAAGAAGTTATGCTACAGGGAACCATGCAGAAGAGGGGTTTCTCGGCAGTGGTGCCCGCCCTGCGGAATGCCTTCTCATCAAATGTTAAGGAGATGAGTAATTATATAACATTTAGGAAACATCTGAAGGCAGCCCTGTATAGGGAAGCGTTTTAAGGTTCAATGTTTTATTATGTTTTTATATATGCTGGAAGCTGCCCAGATTGGCTGGGGCAACCCAGTCAGATAGGCGGGGTACAAATAATAATAATTGCTATTATTAATAATAATCAGTCATTAAATTAGGTGTGAGCAAAATTAAACTAAAAATACACTAAGAATCCAGCTCTGTGTAAGATATTCAAATCCCTTAATATCAACATTGAGATTTCCAGGAGCCTGACAGACAACATGGACTTTTCAAGCTTTATTCATTAAGTTTACATAATCTGACAATTCTGCATACAGTGTGAAATTGGGACTGAGAAAGGGACAAAGGAAGGTTTCCTTCCTAAGCTTCACTTACCGGGAGGGAATGCATTCTTCGCATGGGTACTCTAAAACTGCAAGAACAAAAAGATGCACATGCAATAACATAGATTTACAAGCTAAATTTCAACATCCAAGCTAAAATGATAAGACTACCTAGTAATGACTCATTTAGCTAAAGTATCATCACACTGGGTACATCAACAGTGCCAACAGTGACCCAACATTCTGGCAAGCGTGACATGTTCCCGAGTGTGAGAGTGCATACACATCCCTCTCCTGTGCCTTGGTGAGTGAGTACTAAAGTCCTTACCTACAGAGCTACAACCAAAGACATTTTACACTAGTCTTGCTAATTTGAAGTACCAGGGTTCTGAAATACTCAGCATTTAGTCAATACTCTCACATCTTCTAAATGCATTTTTTGCTCAACACAAGCTGCTCCAAAGCAGACTCTTATAGAATGCCCTGAACCAGTTTCACACAAAACGCCAAGAAAAAAAAATAAACAGTGTATTTCTACATACATTTCATCAAGGTTTTTCATGCCGAGCTGGGTAGGAGAATCCATACAGCAACCTGTGAAAGAAATAATTTTACAACTTGCACAGATTTTTGTAGAAAGTGACAAAACATGCAGACAAAGATATTAGGTCAGTACTGTTCCCATTGCGTAAATGGACTGCTGAAATAATGAAGTTTATTGTTCACATATAAGTCATCTTATGGTTTGGCTGGTCATACTAAGACTTGGATCTTAGTGTTCCCCTTTCTCCCAATCATAAAAACAATGATGTTACATCTCAACTGGGTAATCAATCACTGCTAGAACTGGGATTCCAGTCCTGATCTGTAGGCCATCATTGCCCTGGCTCAGGGAAATTATGGTGGAATCAAACCAAGAAACCAAGGAAATAACTGGGAGTGCTGGTTTACAACATACTCCCAATCCTCCAAATCATTTGGAATAAGAAAGTTACATATGGACCAACCAAGTAAGCTCCTAGCTCAGATGCTAGTTGAACTTCCCAACTAAAACTACAGAGAAGTTTATTGTCAAGCCCAATGGGTTTTGGATTATAGCTGAAGGCAGACAAACCTGAATCTGTAGATTCAGAAGATGACGTCCTTTGCAGATTGACATTCTTCTCTTCCAACGTTTGTACACAATTTTCACTTGAGCTGCAAATAATCGGATACACTACTGTTACAACACACATCATTGTGAAGAAGTCTTCTCATGGCAACCAAATGGAACATAATGCCACTTTACATAAACACAGCATAAAAGCGGTTCCATGCTGAGATCAGTTACTTAAGAAAACCAGGGTGGCAAAGTGGCTATCAAAAACTGGAAATACTAGCATTCAAATCCCCACTCAGCTCATTGGGTGACCCTGGGCTATATCACTCGGCCTAGCCTAATTTGCCTCAAAGGCTGAGAAAAAAAATGGAGGGAGTTGGGAGAGGAAGCACGGAAGCCACCTTGAACTCCCTGGAGAAATGGTGTAATATTAGCATATCAAATAAATAAAAAAGCAAAATAATAACCAATTATTATTCTATCCAATTGTAAAACAGCAGGATGAGGCTCAAACTGGTATAAGTGCTCAAGAGTTGGGCCAGGGTTCAATTCCCCACTGAATTATGAAGCTCACGTTGGGCCAGATAAAAGGGGGGGGAGGTGGCGAAGAGAACCATCTATACCACCTTGCCCTGCTTCAGAGGAAAGGCGCGGCATAAAGTAGTTATAATTAATATAACAGCCCTACTAGGATTATATACTTAGTCCCACCAAGGTAACTCGATGGATAAACGAAGGCGCTTCAAAATCCAGGTGTGCATCGTTGCCGAACTCCAACTCCCATCAGCCCCAGCGAGCGTGGCCGACGGCAAAGCATGATGGGAGTTGGAGTTCTGCGGGGCCGAGCAGGACAAAGGCCTCCCGTCACCACAGCGAGGCGGGAAACGCCGAAGTCGACGGCGGCCGCCTGCCTTACCCGCTGCAGCCCAGGCTCCTCCGGCGGTCGGCGTTGCGAGCGAGGCCGGCGGGTTCGGGGAGGCCTCCGAGACCCTGCGGAGCGGGTAAGCGCGGCTGGTCCTGCAGGAGGAGGCGGCGGCGGTGAGAGAGCCTCGGCGGGGCAAGGCCGCCGGGCTCCATGAGGCGAGGCTGGAGGGAGTCAGTCAGTCCGGCGGCAGCGAACACCCCTACTCCTTGCCGCCTCAGCGCTGTGAGGCGGAATGAGCCCCGCCGTCGACGTCGCCTCGGCCTAGAACGCGGAGCAAACCGAAATAGCGCGCGCGCAAGAGCGACCGGGAGAAAGAGCGGCAAGGCCCCGCCCCTTCCTCCGGGAAACGCCCACTTCGCGCGCGCGGAGGCGATTCGCGCCCTCCCGCCAAAAGTGAGAGCGGCCAATAGCAGGGCAGCAGCCTGGCGCCTGCCCCGCCTCGCGTTGCTTCCCACCCCATACGCCTTCGTCTTCCTGGAAGCGAGCGGCCAATGGAAAGAGGGGACTCGATAGCAAAGGTAGCCAATGAGGAACCGCGACAACGTCCTTCGCTTCGCGGGCTCCGGGCCCCGCCCCTCTGAAGAGGCGGGAAAAGCGGGAGGACGAATAGGGAACCTCTCCCTCCCGAACCGCCAATAGCAGAGGGGGGGGGCGAGCGCTGGTGGATGACGCAACGAAAGGAACCGCGTGTTTTTAAGGCTGCTCTTCCCGCCCCCAGCGTTAAGGCGGGACAGCGGAGGGAAATCCCGCCCCCACGCCAGGAAGGCCCTGGTATGGGGCGGGCCCTGGGCAGGCGGGGCGGACTGTGATTGGTGCGTCTCGGCAGCAGCGCTGCGTAATTGATCGCTTGATTGAGTGTGCCCGGGAGGACGCCCCTGCCGCTTCTTAGCCGGGGCTGATCTCTTCGACCGGTTACAGGTAGGTAGCCTTGTTGGTCTGCCATAGTCGAAACAAAATTAAAAATAAAAAAAATATTTCCAGTAGCACCTATGAGACATTGCATGCAACAATACCATTAACAATACCATTAACATTAACAATACATTGCATGCAACAATACCAATAACATGATTCCTAGTACAACACCTTCCAGAAATGTATTGCCACTGATAACGGAGACACCACCAACTTTCTAATCCCTGTGTCCCATTTTGTCAAGAAGGGGCGGTATTCAAGGTTGGGTATTTTGGCCCTGTCTTGCATGAACTTTCTTTACAAAACAAAATAAAATCAAAAATTCCTTCCAGTAGCACCTTGTTGTTGTTCAGTCGTTCAGTCGTGTCCGACTCTTCGTGACCCCATGGACCAGAAGAAGAAGAAGAGTTTGGATTTGATATCCCGCTTTTCACTACCCGAAGGAGTCTCAAAGCGGCTCACAATCTCCTTTCCCTTCCTCCCCCACAACAAACACTCTGTGAGGTGAGTGGGGCTGAGAGACTTCAGAGAAGTGTGACTAGACCAAGGTCACCCAGCAGCTGCATGTGGAGGAGTGCAGACACGAACCCGGTTTCCCAGATTAAGAGTCTGCCGCTCCTAACCACTACACCAAACTGGCTCTCAAGCACGCCAGGCACGCCTATCCTTCACTGCCTCTCGCAGTTTGGCCAAACTCATGTTAGTAGCTTCAAGAACACTGTCCAACCATCTCATCCTCTGTCGTCCCCTTCTCCTTGTGCCCTCCATCTTTCCCAACATCAGGGTCTTTTCTAGGGAGTCTTCTCTTCTCATGAGGTGGCCAAAGTACTGGAGCCTCAGCTTCAGGATCTGCCCTTCTAGTGAGCACTCAGGGCTGATTTCTTTAAGAATGGATAGGTTTGATCTTCTTGCAGTCCATGGGACTCTCAAGAGTCTCCTCCAGCACCATAATTCAAAAGCATCAATTCTTCGGCGACCAGCCTTCTTTATGGTCCAGCTCTCATTTCCATACATTACTACTGGGAAAACCATGGCTTTAACTATACGGACCTTTGTCGGCAAGGTGATGTCTCTAGCACCTTAGAGACCAACTAAGTTTGTTCTTGGTGTGAGCTTTCGCGTGCATGCACACTTCTTCAGATACACTGAAACAAAGTGGGATTTGTAAGGTGTGTATATACAGCACTCTTGCTGAATTAAGGCGTACACCTCACCCTAAGCAACAGTTACAGGTAGGTAGCCGTGTTGGTCTGCCATCGTCAAAACAAAATAAAAAATTTTCCTTCCAGTAGCACCTTAGAGACCAACAAAGTTTGTTCTTGGTATGAGCTTTCATGTGCATGCACACTTCTTCATACACATGCACACAAATGCTCATACCTAAGCAACAGTTACATTGTTATAAGCTTGGAGGGAAAGACCCACACACACCTTAATCCCAATATATTAATAAATGCCAAAATTTTGATTATTTGGGATATGAATGAAAAATGCAGAACTGCCAGATAAGGAATCCCTGGACTGGCTTGTGTAAACCTGCCTGGCCAGAGCAAAGCCATTAACAGAGATGTGCTGTTGATCATTAGCACATCAAAGGTCTCAGCCTGGCAGTGCTATTTTTCTAGAAAAAGAGGTGCTGCAACTCGCCATGAACATGTCCCTTGCTCTCTTATAATGGCAATGGCGCCCACCTGGGAGGTGCTCAGTTCCCAGGAGTTCCTGCTGAAAAAAAGGCCTTTGGTCTCAGGTCTGTATAAGATTGAAGTTGCCAAGGTGATGGGTGACAGATCGTAGGGGGCCAGGTCCCTTCAGCCTCCCCAATAAAATATTTGAGGGACCCCCCCCACACACACACACACTCCTCCCAAAGTCTGATGGGCATAAATGAAAATATTTGCCCGACACATGCGCACAATTCGCTTTCCCTCAGATGTGTGCGCAATGGAGATTTTTAAGTGGTGGGGGACAAGAAACCAACCCCATTTGTCGCACCCGAGGCAGCTGTTGCAGGTCAAGCAGCTTTTTTGCTCACAGAAAACAAGGGGGAGGAAATATGAGTCGCCCCCTTACTAACTCCCCTCCCCCCACTCACCCACCAGTTGCCAGTTTGCGATAAACAGCAGAGAGGCTGGTGAAATGGCAGAACTTTAGCGCTTCCGTTCCCTGGGATCAGTCTCCACCAGGAACTGGCTATTTCCTCTTCAGGCATCTCGCTGCAGCTGCTGCTTGAAAAAAAAACCGAGTCACTTAGGATTCCTGGGATGGGCTGAGCTTCAAAAGTCTTGCATGGCTTGCTTCCCAACCCAGGGCCCCAGCAATACATTGTAAGTTTGCAAAGGAAAGAAGGGGCCCTCCGGGATCTTTTCACAGTGCAAAGGCTTAGCTTAAAGGTAAAGGAACCCCTGGGTCCAGTAGCAGACGACTCTGTGGTCGCGGCGCTCATCTCGCTCTATAGGCCGAGGGAGCCGGCGTACAGCTTCCGGGTCATGTGGCCAGCATGACTAAGCCGCTTCTAGCGAACCAGAGCAGCGCACGGAAACACCGTTTACCTTCCGCCGGAGTGGTACCTATTTATCTACTTACACTTTGACGTGCCATTTTATCATAACCTCTTTCGTTAACTCATCCTTTGTATACCATTCCAGTAAAAAATTATACATTTGTGTCAACAGTTTGCTTCTACATTCCAACAGATCAGTTTGCAATCTAGATTTTTTATCGTCAAAACCAGTTTTTCTGTCACTTAATAGTAAATCATTGACCTGGTGATATTGTAACCATCCTGTAAAACACATGTTGGAAAAATGCTCTGGGGAGACGGCGTATTCCCCAAGACTGGAGCATCCTCCCGGTGGCCCTCTCTGCTGGCATGTCCCTTCAGTCCAGAGTGCCAGTAATCTGCGACCCTTTCCTTATGAAAAGAGCACACAGGTCTTCTAGCATCACGCAGCAAGAAGAAAGACTCATCTGTAGTTCTAAACTACTTTATTTACAGTCTATATACAGAGACTCCATAATCATGTCTGTGTTCTCCGAACAAGAGTACAGAACTGCAATGTGGCAGAAGTGAAACTAAAACATACAACAACAACACTTAGGTGGAAGAGATACTTGGAAATTTATGAACATATGATTTATATATATGAGACATTAGAATTCCTATGACACATTTCAAGCACATTCAAAGGTTTTAATTAAAAAATAATGCTTATTAAACAGTTTTCCAACAGAAATGGTCATATGAACTCAACAATCAAGCGTTAGAAACCACCCAAAATGGCATGAGATACAAAGTCTTTATTTTTCCAGTTCCGAGAGATTTGAATGGGGAAATCCTTTTGATTCCTCAGTAATAAGAGGCAGTGGGGCGAGGGAGGCCGGGGCCACAGCCACACCATTTATTTAAAGTGCCACGAAGCCACTTTAATCTCTCATGGTTTCTTCCCACAAAGAATATGGGAACTATAGTTTGGATTATTGGGTTTGGTGCTTTTGTAACTGGATTTGTAATGGCTTTTAGTCAAATACAATGACTGATAGATTGATAAAAAAGCACTTTTTTCCTGAGATGCTAACTTTCCATCAGCATGTCATTCCTTGAGCAACTTCCTCTGCAAAGATAAGGCCTGCTTTCATTCCTCTGTGTATCTGACTAGTGTTGTGTGGAGGGAAATGCAACCAGTGGGCTGAAAAATGCCCCCCTCCTGCCCCCTTGGGTTTCCAGTGTGGCCTTCACAGATATTGGCACAACTTGGGGGGAGCTGCGCCCCTCATTGTGAGGGCTGAGGGGGTGATGGTGATGCCGTCCCAGCTGCTGCTGGGTTGACTGTGATGCCACAAAAAATTTTGGCAGCTGAGCAGTATAAATGTGGGCCAAGGGGCAAGCCTCGGCAGTTGCCCTCCCCAGAGAGACATGGGCAGCTCGGTGGCACTCAGGCGTAGCGGCCTCCTGCCCTGTGGTGGCAAGCTGGCAAGTGGAAGGAGGCAATTGCCCGGTGCTGGGATGCTGTGGAGCAAGGAGAAGGAGGCAAGTACAAAGTTTACTTGCCAGTGGGATCGCTTCTTGGAGGTGGCTGATATTCAGCTCTGAAGCTAGTTGATGTCTGGCAATGGGGCTGGCGAGGCTGCAGCTGGTGGGGTTGTCAGAAGAGTTTGCATTCAGACTAGTGGATACGCCGGTCGAGATGGATGGAAACTGGTTTGGAAGCCTTGTTTGTTAACAGGCAGCCAAAGAGAGGAGGAGCCTGGGGGGATGCTGTCGGATGGTGGCCATCCCACTGATCTCTAGGCCTTTGCTTTACAGGGATGTCTGGATCCGGTGAGGTTTTCCCTGAATCCAGCCTTCAAAGTTATGAAGAGAACCGCAGGACGTCCCTATTTCCATCGGAGAAATGAACGCGAAATACTGGCAGCTTTGAAGAGAACTGCAGGACGTCCCTATTTCCATCGGAGAAATGAACGCGAAATACTGGCAGCTTTGAAGAGAACTGCAGGGCGTCCTTATTTCCATCGGAGAAATGAACGCGAAATACTGGCAGCCAGCAACGGACAAGGCCGTGGCCGGACCCGAGAGAAGGAGCCTTGCAGGGAGACGGCAGGCGGACATCTGCTGCGTTGCAAGTGATGGGGCAGTGGGGAGAGAGAAGAAGAAAAAGAGGGAGGGAACATTCGGCCACATTAGGTGCACCGTCCATTGGAAGTACTATGAAGACGCTTTAAACAGGATTGGCTTCCCCTCGGGGACTCTGGGAACTGTAGGTTGTTCAGGGGACTGAGACTTGTTACGAGGGTTAGGGCTAGGCTAGGGCTAGCGTTAGTGGTAGGCGGTAGGGATGGGGCAGTGGGTAGTGGCTAGGGGTAGGGGTATGGGGTAGGGTTCCCTTCTTTCCAGGGAACTCTGGGAACTGTAGTTTAGGTTACGGGTTAAGAGTTAGGGTTAGGATTAGAGTTAGGGTTCCCTTCTTGCCAGGGAACTCTGGGAATTGTAGTTTTGGTTAAGGGTTAGTGTTAGGATTAGAGTTTGGGTTCCCTTCTTGCCAGGGAACTCTGGGAATTGTAGTTCTGGTTAAGGGTTAGGGTTAGGATTAGAGTTTGGGTTCCCTTCTTGCCAGGGAACTCTGGGAATTGTAGTTCGGGTTAAGGGTTAGTGTTAGGATTAGAGTTTGGGTTCCCTTCTTGCCAGGGAACTCTGGGAATTGTAGTTTTGGTTAAGGGTTAAGGGTTAGTGTTAGGTTTAGAGTTTGGGTTCCCTTCTTGCCAGGGAACTCTAGGAATTGTAGTTCGGGTTAAGGGGGTAGGGGTAGTGTTCCCTTCTTGCCAGGGAACTCTGGGAATTGTAGTTCTGGTTATAGATTAAAGGTCAGGGTTAGGGTTAGGAACTCTGGGAATTGTAGCTCTGGGAGGGGAACAAGGGGGTCTCCTAACAGCTCTCAGCACCCTTTTCAAACTATAGCTCTCAGTTTCTTTGGGGAAAGAAGTCATGAATGTTTAAAGCAGCTTCATAGGCGTTTAAACGGTGTGGATGTGGCCCCCCGGTCTCCCTCACCCCGCTGCCCCTTATTATTCAGGAATGGAAAGGATTTTCCCACTCAAAATTCTCAGGAACATGAAGAAGAAGAAGGACTTTGTATCTCGTGCCATTTTGGGTGGTTTCTAACGCTTGACTGTTGAGATCATACGACCATTTCAGTTGAAAAATTATTTAATAAAGACTATTTTTTTTTATTAAAACCTTTGAACGTGTTTGAAATGTGTTTGAGTGTGTTTGAGAATGATTTCACTTGAAAGCAATGCCTTTATTATTCCTATGGAAGCTGCCCAGAGTGGCTGGGGAGACCCAGCCAGATGGGCGGGGTACAAATAAAAAATTATTATTATTATTATTATTATTATTGTTGTTGTTGTTGTTGTTGTTGTTGTTGTTTAAATTGCAGAATCATGGAATAGCAGAATTGGAAGGTTCCACGAGGGTCTTGGAGTCCAAACCCCTGCAGGAATCTTTTGTCGCGCAGTGTAAATTAATAAGGCAGAGTTTTTCAGTGAAAGAGCAGGAGCTTTACTGAGTTAAAGTAAACTTCATAAACAACATGGTTCTAAACAAAAATAAATAAATAAATAAATAAAAATCCTTCCAGTAGCGCCTTAGAGACCAACTTAGTTTGTTCTTGGTATGAGCTGGGACTGCAGAACTTTAGTAGGCCCCGAATGGCTGTGCAGTCCCAGCACTTTCCAGCCTGCTTTGCTACTTCTGCTGACATCTGTGGGCACCACAGTTCAAGAAGGATACTGACAAGCTGGAAGGTGTAACTGAGAATGGAATTGGGCCTACCATCCATCGTAGCAAGAGCCCATATCAGGATAATTACCTACTACAAATCGGTTGCTGAGTGTCCAAATTCTCTATTAGCCAAACAAGCCTTCTTAGCCTTCTCCGGCAGCAGCGCCTGGTCAAGGGGCATGGAGTCCATCCGTCATCGCTACTCCCGATCAAGAAGTATCTAATGCGGCCAGACTCTTGATAGGGAAAGATCCGGGATCACCTTCACCGCTGCACGACCCCACCGCGAGGCTTCTGTGCCGGCGAGTGCGGGACCGTGGAACCTTTGCTGCCCGACGATGAGCGGGCTCCTCTTTCGTTCCTTCCCCCCTCTTTTCCCCACACACGTTGCACAAGCACCCACATAAAACCCTCGCGATAAAGGGTTTCCCCAAAAGCCCCGATTTACGCCCCTAAAACCCTCCGAAATTGCTCCTGTCAAGCCCGTTCCTCGTACGGGCCATTTTCTCAATGAACGGCAACCCACCAATCAGAAGCATGCATTTCTGTCTGCAAGATGGAACGTTCAGCTGCCGCTCTGCACGCCTCATTTAACTCACTGACAAGGTGATGACAGATCAACAATGGAATCGAAACTACGTTGTATCTAGCAGGGGAAGTTATTAATTATGATTCGATACAATGTAACAACCAGACAATTTGGACTCAGGGGTGGTCTCTTTAACATTGCAAAACGTTTATTATTGTAAAAATCATAACTCTGTAACGCCACATCCGATCTGCTCCATTTTGGTGTCTATCTTCTCCTTGGGAGATGGCCTCTCTAGTCCCACGGTCCCCGCCATTCTCCAACCATCGGAAGATTATTATTTTGACTGTGTATGATTTTCTGTCAACTAATTTTCATCCCAGTGGCTTTCATAATCCCTTAAGCGAGAGAACACGTACACACCAGGTGCTGCAGGAAATGCCCCCACCCAGGTGATCCAGTCAAGCACCCTCCAATCTGTTGCCATGGTGGCAGACATCCTTCCAGGTGTTTCCCCATTGTTCTCGCCCGGTAGAAGATCTGGATGTATATTGTACCCACCCTAAATCCATTCACTAGTTCCTGCCACCCTGCCTGATATGTTAAACTTGTTTACCTGTATGTAAATCTTGCTTGGACCTCCTCTTTTCCCTCCCTTCCCTGACACAGCTGTGATGTATTTTGCAATGTATTCTGGGCAATAGCGGGAAGTTTTAAAAGTTCATGACACGCTTTGTTCGGGGTTCGGATCCTCCGGAACCTTGTTGCGAAATAAACTCCTTTGCTTTTGCCCCAATCTCTGGCTGGTCTCCGTTGACTCCGCAGCGAACCACGGGCTTCTTCCGTAGGACCGGGAGCAGAGCAGCCTCTACCCGGTGTTTTCCGTAACACTCTCCACGTGGTTACCTTGCGTGAAGGCAGTTAGATCTCTGGCTCACTATTTGAGTGATCTGATAAATCCCACGCTAAGAAGGGCCTTTACAGTGGCTCGATTTCATGCCATTCCCACAGAATTCTTACAGGGTGTATTTTCCAATACTCCTCTGGATCTTCGGCTCTGCACATGCAACAAAGGAAAGATAGAGGACTTCATCCACTTCTTCCTCTACTGCCCACTATATGCCTCAATAAGACCTAGGCTTCTCCCTCTAATTCCACCGACTATCGCCAGGGACGTTGGCTGCATGAAATACTTACTGGCGGATGCCAACCCCTTGATTTCATGTGGAGTGGCCATCTACATATTACAGGCCCTGAAACTCAGGACCATCTTTTTGGCTAACTTCCCTTAGCCTTAATTTTATGTATTTTCCTGACACGGACACTGTCGTCATCCCCTGCTTGTGCTTTTTATTTTATTTGTTTTACCCAGCACGATTTTACCTCCAGTGTTTTATCTGTTTCTGTTTTATTCTTTGTATAATCATGCCAGGCCACTGCCTGGTCTTTTACTATGTGCTATGGCCATATGGTGCTGGAGGAGACTCTTGAAAGTCCCATGGACTGCAAGAAGATCAAACCTATCCATTCTCAAGGAAATCAGCCCTGAGTGCTCACTAGAAGGACAGATCCTGAAGTTGAGGCTCCAGTACTTTGGCCACCTCATGAGAAGAGAAGACTCCCTGGAAAAGACCCTGATGTTGGGAAAGATGGAGGGCACAAGGAGAAGGGGACGACAGAGGACGAGATGGTTGGACAGTGTTCTCGAAGCTACTAACATGAGTTTGGCCAAACTGCGAGAGGCAGTGAAGGATAGGCGTGCCTGGCGTGCTCTGGTCCATGGGGTCACGAAGAGTCGGACACGACTGAACGACTGAACAACAACAACAACAACAACAACATGGCCATATGGCTAATGCAATAAATAAATTGATTGAATAGTTGATTTATGGCTGATTCTGAGCATCTTAATGATTCTTTTGCATCATCCACAGAGCCTCTTGGGCTTGCTGATCAGAAGGTGGGCAGTTCGAATCCACGCGATGGGGTGAGCTCCTGTTGCTCGGTCCCTGCTCCTGCCCACCTAGCATTTCAAAAGGCTGAAATTTCAGTTCAGAGAACACTTCCTGTTCCCAACCCTAACCATGTGGAAAGCCATCTAATTAGACTTTAATTTGATTTTGAGATGTTTTTAGGAGGTAATTTAATTATTGTTTGATTTTATGGCAATGTTATGTATCTGATGTTTGCCACCCAGAGCCCGACTTCGGCCGGGGAGGGTGGGATATCAATAAAAGTTTTTCATTATTATTACTTGTTATTATTCCTTTGTAAGAAAATAAGAAATAATGTAAAACCATTTGGGGGGAATCAATGGGGGGTTGACAAGAAATTTTCCACACCGGGTACCACCTGAACTTCCCATGCCTGGGGGGGGGGGTTTGACAAAAAAATTTTTGCCCCCGGGTACCAATTTACTTTGCTACGCCCCTGCATGCATCACTTGTCCTTTTGAGTATACCCCACAGACGATGGAGGCAAGATAAATCATAAACAGATACTGGGGCAAAATATCTCACATTGCGGGTTGTGATCTCCCTCCCTTGATAGGGTTCCGCAAAACCCGCAATTTAAAACATTTCCTGGTTCACAGTGATTTTAAAAGACCACAGAAAATTTCTCATCTACCACTGGGACACTTCCAGTGTGGAGGCTGTTTGGCATGCAGCCAAGCTTTTGAAACTGCCTGTTATCATGTCCCTAACAGCGCTACAATTCTGAAATCCAATGGGTTCACTAACTGTGGCACCCAAAATGTTATTTATTTAATCGAATGCACTTGTCGGTTGATATATATTGGTGTCACCAAACGCCCTGATAGGACTCGTATTTTAGAACACTGTTTCCGCAGGTGGCGCTGTGGTCTAAACCACTGAGCCTAGGGCTTGCTGATCAGATGGTCGGCGGTTCAAATCCCCGCAACGGGGTGGGCTTCCGTTGTTCAGTCCCAGCTCCTGCGAACCTAGCAGTTCGAAAGCACGTAGTGCAAGTAGATAAATAGGTACTGCTCCAGTGGGAAGGGAAAACATTGTTTCCGTGCGCTGCTCTGGTTCACCAGAAGCAGCTTAGTCATGCTGGGCACATAGAATCATAGAATCCTAGAGTTGGAAGAGACCACAAGGGCCATCCAGTCCAACCCCCTGCCAAGCAGGAAACACCATCAAAGCATTCCTAACAGATGGCTGTCAAGCCTCCGCTTAAAGACCTCCAAAGAAGGAGACTCCACCACACTCCTTGGCAGCAAATTCCACTGCCGAACAGCTCTCACTGTCAGGAAGTTCTTCCTAATGTTTAGGTGGAATCTTCTTTCTTGTAGTTTGAATCCATTGCCCCGTGTCCGCTTCTCTGGAGCAGCAGAAAGCGACCTTTCACCCTCCTCTAGATGACATCCTTTTATATATTTGAACATGGCTATCATATCACCCCTTAACCTTCTCTTCTCCAGGCTAAACATACCCAGCTCCCTAAGCCGTTCCTCATAAGGCATCGTTTCCAGGCCTTTGACCATTTTGGTTGCCCTCCTCTGGACACGTTCCAGCTTGTCAGTATCCTTCTTGAACTGTGGTGTCCAGAACTGGACACAGTATTCCAGGTGAGGTCTGACCAGAGCGGAATACAGTGGCACTATTACTTCCCTTGATCTAGATGCTATACTCCAATTGATGCAGCCCAGAATTGCTTTGGCTTTTTTAGCTGCTGCATCACACTGTTGACTCATGTCAAGTTGATGGTCTACCAAGACTCCTAGATCCTTTGCACATGTACTGCTCTCAAGCCAGGTGTCACCCATCCTGTATTTGTGCCTTTCATTTTTTTTTGCCCAAGTGTAGTACTTTACATTTATCCCTGTTAAAATTCATCTTGTTTGCTCTGGCCCAGTTCTCTAATCTGTTAAGGTCGTTTTGAAGTGTGATCCTGTCCTCAGGGGTATTAGCATACCCCTCCCAATTTGGTGTCATCTGCAAACTTGATCAGGATGCTCTCAAGCCCATCATCCAAGTCATTGATAAAGATGTTGAATGACCCGGGAGCTGTCTGCGGAAAACGCCGGCTCCCTCGGCCTGTAAAGCGAGATGAGCATGCAACCCCAGAGTCGTCTGCGACTGGACCTAACAGTCAGGCGTACCTTTACCTTTACCTTCCACATTACAAACAAAATCAAGAGTGGCTCCGCTGGTTGAACACTTCATTGAACAAAACCACACTTGTGTTGACTTTCGCTTTTTTTTTTGTTGTAAATCACTTATCTTCAACTCTCTCCACGGGCGTTTATGTGACCAGATTGCTTTCCCGGATGGAGTCCAAATATATAAACTCAAAACACTAGTTCCACGTGGATTAAATTCAACATTAGCATTCGCAATATTCATATAACTGCATACAACTCTGTTTGTGGACTTTCGACTGCTATGTCTTAAAATTTGAGAGCCCTACCCAAGTTTCCTAAGGAGTTTTAATAAACTGAAGGACATTGTCCTTTTTCTATGCTCCTCCCGATGGAAACATGCAGGTGGGGACAGGTAAGTTTCTATAGAGATTTCTTTTTTTGTATGAGTGAGACTGGAGGCATTAACTGTGTGTGTGAATAGACTGTTGTCTCACCTTTATTCTTGTATATATACCACTTCTTTAAGATGTTCCCATACTATCTTTTCTTGTATATTACTTACTACAAAGGTATAATAATAATAATAATAATAATAATAATAATAATAATAATAAAATAAGAATTTATTATTTATACCCCGCCCATTTGGCTGGGTCTCCCCGGCCACTCATTGTCATTGTCTTACTTTATGCATTCTCAACATTTTTTTTTTTTTTAGTATTCCTTATTCTACTTGTTAAATCAGTGCAATTCTGTTACAATCGAAGTGAAAATATGTTGGCTATTACCTGACTGAGACCCGCTTTGTCACATATAAAACAGCCTTATTTTGCAAAAGCCACTAAAAATATTTGTGCGTTTGACCAGTCTTGTGTGGAGGGAAATGCAACCTCTGGGCTGAAAAATGCTCCCCTCCTGCCCCCCTGGGTTTCCTGTGTGGCTGCATAGATATTGGCACAAATTGGGGAGGGGGGGTGTTATATATCTCCTTGGAGATAATGACTCCTGAGCTGTGCCCATCATTGTGAGGTATGAGGGGTGATGCCTCCCCAGATGCTGCCTTTGTGATGCCACAACAAAATTTGGCAGCTGAGAGGGTATAAATGTTGGCCAAGTCAAAGCCGAGGCAGTTGCAGCAGCGGAGGCACTCAGCTCGGGTGGCCTCCCATGGCGGCAAGCTGGCTTGCAAGAGGAGGCAATCGCCCCGCGCTGGGATGCCGTGGAGCAAGGAGAAGGCAAGTTCAAGTTTACTTGCTGGTGGGATCGCACTTGAAGGCGGCAGAAATTCAGCTCTGAAGCTGGTGGACGTCTGGCAATGGACCTGGCGCGGCTGTTGGGGGAGGACGGATGCCGGAAGAGTTTGCATTCAGTGTTGGTTGATGCCGCAAGGCTACTATACTGACCGAGGGGATGCAAACTGGTTTGGAAGCCTTGTTTGTTAACAGGCAGCCAAACCGAGGAGGGAAGCTGCCCCTTTGGCAGCGGGTGAATGTCCCTAGGCGGAACTGTGAGGAGGGAAAGTTGCCCATCGGCTTCTAGTGGTGGCGCCTAGGTGAAGCCAGGTTCACATTTGGATGTCAGCGGAGGCTGAGAGGCCCATGAAGCTGGCTGATATTTGTGGACGCTATCTGGTGACATTCACCTGTAGCTTTGGCCCATCAACTTAATGTCAACAGGCCTAGACCTCTTGACATTAAGCCGATGGCCAAAGCGAGGAGGGAAGCTGCCCGGCACAGCCCTAGAGGTGGAAGCCAGGGAAACCAGTGGAGTTCACATGTGGATGTTGATACTGGTAGCCCTCCACTTCTGCAACCTGCCAAACGGCAGGCCAGTCAGGGGTGAAGTTGTCAGACAGAAGCCAGTGGAAGTGTCTGGGTGGACACTGTCGGATAGTCGCCATCCCATCACCGGTTTGCCTTTGCCTTTCAGGGACATCCAATGCCGGTGAGGATTTCCCTGAGACCAGATGGTGGCGGCCAGCTGGCAGGCGGAAGGAGGTGATCGCCCAGCGTTGGGATGCTGTGGAGCAAGGAGAAGGCAAGTTCATGTTGACTTGCTAGTGGGATCGCTACTTGAAGGGCCGATATTCATCTCTGAAGCTGGCTGACGCCTGGCAATGGACCTGGCCAGGCTGTTTGGTGGTGGATGGCTGCCGGAAGAGTTTGCATTCAGTGTTGGTTGGTGCCGCAAGGCTACCATACTAACCGAGGGGATGCAAACTGGTTTGGAAGCCTAGTTTGTTTAGTAACAGGCAGCCAAACCGAGGAGGGAAGCTGCCGCTAGGGCAGCGGGTGAATGCCCCTAGGCGGTAACCCCTGCGTTCTGCATTTGCATTTAAATGATGTCAGTGGACGCCCTAAGCTGAAGCTGGCTGATATTTGTAGGTGCAGGCCAGCTGGTAGTGGGCGGGAGAGTTGCCCCTTTGGCTTCTAGAGGAGGCGTCTAGGTGAAGCCAGTGTTCACAAATAGACGCCAACCGAGGCCGCAAGGCTGATGAAGCTGGCTGCTATTTGTGGACGCATACTGGCTGGCATTCACCCATCTTTTGGCCCATCAATTTAATGACAATAGGCCTACCAATTGAATGGCGGCCTCTTGACATTAAACGGGTGGCCAAGGAGAGGAGGGAAGCTGCCCGGCACAGCCATGGAGGTGCTCAACTGGAGCCAGCGGACTTCACATTTGGACGCCAGCGGATGCCGCAAGGCAGATGAAGCTGGCTTCTATTTGTGAACAAAAACTGGTTATCCTTCACCTCCGGGAGCCTGCCCATTGCGCAGGCCAGCCAGGGATGAAGTTGCCAGGCATTAGCCAGGGGAGGTGTCTGCTTTGACGCTGTCGGACGTTGGCCATCCCACTCATCTGTTTGCCTTTGCCTTTCAGGGACATCCAGAGCCGGCGAGGTTTCCCCCGAGACCAGCCGGGAAAGTCATGAAGAGAACCGCAGGACTTAACAGTAAGCCAGACAGCTCTTGTTTTCTACATAAAGGGCTTTCTAATTTATTTTCTAAATAAACAGTTTTCTGAAATCAAATCTGTTTTTTGAGTCATATTTTTATTATATGGGATATCTCTAGGATCATATGGTCCCCCTCCCTGGTAATGATGTCACAGGAAGAGGGGGCTGCATCCTCTTGTGACATCATAGGGAGTCCATAGCCAATGGCCACAGCTGGGGAAACATCTGCACAGCCCTCCCAGGCCTCACAATGGGGGGGCACCACAGCAGTCATTTATTAAAAATGGGAAGTGCCCCCCATTGTGAGGCCAGGGAGGGCTGTGCAGATGTTTCCCCAGCTGTGGCCGTTGGTTACGGACCCCCTATGATGTCATAGACATCTACCAACTCCCTGTGATGTCACAAACAGACATGGCGAATGAGGGGAAGGAGGCAGTTTTGGGGAGGGGAGCAGCCCTGGGAGTTTGGTGGCAGGCAGGGCCATTGGGGGACACAGAAACGAGTTGCCAACATTTCGCGCCTCTGGGCTCCTCTCACCCAAGCAGCTTCCAAGAAAATAAAAAGAAATCACAACTGTCTTTGTCACCCCACCACTTACTGAATTCAGAGGGAAATGTAATGTAAAATGACCCCACATTGAAAGCAAAGCCTACAAGTGCTCCTATTTTCCAGGGACAGTCGCCCAACCACAGGACTTAAGCCAGCCACCTTCAGTTTTCTAAATAAATAAATGCCTTTCTAATTCCACCCACTAAATAAACGTCTTTTTGAAAACAAATGTTTTGTGCTGTGTTCAATATATGGGAAATTGAGGTATGGAGTAGAATAAAGGGAAATGATTAATAATACCTCAGCTCCAAAAGCAAATGGTATTGCGGCACTGCAAAAACTCACAAATTTAGGGGAAACCTTCATAAAATGGGAGGGTCAGGAGGCCTTGGTGCTAAGGGGGGTGTCTGAGGGTGCCATGGAGTCCACGTGCCACCCTGGGAACCTCCGTCTGGACCCTTAAGATGAAGCAGATCACCAGTTCCTACAAAATGAGAACACCATGTATAACCTGCACTCCATCAGAGATGTTGGCTTTGTTGTCGGCTGGGTAGCAATTGGGAGACTGAGAAGGTCAAGTTTGCAGATGACGCCAAATTGGGAGGGGTGGCTAATACCCCAGAGGACAGTATCACACTTCAAAATGACCTTAACAGACTAGAGAACTGGGCCAAAGCAAACAAGATGAATTTTAACAGGGAGAAATGTAAAGTACTACACTTGGGCAAAAAAAATGAAAGGCACAAATACAGGATGGGTGACACCTGGCTTAAGAGCAGTACATGTGAAAAGGATCTAGGAGTCTTGGTAGACCATAAACTTGACATGAGTCAACAGTGTGATGCAGCAGCTTAAAAAGCCAATGCAATTCTGGGCTGCATCAATAGGAGTATAGCATCTAGATCAAGGGGAGTAATAGTACCACTGTATTCCGCTCTGGTCAGACCTCACCTGGAATACTGTGTCCAGTTCTGGGCACCACAGTTCAAGAAGGATACTGACAAGCTGGAAGGTGTCCAGAGGAGGGCAAGCAAAATGGTCCAAGGCCTGGAAATGATGCCTTAGGAGGAACGGCTTAGGGAGCTGGGTATGTTTAGCCTGGAGAAGAGAAGGTTAAGGGGGGATATGATATGTTCAAATATATAAAAGGATGTCATATGGAGGAGGGAGAAAGGTTGTTCTCTGCTGCTCCAGAGAAGCAGACACGGGGCAATGGATTCAAACTACAAGAAAGACGATTCCACCTAAACATTAGGAAGAACTTCCTGACAGTGAGAGCTGTTCGACAGTGGAATTTGCTGCCAAGGAGTGTGGTGGAGTCTCCTTCTTTGGAGGTCTTTAAGCGGAGGCTTGACAGCCGTCCGTCAGGAATGCTTTGATGGTGTTTCCTGCTTGGCAGGGGGTTGGACTGGATGGCCCTTGGGGTCTCTTCCAACTCTAGCATTCTAGGATTCTAAGGTGCCAGCGCAGAAGGCAGGAGATGCTCCCAGGTTGCCCTTGTTGCAATCCGAAGGGCTGGGACCTGCCGCCTCCTTCGCACCCATCTCCCTCCAGCCACCTGCACGACACCCACCTCCCAAAGAAGAGATTTGCAAAGTCCATTTTGGGAGAAGCTTCTCAAAGGAATATTTAGTTCCTTATGGGTGACGGGTGACCTCCCCCTTCTGTTTTGGCTGATTCTGGATAAGCATGGGGGGGATTATCTGTGCTGGATTGTGTGACATTCTGCTGCCTTTCTATTCCCCCCCCCAAAAAAAACCAAAGGTCTCTTTGAAAAACCAGCACCCTGTGCCTTGCTAAAATCCGAAACCCCCCCCTTTCTACATCGTCCAGTCACGCTACCCAAAAACCGCCTCAGCAAGTGGGCAGTGGCTCGAATGTTTTGGGAGCCACCGGTTTATAAGATCAGCCTCATACCCTGTGTAGGTTGAGCTGAGCGTGTCCTTGTAAAAAATTAAAATAAAAACACACACATCATTTATCGTCCTCTGATTTTGCATCCCTCCACCCCATCCTGAAGGGATGGGAAGGGAGAGGCTTTCGAGAGGAGCACCTGGCAAACATTCTTTCCTGGAAGGAGAACCGGTCAGCGACCCAGGAGTGACAGGGAGGCAGGAGGGGAAGCTCAGCATATGCCTGGCTGGGCTAATAACAACTCCACGGCCCTGATGTGCTCTCACCGCAGCAACGCAGGAGTGGGTCCTATCTGTGTCACCCCCTCTCCTCTCCGGACAGACCCTGAATGTGCAGAAAACAAACAGCCTGCGTTCTCCCCACGCCTTCCCCCAGAGGATTCGGTGACGTTGCCAAATACCACTGCTGGTTATGTTCAAACACTCTGGGTCGGTGTTAACAAGACTTGGGGAGGAGGGGGGACTTCAGTGGGCAAAATAAACCCCATTGGAATCTCTCGGTGCTTCCAAACCCGCAGGACTGAAATCGGATAGAATCATGAGCAACTTCTTCTTCTTCTTTGGCGATCCCTCGAAGCCGAGTAAGATTGTCTTCCATAAACACAGTTTTAACAATGAGTCCGTAAGTGACTGTGGAGGCCAATTCTGGATCCACACGTCCTTCCACAGTGGGGACATTGGTTTCCGGGCGGGAGTTGATCACGGTGTGGATTTGCCAAGCGTGCCTTCCTCTTGGCACGTTTCTCCCTTGCGTCCTGAGTTCGAGTGTCTTCAAAGCCCATGCATGACATTTTTGGCAAAGCTGTTCTCCAATTGGAGCGCTCGCAGGCCAGTGTTTCCCAGATGTTGGTGTTTATACTACATTTTTATAGATTTGCCTTGAGACAGTCTTTAAACTTCTTTGTTGACCACCAGCATTACGCTTTCCATTTTTAAGTTCGGAATACAGTAGTCGCTTTGGAAGACGATAATCAAGCATGCACAACATGACCAGTCCAACGAAGTGGATGTTGAAGAATCATTGCTTCAACACTGGTGATCTTTGCTTCTTCCAGTACACTGGTATTAGTTCACCTGCCTTCCCAAGTGATGTGTAAAATTTTTCGTTGATGGAATCTTTCGAGGAGTTGGAGGTGGCGTTTATAAGTGGTCGACGTTTCACAAGCATACAGTAAGGTAAAACAAAATAAAAAAATAAAAAATTCCTTCCAGTAGCACCTTAGAGACCAACTAAGTTTGTTCTTTGTATGAGCTTTCATGTACATGCACACTTCTTCAGATACACTGAAACAGAATTGTGCATGCACACGAAAGCTCATACCAAGAACCAACTTAGTTGGTCTCTTAGGTGCTACTGGAAGGAATTTTTTATTTTGTTTTGACTATGGCAGACCAACACGGCTACCTACCTGTAACTGATACAGTAAGGTAGTACAAAAGCTTTGTAAACAAGCACTTTGGTTTCTCTGCGAATGTCCGGGTCCTCAAACACTCTGCACTTCAATCGTGAGAAAGCTGCACTCTGGCAATGCTGGGTTTCGGCATCAATGTCAGCCCTCGTGGAAAGATAAGTTTCACAAGCATACAGTAAGGTAGTACAATAGCTTTGTAAACAAGCATTTTGGTTTCCCTGCTAATGCCGCAGTCCTCAAAACACTCTGCACTCTTCAGAATTGGACAGAATCCTGACCAATAGACATGAATGCACACATCATTTTTTATTTGTATCCCAGCATTTCCACAGTTCAGGCTGTGATCAAGGCGGATTTCAACATGGAAAAATCGCATAATTACAGCACCACAATGGTGGTCATGGAATTTCAGAGTTGGAAGGCACCCCGGGGGGTCATCTAGTCCAACCCCCTGCAACGCAGGAATCTTTTGCCCAAGGTGGGTCTTGAACCCACAACCCTGAAATGAAAAATCTCATTCTCCACCATCTGAGCTAAATAAAACATTTTTTTTAATGCACAACCAAATGGAACCATTTTCACACAGATCACAAGAGCTAAAACCAAGATACAAAAAACCCGAACAGCAACAACCCTCCAAACAACACCCCAGCCCAGGAGACTGTTCAACAGTCTCAGCTTTTGTAGTTGGAGTCAGTCCATGCCCCATCCAGCAGCCTCTCCTTACGTTGGGAGATTTGCAGGTTCTGACCACGCTATGGATTTCTGCGTTGATTCCAAACGTCACAGTTTATTGCACCCACTTTTTTCGGAGTTTCCATCCGAGGGCAGCCTGAACATATGGTTATCATTATTCTTTATCTCATTTATGAATATAATGCTATAAAGTGATAAAAGCTGCTCTTTCCCCCGCCCCCTTATGGGAAACAACGAAAGAGGGTGCTTGGGGTCTGGAACCAGCAAGAGAGCGTTTAGGTCTTTCCCTTGCCTTGCCAATTAATCACATAGTTCAAAGCACTGGTTCTGGGAACATCTGGCAATTCTTCCTAATATTGCCAGCCCCACCGCCCACCCCCACTATCCAAGTGTCCCTATCTCCCAGGGACGTCCCTGATTTAGAGAAGCCATCCCGGTTTCTGATTTCATCCCAGAATATCCCACTTTTCCTTAGGATGTCCCTAATTTACCAGGATTTAAATACCATTGTTACCTCATTTTCACCTGTGTATCATTACAGATTTCACCTCTTCATCTTTTGTACTCCATTCTAGTATTATTTCATACATTTCTGAAAGCGATTTTGTTTTATTCTCCAGCAGCTCTTCTTCGAATTTGATATTTCCGTACAAAAACCATTCTTTTTGTCCAACCTGAATATATCTTTAATTGATGATATTGTAACCAATCAGTTAATAATTGTCTTATATCTTCAAACCTTTTCAGGTTCAATTGATGATCTACTTCCATTAACAGCTGCTTTAACGTTTCTCATATTCAATTTTTTTAAGGATATCACTTCTAGTGGGGAGAGCCACAAAGGTGTTTTTTGCTCTAATAATGTTTTATATTTTCCCCATACCTCACAAACTGATTGTCTTACAACATGATTCAAGAAATCTCTTATGTACTATAACCTTTTCATACCACAAATAAGCATGCCAACCATATCTATTGTCATGACCTTCCAGGTCTACAACATCAGTATTTTTTTAATAATATCCATTCCCAAGGGAATGGCTTGGTCAAAGGAGTTTGGCCAGACTTCTATGTAATGATTATAAGCATTGTTGTTCATTGGGGGTACATAATAGGAGGACTCTGGGGCATCCAATTGTGGGATCGGTGAAGGAGAAGCTTTTCCCCATTAGATACTCCATGGTCAGCTCTATCAAAACACCAGAGAGATTTTTGGAACAGATGTTGGCACCGTTACAGGGACAGAACCCAGAAGTGAAAATACGTTGGCTATTACTGGACTGTGACCCACTTGTCACATATAAAACAGACTAATAAGGATTTATTAATTTGATTTATTGTAAATAGTTACTTGTTTCTGGTTCTTTCTTAATAGGCTTTATTGGATTGTCTGTTTCTGGAACTGGATCTGTAATGGCTTTTAGTGAAATACAATAAATGATTGATTGATGAAAAGGTGCTTTTTTCCTGAGATGGTAACTTTCCCCCTGCCATGTGACCCCTTGAAAAGATTCCTGTGAGTAGAACATTCATTGTTCTGTTCGTTTGTGTGTTTGACCAGTGTTGTGTGGAGGGAAATGCAACTACTGGGCTGAAAAATGCCCCCCTCCTGCCCCCCCGGGCTTCCAGTGTGGACTTCACAGCTATTGGCACAAGTTGGGGAGGGGATTGTTATATATCTCCTAGGAGCCAATGGCTGCTGAGCTGCGCCCATCATTGTGAGGTCTGAGGAGTGATGCCTCCCCAGAGGCTGCCATTGTGATGTCACAAAAATTGTGAGGTCTGAGGAGTGATGCCTCCCCAGAGGCTGCCATTGTGATGTCACAAAAACATTTGGCAGCTGAGAGGGTATAAATGTTGGCCAAGTCAAAAGCCGAGGCAGTTGCAGCAGCAGTGGCCCTCAGATCAGGTGGCCTCCAGCCCCATGGCGGCAAGCTGGCTGGCGGGAGGAGGCGATCGCCCAGCGCTGGGATGCTGTGGAGCAAGGAGAAGGCAAGTTCAAGTTTACTTGCTGGTGGGATCGCACTTGAAGGCGGCGGAAGCGCAGCTCTGAAGCTGGTGGTCGTCTGGCAATGGACCTGGCGCGGCTGTTGGGGGAGGATGGATGCCGGAAGAGTTTGCATTCAGTGTTGGTTGATGCCGCAAGGCCACTCTACTGACCGAGGGGATGCAAACTGGTTTGGAAGCCTAGTTTGTTTATTAACAGGCAGACAAACCGAGGAGGGAAGCTGCCCCTTTGGCGGCGGGTGAGTGTCCCTAGGCGGAATGACGTGAGGAGGGAGAGTTGCCCATCGGCTTCTAGTGGTGGCGCCTACGGTGAAGCCAGGTTCACATTTGGAGGTCAGCGGAGGCCGAGAGGTCGAAGCTGGCTGATATTTGCGAACGCTATCTGGTGGCATTCACCCGAGTCTTTTGCCCTCAACTGAACGTCAACAGGCCTGCCAATTGAGAAGGTCAGCTTGCTGGCATTCGTAGAGCTCTTGACGTTACGTCGATGGCCAAAGCGAGGAGGGAAACTGCCCGGCCAGCCCTAGAGGTGGAAAGCAGGGAAACCAGTCAAAAGTCGACGATACTGGTGGCCCTCCACTTCTGCAACCTGCCTAACGGCAGGCCAGTCAGGGATGAAGTTGTCAGAAAGATTCCAGTGGAAGTGTCTGGGGGGAAGCTGGCGGATAGTCGCCATCCCATCACCGGTTTGCCTTTGCCTTTCAGGGACATCCAATGCTGGCGAGGTTTCCCCCGAAACCAGTCGGGAAAGTCATGAAGAGAACCGCATAACACCCCTATATTCATGGGAGAAATGAACGCAGAATACTGGCAGTGAGCAATGGACAAGGCCATGGCCAGACCTGAGGGAAGGAGCTTTGAAAGGAGACTGCAAGCAGACTTTTTGAATGCCCATTAAATGTTTTCTAAATGCCCCCTTAAATAAATGTTTTTTTAAAACAAATCTGTTTTGTAACATGTTTTTATTATATGGGAAATCTCTAGGATCACATGGTGCCCCTCCCTGGTAATGATGTCACAGGAAGAGGGGGCTGCAGCCTCTTGTGACATCATAGGGAGTCCGTAGCCAACGGCCACAGCTGGGGAAACATCTGTACAGCCCTCCCAGGCCTCACAATGCAGGGGGCACCTCATCTTTAAAAATGACTGCTAAGGTGCCCCCCATCGTGAGACCAGGGAGGGCTGTGCAGATGTTTCCCCAGCTGTGGCCGCTGGCTACGGACTCCCTATGATGTCATAGACATCTACCAACTCCCTGTGATGTCACAAACGGACATGGCAAATTTGGGGAAAGAGGCCGTTTCTGGAGGGGGGGGGGGAAGCAGGCCAGCAGGGGACATAGAAACGAGTTGCCACCATTCACGCCCTCTGGGCTCATCTCGCCTACGCAGCTGCCAATAAAATAAAACAAAATCACAACTGCTTTTGTCACCCCACCACTTATAGGTGGCTGGAGATAAGGGGCATGAATTCAGAGGGAAATATAATGTAAAATGATCCCACAGTGAAAGCAAACCCTCCAAATGCTCCTATTTTCCAGGGACAGTCGCCCCAGTTTCTGATTTGATCCTGGAATGTCCTGCTTTTCCTTAGGACGTCCCTATTTCAATTGGATAAACGTTGGAGGCTATGTGAACACGAAATACTGGCAGTGAGCAACGGACAAGGCCGTGGCCCTACCTGAAGGAAGGAACCTTGAAGGGAGACTGCAAGCGGACCTCTGGATTGCAAATGATGGAGAAATTACTGCCTGTCACCATTCCAGCCTCTTCTTTCCACATTTCTTTCTCCTCTCCATTCACCACCATGCATGTGGTTCATGGAATGGGCAGGATGAGCAGTTTGACCAAAATGAAGAGAGGAAACATCAGGACACATTCGCACTGTCCATTAGAAGTGCTATGATGCTGCTTTAAACATTAAAGCAATGATCAGGGTGACGATACAAAGACTACTGCAATCAACACAAGATACTATCTCCAATAAACAAACAATAAAGGTCCATAGAAGTGGCAAAAATAGTTTCTTTCCCAAATAGGTTTATCTTTAACACTCTTAAAGGCAGTAAATAAAGAATTCTCTTGTACTAAATCAGTGGTTTGGTGCTCATTTCTTCTCTTCCCAGAACAGATTTTATCTTGAACAATTGCATTGGAAGATGCAGATTCACGGTTCAAGGAATCTTTCCAACCAGGCAAAAGCATCTGAGGAGGGTGCAGAGTACGCTGGGTGAAGCCGGGCTTAGCCAGGGGAAAATCCTGAGAGGAAGCTGCAAGTTGGTGGCCACCCCTGCCTCTTGTGGCAGGGAGTTCCATAGTTCAACTCTGTGCTTCATAAAGTACTTCCTTTCTTACTTGTGTCCTGAATTTTCCAGTGTTTAACTTCTACACACAGAAAATCTGTATGTATATTAAGCTGTATGCGCCTTAACTGGGAATAAGCTCCGTGGAAGACAATATTTTTTTCTGAGCAGAAGTTTGTAGGATTGCTGTTACCGGTAGTTACTAATTGTTCAGTCGTTCAGTCGTGTCCGACTCTTCGTGACCCCATGGACCAGAGCACGCCAGGCACGCCTATCCTTCACTGCCTCTCGCAGTTTGGCCAAACTCATGTTAGTAGCTTCAAGAACACTGTCCAACCATCTCATCCTCTGTCGTCCCCTTCTCCTTGTGCCCTCCATCTTTCCCAACATCAGGGTCTTTTCTAGGGATTCTTCTCTTCTCATGAGGTGGCCAAAGTACTGGAGCCTCAACTTCAGGATCTGTCCTTCTAGTGAGTACTCAGGGCTGATTTCTTTGAGAATGGATAGGTTTGATCTTCTTGCAGTCCACGGGACTCTCAAGAGTCTCCTCCAGCACCATAATTCAAAAGCATCAGTTACTAATTACCTGTCTTCAAAAATGAAAATGATCCAGTTAATAGACTAACCCAAAGCACCAGAAAATCCTTTGTCGGAAAACTGAAAATGAGACATGTTTTTATGAGTTGCATATACACTTCATGGGGTCCCCCGCCACATTCAGATAACCAACTTTATGCAACTTCAAACACGTTATTTTAGAGCCCTTTGTGTCATCCAGGAGAGATTGTGAATAAGTACACCAGAAGAGACCCAGGAGGCCCAAATCATAGGGTTTCGCTTGGTGGGGTGGTGGGCGCGATATATGTTTGCAAACCTTGATTAATCACACCAGTTAATCATTTGCAAATTTACAGAGCTTAAAATCTTGTTTTTCACAGTCACTGATATTCATCACACTGATACAGGGGTTTATTTTATTTTATTTAACATAAAGGGGCAAAAAGGCTGGTTTCTTAAGTAGTGGGCATGTCTGAAGGGCAAGAAAACAAGTTGTCAAATATACCAATGTTCCTCTGAATCCTTGGCAAATTTGTACAAAACTTTCCTCCAAAGACTGAACGCCAAGCACCACAACAGGGGGAGAGTTTTGAACTGACAAATCAAAAACTGGGGCAAGCCTCTCAAAGGAAATGTCCACACAGTGTAACAGTTATGGCAGCTAGGAAGACACTTTTAGATTCCCTGTAAAGACAGCTGCACATAATTCATAATCTTAATTTTACGCTGGCAAAATATCACTCTCTCTCATCAAGTAGCTTATTAAATGATCACCAAAGATAAAATGACTTATTTATAAGCTCGAACACTGGATGTTAAAGAGTTTTAAGAAATTCAACAGCTTAGAATGGCAATATTCAATAGCTGAAACTGTACAGGGGAACATATTTTCTTTTAACGTGACACACAGAAAATGTTATAATTAAAGATCATAATAAAACCACACAAATATTAACACTCTCATCCACGTTAAGCTGGTTTGAATTTTCAGGTAGACATTAAAAATAGACCCAAACATTGCCTTTTCCATTTCAAATTGCACCCAAGATTAGACAATTGTCCGAGGAAGATACTCTGGCCTTTTTGGACCTTGTATCCCAAAGGGATGAAGAATACCTAACCACTGATTTCAAGTGACCCACAGCCAATCTTTTCTTTTGTCACACAATACAAAAAAATACGATAACAGAATGTGAAGGTTTTACCAGAACCAGGTCTGTCACATGCTTGTGTTTTTCCAAGCATATCTGGCCTTGCGTTATGGACACGAAACAGTCTCAAAGATTAAAAGGTTGATGTTGAGGCATAAGGACATCGAGACCCAGTAACCTTGCTTCTGAACGCTGCCAGGGTCTAGAAGGAGACCAGGGTCTATGCAGTTTTCCAAAATAATATTCCTCTGCCATCTTCCAAAGGCGAGGTGCACATTTCCCCACCTCTAAAGGACCATTTGCAGGCTCCAGAAGCACGTCTTGACTTGGTCACTCTTCAGAAATTAGTTCTGAGACGCCTTGTCTAATACAGGGAGTTTTTCAACCAGTGCTCTGTGGTCTATATTGATACTAGCTATGAGCCCGCCTTCGTTGCCATCGGAACCCGTGTAACTGATTTCCTCCCCAGCCAGTGTAGTCATTTGACCCCCTAACGCCTTCAGCACTGCATTGCCAGCACAGATGTCCCACTTTTTGATGTACGTCACATGAATGTACACATCGGCTTTTTCCTGCTCCTTCTCAGGCACGTCCAGGAGCGAGAGAACTTTGTATCCTGGGTAGGAAATAATTGAGAGCCCATTACGTATATTTTACAAGCAGGTGTGGGTGGGTGCTTGAGCTACTCACTGCAGGCAGTCCATGCAAACTATGCTTATTTACACAAAGAAAATTCTTAAAACTTTGGGTTTAGCTAAACAGTTCAAAAGCTCGATCAAAACTTGAACAAACTACAGCCTCTCTCATGGGTTATGTAATGGCATACATACACCCATGGTCACCATCACCAGTGTGGAGATTTGGGCAGAGAACACTGTTCACTGCAAGTGTGCGATTAAGGAAGTGGTTTGCTCTTACCCAGGACTCTGCATGCAAAAGGAAGCACAAGAGACACCTGTTGATTCAGGGTAAATGCAAGTATTTGCTTCTGTAGGACACACCCTTTGCTCTGGCTGGTACACTGCATCCTGGACGACTCCAGGAACTCCAGTAAATCTATGATTTACTAATGACCCATATTTATCAAACCCCAAAAGCTGCTGGTATTCTTAGTCTGAGAAAATATTAGAATATACAATGACAGATTTTTAATTAAAAAAAAACCCTAAGTATTTTACTACTTATTGATTTTTATATTTTTATTTGTAGTATTTTTGATAGCTCTTTCTTACTGCTTTTATTTTGTTGCGCGTGAACTTTGGCAATTGTACAGCCGAACAGCAGCATGTGAAGAGAAATAACTGGGCAGCCTTGCAAGGCAAATCTGACACAGGACCATTTTGCAACCTACTTTCATTTGGTAGCTACAGCATAATCTCAAAAGCAAGAAGAAAACCTAAAGAGTTTAACTCCCATCAGATACTGTTCGCCAACCATAAACAGTGTCCTGCGAGAGATTATTTATTTCTAAATTAACTATTTGATCACTCTGTTGCCTGGAGAACTGTAATCATTTCACACGTTTTAACTGGCAACCACTCCTGAACTAATTTTTCAGGTGATGCAGCTTCCAAAACTGTTAATCTTTCAAAGATCCACTACCTAGTGAAAATCTAGACCTCTCCTCATCAATTAAGTACCTTCAAGCTCAAAAAATTCCATCAATCGTGTCTCCAGAAAATTTTACGTATCACTTGGAAAGACAGGTGAACTAATCTCAGTGTACTGCAAGAAGCAAAGATCACCAGTGTTGAAGCAATGATTCCAGGGTACAGTCGTACCTTGGAAGTCTAACAGATTCCGTTCCAGAAGTCTGTTCAACTTCCAAAACGTTCAGAAACCAAAGCGCGGCTTCTGATTGGCTGCAGTAAGCTCCTGCAGCCAATCGGAAGACGCGGAAGTCCTGTCCGACGTACGGGTTCCAAAGAACATTCGCAAACCAGAACAGTCACTTCCGGGTTTGTGGCGTTCAGGAGCAAAAATGTCCGAGTACCAAGGTGTTCGGGATCCAAGGTACGACTGTAGTCCCAACTTAAGAATGGAAAGCGGAATACCGGTGGACAACAAAAGAGGTTTAAAGATGCTCTCAAGGCAAATCTTTAAAAATCCAGTATAAGCATGGGTAATTGGGAAACACTGGCCTGTGAGCACTCCAATTGGAGAATAGTCTCTACCAAAGGTGTTATGGACTTTGAAGAAGCACAAACTCAGGGCGAAAGGGAGAAATGAGCTAAGAGGAAGGTATGTTTTACAAACCCTCACCGTGATAACCTCCCACCCAGAAACCTATGCCCCCACTGTGGAAGGAGGTGTGGATCCAGAATTGACCTCCACAGTCACTTACAGAAACACCGTTAAGGATGTGTTCATGGAAGACAATCTATTCGGCTATGAGGAATCGCCAAAGACGATGACCTTCAGGCGGCAACACCATATACATTTACTTAGGAGTACGTCTCACCAAACTCCCGAGGAGGAGGCTTACTTCTGAACAGGCAATGGACAGGACTGCACGTTTGGCTATGCTTGCTTCTCTACCCCTTACGTCTATAAACACCATTCCTCTCATAAATTAGGAAACTTAAGAACCCTGACCTCATCTCACACTACAACCATGTACATTTCCAGTGTACTAACTATTTCTACATTAATAAAATGAGGGACAATAGATTCAAGAGAACAAACCTGCTCCTCCAGCTTTAATGATTGCAGTTTTATTTCCAAAGGTCCGCGAAGCAAGCTCTCTGACTTTCCCTTCATGGGAACGGGAGACAATGATTGTTGGTGTCTGCTCATTGTAGGAAGAACGAGGCTTAATATTTGATCCTCCACCAACCATCGCCCAGGCTGCAAAACAGGCAAGTCATTGGTGGCCAGTTAGCTGGGTCTTCCAATTGCTCGGCAGAAACTTAAGGGTCTTCAGGGCTACCCAGCTGTATTTGGCAAATAAAAACTCCTTATGCTTCTGTAATCCTATTTCTTCCTGAATTTCAGGAAGAGCCACCAAGCCCAGTTCCAGGTTTCAGCATTGCAGGGATTCAACTAGATGATCCTCAGGGTCCCTTTCCAATTCGACACTTCTATGTCTTTTGGTATCTAGCATGCATACATGCCATTCCTTTGGCGAGCATATCTCACCTGGAATCACAGAATGGTAGAGTTGGAAGGGACCCCGAGGATCACCTAGTCCAACGCCACTGGAATGTAGGAATATGCAACTGTCACATACAGGAATCGAACCTGCAACTTGGTGTTATCAGCACCACACTAGGCCTGGGCAATATATTGATATATCGCCCAGGACCGGTATGAGGAGCAATTTGCAATGTTGGTTTCACTCAGAGGTATATCGCTCATGGAATTGTCATGCTTCTGAGTCCCTCTGCTGGCAGTGCAACTTCATCCAGGGGGTGCTGCTAGCAGAGGGAATCAGAAGCACAGCCGTTTCACCAGCGCTATACCGCTGAGTGAAACCAACATCACAGTCTGCCCTCATACGGAGCAGAGAGAGAAACAAGCTGCATCAGCAAGACACCGATACAGCTTATTCCTCCCTCTGCATCTTTAAACTGCTCGGCTGAGGGGTGCCCGGTTGCTGCTCCCTTCAGCCAAGCATTTAACGGAGCCCCCAAGCCGGCAGCGGAGTGGGGCATCCATGAAACTGCCCCTCCCCATCTGAGCAACCCCGAAACCTCAGATGTATCGGATCACTCAGCTGGGGCGGGGAGAGACTTCCTCTATGCCCCAGGTGCGTGAAGCCTGATGCTGCTGTGGCGCCGGATCTCTCAGATGGGGGATGGGGAGTCTTCTTCTACGCCACAGCTGAGTGAAGCCCGATGCTGCTGAGGCATCAGAAGTTGCTCAGCTGGGGTGGGGGGAGCCCTCCCGCCCGCCCCCCAGCTGAGCAGTGGCCTGGGCCAGCTGCATAGGCACTAGCCTGCAAGGCGCTGGGGTGAAAGGGCCCCAGCTCTGGAGGTGAGAGCTGTGGCTGTTTCACCCTGCATCTAGCCAGCTGGGGCCAATGCAGCTTGTTTCAACATCGTGGTATATCCCCAAACCGCGAGGTCTGGCTGGTGATACATCGCAATGTTGAAAATATCACATCACCCAGCGCTGCACCACACTCTAACTTATAAGAAGAAGACGAAGAGTTTGGATTTGATATCCCGCTTTATTACTACGCAAAGGAGTCTCAAAGCGGCTCACATTCTCCTTTCCCTTCCTCCCCCACAACAAACACTCTGTGAGGTGAGTGGGGCTGAGAGACTTCAAAGAAGTGTGACTAGCCCAAGGTCACCCAGCAGCTGCATGTGGAGGAGTGGAGACACGAACCCGGTTCCCCAGATTACGAGTCTACCGCTCTTAACCACTACACCACACTGGCTCTCAGTGCCACAGCATCAGCCATAAAACCTGCTGAGGGTTAGGAATCATACGTCATTATTCACACCATTCTGAATGGAAATAAAATTATGTCACATACCTGTGTATCCAGAAAATGGCTTGTGTATTACTCCTATTACTGGCTTGCCATTTACAGCTGCACAGACCATAGTAGTAACATACTGTCGAAGATTCTCTGAAGGGAGGATAGGAAGAATGTCAACACTTCTCATTTGTAGAGTGTAAAGCACAACACTAAACTAAACTAACTTTTAAACCAGATATGACAAGGCAAGACACCAACCTAAAAGGTGTAAAATTAGAAAGTAAATCCAACTTGGGGTATTTGTATATTATATCATTTTGACTGAACAGTATTTCTGTATGTACACAGCCCTACTCCGCTTTTCCCCCTTTCAATCCTAGGCTTCAGACATTGTATTTACTTAACCTATGCACAAGAGCCAACACAAAATACAGTCTGGATTTAATATTCAGCAGAAGTTTCAACATAAATCAGAATGCACTTCAGACGGCAGTAATTGAACACCAATTATTCTCTCGTGTTCATCAGCTTAACTGTCTTTGCATATTTGAGTTCTTAAACTGTTTCCCCTTTACTCCAAATCCCTGAAGAAATTATGCTAATGAAATATTTAAAATATTGCTTTGTTTCATTACTCAAAGAGCTGGTTCAGTGTAATGATTTGGTGTTAAAGGAAAAAGCCTTCTGTTGTTTTTTAAAAAAATATTTTATTTGTTGAATATAAGAACAACACATAATCAAATATGAGCAATCAAATAGAGTGTTCCCCTACCCCGCCCCCCAAAAAACTCAGCCCCAACTACGTCCAGGTAATTTACATTAGTACTATAATCAACAACAAAAATATTTCTACAGTTGCTGGTAAAGCCTTCTGTTAAAGGGAAAAGGACCCCTCCTCTCCTCGCATCCATTCCTTCAACTTAATTACTGCTTCTTTTGCAGAAACCATTCAGCTTTGGATGTAATGGCAAACTATGGTTCATGACTGACATGAACCCAAGTGAGTGAACAGAAGGGGAAACTGGGATTATGTGAGCACAAGGCTTGCTCCAACAGGGCCAAATCCAAACAAAAGTTTTAAGTTAACACCCAAGCCTTGCCTTAATGACAACAGAACCCAGCATGGTGCCCCCCAGGTGTTTTGGGGTTCCAGTTCCCATCAGACCCAGCCAGCATGGCCAATGGTCAGGAATGCTGGGAGTTGTAGTCCAACAATGTTTGGAGGCCACCATGTAGGCTGCTATTGTTCAGTTGTCATGTTAAGTAGCTTGGACAGCATCCTGCAACTTCTGGCAATTTATGGAGCTATCCAAAACTATGTCATGTCACACGCACCCAATCCCCATTTGAAGCAGAAGCCTGCAAGATTTTTGTTCAAGCATGACACAGATCTCAGGTTACAGACGCTTCAGGTTACAGACTCCGCTAACTCAGAAATAGTACCTCGGGTTAAGAACCTTGCTTCAGGATGAGAACAGAAATTGTGCGGCGGCCGCACATTGGCAGGCCCCATTAGCTAAAGTAGTACCTCAGGTTAAGAACAGTTTCAGGTTAAGAACGGACGTCCAGAATGAATTAAGTTCTTAACCCGAGGTACCACTATATAAATAAGTCCACACATTAAGTAAAGAAAGAAAAGAAGGAAAGTCACACCCAGTATCACTATAAAAAACCCTACTGTCTTCTAATTCCAACCTGATTTATGCTGCAAACCACAAAGGTCTCGCTCCAGAAGCCCATGACACCATTAAAAGGTGCAAAGCAGTTTCCCACAGGCAGCACTATCCTATGATCAGATAAGTTCGGGGGGGGGGGGAATGAACGAATTCCTATGCCCCACAAATAACCCAGAGATGCATTTTAAATAAAAGGACACATTCTACTCATGTAAAAACACGCTGATTTCCGGACCGTCCGTGGGCCGGATTTAGAAGGCGATTGGGCTGCATCTGCCCCACGGGCCTTAGGTTGCCTACCCCTGGGCTAGGTTTTGTAAAATTAAAGTTTATGAGCCACAGCAGACAAGTACAATGTTAAAGTTAATTCCCCTCAGTCATGATAGGGAGCTGATCTTGTGAGATGCCATTGTAAGGGGTGGGGTGCTACAGAGTAGCAGTAAGCCAAAAGTAGCTCAGTGTTGTTACCTGTATATTCCTGAGTTGCATCCAATGGATCAATCCACACAGTAACACTGTCTGCTTGGACCAATTTGGGCTGAATTTGGTTCTTTATAGCTTCAGGAATGGTTCGGTCCCAAGAAATTATCTCCTGGTCATCTGCATCTACATGTTCCTCTGTGTTTATCTAATGACAAAGAGAGAGTGTGTAATTAAATAAGCATGCAACTGTTGCAACACTTCCATTCCTTCCCTGGAACTTTCACTTCCAAAAGAGCATGCATACAATATTTTCATGGGTACAGGTGACTGCTCAAAAACTCCACTAAATTTCAGTATGCCAATTCAATTCTCCTCCCAAACAATTTTGTTTCACAGCGTGCCATTTGTTTTTCATACAGTATGTAAGACATCAAGAAGAGGTGGCAAGAATACACAGAGGAATTATACCAGAAAGATATGGATGTCTCGTACACCTCAGGCAGTGTGGTTGCTGACCTTGAGCCAGACATCCTGGAGAGTGAAGTCAAATGGGCCCTAGAAAGCACTGCTAATAACAAGGCCAGTGGAAGTGATGACATTCCAGCTGAACTATTTAAAAGATGATGCTGTTAAGGTGCTACACTCAATATGCCAGCAGTTTGGAAAACTCAGCAGTGGCCAGAGGAATGGAGAAGATCAGTCTACATCCCAATCCCAAAGAAGGGCAGTGCCAAAGAATGCTCCAACTACCGCACAATTGCACTCATTTCACACGCTAGCAAGGTTATGCTTAAAATTCTACAAGGCTGGCATAAGCAGTATGTGGACCAAGAACTCCCAGAAGTGCAAGCTGGATTTTGAAGGGGCAGAGGAACCAGAGACCAAATTATGGAGAAAGCTAGATAGTTCCAGAAAAACATCTACTTCTGCTTCATTGACTACACAAAAGCCTTAGACTGTGTCAACCACAGAAAACTAAGGCAAGTTCTTAAAGAAATGGGAATGCCTGATCACCTCATCTGTCTCCTGAGAAATCTCTATGGGGGACAAGAAACTACAGTTAGAGCTGGATATGGAACAACTGATTTGTTCAAAATTGGGAAAGGAGTACGACAAGGCTGTATATTGTCTCCCTACTTATTTAACATATGCAAAATTCATCATGCAAAAGGCTGGACTGGATGAATCCTAAAACGGAATTAAGATTGCCAGCAGAAATATCAACAACCTCAGATATGCAGATGACACAACTTTGATGTCAGAAAGTGAGGAGGAATTAAAGAAACTCTTAATGAGGATGAAAGAGAGTGCAAAATATGGTCTGAAGCTCAAAATTAAAAAACAAAAAACAAAGATCATGGCCACTGGTCCCATCACCTCCTGGCAAATAGAAGGGGAAGAAATGGAGACAGTGAGAGATTTTACTTTCTTGGGTTCCATGATCACTGCAGATGATGACAGCAGTCACGAAATGAAAAGACGCCTGGTTCTTGGGAGGAAAGCAATGACAAACCTAGACAGCATCTTAAAAAGCAGAGACATCACCTTGCTGACAAAGGTCCATATAGTTAAAGCTATGGTTTTCCCAGTAGTAATGTACGGAAGTGAGAGCTGGACCATAAAGAAGGCTGTTCGCCGAAGAATGGATGCTTTTGAATTATGGTGCTGGGGGAGACTCTTGAGAGTCCCATGGACTGCAAGAAGATCAAACCTATCCATTCTGAAGGAAATCAGCCCTGAGTGCTCACTGGAAGGGCAGATCCTGAAGTTGAGGCTCCAATACTTTGGCCCCCTCATGAGAAGAGAAGACTCCCTGGAAAAGACCCTGATGTTGGGAAAGATGGAGGGCACAAGGAGAAGGGGACAATAGAGGATGAGATGGTTGGACAGTGATTTCGAAGCTACTAACATGAGTCTGACCAAACTGTGGGAGGCAGTGGAAGACAGGAGTGCCTGGCATGCTCTGGTCCATGGGGTCACAAAGAGTCAGACACGACTGAACAACTACAATGTATCCAGAAATTTAACCCATCACAAATTAGAACACCTATGAAATGCAGTAAAAGCATGCACTCATACAAATTTTGTGAAATGCAAATTGTAATACAATAAAATACCATCTAAAAAAATAAAAGAACCAATTAAAATGAAATTAAAATCATCCTGCATCAAGCACTGCGCACTACAGTTGCTACAACAGGCAAAACAATCATTAAGCCAAGACTATCAGCAAATTTCACGTGGCCTGTGGGGGGAAACAGTTTGGGATCTATTAATCCCAAATAAACACCTTATTTTTTATTTTGTTTTGAACAAATATGCCAAAGCGAGTTCAGATCAATTCAGGTTAGGTAATCCAGTGAAAGCGAATTTCTCCATAGTGCAACTATTTCTTACACACACACACACACACACACACACGTTTCATCTGTTACGCAGTCAGGATGTATTTACCAACTTCACAGAAGTTCCACAACTGCCAAACTGCCATGCTTAAGATTCCCAGAGATGGAGATTGCATTCTCTTGAGACAGTTGAGAATGTGAAACTCCCATGTAGCAATAAGAAATAAAACCCAGTAGCAACATTATTTACCAAACGGTTTAAACCCAAATCCAATGAAAAAATGACTGGATTTGAGCATGCTTAGCAAAATGCAAGTCAACCCTTTAATGTTTATGGTATTTGTTCATAATAATTCAAAAATTAAATGAAAATTTCCTTTCCCCCAGTTCATACGTGTATGTGTGTGACTGCTGTAACTGTTAGCTTTCTTCTCGCACCTGTTAAATGAGCATCTTAATGGATTCTTCCATGTTCACACACGAGGAGCAACAGTGGAAATGAATGACTCCATGCCCCATTCTTTGCTCACTATGAGTTGAAGAGAGAAACTCCAGGCTTTGTGGATTTTAAGGGTTCTAAACAGGCAGGGAGTCCAGGAGGTTCAAAGTTTCAGAGGTTTGCCCTCCCGCATGGAGAGCAATGCAGGGGCACAGCCACCCCACTCATCCCCACCATGCGTTCTTCAGTGCTAACAATGCCTGAAGAGGATTAATATATTTCCCCAATGTGGGACTTAAAGCAGCAAGGCCGTGCTGAAGTCAGAAGTGAAATGAAACAGGGTGTGGGTGTCACATCACATGTAATACACAGATGTTCTGATAACTGGATTCCTTCACAATTCAGACCCCTGAGCAGTCCCTATTGTATAACTAAGTTCTTCTACCTGTCATACTCAACACTGAAATGGAAGGAGAGAGATGAGGAATGGGAAGCAGTCGCAGTGGAGGTTGAAAGTATGAGAATAGGACATACACAGATGAAGAGCCAGAGCTCTTTGCAGGCAAAAAGTCCAAGGCCCAACCCAACAACTTCAGTTAGGGCTGAGAGAGAACACGGTTTCGAATCCTGGAGAACTGCCACCAGTGAGTATAGACTGTATTGGGCATAAACACAGCAGAAACAGGGTGCAACTAACCATCGTCAACGTGGCAGAAACTGTTAAGTAATACACCAAACAAGAAGGCTCTTGTGTGCCACTGTAGCATGCAAGCCTGGTCTCTTCAAGAGAAGGAGACAGTGTAAACAGAATCCTTTGCTACAGAGCTACCACTGGTCACAGCACAAAAGACTGTAGAAGAGCAAAACTCTCCAGTTATTTATGTTGCAGCTGTTACATGTGTAGATAGAGGAAAGCTGAATTTATCTATCAGGTCATCACAGAGTGTAGTCAAGAACCTTACTAGAGAAAACCAGTTCTGCAGCTTTATGTCCACATCATCTCTAATTATAGCCTGCCAAGATAGAATCAGCTAGCTACAAAATGTAAGAAGCACATACTAAAAAGAACTCATGGATTATACCCAAATGGCCAGAGAAATACATTCCGTTCAGAAGTCTGCAAATCAGGAGGCTCTTATATTAGCATAATGCCCCATTATCAAAAAGAGAAACACCTTGATATTGACTCTTGACTCCTCCCTGCTTCTAGAAGTGCTCTGCTTATCAGAATTTCAGAGAAATGCATTGAAAAAACATGGGGATCTTATAAAGTCCCTGCTGAAGCACACAATTTATTTTGGATAAGCAAACAGAAAATGGGAAGCAAGTGAGATCTATGCCAGGGGTGAGCAGGAAGGTAGATTAGAGATCTACTGGCAGGTCTCGGGGCTCTTAGATTGGCAAGGGTTTCTGGTTCTCAGTTAACGACAACAAAAATGCCTTCCCTGCCTAAACTAGGTTGGTGAAATGGGGAGCGGGGAGAAAAGATTTTTGAGCACAAGGACTTTAAGCTCAGTGCAGTTCTGGTTCTGAAAACAAATTTCCTTGGCTCAGAATGTGCTCAGAAGCAACACCACGCTCTTTCATTCTAATTACCTTTTTTGTGTATAAGACTTTTTTGCAACAACAACAAAATTAGCAAAAGATTGGGGTCGCTTTATACAGGGATGGTGAATGCACACTACTTAACTTGCTGCAGCTGCCATGAAGAAGCTGCTGGAAGAAGCTGCCGGAACCATTAAGGCTGACCGCTCTGGCGATTTTTTCATTTTTTAGCAAATGTCTGTGTTGGAGCGCATGTTTGCCCCCAAAAAGCTAAATAGCTTTGTGGTTGTTCACCCAAAAAGAAAAGCTCAATGACCTTCCATTGCCACCGATCATCTGGATTCTCACTTCTAAGGATATGGCAACCCTAAATTACAGCCGTACCTTGGTTCTTAAACATAATCCATTCCGGAAGTCCATTTGACTTCCGAAATGTTTGAAAACCAAGGCGCGGCTTCTGATGGGCTGCAGGAGCTCCCTGCACTCAAGTGGAAGCCGCGTCGGATGTTCGGCTTCTGAAAAAAGTTTCGAAAACTGGAATTTTCGGCATTTAGGAGCCAAAACCTACGAGTACCAAGGCACTCGAGAACCAAGGTACGACTACTGGTTTCTTAATTTTGAGTTCAATAAAATGGGGGCGTCTCACACATGGAAAAATGTGGTACCTCTTTTGCACCTGACTGGCTGATAGACCTTGTGATTCTAGGGATGAGGGGAGCTGTAGTCCCACAACAGCCAGAGACCCAAGCCTGAGAAACACTGGGGGCTTGGGGAGGGGGTTTCGGTGCTGGGTTTGGCAGCATGTCGTTGATGCAAAAATAGTGCATTGCTGGTGGATAGCCCCAGGGCCGGATTTAGGTTTGATGAGGCCCTAAGCTACTAAAGGTAATGGGGCCCTTTACCCGGTATATGTCCAGCTGTCCTTTGTCAACAATAAATTGACACTGTTTTTTGTCAAAACAAAATATAAAATCAAAAAATCCTTTCAGTAGCACCTTAGAGACCAACTAAGTTTGTTCTTGGTATGAGCTTTCATGTGCATGCATACTTCTTCAGATACACTGAAACAGAAGTCACCAGACCCGGTCTGTTTCAGTGTATCTGAAAAAGTGTGCAATGCACACGAAAGCTCATACCAAGAACAAACTTAGTTGGTCTCTAAGGTGATACTGGAAGGATTTTTTGATTTTATATTTTGTTTTGACTATGGCAGACCAACATGGCTACCTACCTGTAACTGTTTTTTGTGTTGAGTATATGCTGTATGGTAATTTATGGACCTAATAGGTATCTAAAGCCTTTTGCACATGCAAGAACGTAGGCACCCTATATACAGAAATGAGCAAACCAGTGATATTTTAGGGAGCAGGCGGGCCCCATGACTTACATCATAGGAGCCTACACAACACACGAACACTGTTGCTTTATGTAGGTTCCATTTTATTTGTTTTTTATCTTATATTTTGGAAATGTACATCCAGTTTTTTCCCCCTTTAATTTTTGGGGGGGACCCCAAGAGAGTGGGGCCCTAAGCTAGAGCTTGTTTAGCTTAAAGGTAAATCTGCTTGAGTGTCGGACTGGGCCGTGGGAGAGCAGAGTTCGAATCCTCGCTCGGCCATGAAGCTCAGGGGCAGCCGCCATCTCTTAACCTAACCTACCTCGCAGGATGGTTGTGGTGGAGATTAAAAGAGGAGGGGGAGGAGAGCCTTGAGCCCCTTGGGAGAGTAAAGGCGGCCTACTTCCCTTAGGAAAGCTTTTAATGTTTGATGGATTCTTGTATTTTAATATTTTGTTGGAAGCCGCCCAGAGTGGCTGGGGAAGCCCAACCATATGGACGGGGTATATTTTTTATTATTATTATTATTATTATTATTATTATTATTATTATTATTTCCCGCGCCTCTTCCTCACCTGCACCCCCGGAAAGGCGGCCTTGAGCAGGTAGTACATCTTCCTGTTGGAGAGGAGGTCCCCGCTGGTCATCTTCTCGTCGGCCCCTTCGCGGGTCTTGCCCTTGGCCTTCTCGTTGAGGACGTTGCTGTCGCGGACCCGCCTCACCTCGGCGCCGCCTTTCGCCGCCGCCGCCACCGAGGCCGCCAGCAGCTCCCGCAGGTCCACGGTGCCCGAGGCCGGCAGCCCGCCGCCGCCTCCACCGCCCGCCGCCTCGGAGCCCCCCGCCGCCTCTCCCTCTGCCGCTCCTCCGCCCAGCATGAAGGCGAAGCGGCCGGCCAGGATCCCCGAGTAGAGGTGGTAGAGGACGCCCAGGCCCAGCAGGCACACGACGGCCATCCCCAGAGGGGACAGCCGGATCCCCATGGGCGCCATGGCCGGAGAAGGAGGCAGAGAGGCCGGTCACCGGCAGCCCATCGCGGCCTCCTCACGTCCTCGCGCTCCCCGGTCCCTGCGCATTCGCCTCAGGCTGACGGACGCGGCCTGCACATCCGCGCCGGCCAAGGAACGGGCCTTCTGCCGTTGCTAGGCGCCGCTCCGCTGCCGACGGAGCCTCTTCTGAGGGGGAGAACTGCAACTCCCGTCGCCCTCGGCCGTTGCGCCGGCCGTGAGTGGCTGATGGGAGTTGGAGTCCGCTATAGCATCCGGGTTACTTCCGGGGCGGGGAGGGTTTGACTCAGGGCTTTCGTGGCTGTTGTTGCGGAACACAACTCCCGTCGTCCCCGGCCGTCGGCCACGCTGGCTGGGGGTTGATGGGAGTTGGAGTCCCGTCAGCCGGCCTAAGTGAGAGGCGGGGCCCTCTTAAAGCGAGTGGCCCCCTAGCAGAGACTCCCTCCCCGCCTGCGTGTTAGCAGGTATGTCAAAGGTGGGGGAATTGCGCCTCTTAGCGGCTGGGTTTGGGAGGACTACAGCTCCCAGCAACCTTTGCCGTCGCTCACGGTGGCTGGGGTTGATGGGAGTTGGAGTCCAGCAGCATTACGGTTTGCGGAAAGTGAACCTCGGGAACTCAGTGAGGCGTAGAGATAAGAAAAGTGAAGAGTTGCCCTCACCATGGATATTGCAAGTCTGCGCAGCGGCATGGGTTGTGCTCTCAATCAGACATGCCCAGTGGGAGCAAATGAAGCCACGTGCCCTTTCCTCCTTCTTTCCCTCCTAACCCCTCCACCTGGGATTCACAAGGGGAGGAAAGTTTTTTCCCCTTCGCATCCATGGGAGCAAAAAAAAAGTGGCAACAATTCATACCCATCTCTCTGCCTCCTAAACTGTGAACACAGAATGCTGTGAACCGCCCTGCAATCTACGAATGAAGGATGGTATACAAATTTAATAAATAATAATAAACTAAGGAAATTCACTCCACCCAATTTTGACACGGAAGTCTGAATCTTTGCAGAGGCTCGATCTATTCTGAAATCTCATGCATCAACAACTAAGAGTACTGATTCTGCTCTCCAAGACATTTCGCCGCTTGAAGCAAAACATAAAATGGGGGGGGGCTCCTCTTCTTCCTCCTTTGGTCCCTGACCCACCATGGCTGCCATCTCCTCCTCTGCTGCCTGAGGCAATTGCAGCAGCCAGGAGAAGGCAGCGGTAGAGGGAAAAAAGGAAGACAGAGAGGAGTAGGCAGTGGAGACAGACAGCAGCCCTGCTCTTCCCAGGTGGCATGATGCAGGCGACAATCGCAGGAGTGGCATACTCTTAGGGTGGGTCACAGATATGCCACCCCTCCCAGTTGTACCCAGCCTGCCACCCGAGACGACTGACTCACAAAGCCAATGGGAGGGCCGGCCCTGCTGATGTCTGTTATGCAGGAAACTAGCCAGAACACATTGGCGGAGGGAATATAGCAGATGAATGAAGTTAACTATTGTGGTTTAGAATAAGAAGCTGTTGTTGTGTTTTTGCTGCTGTTTGTCTGCAGTCTGAAATGTCAGAAGAAGAGGCAGCACATGCTTTTTTTTTTGGCTTCTACAGAGAGCAGAGGAAACAAGAGTGGATGAAGTCATAAGATCTAGTTTATCATTCTGCACCGGAACATTCAAAATTCTTTCTACTCGTGCATTTTGTTTTTTATGCTGCATTTTTATGTTGTGATCCACCCTGAGATATACGAATGAAGGGTGGTACAGTGGTACCCCGCTAGACGAATGCCTCGCTAGACGAAAAACTCGCTAGACGAAAGCATTCGTCTAGCGGGAGGCTGCCCCGCAAGACGAAAAAGTCTATGGGGCTGCCTCGCAAGACGAAAAAAATTCGTCTTTTTTTTTTTTTCGTTTTGCGGAGCGCGGCTCCCATTGCCGCTCCGCAAGACGAAAACCCCGCTAGACGAAAATTTTCGCGGGACGAATTATTTTCGTCTAGCGGGGCACCACTGTATACAAGGGGACGACAGAGGACGAGATGGTTGGACAGTGTTCTCGAAGCCACCAACATGAGTTTGGCCAAACTGCGGGAGGCAGTAGAAGACAGGAGTGCCTGGTGTGCTCTGGTCCATGGGTTCACGAAGAGTCGGACATGACTAAACGACTAAACAACAATAATTACTTTCTACTCAGATTTTTTAAAAACTAAGCAGATAAACTTGCAAGTGCAACCCATTTATTCATATCTACTCCGGCAATTTAGCTGTGACATTGCGGATATTCCATGCAGGGCTTCTGCCTCAAAGCTTTGATGTTATTTGTTTTACAGGAAGTAACCTGCATACATTATGAATATTCCATTCATTCAATGAAAAATGAAAACTCAAAGTCTGGGGACCCTGCCAGGGGTGCCGAGGAAGGCCTTTGAGGGCATCAGAGCATCTGCAGGCATTGTGTTGGCAACCTCAGCTATGGAGAAACTTACTAGACCAGGAAGAAAGCCAGTCACACCCCAGAGTGGATCACTGCTGAACTCAAAGGCAAGCTTTGTCACAGACTGCGTTTTTTTTACCCCCTCTGCTTTGACTGTACCTGTATACTGCTGTCACAACAATTAGATGGGTACTTCAGCTGTCAACACAAAGCATTTCTATTTTCAGCCACGAAACCCCATTCTAAATTACATTTCTTTTATTTTTTTATTAACAAATAATAATAAATAAAAATGTGCACCCCACCCCAGACCATTCCATTGTAACTATCCAACCTCCCAAAATTTCGAAAACCTTTTGCGATTGTTTGACCCCTTTCCGTTTTAACAGTACAAATTCTGCAAATACCATCCATATCTCCTCAAAATCATTTCTTCTGCTTATTCCCTGTCTTGCCTTAATGGCACGTGTTAGTTTATCATGAATACAGCTATATCCCACACCTCTTTATGGCATTCTTCCATGTTATATTCACCTTGCCCTTTCCACTTCCTAGCTATAATAACTCGTATAATAATAACTCGTGCAGCTATAAATTACATTTCTGATACTAAGGCCCCTAGATACAAGTGTGCAAAGACTGATGTAAATTGAGTAAGTTCCATTAGTACAGAGAGGACAATTCGAGATTTAAATCAAAAACTTTATTTCTGCCTTTTCAAGGAACTTTCAATCACATCTACGCATTGTGAAGTTATTTGTTTCCATAAAAACAGACACTGTAAATCAGTAGTTTAAATCCCTCACAGTAAAATTTCCCCAATCAATTTCGTAATTCATTGAAGATCTGAAGTGTAATTAAAATGCATACCTTCATTTCCCAGATATCAAATATTTCAGAAGCCTGTAAACAGTATTACCGTTCTGAACTGAACTTAGTGAAAACGCTACAGCTAAGATTGCCAATGCAAATTCTTAGTATAAAAATATTTATATATCTTAACTTACACACAGACACACACAATTATTATATTCTTTTCTCTGTACTTTTCATACAGCGATGGAATACTAATTCAGTTTTGCTTTTTCCCTTCGCGCAAGTTATTAACAGTGCAATCCTATAAATGTTTACCCTGATGTAAGTCCCACAAAGTTAAAGACGACCTCTTAATCACTAGCAATTGGGTTCAGGATTGCCGTCCCAAGAGAATTGTAGATTGGCACACCTTCATATTAGGCATAAAAAACAGTCCTCCGTAAGAAAATACAAGTTTTTTTCCTGAACCTTCAAAAAATAATAATAATAAGGCATAAAGGTGGATAAAATTGCATAGCTCACACTAGCTCATATTGAGATAGTGCTTGGCACAGAGCTCAGTGTAAATCCAGCTTCAGTGTGCATAGAAAAGGGGGGAAGGACATTTTTAGAAAATCCTTTACAAGGTCACTTGTGGTTAAGACACTCTACACCTCAGTCCCACCATAGAATTTAACTATGCTAAATCATCACAATACTAAAGTGTCATAGAAATACCTCGGCATATTATGTGCACAGTGGAATCTTTCCTAGAGGCTGCAGGACAATAACTTTTCCATAACTGTTAGTTCTGGTTTAATACAGTCATCATTCTGAAGCCGTAAGGGTGGTTTCAGATCAGTGATTTTGCACTAATGCGGTCAACATATGAAAGTCCCTTTTCATCAACCAATGGAGCTGCAGTACAAAACATCTGGGGGGGGGTACCCGGTTGGCAAAGGCAGCTCTGGCATGTCAGAAATTCAATACAGCTTCAAGAAGGGAAGGGGACACGTCCCACAGAGTCCCAACGCAAGCAGGACAATTTCAGGTGGCCCTCTTCCACAGAGACATCGCCATGCAGCAACTTCAACATTCACCGCCACACTGCAGGTGAAAACTGACCATCCAAACCCGACCTAAGACACTTGTTTCCATTTGGTGTAGCAGCAGCTATTCTGGGCAGCTAACTCAGCACCTCTGGATGGCCTGAGAAGATGAGTTCATTTCTTATTGGCCACAGAACGGACATAGATTTGTTTGCTCCGGTGTGCTGTTTTGCCCTGAACCTGTGCTTCAAGGTCATGGGTCTTCCTGAGGCCATATCTGAACTCTGCAATAGCAGCCGTCTCCTGAATTCCCCCAAAGAATCCTGGGAAGTGTAGTTAAGCGCGCCAAGAGTTGTTAGGCCAGCCGACTCCATTCCCTCACACAGATACGGTTCTCAAAGGGGCGCAACAATCAATCCCTCTTCCCAGAGAACTCGGGGAATCGTGCAGGGTCTCCTCTAACAACGCCCAGCACCTGTACCAAACTACAGATCCCAGGATGCTTTGAGGTAGCCATGCCTGTTAAAAGTGGTATCATCATGGTGCTTTCAATGTACTGTATAATGCGGCACAGTCTCTCCCTCCCCAGACTGGCTTCTATCCCCCTTCAAGTATCATGAAGAGGTGACAGGGAATGTGACCAAAAATCTCCAGCATCTCGGAAATCCGTATTCTTTGCACATAATACTTCACACATAACGCGTTCTGTCCCCTGCTTACCATGATTGGAGCTTGCAAAATAACCTGCATTTCTTGGCAAACCCTGGAATTGTCCCAAGCCGGGGGGGGGGGGGGGCTTCTCAGGGATGAAATTACAAGAGGCAACGGCGATGAGAAATAGAAACAGGGTAGGAACAGTTGCTTTGGAAGAAGAGCAGGGAAGTTTTAAGGCACGGTACCTCTTCTGCCTTGACCGCTACAAAAGCAATCATCTCTAAAAATGAAGTTACAGGTGGGTAGCCGTGTTGGTCTGCCATAGTCGAAACAAAATAGAAAATTCTTTCCAGTAGCACCTTAGAGACCAACTGAGTTTGTTCTTGGTATGAGCTTTCGTGTGCATGCACACTTCTTCAGATATGCATGCACACTTCTTCATCTGAAGAAGTGTGCATGCACACGAAAGCTCATACCAAGAACAAACTCAGTTGGTCTCTAAGGTGCTACTGGAAAGAATTTTCTATTTTGTTTCTAAAAATGAAGGCAGTCAACAAAAGAGTTAAACGATGGTGGCATTAGAGGCACCCCTGCTCTGTACTGTTCACACCCATTAATATCCTGTCTTGCCTTCACTGCTGTTCAAACAAGTTTATCAGGTTTTTTTTAAACCCTACAGTGACCTGTAAGAGGAGCAAAATGAGCAAAACACAGGAGAATCGAGTTTCTCCCCTGTCACCTTCAACTCTGTGTGGTGGCGATCATTTCCTCAGCCCCACACAAACCCACAATTCTAGGTTGCCCCATCAAGCTTAAGGATTAGATGTGCCCGGTCTCAGTTTTTAAGACCGAAAGCTGGAATGGCCAACTAAGGTGGGCACGTGACTAGTTCTGAAGCAGAAACAAGGTTCTCTACAGACAAGAGACACACAGAGAGAGGCTACCAGCTTCAAGTGGCAGGTTGTCAACAATGATGTTTGGGACTGCTGGCCCTGATAACTCGAGGCTCTGTTGGGAGTTAATTCTGCCAGTTTCAAGGTAGCCCGGTGCTATGGGTCAGGCCTAGTTCTGGGACCTCTGTAACTTGCATCTTGGCAGGAAAAGTGACAAAGCTTTAGAGCTTTGTCACTTTTCCTGCCAAGATGCAAGTTACAGAGGTCCCAGAACCATTACCTTCAGAAGGTAACAGTCTTCTTTAAGAAGAATTCGCCTATGTCAGCCTTGCTGGCTGGCTGGGGCTCATAGCTGTCGTTCGCCAGAACATCTGGAAAGCACCAGGTTAGCAAAGCCAGATCTACATCCTGTGAGCAGTCAGGTGCTTATGACAATCAAACTTCCAATGCAGTTTACGCCCTGGACCTCTGCCAGGCTAGCTACAGTACTTAAAGAGGCAAGTTTCACACTGATTTGTTGAAACTGCTTCTCTGCATATCCTGCCAGCTTCCTGTCACTTGTAGCCACAGGGGCACAGCCTCTGAGTTCAAGGTACAGACTGGGAATGTACGCAGCGATTAGATAATATTGGCTATGCCACGTTTGAGGAAGTGTGACAACACCTTATACCTTTGCCTAAAGCTATAGCCCTCGAGGAAATCTGAATTCCATCTGAAGAACCACCCAAAAAGCGGTTTCTCTCATTCTCTGACCCTTCAGTGGATTTTAAAGCGCTACACGTAACTGATTATGTAAACAGTGATAAGGCAGAGATCATAAATAGCTACTGTCAGGAATTGCAAATGTTGATATAGAGCAGTATTTCCCAAACATGGGTCTCCCATGTTTCTGAACTACAATTCCCACCATCTTGTTCCAAGATGGCGGCGCGTTCGTACGCTGCGGCTCTGAGCTCCCAATACTTCACCTACTCACACACAGAACTGGTAAGAGTTTCTACCCGTGGGCCGTGAGGCTGCTGAATGGAAGACAGCAACATTGCGGCCGACGTTAGGGGTTGGTGGTTCTACGACAGCACACAGAGTGGTGACAAGGACTGGTACAGTGACAATAAAGTATTTCCATCTGTGACTACTGGTCCTCCTAGCTAGGGATGATGGGAGTTAATAGTTTAACTACAACTGTAGACTCAAGTTTGGGAAACATTGATAAAGAGCCTTTAAATCAGGTGCGGGGGAACCTTTGGCCCTCCAGGTGTCAGCGAACTACAATACCCATCATCCCTGGTCATTGGCTGCGCTTGCTAAGGCTGATGGGAGTTGTAGTCCAGCCACATCCAGAGGGCCAAATATCCCCACGCCTGCTCTAGATATTAACGCAGGTGTTTCCGATCCAATAAACAAGTCAGGTTTCCCGTCCTTTTGACATTTTGCCACCAAAAACAATGCCTCTTATTTGCCACTAACGCTGTTAACCTCAGCTACAACTTGATTAACTCCTCCCTAAGTTAACAAATGATTGCTTTCACCACTTGCACGATGCAGATTGTATTTTCTCCTCGCTCTGCTTTCAATAATGAAAAGCAACATGAACTCAGGCCTGTTACTACTAAGCAGCCTTCTCCAACCTCGGAGGTGGAGCCTCAGGGCCCCCACAACTATTATTTAGAATGGAGTGCAAGAAGTGGGGAGGGGGGAGGGATTTTGGCGTCGCACAGGGCCACTGCTAACCTGGTGCCTTCCAGGTTGGCTAGAACTCCTATCAACCCCAGCCAGCACACTGATGGGAGTTGGGAAGCTGCCCTAAAAGCTAAGCAGTATTTTCTCCCTACACACTCAACAAGACTCTTATGTGCAACACTCATCGACAGCACTCCGACAGGGTGGTGTTTCTCCCACTTATTGGCCAAACCACCTCATTTGCCACGAATTATGCATATAGTAAACTCAGACGTGGGGGAACATGTGGTCGTCCTGTTGTCGCTGGACGAAAACTCCCAGCAACCCCAGTCAACGTGGCGAGGGTTGATGGGAGCTTTGATCTATCCAACACCTGGAGAACTACAGCTTCCCTTTCCCTGGCATAAGTCGTATTAACATAATTATCTGTACCGTGGCTGCGTTTGTATTGATTTCAGTTCCCTCCCGCATTATTACAGTAACACGTAACATAAACGTTCAGCAATCTGCAGTTCTAACCAAGGCCACCTTGTTCCCAAAGTATTACAATCACCCACACAAAAATTATAGTTGTTCCCTTTTAAGTGAACACCTTAGGATCAACCTTGTCCAGATATTGGACAATGACTCTCATCAGCCCCTGCCAACGGGAGTTTAGAACAAAAGGCACTTCAAATAGCAAGTTCCCAAACACCCTGCTTCTTCACAGTCATTCACTGCCATCCCCAAACCTGTTAAATTCCTTTTAGAAGCTACCTAAATCTGGCATTAACAGTTAATGGGAATACACGCTAAGCCATACTTAGTGGGAATACACACTAAGTCAGCTGGAAGTAGTCTTGGACAGACACTCCCAGACCAACAGGCCAATTTCTATTTTTCGAACTTCCACAACTGGTTCTTATCCTCGGCGTTGCATGTCCTCATCTGCACGTCAGCCCGGCCCTCGGGAGTGCGGTAAGCGCTAAGGCACTTTGCCGAATGAGGGTGATAGATGGTCCCGTCTTCTCTAAAATGCCATACGATGTTTTCTGGGATAGCGGCGCCGTCTTTCGGGCAGTTCCTCATGCCTATGAAATCCTTCTGGTCGGGAACTTCGGCGCAGAGCTCCGTCACGGAGTTGAACCTGATTTCCTTATTCGACGTGTACTCAAAGAACTGGTTCCCTCCTTGCCCGTGGCACCCGAAGAGGTTGACGTGCGCGCCAGTCGGGTTGTGCTCGGGGGAATTGTAGTCTAGGCACTCGGAAGAGATGCCCACGCTGCGGATGGCTCCGTGCCAACCGGGGCGGTCCTCCGGCACGTGCAAGTTCGGAAATATGTTTTTCAGGTACCAGTCGAAGTTCTGGCACTTCAGGCGCTGCCTCAGGAGTTTCCTTTCCGAGATGTCTCCGTAGTTCTCCTTCCGTGCCGGGGGATTCCTGTTGTAGAAGTGCTCTTTATACCCATCCATCCACACTTCCGCCGCCCGCGCCGTGTTCTGGAGGAAGTTCGGCCTGGCGTACGGAGCGCGCTTGGGGAACACATGCCCCACGTGCGAACAGGGGTGGATCTCCAAGATGCCCCCGCACTGCCACACCCTAAAGGAGAGTTCCAGGTTCTCTCCTCCCCAGACGTCCATCCCCATGTCGTAGGTGCCCAGGTATTCGAAGTACTTTTTGCTCACGGCAAAGAGGCCCCCGGCCATCGTGGGCGACCTGATCGGATCGATCTTGGACTTCCGCCTCTGGCGCTCGTAGTCGGGGACCGAGTGCCACTGGAACGTCAAGCGCCAGTCGAAGCCCCCGATCATGGGCTCGCCCGACTGCATGTAGAACTCGAAGGTGTTCCAGTCGATGGTGTCGATCACGGGGCAAACGACGGTGCTCATGTTCTCGGCGATCCTCTCCAGCAGCGGCTCCAGCCAGCCGGGGACGCATTCGCAGTGGCAGTCGAGGAACGTGAGGACGTCCCCGGTGGCGAAGGTGGCCCCGATCAGGCGCGCCCGGACGAGCCCTTCGCGCTTGTTGGTGCGGATCAGGCGCACCCTCTCCAGGCCGCTGACGTACTTCTCCAGCTGGCCCTTGAGGTACGCCTTGTCGCTCAGGTCGTCCACCAGGATGACCTCCTTCAGCAGGACGGCCGGAGACGTCTCCAGGACGCTGTGGACCGTGCGCAGCAACGTGGACCAGGCCTCGTTGTAGAAGGCGATGACCACCGAGGTGGTGGGCAGCTGGCGGTAGCGGTAGGCCTTGGCTTTGCACTCGGCCATGCGGCCGTCCTGGATGTGGCGGTGCAGCGAGATCTTCTGGCTGAGGTACACGTTGATGGCATATTGCTCCACCAGCTCTTCCTCCTCCTTCTTCTCCTCGGCGCTCAGCTGCAGGTGGGCAGGCTTGCCCCACTCCCCGGGGGCCGAAGGGTCCGGCGGCGCCTTCTCGTAGACGGGGCGGGCCAGGTCTTCGGGCCGCTCCGCCCCGTCCGAGAAGCGCCTCTCCCCGCGCGGCGAGAGGAGCCTCTCCCCGGCCGGGGGCGCCTGCTGCAGGCTGGCCAGAGACAGCGCCACGGCGAAGAAGGCCACGGCGGCCAGCAGCGCCAGCACCACCGCGCAGCCCCTGCCCGGCCACGGCCCCCTCCGGGCCAGCCGGAGCCTCCTCATGGCGCGCGGGGAGGAGAGGCAGGCAGGCAGGCAGGCGCGCGCGCGGGAAGGCGCCTCCGCCTGAGGGGGAAAAGGCGAAGTTCGAGCGCGGCGGCCGGCGGCGGCGGCGTCTCCTCAGGGGGCTGCCGGCCGGGGGCCAGTTCCGGGCTCGCTCCTTCCCGGATACGGAGCCCAAACTCCGAGGAGGCGGAGAAAGCGACCCACCCCCCCGGCCGCCTGTTCCTCCGCCTTCGCCGCGGCTCCTTGCGCCACCCCGCCCGGGGCCAAGGCGCCCATGCGGTTCGCTCGCCAAAGTTGTCCTTTAAGGAGGGAGAGGAGGAGGAGGAGGAGGAGGCGAGCGATGCGAGCGAGCGAGGAGCTTCCTCCCTTCTCGCCCGCCTTTTTGGGCCGCCCCACACCTCCGGGCAACCGGCCGCCTCCTCGTCCGTTCGCCTCAGCCGCCCACGCGCGCCCGAGCCCCGGCCGGAGGAACGCGGGCAGCCGTCGGGCTCCGGCTGGGGAAGAAGAAGGGGCGCTCGAGGGAGGGGAGAGGGGCGGCTGGGGGGTGAGGGGAGAGAGCCCCGGTTGGGCAGGACGGCGGCGGCGGCGGAGCGCAGGGAAACGCGCCCCGCGGCGGCGGCCCTCGTGAGGCGGGCGTTTGGAGAGAGGGGGGGGGCATTTATCTTCCCTACCTGCCGCTGTGGGCGGGGCCAGAGGGGAAAGGGGGCGGGGCCAGAGCGCGACCCTCACCTCTTCACGCTGATAGCAACCGGGGGAGCTGGAAAGGTGACCCCTCGTGGGTCATCTAGTCCAACCCCTCGCCGTGCAAGAATCCCAACCCTGGACTTCCTGGCGCCCTTGCCATAGGAGCCAGCTCTTGGGCATAGCTGTCAAGTTCTCCCTTATTTTAAGGGAAATTCCCATTATGCCGAATAGGCTTCCTCGTGAGAAAAGGGTAAAACTTGACAACTATGCTCTTGGGGGGCCGGGGCGAGGACCTTTCGCCCCTCGCAATAAATATTTGAGGCAGCTGGGGGGCTCTTACAGTTGATGGGCATCGCCATTCAGTGTGTGTGTGTGACGTCATGTGATCGATTATGTTGGGAGGGGCCCATATTTTAATTAACGTTGGCACCCCTGGTCCCAGCTTAGTCCCTTGCAAATGATTGCTTCTGGTTATTATTTTGGTTTTGCCGTGTTGCGCCTGCACTTTGAGAGGAAGGGCGTTGTTGTCGTTACAGGTAGGTAGCCGTGTTGGTCTGCCATAGTCAAAACAAAATGAAATAAAAAAAATTCCTTCCAGTAGCACTTAGAGACCAACTAAGTTTGTTCTTGGTATGAGCTTTCGTGTGCATGCACACTTCTTCAGATGTTGTGTTGTTGTTGTTGTTGTTGTATTAGAGATGTACTTGCCAGGCAAGATAACTTGAGCCGTCAACGCGAACTTTATTTAAATGCGATTTTTCAATGGAGTTAGGTAGTATCTGTCGAGTGCAAAGCCATCTCGCCATCTAGAGCTCAGAGATGCTGTTGCACACACTACGTTCGCGACTTGTGCAGCTGTTAAGGCACACAGTTTGCAAGAGATGCCTTTGGCACCCTAGTTTGCCCTCCAGGTGTGTTGCACTGCAGTTCCCAACAGCGGCTCTTGGAAGCTGCAGGCCAGAACATCTGTTGGCTTGCGGCTTATGGGAGTTGTCATCCAAAACATTGTTATTACAATAATTAACGAATTGATGTACTGTTTACATGCCAAACTGGCTTTGAGGCAGTTACAAGCACAAAAACAGTTATAAAGCCCATGTGTATAAAACGGTACTCAATAAAGCATTTCTTCAAAACATTAGAAGCACACATATTTAAAATACGCAATGAAGCAAGCCCACTAGAAAGCGTAGCAATTAAAAGAGCCATTAAAATGTCTGGAGGGCCCTAGTTTGAGAAGCTGCATGTTTGAGAGGAGCTAAAAGATTCAGGACAGATAAGGTTTTGTCCTTATTCATGCAGCTCATAGTTAAACTGTGCAACTCATTGCCACAGGAAGCAGTGATGGCCACCAACAACTCTCGTCTCTTCTTTTTCTTCTTCTTCTTCTTCTGCAATCACTTGTAGCCGAGTAAGATTGTTTTCCATAACATGTTTTAACAATGAGCCCATAAGTGACTGTGGATGCCAATTCTGGATCCACATGTCCTTCCACACTGGGGACATAGGTTTCTGGGCAGGAGTTGATCACCCAGCAGCTGCATGCGGAGGAGCGGAGACGCGAACCCGGTTCTCCAGATTACAAGTCTACCGCTCTTAACCACTACACCACACTGGCTCTGGTTCTCGGATCCTGCTTGCGGGTTTCCCATTTGTGCATCTGGATGTCCATTGTGAGACTAGCTGGACTAGAAGGGCCATTGGCCTAATCCAGCAAACTATTCTTACGAGAAAAGGATACCTTAACTCACTTTGCATCATCATTTTTATCACTACTCCAGAGCAGCTGATTAGGTATGTCTGTGGTTACCAATCGTCTTTTTTATTTTACATTTAAAATACTTTTTTTAAAAAAACAAAAAACATACATTTTTACAAAAAAGTGGTGGTTATTCCCGAGCTAATGTGTCAGTAGCAAAAGACCGAAACTTATTCCTATACTCATAATAGGATTTAAGTCAGTGTTTAAAATCCAAAATGCTTCTAGAATCAATTCTAAACATTAAAAAAATCTCTTGAGTGTTATACAGAAATACAACAAAAAACGTGTTGCCAAATTCCACGATTCTATATAATTGGAGATTAAACACGATAAAACAGTATGATAAAAACAGGAATTCATTAATAACGGGCCAATCTTATGAGTCAAGGAATGCCTGGGCAGTAAGATAATGCTGCTATTTGTAGCGTGACAGATAATGCTACTGATATGATACACATTCAAAGCATTTCCTCTCTTTTATCAGAGTTGGCAAAGTGTTTTGCTGTAACATATCGGGAATGTGGAAGGAGTTTGTAAAGCCCAGAATGTCAGTTGCCTGTGATAGATGGGGAAAGAGGAGAAATCTTCATTGTGTGCTTCACAACCGAGGTTGTGGCCACCTAAAGGGTTGTCCCCCAAGAGACACAAGAACATTAGCTTGCTGGATCAGGCAACTGGCCCCTATCCAGCATCCTGCTGTCACAGGGGCCAGCCGGATGCCCATTATGGGGAACCTGCAATCAAGACCCAAGCCTAATAGCATCTCTCCCCTCCTGTGGTTCCCAGCATCACAATCCATGCCACAAATGTCCACAAGGCTCTAAGCTTGTGTCTGCAGAACGGGCAAAAGCAGCTGAGCCAGACTAGATCACGAGGGAACTTGTAACCCAGGCGTAACTCACTCAAAAAATCACGCTCATTAAACTGGTTTTGGCCTCAGGGCGCTGAAATGAAGCAACAGTTCCCAGATGAAAATAGATCTGCATTCTTGCATCTGCCCTGCTGGTTCACAAGGAAGCTTTTTAACTCAGCTGTTAAATCATCAGCTGCCTAAGGAAAGGCCTGTTGCCAATGAGTTATTGCTAGGATGTAAATATAATAAGGAAAAAACAGAAGCAGGCTTTTGACAGCCTATCACGGCTAATAATCCTTCATTAGAATACTGTAAGTTTTCCAGGAAGCACCGAGCTCAGATTTAATGGAGTCCTTTACAGAACCTTTTTAAATCAGGAGAAGTACCGGTAATTTAATTTGCATCACCCAGATATTACTGCATTGTGTATATTGCAAACATATATTACTAAGATAAGTACAGGGAGGGGGGGGGGATAACTGTTAAACTGATGCTAAACGGCAAAAAGGGGAAAGAAAATTATGAAGTATATCAACTTGAGAACAAGAATTGTGCTTGTAATATGTCCTTGAGAAAAATTTATTTCCTACTACATGTAGACCGTTTAAAATGAACACAAAAAGTGCACATTGCGGAACCTGTGGAACTCACTCCCACTGGGGGCAGTGATGGCCACCAACGTATATGGCTTTAAAATCATATTAGACAAATTCTTGGGAGAAAAGCAATGACAAACCTAGACAGCGTCTTAAAAAGCAGAGACATCACCTTGCCAACAAAGGTCCGTACAGTTAAAGCTATGGTTTTCCCAGTAGTAATGTACGGAACTGAGAGCTGGACCATAAAGAAGGCTGATCGCCGAAGAATGGATGCTTCTGAACTATGGTGCTAGAGGAGACTCTTGAGAGTCCCATGGACTGCAAAAAGATCAAACTTATCCATCCTTAAAGAAATCAGCCCTGAGTGCTCACTGGAAGGACAGATCCTGAAGTTGAGGCTCCAGTACTTTGGCCACCTCATGAGAAGAGAAGACTCCCTGGAAAAGACCCTGATGTTGGGAAAGATGGAGGGCACAAGGAGAAGGGGAAGACAGAGGACGAGATGGTTGGACAGTGTTCTGGAAGCTACTAACATGAGTCTGACCAAACTGTGGGAGACAGGAGTGCCTGGCGTGCTCTGGTCCAGGGGGTCACGAAGAGTTGGACACGACTAAACAAAAGGCTAACAGCGGCTGGCCTGTGCCTCTGCAGCTGGAGTCAGCAATGCTTCTGAATGCCAGTTGCTGGAAACCAAAGGAGGGGTAAGGGATCTTGTGCTCAGCTCAAGTGCTGCTTGCAGGTTTCCCATAAGCATAGCTGTCAACTTTTCCTTTTTTTGCGGGAAATTCCCTTATTCCAGCGCCGTTTCCCTGCAAAAAAAAAAGGGACGGTTGCCAGCTATGGCCGTTTCCCAATGCAAGAAAAAGGAAGGTTGATAGCATAGACACTTGCTTGTTGTCATCTGTCTGTCTCAAGAAACAGAGGACTTCACCTCTGGGGATGAAATCAAACTGTGTAGTGACCTCTCCAATTGGAGCTCCACCGTGTTCATGGAAGACAATCTTACTCGGCTACGAGTGATAGAAGAAGAAGAAGAAGAAGAAGAAGAGGCGGAGAAAGTGACTTCTCCAGGACACAAACCTGGGCAGTGTCTATGGAGGTCCTGAGCTGCCCAAATGACAAGACCCCCTTCCCCTTGATCTCACTGATGTTCTTGTCCTGGGGTATTTGTCCTCCTTTGCTTCCCACCATGATGTCACCTGGGGCTCCTAGAAGCTGTCTGCATACGACAGCGGCCACAATCCCAGGAAACAGCTTCAACTGGCCGGCTAAACCAGGTGAGGTGTGGGTAGCCGATGGGTCTCAAACCCCCAGTGAGCTAGGGACTTCTCCTACATTTGAAGATAGGCTCCAGTGGATGGAGCAGACAAGACTTAGAGTGGGTCCAACGGTCAAGAAGGCAATTTCTGCACGTGCTGTAGAGGGAAGTGAGGGGCAGATGGGGCTCATCCACCTGGGAAGGAAGACCATCTAGGTAGGAGAAGGAAAACTCTGGTCCTAAACCTCCGCTGCTTTGAGAAAGGCTTTGGGAGTGAACCCTGAGGAAGGATCTGTACCTTCTGCTTTGCAGGACATCTTGGGAAGAAGGTTGGCCACTGTGAGAACAGGATGCTGAGCTAGATGGGCACTCTTTGGCCTGATCCAGCAGGCTCTCCTGACGTTCTGATGTTGACGTGTTGGGATCCTGCGCTGCATAAGGCTCCGTAGTTCAGAACCAACCCTTTGAAATGGGCCGGTCATCTGGTGTTTTGCAATGAAGAGCCTCCTTCTGCTCACGTTCCCACCAGAGGGTGCTAAATTCACAAGAAAAGCACCGCAAATCCTGCTCTTACGTTTCTCCCGTTCGACCTGTGAGTGACAGATCAAGAAAGCAGCTTGCTCCTCTGCAGGCATACAGACTGGAGCCGCTGCAAGATTTAGTGCATTAATCAGATTCATTCATCAAGGCGGCCATCCTACACAAGCTTAACTGGCAGTAAGTCTGACTAAACTCATATAGGACTTATTTCTTCTGAGCTGGCATGCATAGGATTGCAATGTTTGAGAAACAGTGTATTAAACAACAACAGAAGTGCCCCCAGTTAATCAGGCAACAGGTTTTGGTCATTAAATACACACATACAAATAAATATACTGATCACCATCTTAAAAGAGACACTACCTGTGTCGTCTGCCAAAAATAGACCCAGCCATGCTGACTGGGAGGGACTGGTGGAAGTTTATCTGTTATTTCTTATTTATTGCATTTGCATCCCACTTTTTTCTCCAAGGAGCTCAAGGTGGTGTACGTGGTTCTTCTCCTGCTCCTCGTTTAATCTCCGCAACAACCCTGTGAGATAGGTTAAGGCCAAGAGGCCGTGACTGGCCCAAGGACACCTAGTGAGCTTTGTGGCCAAGTGGGGATTTGAACCCTGATCTCCCAGGCCCAAATCTGAGATGCTGACCACTGCAACTGCATTGACCATCCAGTGAAGTCCCAAAAGTTTGAATCTCTACTCAGATGCGACTTGGGGGGGGGGACCTCTCTCTCAGCCAAAGTTTACTATAATATTGCTGTTGGGTCTTTGGAAGGCTTTGGGGATAAATATGAAATATAAAGCATTGCCTGGGCTTATCCTCATTCTGCCCCAAAGAGAATTCAGAACCAGAACGACTCAAATATGTCAGTCCAGCTACTCCCAAGTGTTGTTTAGTCGTTTAGTTGTGCCCGACTCTTCATGACCCCATGGACCAGAGCACGCCAGGCACTCCTGTCTTCCACTGCCTCCCGCAGTTTGGCCAAACTCATGCCGGTCGCTTCGAGAACACTGTCCAACCATCTCATCCTCTGTCGTCCCCTTCTCCTTGTGCCCTCCATCTTTCCCAACATCAGGGTCTTTTCCAGGGAGTCTTCTCTTCTCATGAGGTGGCCAAAGTATTGGAGCCGCAGCTTCAGGATCTGTCCTTCCAGTGAGCACTCAGGGCTGATTTCCTTCAGAATGGATAGGTTTGATCTTTTGCAGTCCATGGGACTCTCAAGAGTCTCCTCCAGCACCATAATTCAAAAGCATCGATTTTGGCGATCAGCCTTCTTTATGGTCCAGCTCTCACTTCCATACATCCCAAGTAGACCCATTAAATTAATTGTTAAGTTAAGACATGTAAAGTACCGGTAATTTCAGTGGGGAGTAATCTGAGCAGGTCTATACTTAGATAGAACCCCAAATGAGTTGGCTGTTTTTCAGATTTCACAAAATATTCTGTCCTTGGCTTTAGACAAGAATATACAATTCTGGTGGGGGGTTTTTTAACAACAATGTTTCTGGTTAAATAAAATAAAAGGAGGGGAAATAGCTCTTATAAGTGCATGGAGGAGTTGGGCAGAGGTGGTCAGATTGCATCTATTTACAGGAATATGGCCTTTGTTATGCGATGGCCAACAGAATCCCAATCACCAAGGAACATTTTTTTTACTGTGTTTGCTGCAGGAAAAGGAGTAGGTAGGAAACGTACTCCCATTCTTCTTTCAGATTTAATTCCTCTCTGTGTACTCCTGTTCCTCTCCTCAATGGGAGCGCCATTTTTAGATTGAATGGCTGGACCCCTCAAAGAACGAGCACTGCCAAATCTTTTGTAGGGTTTGACAGTCAAGAGGAAACTTTGAGAACAACACCCATTGTAGGCTTTTGTGGGCAACCTCTGGGGTGGTCTTATTTATTTGCGGATGTATTCAGCAACATGCCATTGAGGGTATTTCCAGACAATCTGCTTCTTGACTCTCCTTCCTGATTTGGTTGCACCGAGTCTTGGTGGCCTTGGCCATTTAGTGGACGTTCATCTCCGTTGGTCTGTGGGATTGACATTGCGTCGAAGGAAGGGCGACCCCACACCTCCCAGCACGTTATCCCATCCCTTCCTTCCCTTCTTGCCAGAAAGCCTGATCTTTTGGGGAAGTGGGTTTGTTGCGCAAGAACTGCCAATCAATTGTAATTGCGGAAACCCGAATCAGACAGAATTCCACCTGGAAGCAGCCACAGCCTGGTAGCATCCTGACAAAATGAGGTGTCCGTCCCACAGATCATTTTTTTCTGTGGGGCTCCCTCTGCTTAATTGTCACTTTTGCTCTATAGCGCAACAAAAGTGGGACCAAAAAAACCGAAACTAGAAGATCTGCAGAATAAAAAGTTGCAGGATGTTACAGGATATGCTCTGGTTGGAAACGAGGCAGGAGCTCCACCCTAAAACCTTTTCACGCACACACAGCAGACCCTCCAATTGTCCCTATTTTTCAGAGATGGCTCCGGATTTACAGAAACCATCCCAGTTTCTGTTTTGATCCCAGAATGTCTCAGTTCTACTGAGGACATCCCTATTTCCATTGGAGAAATGTTGGAGAGTGTGGAGCTATGCGACCCCCGAGCCAATGAGATCATAGAATCCTAGAGTTGGAAGAGACCACAAGGGCCATCCAGTCCAACCCCCTGCCAAGCAGGAAACACCATCAAAGCATTCCTGACAGATGGCTGTCAAGCCTCTGCTTAAAGACCTCCAAAGAAGGAGACTCCACCACACTCCTTGGCAGCAAATTCCACTGTCCAACAGCTCTCACTGTCAGGAAGTTCTTCCTAATGTTTAGGTGGAATCTTCTTTCTTGTAGTTTGAATCCATTGCCCCGTGTCCGCTTCTCTGGAGCAGCAGAAAACAACCTTTCACCCTCCTCTATATGACATCCTTTTATATTTGAACATGGCTATCATATCACCCCTTAACCTTCTCTTCTCCAGGCTAAACATACCCAGCTCCCTAAGCCGTTCCTCATAAGGCATCGTTTCCAGGCCTTGGACCATTTTGGTTGCCCTTCTCTGGACACGTTCCAGCTTGTCAGTATCCTTCTTGAACTGTGGTGCCCAGAACTGGACACAGTATTCCAGGTGAGGTCTGACCAGAGCGGAATATAGTGGTACTATTACCTCCCTTGATCTAGACACTATACTCCTATTGATGCAGCCCAGAATTGCATTGGTTTTTTAGCTGCTGCATCACACTGTTGACTCATGTCAACAAGTAACTAGACAAATAAGATAATTAACTAGATAAGTAACTAGACAAAATTTAGAAGACATCTGAAGGCAGCCCTGTATGGGGAAGTTTTTTTAAAAAATGTTTAATGTTTTATTATTATTTTTTATATGTTGGAAGCCACCCAGAATGGCTGGGGCATAAACAATAAAATACCTATATTATTATTATTATTATTATTATTATTATTATTATTATATATTATTATTTAATATGTCCCTGTTTTCATTGGAGAAATGTTGGAGGGTATGCACACAGTATTCAAAGTGGGATTGGGCATAACCAATCCTGATACCATGATGGGCAGAAATACTCAGGAATGCCCAGTAAGAAAGACATATGGACAGGACCTGTAATGCAACGTTGCAAAGAGAGAGTCTGTTAGCGCTGGCTCCCTCTCACTAGAACTCGTGGACATCCAAATGAAGCTGAATATTGGAAGATTCAGGACAGATAGAGGAATGTCCGTCATGCAGCGCAGAATTAAACTCTGGAACTCCCTGCCGCAGGAGTCTGGGATGGCCGCCAAACTGGTAGATGTCTTGAAGAGAGGATTGGAGGAATTCATGAAGGAGAAGTCGATTGATGGCTACTAGCCAAGTTGGCTCTGCTCTGCCTCCACAGACCCTGATGTTGGGAAAGATGGAGGGCAGGCACAAGGAGAAGGGGACGACAGAGGACGAGATGGTTGGACAGTGTTCTTGAAGCCACCGACATGAGTCTGACCAAACTGCGGGAGGCAGTGGAAGACAGGAGTGCCTGGCATGCTCTGGTCCATGGGGTCACGAAGACGCAGACATGACTAAACGACTAAACAACAACAACAACAAGACACATGACTACTGCAAATTGTCCACCGGCAGGTTTTGCAATGAATGCAGCAGTTCTGTGAATCACAACCGCTGACTGCCTGCAAAATGGATGTGAGGAGAAAGAAAGAAAGAAAAGAAAGAAAGAAAGAAAGAGGGTCATATTTTCATTCCAAGGGGCAAAACAGGTACAAAAAGGATTGAAATTGCTACATCCACCTTCCTGTTTTCTTCCGAGCAAAAGCTTTGAATGTCCTCCTTCTTCAGCTTCTCATCCTGGGAGGAAGATGATATCAGATTTGTCTACGGCCTGCAGGATGTTTGCAAGATGCCATTTTCCACCCTCCACTACGCTGGGGCCACTGAGGAAATCGACTCTCAATATTTTCAGTAGCCAAGAGTCTTTGACACCTCACTGACCGCAGTCTTGAATAAAAGTGCGGCTGAAGGCCAAAGGTGCTGGATTTTCCTTGGCGGACCTCTACTTTAAATTCTGGGATAACTTTTGAGTTTTTGTCTGTGTTACTAATCTCTTCTTGATGCTACAGTCCTTTGCTCATCAATACACTCGCTTGGCTATACACAGGGGTGTGTGTGTGTGTGTGTGTGTGTGTGTAAAAAACTGTAAATACAGTCATACCTCAGGTTGTGAACGCTTCGGGTTGCGTACTTTGGGTTGCGTACTCTGCAAACCCAGAAATAAAGATCGCTGCGCACGCGCAGAGCGTTCCACGCGGTCTGTGCATGTGCAAAAGTGTGATATCACGTTTTCGCGCATGCGCAAAATGGACACTTGGGTTGCGTACTTTTCGGGGATCAGGTACGTAGCCCAAGGTACCACTGTAGTGAGATCGGAAGGAAAGAAAACACAGCATTATTAATTTTGTTAATTTTGCATGATTAACACCGGACATTAGCAAAACCGCAGCAGCTGGCAACACATGCACCCTGAAACCAATCAGTCAACCAATTAACACATGCAGTGAGATGGAAATCTTCTATGCTGCTGCTGCAGCCCACAAAGTGACAGTACTGGACCTTTCGCTATAATGCAATGTTTTCACTTTGGAACCATTCCAAAAAGTGCAATGCTTTGATTTCTGGGTTGAATCAGCATCGTGGACGTTTAGTATATTACGTGACCAGTGATAATAACATAATTATCACCATCTGTACATTTCTAGACTTCCTGTATCTTAGAAGGAAGAATTATGCCGATTTGGACCGTAGGGGTGTGTGTGTCTGTGCACATAACAGTTGAGAGTCAGTGCACTGTAGTGGTTAAGAGCGGCAGACTCGTAATCTGGGGAACCGGGTTCGCGTCTCCGCTCCTCCACATGCAGCTGCTGGGTGACCTTGGGCTAGTCACACTTCGTTGAAGTTTCTCAGCCCCACTCACCTCACAGAGTGTTTGTTGTGGGGGAGGAAGGGAAAGGAGAATGTGAGCCGCTTTGAGACTCCTTCGGGTAGTGATAAAGCGGGATATCAAATCCAAACTACTCCTCCTCCTCCTCCTCCTCCTCCTCCTCCTCCTCCTCCTCCTCCTCCTCTCTTCTTCTTCTTCTTCTTCTTCTTCTTCTTCTTCATGCTCCCCATACCCTCTGACCCACTTCCCCCCATATATAATGAGCTAACACACCAGAGGAAAACATTCAGCATAGCTCCACTCCTTGATAATTTACTACATATGGGTCTCATGCCCCCATTATCAAGAGACTTAAACAATGGCTAGAAAGCTCCAGTGTTACATTCATCCTTCAAGGTCGGCAAAAGCTCTTGTTCTTTGCCTGTATTGATAGCAGGGCCGGTGCTAGGGTTTTTTGCGCCCTAGGCGAGATCACCTTCTGGCGCCCCCCCCCCCGCCGCTGCCAATCCCTAGCACCGGCCCTGCGGAGAAGCCTGATTTTGGGCTGCTCCCCCCTCCCCGCCACTCTGCTGCTGGCAGAGCGGCAGCGGGGGGCGGGGGGCAGGCTGGCCAGCGCCCCCTCCATTTTGGCACCCTAGGCAACTGCCTAGTTCGCCTAAATGGACGTGCCAGCCCTGACTGATAGAGCTTGTTCCTTTGAAGAAACCGGAGTCTCACCAGTGAAACGGGAAGACTTTCAGCTAGCAACCCACCAGACAGACGAGGACAACTGAGGAACTTTGCTTTAAACATTATATCCATGAACATTTACTTTATACTCACCTGGGATATATAGGATTCCTAAGTGAGCTTTTGCACTTTAGTGTTGATAACCCTTGGAATGTATGCATTGGGCTATAGCCACTGAATTGATAATTTTCCTTTCCATTTACACTTTTGTTATAATATATTCAATATCTTTCATTGTTGTTTTGCGTGGTTTTCTGTTTGTTTTGTGTTTGGTTATAATTTCTGTGATTGTCTGTTTGCTATTGGGTAGCTTAATGGGGGGAGCATCTCTACAAACTTTCTGCTTCCTTGCTACATTCGCAAATGCAGAGTGAAAGAGAACGGATCGATTTTTTGACCCGTGGATATTGATCGCTCAGAACCAAGTATTGACAATGCAAGCCGTGTTGCTAGTGTGTTGCAGATTTGACTTTTTCTCCAACCTAAGTTCCCTATTTGCTTTCCCCGCAGGGCCTGAGATCTTTTTTTCTGGGGTGGGGCATCAGGGAAGCAAACCAGCTTTACGAATGGAAATTGTCCGGTTCCCATCATGTTCAGCTTTGCACTGAATGGCTCGGCTTTGTCAGCAATTCCAGAAAGGCAGTTTTTGCTGGGAAAGAGTCAAGACGGAACAAGTTCTCCTTTTGTTACTGCCTTTTACTAGAGCTGCATAAAAGGAAAGTCCACAAAACCCTGGCAAACAGAGAGGAGAATGCCACAGTAGGTGTGGTGACTAGAGATGGAGAAAGGGGGGGGGGGATTTGATGCAGTTTGCATTTAAAGGGAAACCTCCCTAGTCCACACTTTCCGGAACAAAACATGCACCAGAAATTTGCAGTGTTCTGAATTTTGCAGTGTAATTCTCCAGCCAAGTATTGGGTACAGAAATGCATGTACCGGGGTAAAGAATAACCATGCTTATATTACTGGGGGGAAATCACACCAAAACTGTCATTTTGCATTTCTTAGTACAGAAAGTATTGATCTGATGTGTAGAGATCTTTCCTGTTCTGATTAATTCAAGAGGGTTCCGTAAGCTTCTCTGTGCGAAACAAGCAGAAGGTTCATGATGTTTGGGTTATTCCTTCAGAGAAGCTGAGTACAGCTGGCGTAAACTGGTTCTGTTATCTCTTCTGACAAGGTCATACTGACTATAATAATAAGGCCAGAAGGAGCCTGGGTTTCACTTTATCTTTCAATCTCTTTTCCTTCTGGTGTGGTGTTCTGTACATAGTATGCTTAGTGTTAAGTTTTAGACTTCTTATAAGTTATTGTAAGTTTAAGTTAAGTGTGCTGCAACTGGATTTCTGATGGACAGGCCCAATACTGAATGTATTGGATTTGCGACCATTATGCTCATTTGCCTTCAGTAGCAGTAAAGCTCTGCTGGATGAAGTATTAATTGCCTCTGGCCTACTTTTTGGGAATCCTGCAACATGTTTAAGTTTTTACTCTGCTAACTATACGTTGGAATCTGCTCTGGATCAATACTGAGTAGAATTCCATGGCCATTATTTTAGGAGCGTTTATTGCTAGTCCTAGTGAAACAAGAAAAGCAATGACAAACCTAGACAGCATCTTAAAAAGCAGAGACATCACCTTGCCGACAAAGGTCCGTATAGTTAAAGCTATGGTTTTCCCAGTAGCGATGTATGGAAGTGAGAGCTGGACCATAAAAAGGCTGATCGCCGAAGAATGGATGCTTTTGAATTATGGTGCTGGAGGAGACTCTTGAGAGTCCCATGGACTGCAAGAAGATCAAACCTATCCATTCTGAAGGAAATCAGCCCTGAGTGCTCCCTGGAAGGACAGATCCTGAAGCTGAGGCTCCAAGACTTTGGCCACCTCATGAGAAGAGAAGACTCCCTGGAAAAGACCCTGGTGTTGGGAAAGATGGAGGGCACAAGGAGAAGGGGACGACAGAGGACGAGATGGTTGGACAGTGTTTTCGAAGCTACCGGCATGAGTCTGACCAAACTGCGGGAGGCAGTGGAAGACAGGAGGGCCTGGCGTGCTCTGGTCCATGGGGTCACGAAGAGTCGGACACGACTAAACGACTAAACAACAACAGTGAAACGAGATGGTGGCTGGAGCAAATAAGCAGGAGGCATAGAAATCGCTCCAAGGGCGACCTTCGCTCTGGCTGCCCACCTCTCTGATTCCATCATTTTGACTGACTCAAGGAAGCCTGGAGACCTCAAGTCTGATGCTAAAAAGAGATAACCCCTCCTGCTGAAAAGTGGATGGCATCCTTCGGGAATGGCCGTCACGTCAGCAGAACACACTTCCCTTTCCTACCGTCCCATAAATTACACATCCCTGACACTCTGACGGTATGGGGAGGGCAGGGGGTAGCAATCGATGGACTTCCTTTGCTCCCAGTTTGGTGTCATACTTTACGTTATCTACGCAATTAATTGTGTAAGTTACACTGCCATCTACCCCGTTCACTTCAGTGCAAAGGAAACGCAAAGCAAATGAGATGCAACGTTGCCACTACTAATGAAAACAATCTATTGATATTACGAATACGTTCATCGCCCTCTAAATCCCTGCCTCAAGGCGATTTACACGTAAAATAGATAAAAACAGCTAAAAACGCAAAAACAAATACCTTTAGAAAAAGACCAAAGCCCTAACAAAAGGGCGCTTGTGGGGAAGACTAATTTAACCAGAAAACAGTTATGTATTGCTTGTAGAATGAGAGCAGCAGCAGCAGCAGCAGCAGGTACCCATTGCCATCATAGAATTGTTAGAGCTGGAAGGGACCACGAGGGTCATCTAGTCCAACCCCCTGTGGCTCGAACCCATGACCCTGAGATTAAGAGTCTCGTGCTCTATTGACTGAGCTATATTCACTGGATTGATTTGCATTCCAGGCAAGGGACAAATAAGCCCCACGTTTTAAATGCTTAATGTGGTATTGTGTTTTTTAATTTTAATATGATTAAAATATTGTTTTTTGTTTTGGCAGATTCTGCTCATTTCCCTATTCTCGTTGGAGTTGGCAGATTCTGCTCCTTTCCCTATTCTCGTTGGAGTTCTCCGACAACTTACCTTTCCATCTCCTACCCATCAGTAACAGAATTGGGGAGGGAGACCATCCCTCCGCTCCCCACCCTCCCTCTTGCCAAGGCTCACCCAGATGTTCAGCATCTCCTGCAAGCAAGGTCCATGCTGCATCCCGTGCATTCAGAGACATCCACACACTCCGTCATTTCAGTTTCCTTGTTGTTTTGGAGGAGGCAGTCTCTAGGCAACTTACAACCAAATTACAGTGGTAACCTTGTTTCTCAAACGCAGGCATAGGCAAACTCCGGCCCTCCAGATGTTTGGGACTACAATTCCCACCACCCCTAGCTAACAGGACCAGTGGTCAGGGATGATGGGAATTGTAGTCCCAAACATCTGGAGTGCCGGAGTTTGCCTACGCCTGCTCAAATGCCTTGGATCTCAAACAACTTGGAACCCAAACAATGCAAACCAGGAAGTAAGTGTTCCAGTTTGCGATTTTTTTTTTGCGGAAGCCAAACATGCTCCGTTTTGAGTGTTACGCTGAGATCTGTCTGTTTTTGTTGTTTATTTTGTGTTTTTTTTTTTGCGGCTCTTTTGTTTTTTGTTTTTTTGACTGTTCAGCTACTGATTGATTGTGTGACTGCAATACATTGTTTATTGCTTTCATTTTATGGATCAGTGGTCTCGTTAGATAGTAAAATCCACGTTAAATTGCTTTTTTAGGGGTTGTTTTTAAAAGTCTGGAACGGATTAATCAGTTTTGCATTACTCTCTATGGGAAAACGTGCCTTGGTTTTGGAACGCTTTGGTTTTGGAACAGACTTCCGGAACAGATTAAGTTTGAGAACCAAGGTACCATTGTAAAAGCATTACAAAATCCAAAAGCACAACAGATCTCATAGCACCACAAAAACATCATTCCCCGGGGCAGCTAAACAGCTATTTTTAACTCCCACTTAGATAGATAGATAGATGGATAGATGGATAGATGGATAGATGGATAGATGGATAGAAGTGGTGGCAGATAATTGATGAGTTAGAGTATTAACTATGGGGAGACTTTTTGAAAAAGCAAGTTTACTTTGGCAGGTTTGGAAGTCTCAGCACAATGGAGGGATAAGGATGGAACAGAAACAGCATTTTTTAATAAGTGTTCCCAATTTACCCATCATTAATTACTGACAATGAAAACCGGATACTCCCATGTGCGACAACCCAAGAAGTTTTCTCTTCCACCCGCACAGCTATCTGATAAGAACGCAAGAGCTATTCTTGCTGGGGTGTTAAAAATAGTCCCCCAAAGCTGAAAACATTTCTTTTTAGGAAATTCGAAATGACATCATGAATTCTTCTCTGCTTTTCTGAGCAGGTCGCCATGGAAAGTATGACTCCCATCCGATCCCATCCCAAGTGCTGTCAATCTTCGTGGGGTCTCGAGCAAGTTTTGGCTCCTTGATGAGATGCAACCATTTGCAAAAACAGGAATCTCGTTGCATCTCAACAGGAAATTCTATTTTTGCTCAGCGTTTGAATTAATACAGGAGGAGGAGGGCACATACGAAACGTGAGCTAAAATTAAACAATTCTCTCTCCCTCCCTCCCAGATTCTCAATGAGGAATCTGTGGTCAATCACAGCCTGAGCCACTAAATAGATATATTTACTAGAACGGTTAACCAAATAAAGATTCTAACTTTTAAGAAATTCGATATCTGCTCCCCCCAGGGGGATTACCTAGGGGGAGCCGAAAAGGCAAGTGGGTAGCAATGGGGCACTGGAGGAATAAATGACTATCAGACTTTGGAAAACTGGTCTCACTGGATCATGTTGATCAATTCTGTTGAACTAATTAAACTAAGTTTCAACTGGATTTTGAACAGGCATGCAATAAATTGCTGTTGTTGTTTAGTCATTTAGTCGTGTCCAACTCTTCATGACCCCATGGACCAGAACATGCCAGGCACTCCTGTCTTCCACTGCCTCCCGCAGTTTGGTCACTCAAGTTGGTAGCTTTGATGGTTGGTAGTCCAACCATCTCGTCCTCTGTCGTCCCCTTCTCCTTGTGCCCTCCATCTTTCCCAACATCAGGGTCTTTTCCAGGGAGTCTTCTCTTCTCATGAGGGGGCCAAAGTACTGGAGCCTCAGCTTCAGGATCTGTCCTTCAGGGCTGATTTCCTTCAGAATGCATAGGTTTGACCTTCCTGCAGTCCATGGGACTCTCAAGTCTCCTCCAGCACCAGAATTCAAAAGCATCCATTCTTCGGCGATCAGCCTTCTTTATGGTCCAGCTCTCACTTCCATACATCACTGCTGGGAAAACCAATAATTTGTTACCGTCTTGAATTCCACAATGTTATTATCTTGCTCAGCGGGTTGTGTTAACCGCTGTTCTGAACAATGCTTTTTTAGGGGCCACTGAGGGGACGAGTTTATGGAACCAATAGGGAAGGTGGCCTGAAAACATTTGGGAACTACTGGACTAGATCTTAGGATTGAACATGCCATGAGTTCTGCTCACACAAGACTGTCAGAAAGCACACACCTTTATGCAGGCTTGCTGCTGCTGCTGCTGCTGGCATTCGTCTGTCTGCGGAGACAATGGAGGAGTGTGCCTTTGGGGGTGAAGTCAAACTGTTGGAGGGTTGCAGCGCCTGCTGTGGCATGTATGGGAGAGACATGTTTTGTTGCAGCCGGGGCAGATGAAAGCAAACAGTTGTGTTGCTGCAGATGCACCAGGGCGTTTCTTCTCTGCACTCCTCCCAGTGGTCATACCTACTCTGGTCACTGTTTTGGATACATGACCTGACTGTTATTACATAAATGCAAGGGCAGCTTTTTACTGTCATGAACCAGAGACAGTGGCAAGTTTGTGAGGCAGGGCTGGACGGAACTCAGTGCTGGGAACCCAGCCCTACACTTTTTCTGGGACGCAGGTGGCGCTGTGGTCTAAACCACTGGTCCTCTTGGGCTTGCCGATCAAAAGGTCAGAGGTTCGAATCCCCTTGACAGGGTGAGCTCCCATTGCTTTCTCCCAGCTCCTGCCAACCTAGCAGTTCGAAAGCACACCAGTGCAAGTAGATGAATAGGTACTGCTGCGGCGGGAAGGTAAACAGCGTTTCCGTGCGCTCTGGCACTCGTCACGGTGTCCTGTTACGCCAGAAGCGGTTTAGTCCTGCAGGCCACATGACCCGGAAAGCTGTCTGTGAAGAAACGCCAGCTGCCTCGGCCTGAAAGAGAGATGAGCGCCACAACTCCAGAGTCACCTTTGACTCCAGGGGTCCTTTACCTGGGCACTCATCTTTCCACAAGGGCCGACATTGATGCCAAAATCCAGCATCGCCTGAGCTCTGTGAGTGCGGCTTTCTCCCGATTGAAGTGCAGAGCAACTGAGGACCAGGACATTCACAGGGAAACCAAAACGCTTGTTTACAAAGCTATGGTACTACCAACCTTACTGTATGCTTGTGAAACGTGGACCACTTATAAACGCCACCTCCGACTCCTCGAAATATTCCATCAAAGGTTTCTCCGAAATTTTTTACACATCATTTGGGAAGACAGGCAAACTAATACCAGTGTACTGGAAGGAGCAAAGATCACCAGTGTGGAAGCAATGATTCTTCGACAAATTACTTAGTTCAGTCTACGAAGAACCAGGACTGAGGTGAACTTAACATCTTGGTCTGAATCTGATCCGTGTACTTAGAGTTGAACTTTGCCTGAGACTCACCAAAAGCACAACGAGCCTGCCTCACGACAAAGGGAATCTGAGGGAGAAAGGAATTCAACGGAGCATATTTTTCTCCTTCCCTCAGAATAGTCTGGGGGGGGGGGAGTAAATTATTTTAAAAACCTCAAAACAGGAAAAGCTTATCGGTGAATCAGGAAGTTCCTATTACTTGGTGGAAGTGTTACTTTGGGGTCATTGCTCCTTTTGGGAGTTGTTTGCGAGTAATTTATGGGTCCTCGGTGGGCGTAGGGCCATCCGCAGAGAGACGCTCCCAAGCAGGAACCGATAGCGGAGGAAAGAGGGAAATGGAAGAGGACGGTTATCTGACATGGGCCATTCCGTACATTTGCCCCGATAATGTTCTCATTGTTTGCTGTGGCAAATTAGTATCCTGTTATTGTTCTGCGCTCTGATCAGAAAGCAGCAAACATGCCTTCTGCTGAAAAAAAAAAAGAGTATTTTTATTTATTTTTTTTAAAACACCTCTACCATTTTGTTATTCATTGAGTCCCTACCACACCATGTAGGAATTGGGCCTTCACTGTGTTGGCCCCTGCCTGTTGGAATTCCCTCTCCTTGGATATAAATAAATAATAATAATAATAATAATAAAATAATAAAAATAATAATATTTTATACCCTGCTCATCTGGCTGGGCTTCCCCAGCCACTCTGGGCAGCTTCCAACAAAATATTAAAATACAATAATCAATCAAACATTAAAATCTTCCCTAAACAGGGCTGCCTTCAGATGTCTTCTAAAAGTCAGAGAGTTGTTTATTTCCTTGACCTCTGATGGGAGGGTGTTCCACAGGGCAGGTGCCGCCACCGAGAAGGCCCTCTGCCTGGTTCCCTGTAACTTGGCTTCTCGCAGTGAGGGAACCGCCAGAAGGCCCTCGGAGCTGGACCTCCGTGTCCGGGTAGATTGATGGGGGTGGAGACGCTCCTTCAGATAATACACAGGCGCCATTTTTGTTGTCTTTCGGGCACCAACTGAAGACCTTCCTCTTCCAACCAGCCTCTTGAGCGGAGATCTTCCCCAGCCTACATCTGTACTGGATGTTGCTTTTCGGTGTTTTATCGTTTGTGTGTTTGAGCAAAATCCAACCCCCAATCTGACTGCCTTTTGTACAAGGAAGCAGATGGAGTGCCGCCATCTTGTGCTTCACTTCAGGCAACAAAACCATACTCTCCAAGCGTCCTGATTTTTTTCCAGCGACAGTGCCGGAATTACAGAAGCCGTCCCAGTTTCTGATTTGATCCCGGAATGTCCCGCTTTTCCTTTCCCCCCCACATCTCGGAGAACGATTAAAAGCTGTGCATATAAATGCAAAAGAGGAGTCCTGTTTCTACTGAAAATAAAATCCCTGCGCCAAATAATGGAAACGGGGAAGGATGATAAACCAACCAGTCTTATTTGGGTGGATTCAATTGGTTATAGCGTGGTGCTGTTAACACTAAAGTTGTAGGTTCAATCCCTGTATGAGACAGATGCATATTTAAAATAATAGATTCATAGAATTGTAGAGTTGGAAAAGACCCCAAGGATTCAGGGGTCAGCAACCTTTTCCAGCCGTGGGCCAGTCCACTGTCCCTCATACCATGTGGTGGGCCAGACTATAGTTTGGAGGGGAAACGAACGAATTCCTATGCCCCACAAATAGCCCAGAGATGCATTTAAATAAAAGGACACATTCTACTCATGTCAAAACATCAGGCAGGCCCAACCAGGGGAATGACAGAGGGAGGGGGAGGCTGCCCCAAAAACCCATAGTTCAATTTTAAATAAAAGGGCACATTCTACTCATGTAAAAACACCAGGCAGGCCCCACAAATAACCCAGATGCATTTTAAATAAAAAAGACACATTCTACTCATGTCAAAACATGCTGATTCCTGGACCGTCCATGGGCCAGATTTAGAAGGCGATTGGGCCGCATCCAGCCCACGGGCCTTGGGTTGCCTACCCCTGATCTAGTCCAACCCCCTGCAAAGACCTGCTTGTTTCCATCGGCTTTTCCCATTTAACCATTTTTTTTGTCTCACTTGCTGGATGAAGGCTGGAATATTTATAGAATCATAGACTTGCAGAGTTGAAAGGGACCTCAAATGCCATCTAGTCCAACAATGCAGGAATCACGGCTAATGTTATTATGTTGTGGGAATTCCAGATCTGTCCGTGTCCCTCTCGGTCTGTGCCATTTCTGGCTTTTAGAAACCATTCATTTCCATACTTATTTTTCTAAGCCAGTATGGACAGAAGGTTTTGCCCAGGAAAACTGTGTGTTTTTGAGGCAAATAATTAACATAATAATTTTGTATAGAACAGCATTCCTTCATGCGAGGCCCATCCACCACAATCTGAACTGATGTACCTCTGAAACAGTTTTATCACTTCAGTGAGAACTGAGGCCTCAGATGGGAAATTATGTGACCAACCTGCATTTGAAAATTGAACTACATTTCCCATCATCCCTGCCTATTGGCCATGCTGGCTGGGGATGATGGGAACTAGAGTCCAATAAACACCAGGACCTCCATCCCTGATTTAGACCGGCCTTCTCCAACCTGGCCCACCAGAAACTTTGGGCTACGAACCGCCCAAATCAGTGCATCCGGAAGGCATCAGTCTCGATCGTGATATGAACGGCTCCTTCAAAAAATATCAAAATCCCCCCCTCGCTGTAGGTTTGTTTTCTGCAAAACCAATGTAAGTAAACAGGCTTGCAGGAATTGGCTTCTCTGCGTGAATTGATTTGGGGTTTGCCAAGAGGTCTTCCCAGGCTAATGTTATCAGCGTTCCTTCTCTGTGTCTGACATTTCCCAAAGTCTTTCATATCAGCCTGCTGGGTTTCCTTGGGGTCAGCAACACAGCAGGACGCCCGGTTCCAACTCTTCTCTCCCGACAACGGTGCCAAGAAGAGCAACAGGGACAGGAAGGAATTCGACATGTTGCTTCTCTGACATCCCTTCACGCCAGATGCTCCGGTTTTTTGGAAAAGCGGCAAAATTATCTGGTTATCTCCCGCTTGGACTACTGCAACACGCTCTACGAGGGGCTACCTTTGAAGGTGACCCAGAAACTACAACTAATCCAGAATGCGGCAGCAAGACTGGTGACTGGGGGAGCCAAGACCATATAACACCGGTCCTGAGAAATCTGCATTGGCTCCCAGTACATTTCCGAGCACAATTCAAAGTGTTGGTGCTGACCTTGAAAGCCCTAAACGGCCTCGGTCCAGTATACCTGAAGGAGCATCTCCATCCCCATCGTTCAGCCCGGACACCGAGGTCCAGCTCCGAGGGCCTTCTGGCAGTTCCCTCCCTGCGAGAAGTGAGGTTACAGGGAATCAGGCAGAGGGCCTTCTCGGTGGTGGCACCTGCTCTGTGGAACGCCCTCCCATCAGATGTCAAGGAAACAAACAACTACAGCATCTGACTTTTAGAAGACATCTGAAGGCAGCCCTATATAGGGAAGCGTTTATAATTTGATGGATTATTGTATTTTAATATTTTGCTGGAAGCTGCCCAGAGTGGCTGGGGTATAAATAATAAATAAATTTATTATTATCATTATTATAAAACCCTCCCAGTACCGTCAACTGAAGGCTAACCGTGGTTACTAGCCATCATAGCTACTTCAGGCCTGCATGAGTTTATGTAACCTCAAATATGTGCTTGGCTCATTCACGTCTTCCATGCTACTCATTGGGTGAATCATCGAATCGTAGAGTTGGAAGGGACCACGGGGGTCATCTAGTCCAACCCCCCTGCAATGCATGAATCTCTATCCCAAGTTGGGGCTCAAACCCACGACCCTGAGATCATGAGTCTCGTGCTCAACCAGCTGAGCTATTGTGAACATCTTTGGTTGATTAACAGGCTATGTTTAATGTTTCATTTTGTTCTTTTTAAATTTGTTTTTATTATGTACTTTGTGGTTTTATCCTGGATCCCACGCTGAGAGCTTCGGATGAAAGGTGGTGTACAAATAAATGAGAATAAGATTTTGTCCCGCACACTTCTTCCCCGACAGTTCATGCAGCAAACACACATCCCTGGGAGTGGAGATTGCGCCAAGACTTCTGTTTATTATGTGTTTTCAAAAGCAAAACCAAGAGTCATTCACCTTCTCATTGGAATCCTTCATTATTGTGTGTAATCCATTATTAGGAGAAAAGGGATTTGGGCTTTGTTAGCAATTCTGACGTCTCCAGTCTGTACATGCAGGATGGCTGCAATTTTTGGGTTCCTGATCCCGTTTCAGACTCTAGATGCTATAACCCCACCAGCTCGCACAGGGATAAGTTGGCTGTGCAGCTGACACCACTGGATTCCTGTGGCTTGCCGGTGTTGGCTTGTGGGAAATGGGAGTTGTTCCTGCTGCTCACATTTGCAAAGAAAGTTGCTGCCTCGGCATGCCAGAAGACGACTGTTACCCCCACTTGAAAATTCTCAGATAAAATAAAAGCCCTTCTTCGCACAATGCGTAGTTAAACCGTGGAACTCCCTGCCACAGGAGGCAGTGATGGTCACCAACCTAGACGGGTTTAAAGGAGAATTAGATGAATTCATGGAGGAGGAGAGGTCTATCGATGGCTACTACCCATGTAAGGTATGCTCAGCCTAGACAGTTGGAGGCATCTGAGTTTCTGGATACAAGCCTCTGGAAACCAAGGGGAGAGAGCTCTCATGCTGCACAAATCTGGAGTGGAGTCCCTAAGGCGGTTGAATGGTGCCTTTGGACCACATCAGCGAGAGTCATAGAATCCTAGAGTTGGAAGAGACGACAAGGGCCATCCAGTCCAACCCCCTGCCAAGCAGGAAACACCATCAAAGCATTCCTGACAGATGGCTGTCAAGCCTCCGCTTAAAGACCTCCAAAGAAGGAGACTCCACCACACTCCTTGGTAGCAAATTCCACTGTCGGACAGCTCTCACTGTCAGTAAGAGACCAAGAGGGGGGCATGTCTTGTCGCCTGGGGAGCCCAGGACCCCAATAATAATAATAACAACAAACTTAGTTGGTCTCTAAGGTGCTTGCTGGAAGGAATTTTTTATTTTGTTTCGACTACGGCAGACCAGCACAGCTACCTACCTGTAAGTAATAATAAAAAACTTATTATTTATACCCCGCCCATCTGGATGGGTTTCCCAAGCCACTCTGGGTGGCTTCCAACAGAATAGTAAAAACACAATAAAACAGGTGGGTAGCCGTGTTGGTCTGCCATAGTCGAAACAAAATAGAAAATTCTTTCCAGTAGCACCTTAGAGACCAACTGAGTTTGTTCTTGGTACCAAGAACAAACTCAGTTGGTCTATAAGGTGCTACTGGAAAGAATTTTCTATTTTGTTTCGAATAAAACATCAAACACTAAAAGCTTCCTTTAACGTGGCTGCCTTCAGGTGTCTTCTAAAAGTCTGGTAGTTGTTTTTCTCTTTGACACCTGATGGGAGGGTGTTCCACAGGGCGGGTGCCACCACCGAGAAGGCCCTCTGCCTGGTTCCCTGTAACTTGGCTTCTCGCAGGGAGGGAACCGCCAGAAGGCCCTCGGAGCTGGACTTCAGTGTCCGGGCTGGACGATGGGGGTGGAGATGCTCCTTCAGGTATACTGGACCGAGGCCGTTTAGGGCTTGAAAGGTCAGCGTCAACATTTTGAATTGTGCTCAGAAACGTACTGGGAGCCAACGTAGATCTTTAAGGACAGGTATTATATGGTCTTGGCGGCCGCTCCCAGGCACCAGTCTGGCTGCCGCGTTCTGCCCAGGCTTGCACCCTGCAGAGGTCACTTTGGCTTCACCCATTCTCTCTCGAGACAGACAGATGCCAACATCAACCGTGTGTGTGTGTGTGTGTGTGTGTTCCCCTTCCATTTTCAACATAGATTTGGAATGCAGGTATTAGTACAAGACCAATTACTGGCAGCTGCCCAGATTAGTTTTGGGTAAAGAATGGTTGACTTAGCCTGCAGAAACAAAGCTTCAAGTGTGGGGACGGGTTTCGAGACATTCCCAGTCCCACTCCATTGATAACAAGGCAACACCCATCGAAACAGATCAAGTCTTCATTTTTAATGATGTTTTAGGATGTATGTACAACGGGGGGAGGGGGGGAAAGGTTAACGCATTTTATTTTTTTAAAAAAAAGACATGGTAAATGCACTGCAATAAGAATGTTGCTGTCGTAATTTTTACACACACAGAATATATTTCTCTATATAGTATTAACACAGAGATATAAAATAAGTTATACCTGTCCTGGGCTCTCTCTCTCTCTCCCCCCACCCCCTTTTCTCAGGTCACAGTAGAAGTTCAACGCACGCAAAGCAACAAGGACAGTTCATCTCATTCTTGACACCAGCAAAAAAAAATGACGGGGTCAACGAAAGAGGCGTGATTTGGACCGAGGGAAAGAGGAAGAACAGCAGGAAACAGTTTGGCTCAGGCTCTCCACTCTGAATAAAGTTCAGGACATTTATTTTAGAGATGAAAATGGGAGGCGAGAGTGCCATCCTTGTGTTGTGCGCCTCCACCCTCTCTCGGCAACGGACCGGGGGCAAACAATGAAATGGCTGGGCCATTCTACAGATCCGCAATTTTCATTCTGCAGAAACACATCTGTGGTGAAACAGAAACACTGAGCAGTATTAAGTCCAACCACAGGGGAGAAGCACTCGGGAGAATGTGCAAACCATCTCCTTTGTTCCAAGAATAGGAGATAATAATAATAATTTATTATTTATACCCCGCCCATCTGGCAGGGTTTCCCCAGCCACTCTGGGCGGCTTCCAACAGAATGTTAAAATACAATAATCCATCAAACATTAAAAGCGTCCCTAAACAGGGCTGCCTTCAGATGTCTTCTAAAAGTCTGGTAGTTGTTTTTCTCTTTGACATCTGTTGGGAGGGCGTTCCACAGGGCGGGTGCCACCACCAAGAAGGCCCTCTGTCTGGTAGAATCCTGGGCATTTCCTATAGAGGTAGTAACGACTCCTGTCTGAAATCCAGGAGAGACTGCTGCCAGTCATTTTAGAGTTTCTGCTGGAAATGTAACGTGAAGATTTATTTTACGGAGGAGTTCCATGCAGTAAGGAGTTGATGCTAGAGTTTTGCTTTGCATGTTGTCCCATATCTCTGAAATATTAATAATAATAATTTATTTTTACCCTGCCCATCCGGCTGGGTTTCCCCAGCCACTCTGGGCAGCTTCCAACAAAAGTTAAAAATATATTAAAACATCAGTCATTAAAAAACTTCCCTAAACTGGGCTGTCTTCAGATGTCTTCTAAACGTCAGATGGTTGTTTATTTCCTTGGCATCTGATGGGAGGGCTTTCCAGGGTGGTTGCCACCACCGAGAAGGCCCTCTGCCTGGTTCCCTGTAACTTTGCTTCTCACAGGGAAGAAAGCCCTCGGAGCTGGACCTCAGTGTCTGGGCTGAACGATGGGGGTGGAGACGCTCCTTCAGGTATACTGGACCGAGGCCGTTTAGGGCTTTCAAGGTCAGCACCAACACTTTGAATTGAGATGCAGTAATAGCTTGCTCCAGCCACAAATCCTTCGGTACCCCCCCCCTTCTGATGCTGCCATCTTTTCCATGCAAGGGACTAAACTTGAATGATTGAAAACCAAGGAACCTGCAGCCCTCCAGCCTTTGCTTGGACTCCATCTCCCATCATTCCAGTGTTCCTCCAACCGTTGGGTCCCCAGATGTTGGTGGACTACAACTCCCATCATCCATGACTGTTAGTTAACCTGGCCGTGGATGATGGAACTTGTAGTCCCAGAACATCTGGGAAGTGGGATCCCAACAGTTGAAGAACACCAGCCTACTCTACACTGTTGACACTTGTCCAAAAGCTCTCCAATCTTTCAGACCAGGCTTTCCAGCCTTGCCTGAAGATGCTGGAGAACAAAACTTCTGCTTGCTCTGCCATGTTCCTGCTTATTTCAGACTCTTATCTGCAAAGCCCGCAAGACCATTCTCAGATGTGCATCGCACGATGATCCTGGCAGTGCTTGCAAATCCGGTGCAGCGTTCACCGGAATGACGTTTGGAACCCATAACTTCCAAAACATCAAAAGTCTTCAGCCGAGGTCTTATAAGAAAATGCAGGCGACCGGGGGAAGTTTCCTACGGCTAACACAGGCCCACCGTTCGCCTTTCGCAGGGTTATTCTGCGTACAGATTTGTACCATGTGTACTCAATAAATTAAGGAGACAGACGACAGGCAGGAAGACTGAACGTCGAAGACTGCTGAACATAAATACTTCAGATCCAAGTGTGCCTTTGAAGCACCAATCTCACCCAGAGGTATTTGTCATCTAAGGATGCTTCCATATGTAGAGGTCTGTCAGGGCTTCCAATAATCGCTCTTCCACTGAAAGCCACGAGCAGGATTGCCGCTGGTCACCCACATTTCAAGAGTGAAGTTGTGTGTGCATCTTGCATTCACCCAGCGGGCATGACGGAGACAAGTGGGCATCTTTGCCCACTCACCGGCATGCCCACCCACTCTCTTCTCCAGACATTTCAAAGCGGGTGTTCTCAGTGGCATTTCGGGCACCCTTGTTTTGTTACAGTTGTCGGAAGGGAAATTGCAATAATAAAAAGAGTTCTCGTTTTGCTTTTAAAACGCTCCTTGCATTACAGGGCAAGCAAACTGCATCTAAACTGTTACAGGTAGGTAGCCGTGTTGGTCTGCCAGTCAAAACAAAATTTAAAAATTCCTTCCAGTAGCACCTTGGAGACCAACTAAGCTTGTTGTTGGTATGAGCTTTCATGTGCATCTGAAGAAGTGTGCAAGCACACAAAAGCTCATACCAATAACAAACTTAGTTGGTCTCTAAGGTGCTACTGGATTAGACCCTGATGTTGGGAAAGAAGAAGAAGAAGAGTTTGGATTTGATATCCTGCTTTTCACCACCCGAAGGAGTCTCAAAGCGGATAACATTCTCCTTTCCCTTCCTTCCCCACAACAAACACTCTGTGAGGTGAGTGGGGCTGAGAGACTTCAGAGAAGTGTGACTAGCCCAAGGTCACCCAGCAGCTGCATGTGGAGGAGTGGAGACACGAACCCGGTTCCCCAGATTACGAGTCTACCGCTCTTAACCACTACACCACACTGGCTCTGGAGGGCACAAGGAGAAGGGGACGACAGAGGATGAGATGGCTGGACAGTGTTCTCGAAGCGACTGGCATGAGTTTGGCCAAGCTGCGGGAGGCAGTGGAGGATAGGGGTGCCTGGCGTGCTCTGGTCCATGGGGTCACAAAGAGTCGGACACGACTGAATGACTGAACAACAATAAGGTGCTACTGGAAGGATATATATATATATTTTAATTTTGCATCTAAACTGATCTCTGAGTGAACAACTGAGCTGCAGGTTGCAAGGATTTCGCCAGAGAATGCCCAGCTCTCAATTTCACAAGCAGATCTAACCAGACAACCCAGCCAGTTCCAGAATTCAGCCTGGTAAGTTTCACAGCCCAGCTAGGAAACGGACCAGCTTGATCTTCCTTAGCTGCACTCCTTTGCCATAGTGCAATTGCAAAAAAAATATAGTAATAATGAAAAAAATTAAGGAGTGTCTGCAGCACTGGTTTAGAGGACTTTAAATTTACAGTACTTACTCCGAAGTAAGCCCTGCCACTTTCAATGCAGCCTACTAATTAAATAGCTAAACTGAAGATGGAAGAATCTCAGAGCGAGTTCAAGGTGGGACGGACAAGAGTTTCGGAAATGGCTCTGGAACAGGAAATGCACAACGGACCAATAGAAAAAGGGGGCAGGGCTCTCCAATGTGTCACACACCTCCAGGGGCAACTCCTCACCCCCCTACTGTCACGAGATCCCCCCCCCCCGGCGTTGCTATTCTGCTCTTAAGGGATTTTCTGTGGAAAGGGGTGGAAAAACCAAACCGATAAAGAAATGTGGAAATGTGGCAGGTTTTCAATGTGCCCATGAGACGGGCAATTGCACATGAGAAGCTTTCTGTGGAAGCACCGAAAGGGCCTTGGATTGGGACCCACGGGAGATTCTGATGCTTTACATAAAAGCATTAGGGCCAAACTCAACAGGAACATCAATGACAGAAGCTCAACCCCAATCTATCCATCACAGCCGACTAAAGATTCATTCCTCCACATTGCTTTGTTCTTATTAATACATTATTGTCAGGAAGCAAGGATGTCACCAGGGAAGAGTTAATTGCATACTGTTTTGAGATCGGAGTACTGAATGTTTCACGGCAGGCATGAGAAACCTTTGGCCCTCCAGATGTTGCTCAACCGGAGCCCAGGGTCCAGTTCTGGGCGCCAGAGTTTAAGGAGGATACTGACAAGCTGGAGGAGGAGTCGGCAAATTTTTTTAGCCGCGGGCCGGTCCACTGTCCCTCAGACCTTGTGGCGGGGGGGGGGGGAGCTGGAAAAAGAGGTGAGAGGGGCAAATAGTCCTCCTCCCCACCCCCCCGCTGCACTTACCTCCCTGGGGCTGCTGCTGCCGCCGCTTCTCATGAGTAGGCAGAGCGAGCTCATCCGCTCCACTCTCTGGCTCACAGGAGCACCAGGGCGGCGGCAGGGGGGAAGATGAGCGGTGGAAAACGGCTGGCTCCAGAGAGCCAGAGAGGGGCTGCTTAAAATGGCGCTCAGCCCAAACCCCTTCCTCCTCTAGGCATGGCAGGGAGAAGCCAGGAGGAGGGAGGGAGGAAGTGGCGCTGCGGTGTGTGTGCGGATGTGGAAATGGAACGGCGCTGGGGGGGGGTTAATGGGGCAGCCAAAACAAACAGAATCCCCACGCCGATTCACGGACAGTCCGTGGGCCAGATCCTGAAGGCAATTGGGCCTGATCCAGCCCACGGGCCTCAGTTTGCTGACCCCTGAGCTAGAGTATGTGCAGAGGATAATCAAGGGACTGGACGCCATGCCTGATTAGGAACGGTTGAAGGAGCTGGGTATGTTTAGCCTAGAAAAGAGGAGACTGAGAGGAGATATGAGAGCCACCTTCAAATATCTCAAGGGCTGCCCCATGGAAGAGGGAGCAAGCTTGTTTTCTCCTGCTCTGGAGGTTAGGACTCGAACCAGTGAATTCAAGTTACAAGACGAGAGATTCCGACTAAGCATCAGGAACAGTGAAAGCTATTCCATAGTGGAATGGACACCCTCAGAAGGTGGTGGACTCTCTTTCACTGGAGGCTTTGAAACAACGAGTTTGGACGGCCATCTGTCAGGAATGCATTAGCTACGATTCCTCCATTGCAGGGGGTTGGATCAGATGACCCTTGGGGGGTCCCTTCCAACTCCACAATTCTACGATTCCAACTGCAACTCCCATCATCCCCGGCTACCGGCCATGCTTGCTGCTAGGGGTTGCAGTTCGACAACATCTGAAAGGCCAAAGGTTCCTCACGCCCGTCCCAAAATATTGCATCAGGTTCCTCACCACGCGTGGACATTATTGGAAGCCAGAAGGCGGCTCCGCATCTCAATTAGGTATATTTGATTTACTCACCCACCCACCCCCACCCCAATTCCTTCCTGCCACCCTCACTCTGTCAGTTTCCTCTTCGACGGAGGGATGAGGTGAGACGGGAGCTCGTTGGGCAGCTCGTGGCCTTCCAACTTGACTTTGATGAGGTGGTTGGCCAAAGCAAACTCCTCGTCGTCAAGCATCCCGTCCTTGTCAATGTCAGACAGTTTCCAGATCTTGCCCAAGACCGTGTTCGGCAGCTTGGACCTCACCATCTCCTTCTTGGCGTTGGCGCCAGTTATCTTGCCGTCCACCGGCGAGAGCGTGTAGAAGATCTCGTCGTACATGGGCTTGTCCCTGGCCACCACCCAGTTGGCGTCGTCGATCCCTTCCCCGGCGCCCTCGCCGTAGCCGTGCCCAAAGGGGCCGTGCAGGGTGCCCTCGAAGGCGCCCCCTTTCACCATCTGCATGGGCCGCTGAGACTCCTCCTGGCGCACCAGGACCATCAGCTGCGCAATGTCGCTGGCAAGCATGTCCTCAACGGCATCCAGCAGTTTGCTCTTCAGAGGCTGGAACTTGCTGAAGTCTTGTCCCTGCAGCTGCTCCTGAAAGACAGAGCGATGGGAAATTCAGCGTTAAGAGAGGGCACCGCAATCACCACCACCAAGCCTCCTGAGAAGTAGCTCTCAAACGTTTTCCCTCCGGAATAAAAATTCGCCACACCGATTTTTAAATTGGCAAGAAACATAGGTTGGTTTTTTTTTTTGGGGGGAGAAACAACTCCTAGCCGGCTTGGTTTTGGAAATATACCTATCCATACTCAGCAGATTTAATGAGAGGTGTGAACTGGCATTTGCAGGGTAATCTCATTTATATTAGAAGAAGAAGAAGAGAAGAAGAAGAAGAAGAAGAAGAAGAAGAAAGAAGAAGTTTGGATAAGTTTGGATTTGATATCCCGCTTTATCATGTTTTCCTCTGCTGTGTTAGCTCATTATATATGGGGGGAAGTGGGTCAGAGGGTATGGGGAGCATTCAAAAGAAGAAGAAGAAAAAGAGTTTGGATTTGATATCCCGCTTTATCACTACCCGAAGGAGTCTCAAAGCGGCTCACATTCTCCTTTCCCTTCCTCCCCCACAACAAACACTCTGTGAGGTGAGTGGGGCTGAGAGACTTCAGAGAAGTGTGACTGGCCCAAGGTCACCCAGCAGCTGCATGTGGAGGAGCGGGGACGCGAACCCGGTTCACCAGATTACGAGTCTACCGCTCTTAACCACTACACCACACTGGCTCCGTCTTGAAACAAAGCAGGTGGCGCTGTGGGTTAAACCACAGAGCCTAGGGCATGCCGATCGGAAGATCCGCGGTTCGAATCCCCGCGATGACGGGGTGAGCTCCCGTTGCTCGGTCCCAGCTCCTGCCCACCTAGCAGTTTGAAAGCACGTCAAAGTGCAAGTAGATAAATAGGGACCGCTCCGGGGAAGGTAAACGGCGTTTCCGTGCGCTGCTCTGGTTCGCCAGAAGCGGCTTAGTCATGCTGGCCACATGACACGGAAGCTGTATTTATTATGAATAGGATTCCTCGCAAGAAAAGGGAAAAGTTGACAGCTATGGTATGAAATATAATTCTGATAACCACGACGGGTTAAAATTACAAGAAAGGAGATTCCAACTCAAGGTTAGGAAGAGCTTGCTGACAGCAATAGCTGTTTGACAGTAGGATGGGACTTCCTCCGATGGTGGTGGACTCTATTTCCTTGGAGGTCTTTAAGCAGAGGTGGGGTGGCCATCTATCACAGATGCTTCAGTTGAGTTTCCTGCATTGCAGGCGGTTGGACTGGAGGACCATAGCTGTCAACTTTCCCCTTTTTTGCAGGAAATTCCCTTATTCCAGTGCCGTTTCCCATTGCAAAAAAAGGTTGACAGCTCTAGCTCTATAGAGGACCTTAGAGGGTCCCTCCCTTCGAACTCTCATAGAATCAGAGAATCCTAGAGTTGGAAGAGACCACAAGGGCCATCCAGTCCAACCCCCTGCCAAGCAGGAAACACCATCAAAGCATTCCTGACAGATGGCTGTCAAGCCTCCGCTTAAAGACCTCCAAAGAAGGAGACTCCACCACACTCCTTGGCAGCAAATTCCACTGCCGAACAGCTCTCACTGTCAGGAAGTTCTTCCTCATGTTTAGGTGGAATCTTCTTTCTTGTAGTTTGAATCCATTGCCCCGTGTCCGCTTCTCGGGAGCAGCAGAAAACAACCTTTCACCCTCCTCTGTATGACATTTTTTGATATATTTGAACATGGCTATCATGTCACCCCTTAACCTTCTCTTCTCCAGGCTAAACATACCCAGCTCCCTAAGCCGTTCCTCATAAGGCATCGTTTCCAGGCCTTTGACCATTTTGGTTGCCCTCCTCTGGACACGTTCCAGCTTGTCAGTATCCTTCTTGAACTGTGGTGCCCAGAACTGGACACAGTATTCCAGGTGAGGTCTGACCAGAGCGGAATACAGTGGTGCTATTACTTCCCTTGATCTAGATGCTATACTCCTATTGATGCAGCCCAGAATTGCATTGTCTTTTTTAGCTGCTGCATCACACTGTTGACTCATGTCAAGTTTATGGTCTACCAAGACTCCTAGATCCTTTTCAATTCTACAATTCTATGATTTGCAATTTGGAAGGCTCTCCCCCCCCTCCTCCCCAGAACGATAATCTGAACTGAAAATGAGATTTCTCTTCTGGGCAAAAGCATTCCTTCCAACCCGGAACGTTCTAGCCGAGGTGGGCAGCAAAGTTCATCTTTGCCTTAGACCTCCCTCTGTGCAACTGAAACTGAGGAGTTTTCCGTCCCTGTTCTCAAATGTTTTTTGTTTTTTCCCTGGCACTCACCTGCATCTCTTCAGATTGGGAAAATCTCCCGGTGAAATCTGATGCTCCCGCTCGATGCGCCCGTAGATCTCGCCCAAGTTGTTCACGAGCTCCTTCTTCTTGTTATCTTTCCCAAACACCGACGGCATTTCCTTCTTAAGGGAGCTGATGATGTAGGCATGGACCTAAGGACATCACAGAAGGGAGGTGTGAATTCTTTGTTGTTGTTGCTGTTTTAAAAATAATTTTTATTCATTTTACAGAAGAAAAACATAGGAAAAAAACCCACAAAATACAAGAAAAAAGAAAATAGAAAGAATATGAAAATAAAACTAAAAAGGAGAAAATACTAAAACAAAAATTCTGCTTACCATAACATAACTTTCACTGTACACCTTAAATGACTTCCCCTGGCCCAGCCCCGTTCTGAATTTCAAATCCCAAATCTATATTGGCAGTTTCTAGGGAAGTACAATCTAAACTTAAGGCTTAGGACCCTCGTACCTAAGGGACCGCCTCTCCTGGTATGTCCCGGGTAGGACCTTAAGGTCCTCAAATAATAACTTTTTGGGGGTTCCGAGCCACAAGGATGCTAGGTTGGCTTCAACTAGGGCCAGGGACTTCTCAGTACTGGCCCTGACGTGGTGGAACGGTCTATCACAAGAGACCAGGGCCCTGTGGGATTTGGCATCTTTCCGCAGGGCCTGCAAGACGGAGCTGTTCCACCTGGCCTTTGGGTTGGTTTCAGTTTAACCCTGATGTTTCATTCTTTTGGTGCGATTGGTGGGCTACTTAAAAAGGAGGCTGCAGTCTAAATGAAATTTTACATTGTATTTTAATCTGTATTTTAATGAATTGTTTTATGTTTTTGTTGTGCTTTTATTGGTGTTAGCCGCCCTGAGCCCGGTTTGGCGGGGAAGGGCGGGGTATAAATAAAAAACTATTATTATTATTATTATTATTATTATTATTATTATTATTATTATTATTATTATTATTCCAAAATTTCTTTCATTCCCAATTTAACTTTAACCTAATTCTAAGCTAAATTCTGAAAAACCTGTAATTTCTTCCCTAAGCTTTAATGAACATTGCATTATTTTTTTTCCAAATATAATTTAAATTTTTCCCCATCTTCTTCCACCATCTCTTCTCCCTGGTGGAGGTGCAAATTCTTTGCGTGTGTGTTTTTTCTGACAACAACAATGGGATCGCCACAACATTTCTAGACTATAATTCTCACGTATTTCCAGAACTAACTATGGGCACCTGGTTCTCCATCCCTCCTGCCCAGGTATTCTCCTCCATCTCTGCAAGGAGCTCAAGATGATTTCCCCTTTCCCATTTAATCCCAACAACCCTGCGAGGTAGGTTGAGCTAAGAGACAGCAGCTCACCCAATGAGCTTCACAGCTGAGTCAGCATTTGTCTACAGGTTCTCGTCTGGCTCTCCAACCCACTTTTTCTTGAACCTGGGTCCCTGATACCCTCGGGCATGTTGAGCACCTTCCCCAAACCATCTTTTTGTCGGGCTGATGGGATCTGCACTCCAAAATATCTGGAAGCCCCCAGGTTAGCGAAGGCTGCATTACGTCACACTGGTTCTCAGGTAGACACAGTTGTGTTTGTTGTTTATTTTTTGCATGGTTTTGAGCAGGACGCAGGACGAAACAGATGCCTCGCCACACTCCGTTTCAAAATACTCGTTCCGTCGTGACATTTCCTGGGTGCTTTGAGCGCATCACAGTCCCTTAGGTCATGCTGTCCTCAGAGTTTCATGACGAGGACAAAAGGAAAAAGGGGGTAGAAACAAGCTTGTAACTGCAAAATTACCTCGGTTTTCGAATGTCTCCGTTGACGAATGTTCCGGAACTCGAAAACCCAGAAGCAAATGCTTCTGTTTTTGAACGTGCCTCGGAAATCAAACGGCTTCCACTGAGGTACCACTGAATTTTCTCAATTTTCCCTGTAAATCCGCAGGCCTCGGTTTTCGAACGTTTCGGAAGCTGAATGGTCTTCCGGAACGGATTACGTTCGAAAACCGAGGTCCCACTGCATAACCGGAGCCGGCGTGATGTGGCGCTTAGGAGCAGCCTTTCTCAAATGTGGGTCTCCGGCTGCTGCAGGACTACAACTCCCATCATCCGTGACCACTGGTCCTGGGAGCTAGGGATGATGGGAGTTGTAGTCCGGCAGCAGCCGGGGACCCAAGCCTGAGGAACGCTGGGCTAATCTCCGGGACTGACCCAAGTGGGCAGAGAATAGCTTTCCTTGTACACCTGCTTCCGAAAATCCCTTCAGGAATAGGGAGAGGGAGAGAGACAGTCAGACAGACAAGACATTCACCTTGGCTAGCCTTGCCCGCTTAATGAGGTCATTCAGTTTCCGGAGGGCTGCGTTTCGTGGCAGGCTCTGGATGTCCCTGAAGAGGTCCTGCTCCTCCGCTTCAAAGAGCTTGCGGTTATCGGGGATGAGGAGCGGGTGGGACCAGAAGGAGCCGATGTAAACCCTGATCACCTCGGGCGTGTTGACGATCTTCCCCAGCGACCACATGAGGGCCCCGTAGACCCTCATGAGCTGCTGGGTCTCGATCTGGTCCGCCTTGTTGAGCACGACCCTCATCTTGTCCTCGTGGTTCTTCAGGGCTTTGATGACCTCGGAGAACTCGTCCGAGATGTCCAGCTTGTGGGCGTCAAAGAGGAGGATGATGCGGTCCACCCGCTCGGCAAACCACTCCAGGACGGCAGCGAAGTCGTAGCCTACGTTGGGGCGGGAGAGAGGGGAGTCCCGTAAGAACACCAGGGATGGCTCCGTTGGTTGGAGCGTGGCGCTCAAAACGCCAAGGTCGCCCTCATAATAAGGGGCAGCCGCATATTCCTACATTGGCAGCGGGTTGGACTAGATGACCCTTGGGGGTCCCTTCCAGCTCTAAAATTCTATGAACACAGGAACTGCCATGGAGGCAAGGGGGTGAGTTTTCATCTCAGGCTAGTTTGCCAGCTACGACCCCTTTTGGGGCAGAGATGACTTGGCCCCTGTGCTCCACTGCTCTGTCTGGTAGCTTCCGTTTTTTAAAAAATAAATAAATTATAATTTTCAGTTACAAATATTCACATTCATACAAAAAAAACATACATTGATCACCGACATCCCTTCCCACCCCACCCCACCCTGGTTCATTCTAGTTATCCTCTGCGGCTACATATTCAAGTTGTTCCATATTAATTCTTTCTCAATATCTTACAACTTAATTGCACACTGCCGAGTTTACTCTATTCCTGCTAACGTTTCAACTTGTTTGCTACAGTGATCCTTCAAATATTCTGCAAACACTTCCCACTCTTCCTTAAATGCTCTTTCTCCCGATCTCCTATTCTACCAGTAAACCTCTGCATATTCCATCAGTTCTGTTTGCCATTCTTCCTTCATCGGTACTGTCAGTTTGCATTTCTTGGTGCAGAAAAGTATTGAAGTGTTTTTTTGTTTTTTTTTGTTGTTTTTTTTTAATTTTTTTTTTTGGCTGTGCAGAGATATTTGCTATTTAATTAATTCAAGAGGGTACTGGAAGCTTCTCTGTGTGAAGATAGAAGAGAAGGTTCATGATGTTTGGGTTATTCCTTCAGAGAAGCCGAGTACAGCTGGCGTAAACTGGTCCTGTTATCTCTTCTGACAAGGTCATACTGACTATAATAATAAGGCCAGAAGGAGCCTGGGTTTCACTTTATCTTTCAATCTCTTTTCCTTCTGGTGTGGTGTTCTGTACTTAGTGTTGAGGTTTAGACTTATCTTAAGTTATTGTAAGTTTCAGTTAAGTCTGCTGCAACTGGATTTCTTACGGACGGGGCCAATCCTGAATGTATTGGATTTGTGACCATTCTGCTAATTTGCCTTCAGTAGCAGTAAAGCTCTGCTGGATCAAATACAATTGCCTCTGGTCTATTTTTTGGGAATCCTGCAACGTTTTTTAGTTTTTTTAGTTTTAAATCATTTTTATTTGATTTTACAAATATAATCCTATAACAGTCCAAATGCATATCCATCTATAGAGATTACTCTGAATCTCGAGACTTCCTCCATCCCCTCCAAGGGTCCTATTGTCAACATTTAAAACTGCGTATTATTCCATAGTGTATATTTTATATCAATCTGATTTTATCTATAACGCTTGTTACATTACAAGTGAGATTAAAATCCTGCTAATGTTTTCATCTGCTTGCAATGGTCTCCTAAATAAATTATAATTTCCCCCATTCTTTTTAAAAATTCTTGGGTTATTGCAATGCACTCAGCAAGGGCTGGTCTTGAAGGCAACTAAAACTTCAGCTGGTCCAAAACTGGCTAAGGTTCCATGTAGATCTCATATTATCTCACTGTATGCTTGTGAACGCGGCTGTGGTGCTGTGGTTTAGACCACAGAGCCTAGGGCTTGCCAATTGGAAGGTCGGCGGTTCAAATCCCCGCGATGGGGTGAGCTCCCATTGTTCAGTCCCAGCTCCTGCCCACCTAGCAGTTCGAAAGCACGTCAAAGTGCAAGTAGATAAATAGGTACCACTCCGGCGGGAAGGTAAACGGCGTTCCATGCGGCTCTGGTTCACCAGAAGCAGCTTAGTCATGCTGGCCACATGACCTGGAAGCTGTACGTCGGCTCCCTCGGCCTATAAAGCGAGATGAGCTCCACAACCCCAGAGTCTTCCGCAACTGGACCTAACGGTCAGGGGTACCTTTACCTTTAAAACAAAATTACCTTTACCTTTACTATGCTTGTGAAACATGGACCACTTATAAACGCCATCTCCAACTCCTCGAAAGATTCCATCAACTGTGTCTCCAAAAAACTTTACACATGACTTGGGAAGACAGGTGAACTAATACCAGTGTACTGGAAGAAGCAAAGATCACCAGTGTAGAAGCAATGATTCTTCAACATCAACTTCGTTGGACTGGTCATGGTGTGCGGATGCCTTCCAAAAGCAACTACTCTATTCTGAACTTAAAAATGGAAAGCGTAATGCTGGTGGCCAACAAAAGAGGTTCAAAGACTCTCTCAAGGCAAATCTTTAAAAATGTAGTATAAACACTGACAATTGGGAAACACTGGCCGGTGAGCGCTCCAATTGGAGAATAGCCTTTGCCAAAGGTGTTGTGGGCTTGAAGACACTCGAACTCAGGACGCAAGGGAGAAACGTGCCAAGAGGAAGGCACGCTTGGCAAATCCACACCGTAACCAACTCCTGCCCAGAAACCTATGTCCCCACTGTGGAAGGATGTGTGGATCCAGAATTGGCCTCCACAGTCACTTACGGACTCACTGTTAAAACCGTGTTTATGGAAGACAATCTTAGTCGGCTACGAGGGATCGTCAAAGATATTAATGCCTGTTTTAAAACAGCCGCAATGGTCGCTGGTACATTTCCAGGCCCAATTCAAGGTGCTCGTGCCTTTGTAATATACAGGTGAAACTCGAAAAATTAGAATATCGTGGAAAGGTTCATTTCTTTCAGTAATTCAACTTAAAAGGTGAAACTAATATGTGAGATAGACTCATGACATGCAAAGCGAGATATGTGTCAAGCATTATTTGTTATAATTGTGACGATTATGGGGTACAGCTGATGAGAACCCCAAATTAACAATTTCAACTTTGGGGTTTTCATCAGCTATAAGCCATAATCATCACAATTATAACAAGCAAAGGCTTGACATATCTCGCTTTGCATGTCATGCGTCTATCTCATATATTAAACTCCAGTAGCTAATGAAAACAATTGCTTACGTAAATGGACTTTTCCACGATATTCTAATTTTTCGAGTTTCACCTGTACTGTATAAAGGTGCAAAATTATGCATGTCCCGCCTAGCCAGGAACTGGCGCTCCAGGGCGCGAACTGTTTCTTATTTCTCCAAAAACTTAACAAACAGCAGAAAAGGATACAGTGGGAACGCCTTGGCTGCAGCAAATCCCAAAGGAAAATTGCACAAGCGGCTTTTCACAGCCCTACATCTGACCTGCTTTTCTCAGCCAAAGGGAAAAGAGATCCTTGCATGTCAGGCTTCCAGAAATAACATTCGCATTAAGGCAAAGCAGCACAGGGCATGTCCCGGGTTCAAGTCTCGCTCAAGGGCTCGTTGTACGACCCAGATTCAGATCTCTCTATGTTACGGCACAGGAGGGGATCATTTTGGCTCAATCGCTGCAGCTGGATACATATGGAATAACAAGAACTGTAGAGTTGGAAGGGACCCCGTAAAAATCACTCCGAAAAGAAGAGGAATGATTATGCTTTGGGATTCTGAACGATTTCACCAGTATTAAGAAAGGGAACTAATCCTCTTTCTCTCTCTCTCCAAAATATTCCAGGTCTTGACCGCCAATAATTTGTTGGTTTTGCAACCATACCGGGTCTGTCAACAATTACAGATTTTCTAATTTCTTCGGACGGTGACGCTTAAAAGGCAAACTTGCTATAAGTGCTCTCAATGTTGGCACCCGCTGCTGATCAAACAGGTCTTGGGAAGGTTTTCTGGCAAGGCTAAGCCAGTGCGCTTAGCAAAAGCACCACTCCCATTCTTAATTGTTCCAAGAACTGACCAGTTAAATGGTTTATATAAGGAGTTGGACAACGTGTATCCTCTAGTGGGAGCAACACTAACATCAAGAAGAAGAAGAGTTTGGATTTGATATCCTGCTTTATCACTACCCGAAGGAGTCTCAAAGCAGCTAACAATCTCCTTTCCCTTCCTCCCCCCACAACAAACACTGTGGGGCTGAGAGACTTCAGAGAAGTGTGACTAGCCCAAGGTCACCCAGCAGCTGCATATGGAGGAGCGGGGACGTGAATCCGGTTCACCAGATTACAAGTCCACCGCTCTTAACCACTACACCACACTGGCTCTCCAGATCTTCCCAGACAATTCGTTTGCCTGTGTTTGTCAGGGAACAACTTATTCACGGTTTTGTTCCTGAATGCTTTGTCCACACACTGTAGACTGACTTGCTCATAGCTGTCTAGGCCAGCCTTTTCCCCAACCTGGTGTTCTCCAGATGTTTTGGATGACAACTGGCTGGGGCTGATGGGAGTTGTAGTCCAAAACATCTTTAGGACATCCAGTTAGAAGAAGAGTTTGGATTTGATATCCCACTTTATCACTACCTGAAGGAGTCTCAAAGCAGCTAACATTCTCCTTTCCCTTCCTACCCCACAACAAACAATCTGTGAGGTGAGTGGGGCTGAGAGACTTCAGAAAAGTGTGACTGGCCCAAGGTCACCCAGCAGCTGCATGTGGAGGAGCGGGGACGCGAATCCGGTTCACCAGATTACAAGTGCACCGCTCTTAACCACCACACCACACTGGCTCTCCAGATCTTCCCAGACTGTCCCCACGTCCCACAAAAGGAGAAATGTTCCTGCTCCGGAGTCTGTTAGCGGTTCAGAGGCCGAAGGAGGGACAGGCGACCTTCGCAAAGAGGAGCCTTGATGAATTTTCAGACTTTGCCGGTCTCTCCCACCTTCAAGGACGACCGGAAAGGTCTGGAGGACTCGGCAAATTGGGTCAAGCCTCATTGCACACACTGGCTCATTAAAGAGCGCAGAAAAGTGACATTTGGAAAGAGAAATCCAGGCCGACAGAGTGAGAAATATCAAGGGTGTCAGGGGCCGAGGCAATTATCGATAGACCCCGAGAGAGAAGCCTATTTATAGCCGAACAAACACGGGCGATAGCTATTTATAGAAAACGTTTTTTTATTTTAAATACCCGAGGAGAACGCACCCCTGGCACCAGCTGCTATTCAACGTGGCATCGAAGTGAAACTTAGCTCAGCCAGGGGTCCAAACAGCCATAAAGGATGACTTTAAACCATGAGCAAGATTTTATTTTTTGAAGCAAGCTGGTGGGATTACTTCTCTATGGACGGATGTAAAAGGATTTCCTGAGTGAAGCCAGGGCAAAAAGATACACATCGCTATAAAGGTGTTTGAAGCTGCGGGTGCTTCAGGACACAGCAAAGGGAAGGCTGAGGGAGTTCATAGAATCGTAGAGTCGGGAGGGACCCCAAGGGTCATCCAGTCCGACCCCCTGTGCTGGGAGTTGGGGATGTTTAGCCTGGAGAAGAGATGACTGAGGGGTAGCTATTGGGTTGCTGTTTTTATTTTTATTCTGTACTTTGTGGTTTTATATCTTGATTTTATTCTGTGAACGGCCCTGAGACCCCCGGGTATAGGGCGATATAAAAATTTAATAAATAATTGCACTAAAGGAAAATATGTTAAAAATGATGTATAGATGGTATATTACCCTAGTCAAGTTGGCAAAGATGTATAAGATTGATAATAAGTGTTGGAAATGTAAAGAAAAAGTTGGTACCTTTAACCATATGTGGTGGGAGTGTAAGAAGGTAAGAGCTTTCTGGGATATGATATACAATGAAATGAGGAAAATGTTGAAATAGACATTTGTTAAAAAACCAGAAGCTTTTTTAATAGGTATTACAGGTACGGACATTAAGAAGCAAGACATTAAACTTTTCCAATATGCAGTGACTGCGGCAAGAATTTTGTTAGCACAAGGGTGGAACAGGAAGAAAACACCGACAAAGGAAGAATGGACAGTGAAATTAATGGAATATGCAGAACTAGACAAAATGACTGGAAGAATCCGAGAACAGCGGGACCAGAAATTCATCAAAGACTGGTCTAAATATACGAACTATTTGAGAGACAATGATACTCAATTGAATAAGTTTATAGGACTTCAAGAAGCTTTGTAGATAAACTGAAGAATTGTTATTGTAATTATGAATTTTATAGTGATTAACATGTATGTGATATTTTAAGCTATGATAGATTTAAGAAGTATAGATTTAAAAGATAGAATTTTGAAAGCCATTTGGAAGGTCTGAGGGAAGTCACGGCTATGATAGCCAGAATGGATGACTATATGTGAATTTATTTTTTACTTTTTTGTAGTAGTTATGGATTAATTTTTTTAGTCGGATCCCAAGGTTTCCGCAAACTGGAGGTGACTGTTCTGCGCATGTGCGAGCGGCGAAACCCAGAAAAATACTTCCGGGTTTGACGCTTTCGCAACCCGAAGCTTACGTTACCCAAGGGTACACAGGCCGAGGTTCTACTGCATGCTCATTTGCGTTCAGTAGCAGTAGAGCTCTGCTGGATGAAGTAATCAATTGCTCTGGTCTATTGTTTGGGAACTCTGCGACGACGTGCTTAAGCTTTTACTCCTCAGCAATCCATCCACAGAAGCTGCTCCTTTCAGTTTACCCTCGGCTGATTCTCTGCTTCTCCCCGGAAAGGATCCCTGGAGTGTCGATCACGCTGATGCTCTCCAGCACCGGATTTGGCAGCTGGGCACAAACGAATCCTAAGGGGGCGGAAAGTCAGAAGGAAAAGGTCACATTGGAGTTATGCAAGGGACAGAACATGGACAATATATGGGGTGAGAATAAAGTCTGGTTTTCCTCTGATGTTCTCCACTGAAACGCATTTCATGTGCTGAAGATTAGTAAAGGTAAAGGGACCCCTGATCGTCGGTCCAGTCGTGGACAACTCTGGGGTTGCGGCGCTACATCTCGCTTTACTAGCCGAGGGAGCCGGCGTACAGCTTCCAGGTCATGTGGCCAGCATGACTAAGCCGCTTCTGGCGAACCAGAGCAGAGCATGGAAACGCCATTTACCGTCCCGCCAGAGTGATACCTGTTTATCTACTTGCACTTTGACGTGCTTTCGAACTGCTATGGTTGGCAGAGCAGGGACCGAGCAACGGGAGCTCACCCCGTCGCGGGATTCGAACCGCCAACCTTCTGATCAGCAAGCCCTAGTCTCTGTGGTTTAACCCACAGCACCACCCGTGTCCCTGCGCTCGGTGGTTTAGGTAAAAACAAGCCCAATGGAGCCAGTGTGGCCCAGTGGCTATATTGTCAGACTAGGACCTAGAAACCCGGGTTCGAATCTCCACCTGGCCATGAAGCTCCTTGGGTGACCTTGGGCCAGTCACAGTCTTTCTGCCTAGCCTACCTCACAGTGTTGTTGTTGGGGATTACTGTTTGCCACCTTGAGCTCCTTGGAGAAAAAGGTGGGGTGTTAATCCAGCAAATAAAAACAACGAAATCAAGACGGAAAAATTCACCCTGAAATCCAAACCCGGCAACAACTACTGCATAGCGAACACCACCGTGCCAGGTCCTGCGTGTGACAGACAGACAACAGAATATCTCTTTCCCTTTAATACTAGCCCCCTGGATTTGGCCCTGATGTTTGGAAGGAAGTGTTCTTGATTATTTAGCTGTGCAACAATAAATCAGAACTAGGCCCCCTGCTACGAGCTGTCTTCCACCACGCTCACTCTTCCGACAGTTAAAAGGCAGCCGCGGAGAAAAAATGTTTTCATGTTTTAAAATTTAGGGTTTCGCCACAAGGGTTTGTTTGTCCTGCTTTTAAGCCTCTGCCCCTGCGGGAGTCCGACCTGCTAGTTAGCATCTGAGAGCGCGCTGGGGCCAAGTAAATGCCAGAAAAAGTCAGGAGGCAAATTGGCCAGGGACAAAGGCACAGGAAAAAAATCATTGTTCCTTTGGTGCCTGCTTCAAAACAGCACACACACACACAAACACACACAAACTGTTTGAAGCATCATTAGAATCAAAGATAACTAAAAACTCAACAACAACAACATTTATTAGGTTTGTGAGGGTCCATGCCTTTACACAAAACACCATACAACACCATTAAAAAGTAACAATAAAATTATTAAAATAGGTTTAAGATTTTAAGATTTTAACTAAAAACTCGATTATGTTCAGTCGTTCAGTCGGGTCCGACTTCGTGACCCCATGGACCAGGCACCCCTATCCTCCACTGCCTCCCGCAGTTTGGCCAAACTCATGCCAGTCGCTTCGAGAACACTGTCCCACCATCTCATCCTCTGCCGTCCCCTTCTCCTTGTGCCCTCCATCTTTCCCAACATCAGGGTCTTTTCCAGGGAGTTTTTCTTTTCTCATGAGGTGGCCAAAGTACTGGAGCCTCAACTTCAGGATCTGTCCTTCCAGGGAGCACTCGGGGCTGATTTCTTTAAGGATGGATTAAGTTTGATCTTTTTGCAGTCCATGGGACTCTCAAGAGTCCCCTCCAGCACCATAATTCAAAAGCATCAATTCTTCGGCGTCTTTTAATTTCATGACTGCTGTCACCATCTACAGTGATCATGGAGCCCAAGAAAGTAAAATCTCTCGCTGCCTCCATTTCTTCCCCTTCTATTTGCCAGGAGGTGATGGGACCAGTGGCCATGATCTTAGTTTGTAAGAGAAAACAGGAAGGCACCTGCCACCTGATGTCAACAAAAATCGAAAGCAACACAGTGGCCCGAAACAATTAAAGTATAGAAAAATTTATGGAATAATGCAAACATCAAAACTATCAAACTGAAGTCTCTGAAAGTCCTTGAATAAGTCGCGGTGCCAGACTTCACTCGGCGGAGATCAAGCTTTGTATAATCAGCAAATGTCCAATTCTGATGTCCAACTCTGAACAGTGTTTCCAAAACTACTGTTTTGTTCAGTTCTTCATCAGCAATTAGTTGAAAGATGCGTGTAATTTCTTCATTAACCAATCTTTTTTTGAATATAATATACATGAGAATGAAAAATACTCTGGAACACATCTTTCTACTGGCGAGTGTTTGTTGAACTAATTGGCTGAGTTCAGAGTTGGACACAGTGAAGAAGAGTTTGGATTTGATGTCCCGCTTTATCACTACCCGAAGGAGTCTGAAAGTGGCAAACATTCTCCTTTCCCTCACAACAAACACTCTGTGAGGTGAGTGGGGCTGAGAGACTTCAGAGAAGTGTGACTAGCCCAAGGTCACCCAGCAGCTGCATGTGGAGGAGCGGAGACACGAACCCGGTTCCCCCAATTATGAGTCTACCCGCTCTTAACCACTACACACACACTGACTTATTCAAGGACTTTCAGAGACTTCAGTTTGGTAGTCTTGATGTTTGCATTGTTCCATAAAGTTTTCTATACTATCAAACGTCTCCACACTGAGATCCAGCGCCGAGGGCCTTCTGGCGGTTCCCTCACTGCGAGAAGCAAAGCTACAGGGAACCAGGCAGAGGGCCTTCTCGGCGGTGGCGCCCCGCCCTGTGGAACGCCCTCCCATCAGAGGTCAAAGAGATAACCAGCTACCTGACATTTAGAAAATACCTGAAGGCAGCCCTGTTTAGGGAAGTTTTTAATCTGTGATATTTTAATGTATTTAATATTTGTTGGAAGCTTCCCAGAGTGGCTGGGGAGACCCAGCCAGATGGGCGGGGTACAAACAATAAATTTATTTATTATTATTATTATTATTATTATTATTATTATTATTATTATACTGTAATTGTTTCTGGCCATCGTGTTGCTTTCCATTTTGCTGAGTCATATTTTGCAACACAGGGGTTGGTTGGTTTGTTTAACTGATGTCAAGAGGCAGGGAGTTCCAAAGACCATTATCCCTGTGCTGCATTATAAAGCAGCTCTCGAGAGCGGAGCGCTCCTCACTGACCTGTTCAAGAAGGCGTTGCCAAAGGCATTCAGTTTCCTGAAAGGCTTCTTGGGATCTACCACCAGCGCATTCCCGGGAATGATGCCTTCCACGTCGCCCTGCATCACGGCAATGAAGGAGTCCGTCGTGGGCTCTGGACCGATCCTCATGCCTGGGAACTCTTGCTCGAGAAGGTACCTAGGAACAGACATAAAAGCATGAGATGCGCCACTGGTTCCACTTAAGACGCCGCATCACTTAAGATCGTATCATTTGGTTGCAGCATTTAAAATAGTTACAGCTCTTGGATAAAACTGTTTTTTTTTAGTCTATTTATTCTTGATTTAATTGTTCTGTATCTCTTGCCCGAAGGCAACCGTGCAAACAGACTATATCCAGGATGAGATGAATCCTGTAAAATGTTGTTTGCTTTTTGAGACAACGGGGCAGCATATTAAGCTTAAAGCATACTGGGAAATGATATATAATGAAATGAAAAGTATGTTTAAAATAATATTCATGTATGCGATTACTGCGGCAAGAATGTTTCTTGCCCAAAAATGGAAAGCAGTAATGGAAAGTCCCAGCAAAGGAAGAATAGATACAAAAACTTATGTGTGGGAATACGTTTTTGAGGTGCTCCTGTACCTGTTTGTTTATGTTTACTTTAAGGTAACCTTCCGCACTAGGAAGGAAGGGCAAAGGATCCGGCAGGGAGTTTGCTGCATGGATCCCTCCGCGTTTGGGCAAAGCGCGCCAATTTATCCAATGTAACGGTCAGTTGCTAGTTTCCCGCCCAGAAATTAGCTTAGAGACAAGGTTGTGATTGGTTCTTGTAATTGTTATGACGATGTTTGATTTCTTAATAAATAGCCTCCGCTCTCTGTAGCGTGTGTGGGGAACGCGCGAGACAAGCCAGAGAGAAACCGAAAGCAAAACCAGCCGTGCAGAGCAGTTGAGAGCTTCTTCACCATTGACTGCAGTCTCTTAGTTTTTATTTCTTTTATTTCAAAAGCATTTATTTGGCCTTCTAAGTTTTGGCCGCTACCTAGCTTAGCCTATCTTTCCATCCAGAGACCTCCGGAATCTCCGAAACCTTCAGATACCTGCAGAAAACCTTCGGAAACCTTCAGTAACCTTCAGAACTCACGACAACTACCTTCAGATCATAGCCAGCGGACCCTTTCATGACGCAGTGGGAGCAGGAACTCCGGGATTACTGGTCGTCCCATCTGCTGGCTATCCCCACACTTATGGAATATGCAGAAATGGCGAAACTTGCCGGAAGGATAAGAAATCAAGATAACTAACTTTAATAAAAGAATGGAAATGGTTTTATGACTATTTACAGATAAATTGTAAACAGATAGAAACATTGGCAGGGTTACTGTAATAACCTGCAGTTCCATAAGAGTATATATTTAAAGTGGATAAATAAATGAGCAAATTAGGTTAATTTGTATATGCAGAAGGTATTAAGAATAAATTTAAGGAACTGCAGGAAGATGGGGAAGGAAGTCAAGTATTGAAATGTCAAAATGACTGCAAAATTAGTGAAATGTATAAAATTAGTTGAATGTATAATATTGAAAAGTATATATATATTTAAAAATGTAAGAGGCAGTGCTGTCTACCAATCTTTAAAAGAGGATGAAACAAATTCATGGAGGAGAGCACTACCAATGGCTACTACCCAGGATGTCTATGCATAGCTGTCAACTTTTCCCTTTTCCTGCGAGGAATCCTATTCGGAATAAGGGAATTTCCCTTAAAATAAGGGAAAGGTTGACCGCTATGTGTCTATGTTCTGTCTCCACTATGAGAGGAAGGAAGCCTCTGGGTGCCAGTTGCTGGAAAACACAGGAAGATCGAGGCTCTCATGCTCGGATCCTGTTGCGGGTTTCCCTGTTTGGCCACTGTGAGAACACGATGCTGCACCAGATAGGCCTTTGGCCTGATCCAGCAAGCTTTTCCTAGGTTCTTATTATATTAGGGATGCGGGTGGCGCTGTGGTCTAAACCACAGAGCCTAGGGCTTGCCGATCAGAAGGTCGGCGATTCGAATCCCCGTGACGGCGTGAGCTCCCGTTGCTCGATCCCTGCTCCTGCCAACCTAGCAGTTTGAAAGCACGTCAAAGTGCAAGTAGATAAATAGGTATTGCTCCGGCGGGAAGGTAAACGGCGTTTCCATGCTGGTTCACCAGAAGCGGCTTAGTCATGCTGGCCACATGACCCGGAAGATGTACGCCGGCTCCCTCGGCCAATAAAGCGAGATGAGCGCCGCAACCCCAGAGCCGTCCGCGACTGGACCTAACGGTCAGGGGTCCCTTTACCTTTACATTCTGCATGGACTGGTTGCATGGCAACATGCAGCTGCAGACTGCAGTGCAGCAGTTGAATGTAGGTCGTGCCTGTTATCCAATATTAATGAGTGTTTGTAGACTGATGATCAGGCAGCATAGACTAAGGGTATGAGTCTTATGCCTACTGATTGATTTCATGTAATACAAAAAAACAGTGACAATTTGTTGTTGACAAAGGACAGCTGGACATATAAAGGGCCCCATTACCTTCAGTAGCTTAGGGCCTCATCAAACCTAAATCCGGCCCTGGGGCTATCCACCAGCAATGCACTATTTTTGCATCAACGACATGCTGCGGAATACAGCACCGAAACCCCCTCCCCAAGCCCCCAGGACAAGCGGACCGGGAAATCTGGAGTTAAGACAAAAACACTTGATTGCACAAAAGACAAGACCTGCAGCCAGTCTGCGCAGGGGCGGCGGAAAAAAAACACCTGGGCAGTATCATTTCCACCCCCTACCCAAGGAGACCTGAGCATTTTGTACCCAAGATCTCAAAAGAACAAGGATTCATTGTGCTAGGGTGATGGCTGAAGGAGGAGGGGGGGCAGAAAAAGAGAGACAAGGAATTTCTTGTTATAGATAGGTAGCCGTGTTGGTCTGCCATAGTCAAAACAAAATAAAAAAATTCCTTCCAGTAGCAATTGTGATGATTATGGCATACAGCTGATGAAAACCCCAAATTAACAATTTCAACTTTGGGGTTTTCATCAGCTGTGCACCATAATCATCACAATTATAACAAATAAAGGCTTGACATATCTCGCTTTGCATGCCATGAGTCTATCTCATATATTAAACTGCAGTAGCTAATGAAAACAATTGCTTACATAAATGGACTTTTCCACGACATTCTAATTCTTCGAGTTTCACCTGTATATAAGATAGGCGCCAAATGGCTCCTTAAACCAGTGTTACAGTCGCCAAAACAGAATTTGGGGCCAAAATACAGCTCAAAAGCCATATTTTTCAATACGACTTTTCGGTTCCAGAAATTCATTCCAACTGTGCAGATAAAATATAGAATTCTACAGAATGGGTTGTTGGTGTGTGAAAACATTCCAGATCCAAGGATCCCCAGGCAGGCACCTCCAGATGATGGAGACATCAGGCACCATCCTGGTTGTGGGACAGACGGCAGGAAGAAAGCTTTCTATGTGAACCGATAGAATTACTTTTTTTTAACCTGATGGGATCGATACGCCCAGGGAAAGGAGTGTGTTTACATTGGCCAAACTGGAAGAAAGGGTTTAGGAGGAGATATTTTGCATGTATGGAAGTGAGAGCTGGACCATAAAGAAGGCTGATCGCCGAAGAATTGATGCTTTTGAATTATGGTGCTGGAGGAGACTCTTGAGAGTCCCATGGACTGCAAAAAGATCAAACCTATCCATTCTTAAAGAAATCAGCCCTGAGTGCTCACTGGAAGGACAGATCCTGAAGCTGAGGCTCCAGTACTTTGGCCACCTCATGAGAGGAGAAGACTCCCTAGAAAAGACCCTGATGTTGGGAAAGATGGAGGGCACAAGGAGAAGGGGACGACAGAGGATGAGATGGTTGGACAGTGTTCTTGAAGCGACTGGCATGAGTTTGGCCAAACTGCAGTCTTTTGCCAACTAGGGCAGTCTTTTGCCAACTTGGCTCCCCCCCCCAGGTGTTTAGAACTATAACTCCCATCAGCCCGAGCCAGTTCAGGCAAGGCCTCGCCTTGGACAGTCAATTCCAGGTGCTGCTTCCAGGTAAGAGTCACTGCCAAGCTATTTCCAGGGGACTGCCAAGGCCTGTTCCTCAACCGCAAGCAGCCCGTTTCTGCACCACACCGATTATTTACGAGAATCTTGCAACGTTAAGATTTTGGCGCCTTGAGTCTGCTTGTTTCTTCTTCCCTCGCTATCCCCCTTTCCTTTTGTGCCGCGTCCTTTTCGGATTACAAGCTGGGTGCTGGATTGCTGTCACTGGTCTCGCGGAGCCTTTCCGGCTAAAGAGCAGGATACAAAGGCTTTGAACAAATAAGATAAAGGGAGCGACTGGGCCCAGAGAGGCCTGCGCTGGCAGCCAACACTCCTGGGGACAGCTGTGTTTGTTTTATTATCAAGAGGGGTCACAGGCTCAAACCACAGCAACTCGCCGCAGGAGCAACTATAGCAAAGCACAGCGACAGCCAGCTGGAGCGTGGAGCTATGCGTCCGTTCAGCTGGCTGTTAACCAGAGGAGGCTGGTGGTTGGAGCCCACCCAGGGACAGTTGCGGGCAGGATTCCTGCATTGCAGGGGGTTGAGCTAAACGACCTTTGGGGTCCCACTCAGCTCTATGACTCCATGACTATCCCCTTCTGCCAGCAGTGGTATGGTGGTTAAGAGCGGTGGACTTGTAATCTGGTGAACCGGGTTCGCGTCTCCGCTCCTCCACGTGCAGCTGCTGGGCGACCTTGGGCTAGTCACACTTCTCTGAAGTCTCTCAGCCCCACTCACTTCACAGGGTGTTTGTTGTGAGGGAGGAAGGGAAAGGAGAATGTGAGCCGCTTGGAGACTCCTTCGGGTAGTGATAAAGCGGGATATCAAATCCAAACTCTTCTTCTTCTTCTTCATCTATGCCCCACACGAGACACATCCCCTCAGGTTGACGTAGCTAGGCGCCTTTTACAGAGTCAGGCCACTGGGTCCATTGAGCTCAGCACTGTTTGCACGGACTGGCAGCAGCTCTCCAGGGCTTCAGGAAGGCGAGACTGAAGCCGGGACTCTCTGCGTGCACAGCAGAGTTGCACATCGACAGAACCAGACGGGCGCAAACATCTTGCTTCACCGACCTTCAGCACAGCATGCCTCCTTCCTTCCCCATTTCGAAAACCTCCTTCCCCGATCTAGCTTCTACTATCGGGCAATTCCATTTAAGCCTCTCAACCTGTGACCCAGGTCTGATCCCTGTGTTGCCTCTTCCAGCTCTACAATTCTGCACGGGGAATTGAGGATCTCAACCGAGATTCAGCAGGCCCGTTGTCTTCAAATGCATCATAATGCCCTGGGTCCGACCGAGACAACAGAGAGACCTGCTGATATCCATTACAATTTCTGCATTTAAGAAAAATCCGTCAGGTCTGTGTGCGATTAAACTGCACAATGAGCCCATTATTCTTCTCTAGTCCAGCAGGCCCTCAATAAACAGCAGAGATGGAGTCACTCTGAATTGCAGTTTCCAAAGCACTTCTTAGCATTGATAAACGCTTTTAAAAAGACCGCCCTATCTCTTTGCTATTGTATTTGGAATAAGAGGAGAAGATAGGGACAGACTCCACCTGAAATAAAGACAGGCACAACACAATTGGCTAAAGGACCCCCCCCTCGATAAAGTAGTTTTGAGCAGGAACAGGCTACATTTAATAACAAGGTAAATAGCTGCTACCGGGATGCGGGTGGCGCTGTGGGTTAAACCAGAGAGCCTAGGCTCTCTGTTTAGGATTCCACCTAAACATTAGGAAGAACTTCCTGACAGTAAGAGCTGTTGGACAGTGGAATTTGCTGCCAAGGAGTGTGGTGGAGTCTCCTCCTTTGGAGGTCTTTAAGCGGAGGCTTGACAGCCATCTGTCAGAAATGCTTGGATGGTGTTTCCTGCTTGGCAGGGGGTTGGACTGGATGGCCCTTGTGGTCTCTTCCAACTCTATGATTCTATGATTCTAGGCTTTGCTGATCAGAAGGTCAGCGGTTCGAATCCCCGCAACGGGGCGAGCTCCCGTTGTTCAGTCCCAGCTCCTGCCAACCTAGCAGTTCGAAAGCACGTCAAAGTACAAGTAGATAAATAGGTGCCGCTCCGGCGGGAAGGTAAACGGCATTTCCGTGCGCTGCTCTGGATCGCCAGAAGTGGCTTGGTCATGCTGGCCACATGACCCAGAAGCTGTACGCCGGCTCCCTCAGCCAGTAAAGCGAGATGAGCGCCGCAACCTCAGAGTCATTCACGACTGGACCTAATGGTCAGGGGTCCCTTTACCTTTATCTTAAATAGCTATTATGGCCTAGTGCAGAGATGGGGGAAAGCTTATTCAAACCGAAGGCCGACATTCCCATCTTTAGGGGGCTGAATGCCAGTGGTGGGTGTCACTGGCTGGATGGACGCAGAGGAATGGTGGGTGGAACCAGCTGGGGAACCCCCCAGGGAAGAAGACTCAGAGCTCAGGGAGGGGTGGTGGAACGACAACGAGTGGTCAGAGGGAGAAGACTGGGAGGAAGCTGGAAGCTGAAGAGGCAACAGGGCTTTGTGAGCGGGGAGAGTCTGTGGCAGAGAGCAGTCCAGAATCACTGGACTTAGTGGTCACTGTTTCAATTCGTTGTGTCTTGCCGAGCTTCCTTCTCCTTTGGGTTTGTAGCTTGGAGGAGCTCTGTTCTTCATTCTGCCTCATCCCCCCCCCCAAAATAATATTTCTTTTCTTGTGTACATGCACACTAACTCATTTGTCGTGAAAACATGCCGTTTTTCTAAATCTAGAATCTGCTTGCTTGGAGGTTTCAAAGCAGAGGTTGGATGGTCATCGGTCACGGATGCTTCAGCGGAGATTCCTGCATTGCAGGGGGTTGGACTAGGGCAGGCATGTCCAACAGGTAGATCGTGATCTACTGGTAAGATCACTGGACGTCTGTGGTAGATCACTGGTAGATCATTGGCTCCCCCTAAAGAACTGAACAACTGTGGAACCCCTTAAAAAACCCTCAACATTTTACCTCCTTCCTTTAAAAAGCTCAACAACTTTGACATGAACCCCCATAAAGAGGGTAGATCACTAGCAGTTTTTAACTCTAAGTAGATCACAGTCTCTTGGGAGTTGGCCGTCCCTGGACTAGAGGATCTTTGGGGATTCCTTTTCGAACTCTACAATTCTATGATTCGATCAGAGGCAGAGGCTGAAGCAGGAGAGGAGGAAGGCCAAAAGACGAGAGGAGAGTCCGATGGGTGAAGAAGCAAGGGTGCCTCCCTCTTCTGCACCAGCCTTCTCCAAGCTGATGCCTTCCAGATGTTCTGGACTACAACTCCCATCAGTCCATCTGGGCTGATGGGAGTTGTGATCCAAAACATCTGGAGGGCACCAGGTTAAGGAAAGGCTGCTCCATCCCCTGGATGCCATCAACCTGGACATCCAAAATAGAATACCTGTACTTTATTTATTGCAGGGGGGGGGAGTGGGATAGCCAAATTTAAGATGGAGTCAGGAAAGAAATAGTTTTACTTGCACTGTTTCTCTCCTCCACTCCGTTCAATTCAAGTCCTCCTTAAAAATATCCGCCATCCTGGAACATGCTATTTTCCGGCTGAAAAAATATCTGCACCTGGTTTTTTTTAAAGAAAAATAAAAAAGCAGTCAGCTGAACTGCTTGGTCATTCTGTACTTGCATATAAGCGATTGGGTTTCCGAAACAGCAGCGCAGGTAAAAATTCCAGGAACTCTCAAGGTCAACAATCGCCAGGTACTGAAGCTTTCATTACCTCCCCCTGGGTTCTCCCTCTCTTGAGTTTCTCTCCCTCCAAGTAATGAGTGGCCGGCAGGGGGTTACGGCAGGGATGGCCGCTCCCTCCACAATCTCACAGCAGGAACACAGGAAGCAGCATCACACAGAGTCAGATGCACTGGTCCATCTCGCTTAGTATTGTCTGCACTGGCTAGCAGCAGAGAGCCAGTGTGGTGTAGTGGTTAAGAGTGGTAGACTCGTAATCTGGGGAACCGGGTTCGTGTCTCCGCTCCTCCATATGCAGCTGCTGGGTGACCTTTGGGCCAGTCACACTTCTTTGAAGTCTCTCAGCCCCACTCACCTCACAGAGTGTTTGTTGTGGGGGAGGAAGGGAAAGGAGAATGTGAGCCGCTTTGAGACTCCTTCGGGTAGTGAAAAGCGGGATATCAAATCCAAACTCTTCTTCTTCTTCTTCTTCTTCTTCTTCTTCTTCTTCTTCTTCTTCTTCTTCAGGGTTTCGGGCAGGGGGCATTCCAAGTCAAACTGTGAGAGGTTGGGGATTGAAGCTAGGAGCTCTTGCATGCAAAGCCAGATGCTCTAACCACTGGGCCACAGTCACCAGGGTCCTCTCCAAACGCCTGCGTTTGCCCATTCCCAGTCTGGGGTCAGCTGGCCAGTCCTGTAGCTCTCAAGCCATTTCAGGCAGAATTTTTCCTCAACTCACAAACGAACCAGAAGGAGGACTTGATTGTAAACTTATCAACGCGTCCATTGAGTGAGGTGGAAAAGAAGGCTCTTAACCTGGGCTTAGGCTCTGACCCCACACCAACACACAATGTATTCAACACTAAGATCGATTTATTTAAATTAAATAGGAAATTCTTTCCAGTAGCACCTTAGAGACCAACTGAGTTTGTTCTTGGTATGAGCTTTCGTGTGCATGCACACGAAAGCTCATACCAAGAACAAACTCAGTTGGTCTCTAAGGTGCTACTGGAAAGAATTTCCTATTTTGTTTCGACTATGGCAGACCAACACGGCTACCCACCTGTAACTGGAATTATTTAAATTAATAAGACTGATCAAGTTTTAAAAGTTTTTTCATGGTACTCCTAGTACTGTAAAACCAAGGGTTTTCAGTTTGATTTATAAGTTATATATATTCTTGTTTAACTCGCCACCTAGCTATTTAGGGATACTCACCCCAAATTTTTTGGATTTGAATTTAGTTTAGTTTGGGTTTATATCCTTATAGTATCTCCATCTCATTTCAGGGATTGTCACGGCTGAGTTCTTTATACTTTTTTGGTCATTATATCCCCCTGACCGTTTGTTGTCTTTTTGTTTTTGTTTTTAAACAGAGTTAAGGCACATCTAGCTCAGTCGGTAGTGCACGAGACTCTTGATTCCAGGGTTGTGGGTTCGAGTCCCGCATGGGGCGGAAGATTGCTGCATTGCAGGGGGTTGGACTAAATGAGCCCCGTGGTCCCTTCCAACTCTACGATTCCAGGATTCTGTCCTCTTCCCATCCTTGTCTTAAACGTTTCCGTGTCAGTATTTACATAGAGGTAAAGGTAAAGGGACCCCTGACCATTAGGTCCAGTCGTGTCCGACTCTGGGGTTGCGGCGCTCATCTCGCTCTATAGGCCAAGGGAGCCGGCGTTTGTCCGCAGACAGCTTCCGGGTCATGTGGCCAGCATGACAAAGCCGCTTTCTGGCAAACCAGAGCAGCGCACGGAAACGCCGTTTACCTTCCCGCCGGAGCGGTACCTATTTATCTACTTGCACTTGACATGCTTTCGAACTGCTAGGTGGGCAGGAGCTGGGACCGAACAACGGGAGCTCACCCCGTCGCAGGGATTCGAACCGCCGACCTTCTGATCGGCAAGCCCTAGGCTCTGTGGTTTAACCCACAGCGCCACCTGGGTCCCTTTTAGTATTTACATACACACACGTTAAAAGAAAGAGGCACACAGTTGCTGAGACTTCACTTCTACAGAGCCTGCACCCTGAAGAATCAGAATATTAACATTTTAAACAAGGCTACCCGTCAAAAAAAATAGGGAGCGTGATTCGTAGGGACATTCAGCAGAAGACTGGGACAAGCCACAGAAGAGCATGGAACAGAGGAAACTGCCTTGAACCGAGTCAGAAGATTTGACCCATCTAGATTAATACTGTCTGCACAGATTGGCAGCAGCTCTCTAGTTTTTGTTTTTTTTTAGACAAGGGTCTCTCCGAATCCCACGTGGAGTTGCCAGGGGTGGGTCTTCTTGTATGCAAATCTTCAACGCTGGGCTACATATGCCTTCCCCAATATTTTGTTTAAAAACCCATTCCTTGAAGCGAAACTCAGCAACTCTTGCGCAGATTTGCGCTAAAAGAACTCCCTAAGCCAGGAGTGGGACGTGGGTGGTGCTGTGGTCTAAACCACTGATTGGAAGGTCAGCGGTTCGAATCCCCGCGACGGAGTGAGCTCCCGTTGCTCGGTCCCTGCTCCTGCCCACTTAGCAGTTTGAAAGCACGTCAAAGTGCAAGTAGATAAATAGGTACCGCTCCGGCGGGAAGGTAAACGGCGTTTCCGTGCGCTGCTCTGGTTTCCGTGCACATGCCGGCCACATGACCGGGAAAAACTGTCGGCAGACAAACATCGGCTCCCTCGGCCAGTAAAGCGAGATGAGCACCGCAATTCCAGAGTCGTCCGCGACTGGACTTAACTCTCAGGGGTCCTTTACCTTTTAAACCAGGAACAGCTGACCCTAGTACCCACCCCAGGCTGTGGGCCTGTTGCGGCTCCTCTCCCTGGCAATTCTTCCATCTACTGCAGGATCCCTAAGATTTTGGCAGCCAAAAGAAAACACCAAGTAAAGGTAAAGGGACCCCTGACCATTAGGTCCAGTCGCGGACGACTCTGGGGTTGCAGCGCTCATCTCACTTTACTGGCCGAGGGAGCCAGCGTACAGCTTCCGGGTCATGTGGCCAGCATGACTAAGCTGCTTCTGGCGAACCAGAGCAGCGCACGGAAACGCCGTTTACCTTCCCGCCAGAGTGGTACCTATTTATCTACTTGCACTTTGATGTGCTTTCGAACTGCTAGGTTGGCAGGAGCAGGGACCGAGCAACGGGAGCTCACCCCGTCGCGGGGATTCGAACCGCCGACCTTCTGATTGGCAAGCCCTAGGCTCTGTGGTTTAACCCACAGCACCACCCGTTTCCCGATAAAACGCCAAGTAGAAACAGCTTAAATCTCCCTGCCCAGCTCAGTGCCCTATGGGAATACAAATCACCACCTCTCCAGTCATCAGATCCCTCATTTGGGGAGGCGGATGATGAACCCAATTCCTGCACAGGTCAACTGAGGGCGGGGTAGGGCAGAGTTGGCTTGTGTGTGTGTGTGTGTGTGTGTGTGCATCCTTTGGCGGGGGGGGGGGAGGCAATGGGCCACACCCACGTCTGCTATGAAGTCCTCTGGTGCTTGGTCAAGGACGAATGTAGTCCTTCAGCCAATTTACTATTATTATTATTATTATTATTATTATTATTATTATTATTATTATGTATTAATTATTAAATTGATATGCCTGTCTTCATCCAAGGATCACAGGGTGGTTTTACAAGTCAACCACTCCTGCTCAGAAGCTATTTCAGCCCAGGAGTTCAGTTTTATAGCGGTACTGTTCTTGCACTAATCCAGAAGAGAGACACCAGTATCAGTAAAAGTCTAAGGGGTCTATCACGCATACTATTATGAGGAAAATTCATACGGTATAGACATGCGTCACGTGAGACATTCATCATTTTAATTAACTACAGCCTTTTTGCATGGGAGAGATGTTTTAATTTAATTTCGTGTTGTTGTTTTTTAAAGAGAATTGCCTTTTACATTTATTTATTTTAATGCTTGTCGGTTGGTTCCTTATATTGTAAGTCACTTTGAATTGCTGTGGCGAAAAGGGAAAAAACAAAAACCTCACTAATAAATTTAACAAATAACAACTGGCTATAATAATACCTGGGAAAATCTTTCCCATTGGAAGATGCACTGGAAAAAGAAAGGTCAGATACAGGTGAAATTCGAAAAATTAGAATATCATGGAAAATTTCATTTATGTAAGCAATTGTTTTCATCAGCTACTGGAGTTTAATATATGAGATAGACTCATGACATGCAAAGCGAGATATGTCAAGCCTTTGCTTGTTATAATTGTGATGATTATGGCGTACAGCTGATGAAAACCCCAAAGTTTAAATTGTTAATTTGGGGTTCTCATCAGCTGAAGGCCACAATCATCACAATTATAACAAACAAAGGCTTGACACATATCTCGCTTTGCATGTCGTGAGTCTATCTCATATATTAGTTTCACCTTTTAAGTTGAATTACTGAAAGAATCGAACCTTTCCACGATATTCCAATTTTTCGAGTTTCACCTGTACATTTGCTTCCTTCCATGATCGCACTGTAGGAAGAACCGCAGGATCAAGTCGAAGGCCAACCTAGATTCGCATTCTGTGCCCCATGCAGCTAACCAGGTCCCTATGGGGAAAACTCATAAGCTGTTTTCCAGCTGTTGCAATTTGTGTTCAGAGCCAAACCACCTCCAATACTAGACAGAACAACTCTGCTGTCGAACAGCTCTTACTGTCAGAAAGTTCTTCCTGATGCTTAGACGGGATCTGCTTTCTTGTAACTTGAAGCCACTGGTTCGAGTCCTCCCTTCCAGAGCAGGAGAAAACAAGCTCGCTCTATCTTCTTATCTAGTATCAGGAATGCTTCCACGGTCAAACCCTGAGACAACGCCTAGCTTTTCAGCAAGAGGGTAAAAGCCTGTGTTTGGCCTGGCTATTTCAGTTATACGAGTCGCCCACCTGCAGTCTGACGTGGTACGACCAAGACGCAGCCTTACCAACTCAGCGAGAACTAAGCCTGAACCATCTCAAGGTGACACAGGTAGATAAGTCTCCTACTAGTGATCTTCCATGGGGTTTGTGGCACTTCAGTAACTCTTCCCACTGTGGATGCGATGACTGCCCAGACCCTGTTTTTAGGCTTCCCCTTCTTCAAAGTGGAGCATCTTTGTTCTTCTACGGCTGCAAGTTTACGGGTACCACTTGAGAGAAGCCTGAAAAAAATATTTTTCGGATCTCCAGGGGCCACTGAGCAATGGCTATGCACCCAGCTAAGGCACCTAAAATCTCTCCCCCACCCTCTCTCTCCTCCGAAATATCCTCCAATTACGGAAGACGTGATCTAAGCATACTAGCAGCCCATAGTTTTCTCAGAATCTGTGCACTCAGCATTCCAGACACTCCTCTCATGTAAACACCACTGGCTGTGTGAACACGAGACACCCCCTTGCCTTGAACACCATCAGTTGCAAACTTTGCTCCCAGGGAAAACAGTCTTGCTGTGGCAGCTTAAGGGTTATCATTAAAGTATGTGAGTCTTCAAGATGCCACAAGTCCCTTTGTTATTTCTCCTGCAACAGACTAACCCTCCCGGATTTTCTTCTTTTTCTTCAGGATTCCCATAATATTTTGCCAGTTTTTTAAAAGGTCAGCAAACTATATTCTTGGTATGTCATACGTGCCCATTCATGCTAATTTTCACCACAAAGACCCACATAGATTTTCACAGGCTCCAGTGATCTCACAATTTTTCTCCATGGGTTTGTATACAAAGGCCAAGACCAGAGTTTCCCCCAGAAAAGAATCAAGGCAAATTATTCTCCGGTATCGTTAGCCAGCACAAATTATTTCATGCACCTGGGAATTGTAGTTTGACACGGGTGTTGGGAATTGTAGCTCTGGGGTGAGAAACTACAATTCCCAGGATTCGCTGGGCAATGGCATGTACTTTATATGTGCATTGAAGGTGCTTTAAATACAAACTGCAGATCTGCCCTGTGTTTAACCAAGCAGCTGTTTAAGAGGCCAGCATCTTGGGAAAGAAATCAATGGATACAAAAGCAAAAGCTGAAAGTCTCCTAACTCCAAAATCTAAGTCAGAAGAAGGGAGCACAGAAAGGAACTACTGTAGAGAGATTAGGCTTATTAAATTTCTATCTCTTTCCCACTACAAAAAGTCCAGACGCGCCTTATAAACATTGTACTCTGAACTGAAATATGCACCCACCAGGGCAGTTTTCATGCAGGCACACACCCCTCCTGCCAAAACAGGCGAGTGGTAATTTATTTTCCCCACCAGAAATGATATAAGCACTGCCTCTCCCCATACGAACCGACCCGGACCCTGCTTGTGTCGTCCGAGACCCTTTTCTGTGTCCCCTATCCCCAAGAGGTTTGGTGGGTGACAACACGAGAAAGGGCCTTTTTGGTGATGGCTCCCTGCCTGTGGAATGCTCTTCCCAGAGAGGCTCACCTGCTGCCATCACTGCATGCCTTTCAGCACTAGGAAAAAACATTCCTTTTTACCTTCACCTTTGGCCATTAAATAATCTAGAGCGGGGGTCAGCAACCTGCGGCTCCGGAGCCGCATGCGGCTCTCTGACAGGTCTCCCGCGGCTCTGGCATGCCCCCTTTCAATGCCCTTTCAATAATAATTAAATGGTTATCGGCAAAAAAAGGGCCAAAAAAACCATGAATAATCCGCATCAACGTTGAACAGCTGGGCGGTCTTTCTCAGCCCTCTTGGGGTTCCCGAGGACAGACCCAAGATTGATGTCCACCTTGACCACTCCCAGAGAGAGGAAGCAACTTCTTCACACCAATAAGCGTGTGGGGAGGGCTGAGCTTTTACCACCTCGGCGTGCCGATTGGCAGGACAGATCGCCCGCCTTGGCGCATAGGCTCGGAGCCGGGGCCTTACCGCCGAGGTAGCCACTGAGGATGAAGGCGGGAGGCGGGCACGGGAGAGCGATGCTTCGTCCGGCCAATGAGCCGCTAGGATGCCTGTTCCTGTTTGAGGGGAACATGCCAATGAGGGTGACGTTATAGCGGGGAGAAGAAGGAGCTGGGCTTTGCGAGTTATCGAGAGAGAGAGAGAGAAAAGAGTCGGGATAATAAAGGCGGCGGGAGGTGGCGGCGGCGATTGGAGCGGCCCCTGTTCTGAGCGGCCCCTGTCGGGCGGAATCCTTTTTCCAAGCGGCCGCGCAGAGGGCGGAGCAGACGGGCAAGGTGTCGCCGTGACGGGAGGGCGGTGATGGTCGCCGACAGGATGAAGTAGAGCTGCTTTGGGGCGGCGGCGGCGAAAACGTCCGGGCTGCTTCTGAAACCTCCGCCAACCGGTGCTTCGCCAGCGCTCGCTGCGGGCGGTGTACATGCTCAAGACGGCCCCAAGGGCGGCTCGGGGCCCCGGAGCCCCGAGGCCGGCGCGCTGCAGTGCCTGGCGTGATTCCCCTCCCCAAAAACCTGTTTTTTGCTTTTTGGCTTTTTGCCTTGCTCTCCCACCCCCTCTCTTTTTCTTCCTCCCCTCCTTTTTTAATCCAAGGGGAGAAATCCCATTTTTAAAACAAACAAACAAACGAAAAACAAACAAACACCCCCCACAGCTGCTGCAGCCACTCTATTTGAATTTTTATTATTACCCTTTTCTCCCTCTATCCCCCCTTTTTCTTTTCTCTTCCCCTTTTGTTTTTGTTTTCAAAAAAAGGAAAAAGAAGAAAAAGATTTTCCCCCTTTATTATTTTTTTTAAACTACTACATATTTTTAATAGATATTCTCCCCACCCCACCCCACCCCCAATTTATATTTTTCCACCCCACTTTTCCATTCCCACCCCCCTTTTTCTTTCTTTATTAGTTCGCTTGCCAACCTATCTTAGAGGGGGAAGCCCTCTCTCCCACCCACCACACCCCCCAAAATACAACTTTGAGCTGAACCCCAAAAAACGGGGGTAGATCACTGCTGAAAGTAGATCACAGTTTCTTGGGAGTTGGCCACCCCTGGTATAAGACATGTAACTAGAATAAAAATTTTAAAAAACCAAGCAAATAATTGTAATAACTACTGTAATAAAGCACTGCTATAATTATATATAATTTCCCTAAAATTTTGGTTTCATTCGCCTTTCCGTGCTGAAATGTCACAACCTGAACAACCATGGCTTGCCCCCCCCCCCCCTAGTTTTGATCCTGGGTACGCCTCTGAGTCAATACAAAAAAGTAAGAACTTATTCTTGTTGTTTTTACTAATTATACTTTGCATTGGCTCCTATACGTTATTTATTATTATTGCATTAAGGTAAGAAACAATATATGCAGCGTTATATTTGTTTTAAATGTCGCAATGGTTTTGCGGCTCCCAGTTGTTGTTTTTCCCTTTGGAAACGGGTCCAAGTGGCTCTTTGTGTCTTAAAGGTTGCAGACCCCTGATCTAGAGCCTTTGGACTGGATGACACCCGGTGGTCCCTTCCAACTCCATGATTCTATGAAACGTGGGGGGGGACCTGTCGTTACGATGTTTTTTTCCTGTGTTTATTTTATAGTCTTCTCTTATGCTATGTTTCGATGGTCTTTTTATAATGCTGTGTAAATTCTGTTTTTAATGTTGTACACCTTCGTAGGATCTTCAGATATGCCAGGGGTCAGCAACATTTTTCAGCCATGGGCCGGTCCACCGTCCCTCAGATCATGTGGGGGGGCGGCGGACTATATTTTTTGAGGGTGGGGGTAATGAACAAATTCCTATGCCCCACAAATAACCCAGAGATGCATTTTAAATAAAAGGACACATTCTACTCATGTAAAAACACGCTGATTCCCAGACCGTCCACGGACCGGGTTGCCTACCCCTGGTCTATGCAGAATTGGCCAAGCTAACAGCAAAAATAAAGAAAACATAATGATGTTTTGTGGAAGAATGGAAACCTTTTTCGGAACATTTGAATAAATGTTATAGCATGATGAATTTGAGAGCGGAATTTGAACGATGAGCAACAGACGGCCTTAGAGATTATTGTATAGTTATTACGATACTGCAAGGATGGCCAACTCCCTCCCAAGAGACTGCGATCTACTCACAGAGTTAAAAACTGGCAATGATCTACCCCCTTTTTTGGGGTGTTCAGGTCAAAGTTGCTGAGGTTTTTTTTAGGAAGGAGGAAGGCCCATTTTGGGGGGGGGTGCGGGTCAAAGTTGTTGAGTTTTTTCAGGGAGGAGGTAAAATGTTGAGCTTTTTTTTAGGGGAGCAACAGTTGTTCAGCTTCTTTAGGGGGAGCCAATGATCTGCCAGTGATCTACCGCAGATGTCCAGTGATCTACCGGTAGATCAAGATCTATCTGTTAGACATGCCTGCAATACTGTATAGGAGGAAAAAGACCGGTGCTGCAAGGGGGGGAAATTAAAAACACCATGAAGTGTCTTTATGTTTGGGAGTGTATTATGTGATCTTATAAAATAATAATAGTAATAATAATAAAACAAACGTTTAGAAATCGGAAAAATAATAAGAGTAACGAAGACTCCAGCAGTTTTTACCTTATGAAGGTAGTCTTGCCGGTGGAATACTGTCCCACAAGGAGGACCATAGGCTTGTTGTCAAAGTCCGCATCTTCCAAGGCGGGCGAATGAAACTCGTGGAATTTGTAGTATTCTTCCAGGGGGAGAAGCTTGGTTTTGTAGAGTTTCTTCAGCCCCTCGCTCACCGTCTGGAAAACCTCGGGGTCTTTCCTCCGCCGGTCGTCGTTGCCCAGCCAGCTGAACATCTTGCAAACGGAGGCGCGGTGGAGGAAAGGAAACGGGGCCGAGGAGGCGCTCCTTGCCTAACGGGAGGAAATCTGCTCGCCGATGAATGGAAGGGAAGACGAGGAGCTGCAGACGCGGAGCCGCCGGGGAAACGGAATCGCTCGCTTGCAAAATAAAAAATAAATGAATCGGGCCCTTAATATCAGACTGGGTGGGAGAGGATCAGGCACAAGGAAGGGATGGCAAGCTTTCCAGATCCCTTGCAGGAAAAAAAGAAGTGTCCACGATGTCCTGCTCCCGGCTGCAGGGTGGGCTATTGCAAAAAATATATATGCAACCCCCCAAAAAATGCTTTTAAAGGGCTATTGCAAAATAAAAATAAAAATAAAGAAATGCAGTAAAATGTAATGCAAAAAATTAAAATAAATACGTTTTTTGCTATTGCAAAAATAAATAAGTAACTGCTTGTAAAGGCTTACTGGAAAATAAAAATGGCTGTTGCAGCGCGCCAAGAGAGGAAAATTCTCCTTGCATTCGATTTTCTAAGGCAATTCCTTATCAAGGAGCTTCCCTTTGACGAAGCAGGCGAGGCTTTGCAAGGGAAGGTGCGAGGGCTGCCTCCACAAATGCGACTCCTTCAGCCGCAGGCGACGTCGCGCAGCTGAATCACGGCAGAGCAGCCTCCCTGCACGGGCAGCGGGGCTTTAAATGCCAACTTTTCAGGAAGTAGGGCCGGAAGCGGAAGCGGGCCCAACTACTGGCGACGCTCTGAGGCGGGAAGGCGGCGCCAGGGAGAAACATGGCCGAGGCCGGAAGTCCGGGCTGAGAGGCGCTAGGGACGCTGCCCGCCTCGCTTTCTCTCTATGGCAATGTCTCTGGCCCCGCCCACGGAGCTGGCAAGGGCTGATGGGAGTTGGAGTCCCAAACACCTGGAGGCTGGGAGAGGACAGGACCAGGGATCGGAGGCCCTCTGGACCTCCAGATGTTTGCTGGATGCAGACACCCACCCATTGCTTGATTTACGTATAAGCTAAACAAGCTATAGCTTAGGGCCCTACTCTCTTGGGGGCCCCCAAAATTTTAAAGGGGGGGAAAAAACTGGATGTACATTTCCAAAATATAAGATAAAAACAAAATAAAATAAAACCTACATACAGCAACAGTGTTTTGTGTTGTGTAGGCTCCTTAATAGCTTAATAATTATTTCGCTATTAATATACTTCTTAATTACATTTCACTATTAATATACTTCCTTCTTAACCGTATTCCAGTTCAACAATTACTTTGATAAAATACATATTTTGATATGTGCAAATGGATTTAGATACCATATAGCAGTGTTTTTCAACCTTTTTTGGGCAAAGGCACATTTGTTTCATAAAAAAAATCACGAGGCACATCACCATTAGAAAATGTTAAAAAATTTAACTCTGTGCCTATATTGACTATAATATAAAGTAATTCTCTTGAATAAGAATCAAATAAACAATTTTTCCCACAGCACACCGCAGAACAGTGGTTGAAAAACACTGCCATATAGCATATATATTCAACACAAAAACAGCGACAATTTGTTGCTGACAAAGGACAGCTGGACATATAAAGGGCCCCATTACCTACAGTAGTTTAGGGCCTCATCAAACCTAAATCCAGCCCTGCACCCACCCATACTTGCAAACTTCTGGAAGGCCAAAGAGTCCTCCCATCCCTGCTCCTGACCTTCCCCAGGCCTCCAGATGTTTTGAGGCTGGTGAGGGTCAGGGTCCAGTAAACATCTGGATGGCCAGAGGGCTCCCATTCCTGGACTGGAGTCCACTGTGAAGGCAGAGAAGCTAAGAGGGAAGCACTGTTTTGGGACGTAGCACCCAACAGCATCCATCACTGGCCTGCAAATTCAAAAGCTCATGAAGCTTCAGCGCTGGCAGGCAGTTCTGCCATCTGGAGGGCACAATTGGGAATACTGAGGATATTTTGAGGCATCCCAAACTTGAAAATTTACACCAGCCACGGTCACGTCAACCTCAAAAGAAGCTGCGATTGTTCACAGCTGCCGAGGACCTGAGGCGTCTAGGAAAACATGCGATAAAAAAACAGTAGAAAGGAAAAATATAAAAGCCATAGCGGGCCCTAATAACCATCCAGGACAGATAGAAAGATACACTTCTTCACATATAAGGAAATGATGGAATTTGCAGCCACCACTTTACATAGATGTGAAATGGGTTTAAACAAACTAATAATTGCTATATTGCCTCAGAAGGGATGTCACAGATCATCAGGTCCTAACTCCTGCCAAAAAGTGTGTCGGCATTTGGGAATCCAGCCTCTGCTGAAAAAACTCTGGCAAAGGAGAACCCTCCCCTTTCCCCAGCAATATCATCTGAATGGCTTGTACTGCCAGGAATTTCTCATTTCTTGTAATTTGATCCCGTTGGGCGCTTCGTGTTGTGGTGCCCCTTGGAGCAGAACTCATGGACAGCCTGCTATCTGGCTGGCGCTGATGGAATTTGTAGTCCAAAACACCTGAAGCATACCCAGTTGTCAAATAATAATAATAATAATAATAATAATAATAATAATAATAATAATAATTTATTATTTATTCCCCACCCATCTGGCTGGGTTTCCTCGGCCACTCTGGGCAGCTTCCAACAGAATATTAAAATGCAATAGTCAATCAAACATTAAAAGCTTCCCTAAACAGGGCTGCCTTCAGATGTCTTCTAAAAGTCTGGTAGTTGTTTTTCTCTTTGACATCTGGTGGGAGGGCGTTCCACAGGGCGGGTGCCAATACCGAGAAGGCCCTCTGCCTGGTTCCTTGTAACTTGGCTTCTCGTAGCAAGGGAAGCGCCAGAAGGCCCTCGGAGCTGGACCTCAGTGTCCGGGCAGAACGATGGGGGTGGAGATGCTCCTTCAGGTATACAGGACCGAGGCCGTTTAGGGCTTTCAAGGTCAGCACCAACACTTTGAATTGTGCTCGGAAATGTGCTGGGAGCCAATGTAGGTCTTTCAAGACCGGTGTTATGTGGTCAAAGGCTGCTCGAAACACATGCCACTTAATTGATATCCTTCTTAAACTGCACTGCCCAGAACTAGACACTGTATTCCAGGTCTGACCAAAACAGGATAGAGGTACCATTCTCATCATCTGGACAATATGCTTCTGTTAATACAGCCCAGAATTGTATCTCCTATTTTTCCCTTATTGTGCGTTTCCAGAAAGAAAGTTGAATAAGGGCCTGCTTATTGTCTTTCTTCATATTTCCATCGCCACCAAGAAACGGGGGGGGGGGGGAGGCAACCACACGCTACTACCCTTGTGTAGAAGATATATTTATTCACAGAAAGTATGTCTCTCAATTGCAATTAAATAAATACAACACTCTGCAGCACATAAATGTCACCTCCCCAGTTTTTCCTTCACCCAAATATGTCATTTTAACAGTATTGGGAGCCCTTTAAAAATCTATACACCGTCCTTTGCGTTCCCAGTCTCCATAGCGAGTTGGTTCAGGGCCTTTGGGTCCACCTCTCTCTTTTGTAACAGGATTGATGCCATCTGGAAATTCTGAAGAAGAAAACACAGCAAAACGCAAATAAATAGGAAGTTCAGCTCAAACCACCAGAGGGTTACTCTGTGTCACATTCCTGGATGGAGTTCTTTAAAGAGTTTTTACCTTTCTCCTTATACAGGGGGCTACAGGGAAAGCCAAGTTATCTGGGTACCTAGTTTCTCCAACTCCCCAACCTGCACCCAGCTCTCACCAGGGGCTCCTAGAAGCTGTCGGTATGCGACAGCGGCCACACCTGGGAAACGGCTTCGACTGGCTGACTAAACCAGGTGAGGGTTGCCGATGGGTCTTGATCCCTTGGAGAGTCAGGGAGCTACAAAGACAGGCACCAGAGGATTGAGCGAATGAGACCAGCAGTAGGGCCAACAGTCAAGAAGGCAGTTCCTGCATGGGTTACAGAGGGAAGCGAGGGACAGTAGCCCATCTAGGAGAAAGAAAACTCTGAGCCTAAGCCTCTGCTGTCTTGCGGGATATCTTCAGGAGAAGAAAAGGCTAAAGAGTATATAGGTAAAGGTAAAGGTAAAGGTACCCCTGACCATTAGGTCCAGTCGCGGACGACTCTTGGGTCATCCTTGATAATTGACCGTGCGGACTAAGGGTTATGGGAGTTGGGAGTCCAAAAACATTTGGAGGGTCACAGGTTCCTCACCCTCCAGACCAGGCACCTCCAAACTCGGCCCTCCAGATGTTTTGGGACAATTCCCACCATCCCTGACCAGTGGTTCTGTTAGCAAAACATCTGGAGGGCCGAATTTGAGGATGCCTGCTCCAGACTTAACAGGGTTAGAGAGCAGTAGGAAGCTTAACTGGGGAACTGCCCACTTCCAAATTCTACCCACCCAGCTTGCCTAAGGAGTTGAATAGGTTGAATAGCACACACAGAGAATGCAGTAAAGGAAACACGGCAGAGAAATTTAAATCAATGGACACAACAGGATGAAAGAGCTAAATGGAGAATCTCGCTTCTAATCAAGTTTATCTCAGCAACAAAAACATGTAAGGGTTTTCAGCGGCTGCTCATGAGTAACCAGGCTGATGCAAGGAAGGCTTCTAAACTAAGTTTCTTTATTGTGCAATTAATATTTACAGTGCAGCAACAGAAAGAAGGTCCAGCTCATCCATCTGCAGAGTCCGGGAATGGCCCCTTCCGGTTCCTTCCCCAGCATAAAAGGCGCGGAACACGAAACCCCCGCCTTCCCCTGCTACGTCTTTCCCCCCTCCGCAAGTGGGAAGACGGAAAGGGAGCCTCTTTTCCCGCCTCAGGTTGATCTCATCAAAGTCCCCCGACAGCTCATAAGGTGGATCAACCCGCCTGAATTTGAACACTAGCAATCTGAAATTCAACTAACACACAGAGGATGCCAGTCAGGACTCCAGTGAATTTAGTGTCTGCACTCACCTCTGACCCCTGATACAGACACAGGAATCAAAGAATCCTGTATTTAAATCTGTTTGCAAATCCTGGATGTCAAAGAAATACTAATAACCATTGAAAATGACTGGAGGAAGCTCCAAATAAATTCCGCTAAAGATCTTCATGCCCTGGGTAGCTGCCATCACTACCTAGTTTGAGAGGCATGGCATGTCAGAACTGGGTCTACCATTTCCCAAATGTTTGCATCTATATTTTACACATAAAATACCTACTTTCTAGTGGCTCCTTCTCTGCACTGGACTCTTCTGCCTCATCGAAACGACCCACAGGCAACTTTGCTTTCTTGAGCGGCTGCTTGGGAGGGATTTCCGGATTTCCTTCTGCGCTGAAGTGGGCACCTCCCAAAACTCTGGGCAGCAACGCAGACCCTATGATATACAAATAGGAAGTGACGGTTCAGGAGGGCGTTCTTACAATACCTGCCTTTTCCATTTGTTTAAATCAGCCCGGACCATTCAACAGTTTGACTTCAGCCCCAAAGGCACACTCATCCATTGTCTCCCGAAACAGACAGGTGCCAATCAACTGAGCGATGTGCTAAGAAACTCCTGAACAAACCTGGAAAGGACAGGGAGAGAGCACTGAAGCCTAAAATGACATTAAGCAATAATAACACCCATATGAAAGCTTGCCAGTGTGTTAAGCTAGATCAGCTGTCCAGTGTGGTGTAGTGGTTAAGAGCGGTAGACTCGTAATCAGGTGAACCGGGTTCGCGTCTCCGCTCCTCCACATGCAGCTGCTGGGTGACCTTGGGCTAGTCACACTTCTCTGAAGTCTCTCAGCCCCACTCACCCCACAGAGTGTTTGTTGTGGGGGAGGAAGGGAAAGGAGAATATTAGCCGCTTTGAGACTCTTTCGGGTAGTGATAAAGCGGGATATCAAATCCAAACTCTTCTTCTAATTGGATGTCCTAAAGATGTTTCGGACTACAACTCCCATCAGCCCCAGCCAGTTGTCATCCAAAACATCTGGAGAACACCTGGTTGGGGGAAAGGCTGGCCTAGACAGCTATGAGCAAGTCTACAGTGTGTGTATAAAGCAATCAGGAAAAAAACCGTGAATAAGTTAAGTTCCCTGACAAACACAGGCAAACGAATTGTATGTGCTCGTCTTTGCAAAGGAAACACGTACAGGTATGGGCATTCTGTCATGCTTTTCAGGGGGCAAAAGGCAGAAATCCTCTGCCTTGTATTCATGTTGAGGAGCAAGCTACCTGGTAGCCATTTTGTGGTGGTGCTCACACCACTTCCTCCAATTTCCAAATGTGGCCCCTATTTAGTTGTTTAAACATAATACGGCTTATGAAAACCATTTAACAGAAATTGTTTCAAAGCAAAATTCAGATTTTTTTTCACCTGAATATTGAGAGCATAGGGAGCTGACTATTGGCTCCACCTATCCCAGGATGACCTGTTCCAGCCTTTGCCAACCTAGTGCCCTCCAGGAGATGCTACCCTGCCCATCAGCCCTAGCCAGCACAACCCATCTATTCCAACTGGTAGCAGATATCCAAGGTCTCAGGGAGTGTCTTTACCAACCTTATCTACTTAGGTAAAGGGTAAAGGGACCCCTGACCATTAGGTCCAGTCGCGGACGACTCTGGGGTTGTGGTGCTCATCTTGCTTTACTGGCCGAGGGAGCCGGCGTACATCTTCCGGGTCACGTGGCCAGCATGACTAAGACGCTTCTGGCGAACCAGAGCAGTGCACGGAAACGCCGTTTACCTTCCCGCTGGAGCGGTACCTATTTATCTACTTGTGCTTTAACGTGCTTTCGAACTGCTAGGTGGGCAGGAGCAGGGACTGAGCAACGGGAGCTCACCCCGTCGCAGGGATTCGAACCGCCGACCTTCTGATCGGCAAGCCCTGGGCTCTGTGGTTTAACCCACAGCGCCACCCGCGTCCCAACCTAACCTGCTTTAAAAAGAGATGTCTGAGATTGAGTTGAGGCCCAGCTTTAGCCCATGAGCCCTTTTATCGTGAATGAATGAATGTGGAAATAAATAAATAAACAATGAGGAATAAAGCAGCTACTGCCTGATACCACATGTACAGTCACCAACCTGAGTAGACCATCAGCACTCCAGTCCTAAGAGTGCACAGAAAGAGTGGGAAAACACCACTGGGTTTCACATTTTATGACCCAGCTGGGTTCACCAACAAGAGAGTATAAAGGAGAGCCTATCTACGGTCGGTGACCGTAGATATGCAATTACAGGAAGTTACCAACAAACAGAAGAGCCACTTGCACAGTCAAACTTATGCAACGCAAAACAAAAATAGCCAAGTGCTTTCTCGAGAACCGAGGAGTCACCACTAAAAGCACAGCTTGCTAAAGAGGGGCAGCTGATTTGAATTTCCTCAGAATTCCTGTGAATTTGGATGCTGTTGGTCAAAACGCTGCTGCAGGTCTGGATTTAAAACTGACATGACTCTCACACGTCACAGATCTCCCGAGCTGAGCTGACACCAATTGGCTCCTGTCCGCTGCCTTGTGCTTTTAACAAACTGCACCTGTGTCACTTTAAAAAAAAAAGAGGTGCAGATTTCCCCTTCGCTTCATGAGCACCTGGGGAAAACACTGATTTCCACCGGTTCCCACACAGAATGCAAGGGGTGCTGCTGTTGAACGAGGATCTCAGGGTCATTTGTACTACCACATGTTGCGCTACCAGACTTTTAGAAGACATCTGAAGGCAGTCCTGTTTAGGGAAGCTTTTAATGTTTGATTGATTATTGTATTTTAATGTTGTGTTGGAAGCCGCCCAGAGTGGCTGGGGAAGCCCAGCCAGATGGGTGCGGTATAAATAATAGATTATTGTTGTTGTTGTTATTATTATTATTATTATTATTATTATCGCACTATTCAACGGGATGTCCTAGCAAAGCGTCAACCTAACAGCTATAATAAACGAGCCAAATTATAACAAGAAGTGGGTGGGAAACACCAACAGTTTTAAGCCTGGGGGATGTTGAAACAGCCCAAACCCCAATTAAATTACCATTATTACTATTACTGCTATAATTATTAAAAGCAGTAGTAAGAATATTAACATCAGCACAGATAACAAAGACATGCTGGTACAATATCAAACCACTACTTGGCAGAAAGATCTAGGCCCATCACCATTTTTGCAGCCCAGTTCAAACCAGTTCCGACCCCCACCCCAAAAAAGCACCCCACTTCAAAACCGGGAGGGATGAGCTAGAGAGGCTAGAGAACCTGCCAGGCCTCCCAGATGTTGTACTACAACTCCCATCAACCCCCGGGAATCTCTCGTTGGCCGCGGGGGCTGACGGGAGCCGGCGCTCCGCGAAAGCTTTCGGAGGGCGCCATCTTGGCCACCTCCTCCCTCCCCCCGGACTCCAATTCCCGCCATCCCTCACCATAGGCTCTTCCCGCGGGGCCTGATGGGAGTTGGAGTCCCCCCACCCCCTTGGCGGCTCACGCACGGTCCCCTAGGCGGAGGGCCCAGCTGAGCCTAGGCGCCGGGGTTGCGTGGCTGTGTCCGGCTTACTGGAGGCAAGGGAGGAGCGGCCCAGCTGGAGCGGCAGCCTCAGGGCCATTTCGGCGGCACGAGCAGCGGCGGCGGCGACAGCGGCAGCCCCAGCTTGGAAACGACCGAGCGGGGAAAGGTGGGCGGGACTCGGGAGGGAAGCGCCGCCTCCGCCCGGCCCATTTTCTTCGTCATAGTCGGGGGCGCGCCCGCTCCCCGTCCCGCGCCTGCCTTTCCCGTTACAGTATTTATTTCCTTGTATTGACATACCAGGGAGCTGAAATGCAACTAAATATTTTAATTGCATTTAAATGCAATTAAGATAAATACATAAAATACTGTACACCGTTATTTGCTTGTTTCTTGCATTGAAATACCAGGGAGCTGAAATGCAACTAAATGCATTTATTTTAATTGCATTTAAATGCAATTAAGATAAATACATAAAATACTGTACACCGTTATTTGCTTGTTTCTTGCATTGACATACCAGGGAGCTGAAATGCAACTAAATGCATTTATTTTAATTGCATTTAAATGCAACTAAGATAAATACATAAAATACTGTACACCGTTATTTGCTTGTTTCTTGCATTGAAATACCAGGGAGCTGAAATGCAACTAAATGCATTCATTTTAACTACATTTTAATGCAATTTAAATGCAATTAAACTAAATACATGAAATACGCCTCGTGCCTTGCAGGTGTTTTGAAGCCCAGCTCCCATCATCCCCCAGCCAGAATTACCGGAGCTGATGTAGTTCAAACCATCTGGAGGTAGGGTTGCCCCCTTTGTTTTGGCAAAATACAGGACTGGGAGGTTTGGGGGCGATTACACACGCCCACGCCCACCTAGTGCTGAAGTGACTTCAAAGCAACCCATTGTAAATCTATTGCAGCCAAACAAGATGGCCCCATCTGGAATTTGGCACGCGGGATACACACGAGGATTTGTGCATCTGTCTGTGCTTGGCTACCCAGAGCTTACATACATGACGCTTCATATGCACACGCTTTCAAACACGTGCATTTGGAGAGGATCCCTAACTTGGCAGAGAGAAACAAAATAAAAAAGAAAATTCTTTCCAGTAGCACCTTAGAGACCAACTGAGTTTGTTCTTGGTAGGAGCTTTCGTGTGTGCATTCACACTTCTTCAGATACACTGAAACAGAAGTCACCAGATCCTTAAATATAGTGAGGGAGTGAGGAGGGGTATTACTCAGAAGGTGGGAATGGGTGATCGGCTGATAGGTGTGGAAAACCTGTTGACGACTCTCTTAACGGCTGCAATTGGCAGAGAGAGAGAACCTGAAATATGAACTATGAACACAGGGCGTAGCACATGGGTAGGCAAAGTAAGGCCGGGGCCGGATCTGGCCCAATCGCCTTCTAAATCCGGCCCGCAGACGGTCCGGGAATCAGCGTCTTTTTCCATGAGTAGAATGTCCTTTTTATTTAAAATGCATCTCTGGGTTATTTGTGGGACCTGCCTGGTGTTTTTACATGAGTAGAATGTGTGCTTTTATTTAAAATGCATCTCTGGGTTATTTGTGGGACCTGCCTGGTGTTTTTACATGAGTAGAATGTGTGCTTTTATTTAAAATGCATCTCTGGGTTATTTGTGGGACCTGCCTGGTGTTTTTACATGAGTAGAATGTGTGCTTTTATTTAAAATGCGTCTCTGGGTTATTTGTGGGGCATATGAATTTGTTCAATTTCCCCCCCAAAATAATAGTCCGCCCCCCCCACAAGGTCTGAGGGACAGTGGACCGGCCCCCTGCTGGAAAAAGTTTGCTGACCCCTGATCAAATCTATCTGTCTATCTGATGGTCTGTAATTCTGGGGGGCGAAGCCGTGCAAAAGCCCTGCAGATCCACCGGGAATCCTCCTTTCCTCCAAGTCTCCAGCACCTTCCAAGCTTACAACGCCAGCCAGCCCTCCTGCGTTTGGCTCCCTCCAGCCCCACGCAGCATAATAGCCCAGCAGATATCTTCGGACTCCAACTCCCAGCAGCCCCAGCCATCGTCGCCGGCAGTCCGGCGCGGCGGGAGTTGTAGTCCGGCGACCCCTAGCGGCCGGCCGCTGCCTGCCTGCTTCTCCGCTCCTCCTTTCCCCCCCTTGTAGCTGTCTACCCAACTGCCTGCATTTCCTTCGACGCGGACGTGGGGGAGGAATCGACTTATTCGAGCCGGGCGCCCGCCTCGAATTTGCCGGCGGCATTTTTGAACGGATGGTTTTCTTCGGAGGGCGTCGCTGGGGGCTGCAAACGCTTCCTTTCCCGGCAGGCGGTTCTCGTGGCAGCCCTCGCGGGGTCCTCGGGCGGGGTCCTCGAGTGACATTGGGCGCTCGTCAGGCGGCCGCAGAGGCAGAAGGCAAAAAGGGACGGTCGTGGTCGTTGTTGTCGCTGCAGCTCCTCCTTCGACGCCGTCCGGTTCGCCGCTACCGCCATCATGTTCCGCCTCATGCTCACCCACGCGAAGAAGCACCCGAGCGTGAGTCCCGGAGGGAGCGTTATAGGCGGGGGGAGGGGCTTGTTTCCCAAGGAGAAGGAAGCGCTATAGGCGGGGGGAGGGGGGAGCCCGGTCGTTTTCTGCTCCACACCCCCCCCCCCGAGCCGCCTCCTTTTCCCTTCTGTCCCTTTTACATATTGCATTCTTCTGTTTTATTTTGAATTTTGTTAAGTCGCGCGAGGAAGACGGCGACACAAGATTGCATACCTAAAAATAAAAAATAAAATAAGAGGATTTGTTGAAAACGCAAACGAAAACCTCACATTGCAACAAATTCCCCTTTGCCTTTTGCTTGCGCGAGGACAGAAAACAGATTGCAACAAATCCTCTTCATTGATTTTTAGGTATGCAAAGGAACAACAACAAAAAAAACACACACAAATTGCAACGAATTCTCCTTTTCTTTTAATTACTCGAGGAAAGGAAACAAGATTGCAACAAATCCTCTCTTGCTCTATTTTTAGTTGTGCAAAGCAGGGGAGGGAAACCCACATTGCAAGAAATTCTCCTTTGCTTTTTAATTACGCGAGGAAATAAAACAAGATTGCAACAAATCCCTTTTATTTTTTTTTAGGTATGCAAGGTCGGGGGGAGGGAACCCCAGATGGCAACAGAATTGCAGGTTGCAACTAATTTCGCTTTATTTTTAAGCGACACCACCACTCCTAAACCGCCCTTCCTCTCTGCAGTGGGTGGAGAGGTAAACATAGCATACGATAAGAAATATAAAACTTGTCAATAAATAATAGGCACAGATAAATGAATCTTTGGAAGGCAGGTGAGAAATTGTCATAAATAGAAATTACAATGGGAGACTTAAAAAACATTAGTTAACAATCTGGGAGCAGACCGAAGAGGCACATTTTTTCTGCCCAAAGAGTTGCTTGTGTGTGTGGAGGTGTGATTCATAGTTGACCTCTCCCACCCACTCTGTGTCATAGGAGGTCATCCTGATGGGGCCACAGTATCTTGGACAGAAAACATGGACGCAGGTGGTTTTGAATATGTACCCCTACCAGTGACAACTTTCCCTTTGCACATACCTCCCCCCTGTTCTTTCCCTTCCATACCCTCATCCCTTTAAGGACATCAGGTTACCTACTTTGGGGTCTGACACATTCCCCTTTGGTTCAAACGTCCAATGGCGACTTATCCTGGTTTTTAAATTCCGCTTTTGATCTCAAAACATTCTGTTTATCACAGTTGATTCCTCTGTTCATCTTCATTGGAATCGGAGGGACCGGCGCAGGCCTCTACATCATGCGCCTTGCTCTTCGCAATCCTGATGTCTGGTAAGTCAGTCTTTCTTTCTTTGTTACAGGTAGGTAGCCGTGTTGGTCTGCCATAGTCAAAATAAAATAAAAAATTCCTTCCAGCAGCACCTTAGAGACCAACTAAGTTTGTTCTTGGTATGAGCTTTCGTGTGCATGCATACTTCTTCAGATACACGGCGATCCCTCGTACCCAAGTAAGAAATGTCTCCCCTAAACATGGTTTTAACAATGAGTCCATAAGTCACTGTGGAGGCCAATTCTGGATCCATGCGTCCTTCCACATAGGTTTCCGGGTGGGAGTTGATCACGGTGAGGGTTTGCCAAGTGTGCCTTCCTCTTAGCACGTTTCTCCCTTGTGTCCTGAGTTCGAGTGTCTTCAAAGCCCATGACACCTTTGGCAAAGACTGTTCTCCAATTGGAGCGCTTACCGGCCAGTGTTTCCCAATTGTCTGTGTTTATACTATATTTTTAAAGATTTACCTTGAGACTGTCTTTAAACCTCTTTTGTTGACCACCAGCATTACACTTTCCATTTTTTAGTTCGGAATAGAGTAGTTGCTTTGGAAGACGATGATCGCCCCTGGGTGTCCTTCACGGATAAATACGAGGCAGCACTTTTGAATGGGACCTAAGCTTGTCTCCTATCCATGGCAGCTGCACACCACTTTACGTTACTCAAAATTACCGTATTTTTTGCTCCATAAGACGCACTTTTTTCCTCCTGAAAAGTAAGGGGAAATACCTGTGCGTCTTATGGAGCGAATGGTGGTCCCTGGAGCTGAATTGCCCAGGGGCCAAAAGCAGATTGTGCTTTTTATTTTACAAAGAGAAAAGGGAATGTTGAAAGGACCCCGCTCAGCAGCTGATCAGCAGGAGGTTGTTTGTTTCCCCAGGACATGTGACTGGCTGATTAGATTATCTGTCTGAAAACAGTAGAAATGGCTCCCTTTCCTTAAGATTTTTCAGAAATGTGAGTTAAACCCCATAAAAATGGGGCTTTTCCTCTTTGCTTTTCCCCCTTTGCAAAAAAAGCTGCAAAACCTTTAGCTGATCCTCAAAACAAAAACAAAAACAAAAAAAAACCCCTAGGGCTTTTCCCTTTGCAAAAAAGCTGCAAAACTTTTAGCTGATTCTCAAAAAAGGCCTTTTGCCTTTGCAAAAACAGCAGCAAAACCTTTAGCTGATCCTCCAAAAAAACAACAACCCCAAAACCCCAGGGCTTTTCCCTTTGCAAAAAAAGCTGCAAAACTTTTAGCTGATCCTCAAAAACAAAACAAAAAACAAAACAAAACAGGGCTTTTAGAGGAAGAAAACCAGAAAAATATTTTTTTTCTTGTTTCCTCCTCTAAAAATGAGGTGCGCCCTATGGTCCGGAGCGTCCTATGGAGCGAAAAATACGGTAACTACAGGGATCCGTGGCATAAGTGGATGGCAGTGAGCTTGGCTTCTTCTTTTTTAATTTTAAAAATGGCTTTACTTAGATTGTTAAAATGCAAAAAGTAAACAAACAATAAGCAAATATCATCGGATCCAAACAAATTATTACATACAAGAAAAAAAGGAAAAAAAGAAAATATAAAGAAAGTAAAAGAAAATTCAAAAAAGAAACAAAGGATTAGAGATAAGTTTAAAATTTGACTTCCAATTGTTTGTATATCACTTCCCTTAATAATTGCTCATAACTTGCTTTACCTCATACAAAAATTGAGGAAAAAAGAAAAAAGAATAAATAGATAAATAATTCACTCTTTAATATAACCATCCCCGTATGTATCTCAATCAAAGCAAATCACCAATTCTGTTTTTATACCTTCTTTTTTCAAATAATCTTCAACATATTTCCACTCAGCTTTAGATTTTTATTTTGTTATATTTCTAATTACTGCTGTCATTTTAGCTAAATTCATAAAGTCCACTAACTTAATCTGCCATTCGTGGACCATTGCCATTTTTCCCCGTTTCCAATTTTGAGCCATGAGTAATCTGGCTGCTGCACAAGCATACAAAAAAAAAATACTTTTTCTATCCTCAGGTATATTTTCGGGAATCATACTTAATAAAAAGGCCTCTGGTTTTCCCCCAAACATAATTCTCAGCATCTTTTTAAATTTTTCATATGTTTCACTCCAAAATCGTAGATCTTTATACATTTCCACCAGCAGTGAAAATAACTACCTACCTTTTCATGGCATTTCCAACATTTATTCGTTTTAACTTTAAAAATTCTTGCCATTTTCTCTGGTGTCAAATGCCATCTATACACTAATTTCATCATATTCTCCTGAATTCCTGTACAGGCTGTAAACCTCATATTAACTTGGCAGGGGGTTGGACTGGATGGCCCTTGTGGTCTCTTCCAACTCTGATTCTATGAACTTTCCATAACTTGTCCCATTGTGCTCTGTAAATTGGTCTACCTAGATCTTTGGCCCATTTTATCATCATGCACTCCACTTCTTTGTCTTTTAATTCCGACTCTAATAAATATTTATATATTTTCACAAATGGTTTATTGGAATTGTCGACTAGAAGCTCTTGCAATTTAGACTTATTTTCCATAAATCCTATCTCCTTGTGTTTTCTTAAATAGGCTCTGTATCTGATGGTAATGTAGCCAGCTTGTACAGTGTTGTTTAATTTGTTGATATGATATTAATATGAATTGATCTTTCCCCTTCATTATTAGTTCCTGTTACGCTAGCCACTTTCCCTCCTTAGGCCAACTATTCATTGCAGTCATTTGTAGCGGTGAAGGAGCTCGGCTTCTTTTCAGAAGCGACACTGCCACCGAAAAGAATCTGGGAACCCAGCGGCAGGGATTGGTGGCATGGCAGGGTCAGGCCGATGAATACCCTTCCAAGCTCCTTGGGGGCAGACCTTTTGCCAATTCTTTAAGTGTTGCCATCTTAAAGCACCACCTGAATAAAATATGGCCTGCTGTGCTGCAGAAGTAGCATAATAAAATAAGAATAAATTTTGAATTATGGTGCTGTAGGAGATTCTTGAGAGTCCCATGGACTGCAAAAAGATCAAACTTATCCATCCTTAAAGAAATCAACCCCGAGTGCTCACTGGAAGGGCAGATCCTGAAGTTGAGGCTCCAGTACTTTGGCCACCTCATGAGAAGAGAAGACTCCCTGGGAAAGACCCTGATGTTGGGAAAGATGGAGGGCACAAGGATAAGGGGACGACAGAGGACGAGATGGTTGGACAGTGTTGTCAAAGTGACTGGTATGAGTTTGGCCAAACTGCGGGAGGCAGTGAAAGATAGGCGTGCCTGGCGTGCTCTGGTCTATGGGGTCACGAAGAGGCAGACACGACTGAACGACTGAACAACAACAACAAAGAATAAATTTATATGCCTCCCATCTGACTGGGTTGCCCCAGCCATTCTGGTTAGCTTCCAACAAATTATAAAACCACAGCAAAACATTAGCAGCAGCTTCTTAGCTTTAGAACAAGAAAATCAATCGTATAAGCATTGCCATCGCTCAGCTGAGTTGTATCCGAGGCATTGCAATGAGCAGGACTGTCAGGGAACCGTCAGAGACCAGCGGGGCAGTGCAGGGGCTGTCAAACGGCACAGAGCCCCAGCGCCGCGAGAGAGCGGGACAGCATCCGGCAGAAACGAAAGGCAGGAGGGAAGCCTGGAGGGGAGAGGGCTGGGGGGTGTTCCAGAGCCTAGACACTCACCCAGCCAGGCTAGCAAGGAGTGGGCAATGACATTTCCATCGCCCCAATTACGTAGAGGGGTGAAATGCAAGGAGGAGACTGGGGGTGCCGAAGTTCTTTTGCTGGGGGCGCTCCAGGAAAGCGCCGCTTCCGGGATCTGAGAGTGACTAAGGTGGACATGAACTCTTGAGCTCTGCACTGTATATACTTGCACAATAAAAGCTGACTGAAGAGGAATCCAGCCTCCTTACTCGTGAGAAACCTCTGCAGAAACCTCACAAGTACAGCATAGCTAAAAGGGTGTTTTGGAAGAGAGTAAAGCCAATTTACTGTGTGTGCAGAAAGCGCAAAGTCTAGCAGGAGCCTGCCGTGGAGAAAGTGTAGGTAAAGGGTAAAGGACCGCTGGACAGTTAAGCCCAGTCAAAGGCGACTATGGGGTTGTGGCTCTCATCTCGCTCTCAGGCCGAGGGAGCCGGCGTTTGTCCACAGACAGCTTTCCAGGTCATGTGGCCAGCATGACTAAACCGCTTCTGCCGGAACGGGACACAGTGGCGGAAGCCAGAGCGCACGGAAACGCTGTTTACCTTCCCACCACAGTGGTACCTATTTATCTACTTGCACTGGTGTGCTTTCAAACTGCTAGGTTGGCAGGAGCTGGGACAGAGCAACGGGAGCTCACCACCGTCACGTGGATGTGAACCGCCGACCTTCCGATTGGCAAACCCAAGAGGCTCAGTGGTTTAAACCACAGCGCCACCCGCGCCCCAGAAAAAGCATAGGGTTGGGTTTCCAGCACCGAGTTCCATCCAGCACCGCCTCACAAACTTGCCACTGTCTCTGGTTCATGATAGTGAAAAGCTGCCCTTGCATTTATGTAATAATGCATTAACTGGCTTTAAAGGAGTTTTACTAATACTTGTGATACGGTGGACTTTTATAATGTGGGATGTAAAGAAGAAGAAGAAGTGTGTGCTTCTGGTGGCACTGAGGAGGCCATGATCCTTAAATTGGTGAGAACCTTGTGCCAACAGTTGGGTAGAGCGGTTACGCTTTATGCTGTAGGTTTTTCTCCTCCTTGCAAAGATGTACTGATCGCTGTCTGCTTCTTGTCACGTTTCTCTGCCTAGCTGGGACAAAAAGAACAACCCGGAGCCTTGGAACAAGCTGGGACCCAACGACCAGTACAAGGTATGGTACAAAATACTTAACTTAGGGTTATGGTGCTGCTTATCCTGTAGGCAGTGAGGAGGAATTAAAGAACCTTTTAACGAGGGTGAAAGAGGAGAGCGAAAAATATGGTCTGAAGCTCAACATCAAAAAAACTAAGACCATGGCCACTGGTCCCATCACCTCCTGGCAAATAGAAGGTTAAGAAATGGAGGCAGTGAGAGATTTCACTTTCTTGGATTCCATGATCACTGCAGATGGTGACAGCAGTCCCGAAATTAGAAGACGCCTGCTTCTTGGGAGAAAAGCAATGACAAACCTAGACAGCATCTTTTTTTTATTGGTGACATTTAATATACACCAGTGAACCTCCTTGAGATCTACAGATGAAGGGTGGTTAATAATAATAATAATAATAATAATAATAATAATAATAATAATAATAATGGCCATTTGGTGGGAGGAATAATAAGCTTCAGCTTTGGAAGGCCTGGGGTGTGATCACAGCATTTCAGGGGGTTGGACTAGATGACCCTCCGGTCCCTTCTATGATTCTTCACTCCCCCCTCCAGTTCAGTCTTCTAAACCAGTGTTTTTCAACCTTTTTTGGGCAACGGCACACTTGTTTCATGAAAAAAATCACGAGGCACACCACCATTAGAAAATGTTAAAAAAATTAACTCTGTGCCTATATTGACTATATATAAAGTAATTTTTCAATTTTTCCCACGGCACACCAGGCAACATCTCGCGGCACACTAGTGTGCCGCGGAACAGTGGTTGAAAAACACTGTTCTAAACTCTGACTGAATCAGCATGATAGATCCCTGAGTTGCTGCCATTGACTCGTGATTCTTCCCGCAAAATTGCTTTTAAGCCCATTAAAGTTGAATGATTAGAGATCTTTTCATCCCACTGAATTAATGGGGTATAATTTCAGTGTGTGCGAGACAGAAGAATTCTAATATTAACTGCCTGTTTAGGGCTCCTAGGCACTTATCCAGTTTCTTGCAGTTCAGCTCTGAAAATACTTACTTGCATCTTGCTCTTTCTTGCCTAAGGCAATAATTTCTGGGTAGTGTGGAATCCGCTTGCCCGTTGTTGTGTATTCTGCCTGCCCTTGCGCAACTGTGCGATATTTAAGGCATCCCAGCTCCTGTCTGCCAAAGAGAGCAGAAACCTCTGTTTCTCCCATATTTGGCTTTGTATAAAAGCCGTTGTCCGGCTGTGTTGCTAAAAGAGACCAGAGGCATGTGAAAACGAGAACACTTTGAGAACCGGTGCTTTAAATAACTTGAGATGTTTTAGTGTTGCGTTCTAAACAAAACGTACGCGCTCTTGCAATGTAAAGGGATGGCAACCAGCAGCCTGGAAAATAAATCTTAACTGTGATGATGTGTTCGTGCATTCTGAATAAGGATGCAACATTTAGCTGATAAATACTTAAGCAGGTGCTCCTCATTTAATTTTAAAACCAATTAACTTTATTATCTGCGGGTGGTAAGTCTCACCTTTGAGTGAGAAGGGAAAATGACTTCGTTAAAGGGATGCATCATTTAAACACCAATCTGTTTCTTAAACTTTGATTTATATGCAGATGTATACAGATTTGCTTAAAACTCGTAATATGCTGCAAATTTAGTTGGTTAAACTGGCAGCTAGCCTATAACTTCAGCTTATCATAATACAGTGATCCAAAAGTTGGCACTTGTGCAGATTGTCTGCAATCTGGAGAACTAAGATCTTGCACATTTCTAATGCTATTGTCAGAGTAGTATTTATTCTGCAAAACTATGAAACTTAAGGCTTGCATTCTGGACTACTTCACAACCCCCAGCAGCTAATTTTCAGGGGGGAGCCAGGGGCAGTGAGGAAGGAGAGACAATGAAAACGAGGTGTCTGGTCTCTTGCATAATGTCACCATTTGGGTACAACTTGAGCTGTTAAAAGGTTAAAGGCTTGTTCTGGTAGTTCAAAAACTTTTGATGCAATCCAGAGAAATAAAATAGCCTAAAACGGAGTGCTACATTCCAGGCTCTCACAAAATGTTCTTTTCACCATTTTGTGATCTACATCTCTCAAACGACTGAGACCTAAAGAAAAACAGAAACATCGTTTGGGCTTCAGTGTTCATATACTCAATGATCCGTCTTTCAAATGCAGTGGTACCTCGGAAGTCGAACGGAATCCGCTCCGGAAGTCTGTTCGACTTCCAAAATGTTCAGAGACCAAGGCGCCGCTTCCGATGGCCTGCAGCCAATCGGAAGCCGCGGACGTTGCGTCGGACATTCGGGTTCCAAAGAACGTTCGCAAACTGGAACACTCACTCACTTCCGGGTTTGCGGCATTCAGGAGCCAAAACGTTCGACTCGAAAGGCGTTTGGGATCCAAGGTTTGACTGTAAGTGGAAATGAAACAGCTGGTTGCAGTGGTGAAATTATGATGACGCTGTCACTCTGTAATGGCAGTGCTGAAGTCAGATCTCCTATTTATAGCCAAGGAGTGGACTCAAGGGGGACTGTTCCCCCAACGCTCCGCCTTCCAGTTAACAGTGACCTAAGGTTTTCCAGTAAAACATGAAATGGTGCACACACTACATCTTGTTTGTGTGCTTAGTTCATAACTTTTCTCTTAGTTAAATCAATAATAGTATTTTTATTACTTATGCCTCACCCATCTGGCTGGATTTCCCCAGCTGCTATGGGCGGCTTCCAGCAAAATACATGTCAAACATTAAAAACTTCCCAAGTTTTTCAGATGTCTTCTAAAAGTTGTGTAGTTTTTTTATCTCATTGACTTCTGATGGGAGGGCGTTCCACAGGGCAGGTGCCATTACCGAGAAGGCCCTCTGCCTGGTTCCCTGTAACCTCACTTCTCGCAGGGCGGGAACCGCCAGAATAATAATAATAATAATAAATAACTAATAATAATAATAATTTTTATTGATTTATTTATTCCCCGCCCTTCCCCGCCAAACCGGGCTCAGGGCGGCTAACACCAATAAAATCACAAACAAAAACATAAAACAATTCATTAAAATACAGATTAAAATACAATTTAAAATTAAATCTAAACTGCAGCCTCATTTTTAAGTAGCCCACCAATCACACCAAAACAACGAAACATCAGGGTTAAACTGAAACCAACCCAAAGGCCAGGTGGAACAGCTCCGTCTTGCAGGCCCTGCGGAAAGATGCCAAATCCCGCAGGGCCCTGGTCTCTTGTGATAGACCGTTCCACCAAGTCGGGGCCAGTACTGAGAAGGCCCTGGCCCTAGTTGAAGCCAACCTAGCATCCTTGTGGCTCGGGACCTCCAACAAATTATTTGAGGACCTTAAGGTCCTACACGGGACATACCAGGAGAGGCGGTCCCTTAGGTATGAGAGACCTAAGGCTCTCGGAACTGGACCTCAGTGTCTAGGCAGAATGATGGGGGCGGAGACGCTCTTTACTGGGCCATTTACGTCTTTAAAGGTCAGTACCAACTCTTTGAATTGTGCTTGGAAACGTACTGGGATCCAATGTAGGTCTTTCAGGACCGGCGTTATGTAGTCTCAGCGGCCACTCCAGGTCACCAGTCTAGCTGCCGCATTCTGGATTAATTGTAGTTTCAGAGTTACCTTCAAAGGTGCATGGCAGTAGTCCAAGCAGGAGATAACTGTACGGATAGGATGTTCATCCTAACAGCTGTGCTTCCCTCTTCCAGTTCTATGCAGTGAACATTGACTACGACAAACTGAAAAAGGATCGGCCCGATTTCTGAAGAGCAAACGTTCTCCCTCTTCAAGCTGCACAAGATGAAGTGTGTTAGGTCTTCCAGAAGCCATCCGCACAACTCATATGCTTAAATCATCCAGGAAATGTTTAAAACTGATTGCACAATGCACTTAAATCATGTTTTGCGACAGAGCTTGTTGGGACCCTAATAAAACCTAAAGCTTGAAATCCTAACACTTTTTTTTTTCTTTTTGCGGCTCAAGAATTTCCTGACATGGGCAGCTGCGTGAATTCGATGGGAGGGCAGAGTTGAAATAATTTATCATAAATGTTTGTGGCTTGTAGCCGTACGCCACTGCCTGAAAATAAAAAGCTATCAGCCTTGACTGATGTGAAATCCTCAGTTAAAAATAAGCACTCTCATGTTCTTTTTTTCCTGAGATGCATTTACTAAAGAGCAGGGAAGCCGTATTTCAAGTGTAGCTTATGTTGGAAAATAGCAGACTTAAGAGAATTGATTGGGGTATATATGCCCATCTTTTATGTTGCAGAAGGAAGGAGAGAGCTTAAGTAGCTGCCTTGCAGCACTGCTGCACCCATGTCTACTTGGAAGTAAGTCCTACTGAATTCAGTGGGGCTTCCTCCCAAGTAGGTGAGATTATAGCCTTCGCCATTTTTGAGAGAGCTGTGGTACCAAATAATTAAAAATAAAAATAAATGACTAAAACAAAATCCTTATGTCTGAATAGCAATTATGAGGAACAGCTTAGGGAGCTGGGTATGTTTAGCCTGGAGAAGAGAAGGTTAAGGGGTGATATGATAGCCATGTTCAAATATATAAAAGGATGTCATCTAGAGGAGGGAGAAAGGTTGTTTTCTGCTGCTCCAGAGAAGCGGACATGGGGCAATGGATTCAAACTACAAGAAAGAAGATTCCACCTAAACATTAGGAAGAACTTCCTGACAGTGAGAGCTGTTTGGCAGTGGAATTTGCTACCAAGGAGTGTGGTGGAGTCTCCTTCTTTGGAGGTCTTGAAGCGGAGGCTTGACAGCCATCTGTCAGGAATGCTTTGATGGTGTTTCCTGCTTGGCAGGGGGTTGGACTGGATGGCCCTTGGGGTCTCTTCCAACTCTATGATTCTAAGTTCATGACTGCTTAAGCTTTTGCCAATGCAACCATGAAATGGTCCTCTTTTGATTTCACTGCAGTGGAAAGGCACCATCAGCCAGTGAACGCTTGGTAGCCAGGGCTGAGGAGTTGGAATCTTAAGTGAGGGACACTGAGAACTTTGAATGTTTTTGTTCCTTCCTTGGAAAGGGAGCTGGTTACCAAATAAAAATTAATCGGAAAAAGATACTCGGAAGAAACTGCCAGTACATAGTTCAGATAAGGCATGCGGAGAAAAACTAAAATGGCACGGTGCCGGAATGTTTTCAGAATTCCTGATTTGGGAGTGTATTATCTGACTTTCTGAAACTTCCTGCACTTACTTAAGTGCTATGTTAAAAGATTTTCTCTCGGAAGTCTTCCTTTGCAACGTAAGAAAGCCTGCTGGATCAGACCAGTGGCCCAGGTTCAGTATCCTGTTCTCACAGATTCCTGTGTAAAAACCGCAAGCAGAATCTGAGCACAACAGCCCTTGTGATTCTCGGGAACTGATACGCAGAAATATACCGCCTTTGGACCTGGAGGTAGCATTGTTGACAAATCGCTGAGTTCAGATGGCATACACCTGTGAACCTGGCTTCACCTAGGAAATGGGGAAAGCTTTCCAATTGTCTTTTGACTGGAGGGGCTTACACCTCCCTGTAAATACAGTCTGCCAAGTATCTGTTAAGCTGAGCACACTATCAGTATGCCTAAGAGATTCAGGAACCAAGTATTTACCATCACAAAGGAATGGCAAGGCTACCCCAGAAAAGGCAATCAGACAGGAGAGAAGCAACACACTCAGATTTCTGCTGGGGACCACCTCCTGTGATGTATGTATGATGTATTTGGTGGTCTTGAGCTACAGCAGGGGTAGGCAACCTAAGCCCCATGGGCCGGATCTGGCCCAATCGCCTTCTCAATCCAGCCCGTGGATGTTTCGGGAATTGGCGTGTTTTTACATGAGTAGAATGTGTCCTTTCATTTAAAATGCATCTCTGGGTTATTTGTGGGGCCTGCCTGGTGTTTTTACATGAGTAGAATGTGTGCTTTGATTTAAAATGCATCTCTGGGTTATTTTTGGAGCATAGGAATTTGTTCCTTTTTTTCTCTCTTCAAAATATAGTCCGTCCCACCACACGGTCTGAGGGACGGTGGACCAGCCCACAGCTGGAAAAGGTTGCTGACCCCTGGAAAACAACCTTCGTGTACCAAGGTAAAGTGCTCGGCCTGCTGCCTCTAGAACTGCCTGCCACTGGAATAAAGATGTCCGGAATCGGAATGTGGCTCTCCACCTGAAAACGGTTAGCGCACCCGCAGCAGATGGTTGACCACACAGCAGCCACGTCGCACCAGAGCAGGCTAATCCTGTAACAGGACCACTGCTTTTTTGTTTCCTAGCAGGACAAATGGAATTATGCACAGCAAGTTGTAAATGCAGAGTGCTTCTTTTCTCCAACACTGATTTTCTCGGCCTGCTTTTGCCTCTGGAACTGCCTGCCACTGAATTTGGTCAAGTGGTAGCAGGCGTTACGGTTATCCTTCTTTGAAATGCGGGTGTAAAACGTGCTCCTCTCGAGATCAGCATGCCCGTCAAAGTACCAGACAAACTTTTTAAAAGTTGCAAAGCCCGTTAGATCTACGAAAAATGTTTATTGCCGATAAATATCTTAAAATCTTCCCTAGTTTACAAATGGAACAAAAAAAGTTCATTGTTATGAGCACATAATTATTCTCCTCTGCTCCATGAAACAAATATATTCAATACATCTGCTCTTATTCAAAACATTTACATCTCTAAGTAATGGATCTATGCCGCTATCTCAACTATAATCAAATTTGCAATAATAGATCTATATTAATATTTTTTCTTCCAACTATCAGATTTATTTAGTTGCTTTCTCTCAATAGCTCTCTACCAGTATCATATTATTAAATACAGTTTTCTGACTGTAATCTTAAAACTCACCCCGTTTTTCTTAAAAGGTTAGGGATTTTACATCATCATATTAACATTTGCAAAACGCTTCCATTTATCCTCCAAGCAAACTGCCAAGCTCCATGTCACTCCATCGTTTGTGGCCAGCCCTTACAGTGGGTATAAGCCTTTCTGCACAATAAAATCTAGTTACGTATCAGGGTACTTTGTTCTTTCCAGGGCAGGCTAATACTGTGGAGCTGCAACACCCTTTAGTTTTAAAACTACTAATCTGGACTGGTCTCTGACATTATTATCTGGTTCCTGCAGTTTCTCTCTTGCACATGCACCCTCCAATGTGCTGAAGATTGCTTGGGTTAGAGCGCATGCAAAATGGTCCCTCCGCCTCAGAAGTGCTGCTCTGCCCCTTCCAAGAGAAAGCCCACCCTCAAGCCTAGAAACCTAATAACAAGATTTTATTCAATTAAAGCCTGAGGATATTCGCTCGCAACTTGCGACACACTGGAGCAAAGCAGTGAAGTTTTAAGGCTGCAATCCTACCCCTGCTTACCTGGGAGCAAGCCCCACCGAATCCCACAGGGCTTGCTTTCAAGTAGAACTGTTTTTCTTAACAGGGCCGGGGATTCTCAAACTGCACAGAGGAAATCAAACTTAAAACACTCCAGCCTCAAGAATTGTTGTGCTCCTAACACTTTTAACCGTGGATTAACCATGGATGTCCACAAAACCTACCTTTCCCCATGGTTTAAAATACAGGAATACCTCTAGGAAGCTTATACCAGTGTTGTCTACCTTGACCGGAAGATATGGCCTCCAAGATACGAGACCAGGCTCTCCCCCAGCCCTACCTGGAGATGCCGTTCGGCATTCGAACTCGGGACCTGCTGCACGCAAAGCAGATGCTCTGGCACCTGAGCGACCGCCAATTAGGAGCATCTTACAGGTTTCGCTTCATCCTGTCTCGTGAAACTCTGGAACAAAGGTGTCGAGATTGAGGTTGCAGTTTTAAACCCTCTCACCCGGGAGCGAGTCTCACGGAATTCGGCAGGACTTACTTCTGAGTAAACACGGATAGGGGGTTGTGCGCTGTAAGGTTTTTAAGTCGGTCCCAATATTTTAATTTAAAAAAAGAGAGAGGAAAAAGCCATCAAGGTGGAAGTCTGTGTTCTTTACCTGCTTGGTGGGCGAGTGGAGAGTCGCAATTTTCAAGGCAGGCGAATTTCAAATTGATTTGGAGCAGCTACTTTTCCTGAAGGGGTGGGTCCAAATGCTGTCGGACTCCCAACTCCCAGCAGCACCAGCATGACCAGTGATCAGGGGTGGGGTGGGGAGTTGTGGCCCAAAAACATCTGGTTTCCCATCTGTCTTTATGTTCTTCAATCTATGCCCATTCTTTGCTCATCCGGAAAAGGTCACTGGATTACTGGGCATACCACTGGGTCACAGAACTGTAGTGCTAGAAGGGACCCTGAGGATCATCTAGACAAGGGTTTCCCAAACAACAGTTTTTGGGCTACAATTCCCATCATCCCTGACCAGTGAGTCCTGCTAGCTAGGGATAATGGTTGTTGCAGCAGTCCAAAAACAGCCGGAGACCCAAGTTTGGGAAATCCTGATCTAGTTCAAAACCCATATGCAAACTGTCTCATACTGGGATCGAACCTGCAACCTTGCACCACATGGCCTGATAGAAAACAGGTTGCGATAGGGGCAATACTGTACTACCATGCAGATATATGGTTAAAAATAATGTATTTAGGGACCCATTTCTTAAAGGCGAGTTCCAGAGACGAAAACACTGAAATCTACTGCAATAAGCAGCGCAGCTGTGAGACAAACTCTGGCCATCTTGGCTGCAGGTTGAGATTCACAGCGTCAACACCACTGGTGGGGGGGGCAGGGAGCTTTTCCTGCACTTTTAAATGAATCACAGTATAGGGCGACTCTAATTTAACACTGCGGATGGATGAAGCAAAACAGCCCGGTCTAACATTTTTAACACTCATGAAATTCCAAAAGCCTGCCGTATTAGAAATGGGTATGGTTTTAACAGCTCAGGGTTGGGGTGGGGACAGGTGTGCCCCTCCAGATTCTGTAGGGCTCCAACTCTCGGCAGCCCCAAAGCCAGCATGCATGAAGGCCAGGGGTGGTGGGAATTTAGTCCAGCAAAATCTGGAAGGTCACACAAGGTCTCCATCCCTGTTAACGGGGAATCTCCATTTTTAAAAAAACTCTGGGTGAAGGATCTGCAAGTTGATATGTGTCAGGGAACTGCCTCCTGGCCCGCTGGGGGGAACGGAGGGTCCATTAGCATACAGAAAGCCCCCGACACCAATTCAGTAGCAGCACCTCTTCCAGCGGGGAAAGTCACCACACCTCCAGTGGGGAGGAGAGGGAAGGAACCAGCCTGGCGGGGAGAGGGCTTAGGGATGCCACTGAGAGCCCCAGCGCCTCTTCTAGCCAGGAGCCACAAACAGGCAGCCTGGCAGGGAGAGGGCTTGGGGATGTTGCTGAGAAGAGTTTGCGCTCACCTCGTCTGGCTGGTCGGGAGGGAAGCATGCCATTTCCGGCACCCCAGTTGCGCAGAGGGGTGAAAACAAAATCAAAAATTCTTTCCAGTAGCACCTTAGAGACCAACTGAGTTTGTTCCTGGTATGAGCTTTCGTGTGCATGCACACTTCTTCAGATTTCGTGCATGCACACGAAAGCTCATACCAGGAACAAACTCAGTTGGTCTCTAAGGTGCTACTGGAAAGAATTTTTGATTTTGTTTTGACTATGGCAGACCAACACGGCTACCCACCTGTAAGAGGGGTGAAATGCAAGGAGGGTAGGAGGAGATTTGGGGTGCCGAAGCTCTTATGCTGGGGAAGGAGCCGGAAGGGGCCACTCCCGGATTCTGCCAGCGACTGAGACAGACATGCTTTCTGTAGCTCTGCACTGTAAATAGTCTGCACAATAAAACTGCCAAAAGACTGTTTGGGCTCCTGCCCCGTTAATCGTGAAGCACCTTCACGCGAACCTTACAATATGTTTTGGGCAAACTCGAGGTAGATTGCACCAGCAAATTCTGCTTTCGTGGTCAGCTTGGGTGCAAGCTAGTGGGAACGGAAGGCTTTAAGGATATCTGGAGTTGTGGTGGATCACATCTGCTCTTTTTCAGAACAAAATTATGAGAAGGACAGTAGGACCTTTTCCGATACCACTGCTGAGCAGACGTAAGCAACAAGGTGTCTCTCGTAATGTATACCCTTAGTCCAAGTGCTCTAAAAACCTGGCGTTTTCCTTCACGAATTAGATGGAACCCGGAATAAAATAAATATTTGAGATGACTGCCTTCACCCATAAAGGGTAAGGGTCCCGTCAGTTTGCCTAGACTCTGGAGAAGAGTTGCAATCAACACACGGCAGCAGGAACAAATGGCAGGACAAGGCAATGGCCGTCAGTCACCACAGCTATGCTCCCCCTTAACTGAGGGTGCCTCTGAATATCAGCTGCTGCAGATCACAGAATCAGAGCTGGAAGGGACCACAAGAGTCATCTAGTCCACCCCCCTGCAACGCAGGAATTTCTCGCCCAATGTGGGTCTCGAACCCACGACCCTTAAGTCTCCCCTGCTCTACCAACAGAGCCACCCCAGATCGTAAGTGGGGAGGAGTTGCTGTTGCACTCTGGTCCTTCTCTGCAGGCTTCCCACTGGGGCATCTGCTTGGCCACTGTGACAACAGGGGGCTTGCTGGACCGGATGGGCCTCTGGCCTGATCCTGCAGCCAGGCTCTTCTGTTCTCATTTCTACACAGATGGGGCTCAAAGCAAAATACTGGTTCCCACCCAGGGCTTGATGTCGCAGAGCCAATTCTGGCTTGGATCAACTCTGACTAAGGCTTACATAGTGGTCAACATAGCATTGTATCTTCTCCCCATGCACAGTCGCCAGGCAAGGGTAGAACAGCGGGTTCGGGGCAGAATATAAAATTGGTGGGGACTAAAATTACACAAGCTGCCCACCTGCTTTGACTAAAGCACTAAAGCAGAGCTTTCCAAACTTTTCATTTACAGGTAGGTAGCCGTGTTGGTCTGCCGTAGTCAAAACAAAATAAAAAATAAAAAAAATTCCTCCCAGTAGCACCTTAGAGACGAACTAAGTTTGTTCTTGGTATAAGCTTTCGTGTGCATGTATCTGAAGAAGTGTGCATGCACACGAAAGCTCATACCAAGAACAAAATTAGTTGGTCTCAAAGGTGCTACTGGAACAAACTTTTCATGTTAGCGACACACTTTTTAGACATTGCATCATTTCACAATACAGTCATTCAGTTTTACTAGCAAACCGTAGGTTAAACTAACCTCTTTCCAGCCCCGGGAGGAGAGTGGGGAGCGTTCGCAAGACGCAACTACGCACTGCAGCCGACACACTAACGTGTCGCGACACACAGTTTGGAAATCTGTGCATTGAAGGACGGGCTGGGATGCAGAACTAGGAAGTTCCGAGCTGTTTGCGTAACAGGATGCGAAGGAGTGGGAGAAGCCGAAAGGAAAAGTAGCAGTAGCAGCTTGCAGGAACAGTTTCCCTATGTCACTGAGGCCTCTGCACTACAAGGGCTGATGCTTGAAGATCTCCAGGCGCCACTGGAAGCAGCAGCAAGATGCTCCAACTAGCGGTATTTAGTCTTGGCTGCAGCCTACGGAAAGGAGAGAAGGGGTGGCGAGAAACCACACACACCCCCAAGGCCATGGATGGGGGAAAGGGGCTGTTGGACCCCCAGCACGCACCAGCCCCAACTAGCATGGCCGAGAGTCTGGGAGGGTGGGTGGGTGCTAAGCCCAGCAACAAACAGAGAGTGCCAAGGGTCTCTCACTGCAGCCTCAGCGAAACGGAGAAGGGAGGTTTCTCAAACAGACACCAGCACTGGGAATCAACTCTGGGGCAATCAGATATTTTGGACCCCAATTCCCATCAGCTCCATCATCACGCCAACTACTGACATGAGAGCAAGCAGCCCTTCTGTCTAGCCAAGACACACACATACCGGCAGACTTCGGAGGAGCGAGTTGAGACCTTCCCCGAGCCGTCCACCGCAGGTGAGCCTGTTTAATGGTCACAGACCAAGCTGGCTACAGGTGGCGCGATCCTGTCGATGCAAGGACGACGGGACGGCGTTCTGGCTCGCGGCACTTGCTAGCCAAGACTGCGCATACAGAAAGACCAGGCCGGGAAAGCTCCTATTTCCTAAAGTACAGCAACAGGGTGCCAGCTCCTCAGTAGGAAGGCCGATCTGGAAGGAATTTAAGGAGGGCGTTTTCTGAACACACTGAGAAGAACCTCCACCTTGACGCACGCAAAAACGTTCACAAGCAAATCGAGGGCCAGCTAAGCCAGTGGTGAGAACCTGCCCCCCCCTCGCCACCCGTGATGTTGGACTCCCAACTCCTAGCGGCCAGCGTGGCCAATGGTCAGAGCTGGCAGGAGTTTTAATCCCAGCTACACACGGAGGGAGGCAGGTTCCTCATCCCTGCAGTAAATGATGGAGATGGAGATTTGGCTTGGCTTGGCAAGGAAAGGAAAGGCGGCCCAGGAGGCAGAAAGAACAAGGCAAGAAGCCAACGAGATTCTGAATCGGAAGTCCCCTGCTCCCAACACTTCCTGGTGGGGTCGCCGTGTTCAGAACCAAGCAACGTTCACCTTTCTCCCCCACCTTCCAGCAGCCATTATATCTCACGGCACAAACTGGGTCTTCCTCTCTTTTGCACACCCAGGAGCCTGAAAAAGCAAACTGCAGTTCAGTGCAAAAGGTTCTGCTTGGGGGGAGGGGGAATGCATAGCTGTCAAGTTTCCCTTTTTTGCGGGAAATTCCCTTATTCCAGCGCCGTTTCCTGTTGCAAAAACAAGGGAAAGTGGACAGCTATGGCCGTTTCCCAATGCAAAAAAAAAGGAAGGTTGACAGGTCTGGGGGGATGGGACGTTTCACGGGGCCAGATCCCAGCCGCAGAGAAGACAACGTGGGCAACTCGCAGGAACGACGCATTTCTTCTGTCCCCTGACCAGTGCACAGAAAAGAAAAACAACCACTCTCAAGAAACAGCCACGCTTGTAGCGCTGTGGGATGTTGCAGACACCAAATCCTTGCAGCGAGGGAAGGTTCCCCGCAGGTGTCTGAACCGAACCCCGGAACTCCCCAGCCTTCCACAGCAACAGACGTCTGTTTTTTATTATTTGTCACCTCGACATAAAAAGCTACAGCAGCTCTACAGCCCCCTAAGTAAGAACACCCCACCAGTAATACTACGAAACGGCTCTCCAGTAAGAGTATGCTGGAGGGATAAGATAGCGCCTTTTTTTTCCTTCCTCTTCGTTTTCTTTTAAAGCTCAATATTAAATATTAAATACTCTCGATTTTAGGCATACATTGCTTTTGTCAAGAAAAGACAAAATTTAAAGGGGAAACAGCCCTAAGCGCCCGCCTCTGAGCCCCCCTGCAGGTGGGAGACGCCGCCGCCTTGCCGGATCGATACAACGCCTCCTTCGGATACGGAGGGGAAATGGAGCGCTCAGAGAGTCTCTTCAAGCGTGGGGTACGTGTGCAGCATCAAAGAGCATGTAAGAGGGCCCCCGGTTCCTTTTCTCTCTTTTTTTTGCCATAATTTCTCTTGTGTCCAGAAAATTCCAATGTTACTCCTGTGAAGTCAAAAAAGGGGGTTGTGGCTAGAGGCACTTCCACCCAGTGGACAGTTGGCAACCCATCCCGTCCCCCATCCAGTCCTCCATCCAGTCCTCCTGAGAGAAGAAGCCAGGAATTAACCACTGCCAACTTTTCCTAAGTTTCTTTAAAAAGAAAAAAAGAAAAAAAAGAAAACGGAACTGTTCAGAGTCTTCTCTTTTTTTTGATTTTAGCAAAGAAGGTTACTTTAAAAAGCACTTAGGAAGTGTGTACTAAAGTCCCCTGCGTTCCTCAGAGAAGGGAGTCGTCAGTACATCCTCCTTCGAGTCCGTAGCGGAATTCCTGCAAGTTGGAGACTCCGTAGAAGTGGACAAAGGCTGCGGCCACCACCAGCACGTGGAAGATCTGATGAGACTGGAACTGCGGAAAACGCAAGGAGGGCATTAAAAAACAACAACCCAGAAAAACCAGAGCCAGGGACAACTGTTCGGGCAAGGGAGGCAGTGCGGTGCAGTGGTTAGAGGGCTGGAGTGGGACCCGGGAGGCCAGGGTTCAAAACCCCTGCTCAACTATGAAGCTCGCTGGGGGCCAGTGTCACTGTCTCTCAGCCTAACCTACCTCGCAGGGTTGTTGCTGGGATTAAATGAGACAGGAGAGAACCATGTATGCCAGGCATAAGCAAACTCCGGCCCTCCAGATGTTTGGGACTGCAATGCCCATCATTCCTAGCGAACAGGACCAGTGGTCTGGGATGATGGGATGATGTTTGGGACTGCAATGCCCATCATTCCTAGCGAACAGGACCAGTGGTCTGGGATGATGGGATGATGTTTGGGACTACAATCCCCATCATTCCTAGCTAACAGGACCAGTGGTCTGAGATGATGGGATGATGTTTGGGACTACAATCCCCATCATTCCTAGCTAACAGGACCAGTGGTCTGGGATGATGGGATGATGTTTGGGACTACAATTCCCATCATTCCTAGCTAACAAGTCCAGTGGTCTGGGATGATGGGATGATGTTTGGGACTACAATCCCCATCATTCCTAGCTAACAGGACCAGTGGTCTGGGATGATGGGATGATGTTTGGGACTACAATCCCCATCATTCCTAGCTAACAGGACCAGTGGTCTGGGATGATGGGAGGGACTACAATCCCCATCATTCCTAGCTAACAGGACCAGTGGTCTGGGATGATGGGATGATGTTTGGGACTACAATCCCCATCATTCCTAGCTAACAGGACCAGTGGTCTGGGATGTTGTTTGGGACTACAATCCCCATCATTCCTAGCTAACAGGACCAGTGGTCTGGGATGATGGGAGGGACTACAATCCCCATCATTCCTAGCTAACAGGACCAGTGGTCTGGGATGATGGGAGGGACTACAATCCCCATCATTCCTAGCTAACAGGACCAGTCGTCTGGGATGATGGGATGATGTTTGGTACTACAATTCCCATCATTCCTTGCTAACAGGACCAGTGGTCTGGGATGATGGGATGATGTTTGGGACTACAATCCCCATCATTCCTAGCTAACAGGACCAGTGGTCTGGGATGATGGGATGATGTTTGGGACTACAATCCCCATCATTCCTAGCTAACAGGACCAGTGGTCTGGGATGATGGGATGATGTTTGGGACTGCAACTCCCATCATCCCAGACCACTGGTCCCGTTAGCTAGGAATGATGGGAATTGTAGTCCCAAACATCTGGAGGGCCGGAGTTTGCCTATGAGCTCCTTGGAGAGGAAGAAGGGATGTAAATGCAATTTTTAAAAAAATAAAAAGAGACCCTTTTTTTTGCTGTCTCAGGTGTGAGGAGACCTTTGGCCCTCCAGGTGTTGCTGAACGACATCTCCCATCACCCCTGAACTCTTGGTCTTGCTCCCTGGGGGTGCCGGCCCTTCCAGCAACGAGTGGAAGGCCAAAGGTTTTCATGGTGTAAACATGAAAGGAGGTATGCATATTCTCTCAGGCACGTATGCTAAATAAATCACATTAAAACCGAGAGTCGGATTTGTCACAGTGCTTAAGAGTGCTGGGCTGGGGCCTGGGAGACCAGGGTTCAAGTCCCCACTTGGCCATGAAGCTCACTGGGTGTCTTAGGCTAACCTAACCTCACAGGGTTCTCGTGAGGATATCACTAAGGGGAGGGGGCAAAGAACCACTGCAACCTCCTTGGAGAAAAGGGGGGCTATAAATCCAATATGATCCAATTTATTTTTGCTAGACATTGTATTTCAGATTTTTCTGAGATAATTGTTGCAAGAGAATCCCAATTTCTAACACATTTTGCTCCTAATACTGGCCAGCCAACCAAAGCAGCTATAAATGTATATTCTAAGATTGCCCAGGTTGGAAAATGTGCACTGGCTTTATTATAGATTATTAATTATTATTATTATTATTATTATTATTATTATTATTATTATTATTATTATTATTTCAATTTATATGCCGCCTTATACCCAGAGGTCTCAAGGAGGTTCACAAACAAAACCACAACATATAAAATCAAACCAAAAACAATAACCCCCCCACATTCTAGAAGGGTGTTTTATGTCAATAAGATCAACCAAAGGCCTGGTTAAAAAGGCCTGGTTTTAGTTTTTCAATATTTAGCATTTGACATTAATGGTATAGTTCCAAACTCCGAATACCATGCCCTCCTTCTTTAGTAAGCACAGGAATTTTTAATAAAGGTATTACTGGAACTGAACTGAACCCCTTTATTGGAACCCCATAGATACTTCCTAAACAAAATGCTTATTTTTTTGAAAATATATTCCAGGTATATGAACCAGAATCCCTCTCAGAATGTAGATAAATATAAATACATCTATCTTTGTATTAGACAAGTACATTTGGAATTATAGTGTTTCTTCTTCTTCTCCTGCAATTTTTTTTACACACATTTCGTTTCTTTTTATTCTCTGCAATTTATTTTAACTGAAATATTTTTGATAAAGTGCAAGTGTTAAAAATAAATAAATGGATAAGTCTGAAAGCTGTGGTGTGACCTTCAGTCAGAGCAGATTATGTTCTATGCCAGGCATCCCCAACCTGCAGCCCTCCAGATGTTTGGGACTACAATTCCCATCATCCCTAGCTAACAGGACCAGTGGTCAGGGACGATGGGAATTGTAGTCCCAAAACATCTGGAGGGCCGAGTTTGGCCATGCACTGCTGATGTAGGTCTCCATGTATTCTTAAGTTTGCTGCCGATTTTATCTTTCGAACGTTTCGAAGAGTTGCTTTCGAAGATATTGTCTCATTTTCTTTTGAGAACCGCTTCGAGGTTTGTTTTTTTTTTTTTTTTAAAAAATCAAATAGTGCATAAATTTTGCGAAGAAAAAAAAACAACCCAAATACCACACCATTCGCTGGCCTCACTTACCCAGATATCGAACTTGCCAGGGAAGAAGCGCTCAGGGATGCGGGCGGCATAGAGGCCAGCTCCTGCGATGTACATGACAGCCATCAGGAAGAACCAGCCCATCTGTCCCACGGTGGTGGCTTTCACGAACCCTTCGGCGATGGTGAAATGCATTGTGGGGACCACCCCACTCAGACCGAGTCCGAGGAACACCCCTGAGAGGAGGAGAAAAGGGAGAAAGGACCAGAAATAGGACAGCCTTTCCCACCTTCAATTGGGCAGCGGGTACTGCTTGCTTGACTGAGGGAGGGCGGAAGAAGAAGAGGAGTTTGGATTTGATATCCCACTTTATCACTACCCGAAGGAGTCTCAAAGCGGCTCACATTCTCCTTTCCCTTCCTCCCCCCACAACAAACACTCTGTGAGGTGAGTGGGGCTGAGAGACTTCAGAGAAGTGTGACTAGCCCAAGGTCACCCAGCAGATGCATGTGGAAGAGCGGGGACGCAAACCCGGTTCACCAGATTATGAGTCCACTGCTCTTAACCACCACACCACACTGGTCCCACTCTAGAAGGGGTGACAAGATGGCCCCTCCCTCCCCCCCCCGGGTGTACAGCTCCTTACGGACTGCCACTCGAAAGCTGCACATGCTCAGTCCGTACGGGGTGCCAAAAAAAATTCCAGTGGTGTGACAGCAGAAATGGATAAAAGCCCCCCATCCAAACAACGACTATCATCAGTGCAGGTAAGAAAGAAAAATGAATTTAAATTTTTCTCAGCTACTACACTGTCTTACTTATTATATTGTATAGTAGAGTACATTGTTTATTGCTTTCATTTCATTGATCAGTGGTCTCGTTAGGTAGTAGAATTAATGTGAAAATTGCTGTTTTAGGGGTTGTTTTTAAAAGCCTGGAACAGATTCATCCGTTTTGCATTGCTTTCTATGGGAAAGCACGCCTTGGTTTTGGAACAGACTTCCGGAACGGATTAAGTTTGAGAACCAAACCTGTCAAGTTGGCCAAAATGTACAAAAATGTAAGTAACCAATGTTGGCGATGTAAAAAAGAAGCAGGGACCTACTTGCACATGTGGTGGTTTTGTAAGGAGATTAAAGTGTTCTGGGAGATGGTGTACAAGGAGTTAAAGAAAATGATTAAATATCCTTTCAAGAAGAGTGTGGAGACCTTCCTCTTAGGAATGGTGGACAGTGAATTCCAGCCAAAAGATAGACATATAATTATGTACGCCACGGTCTCGGCAAGGCTACTGATAGCAAAGAATTGGAATAATACCGGAAAAGGGGGATTGGCCGTTAAAATTGTTAACATATTATAATCTGGCACGAAAATACGAGGAAATAAAAGGAATAAGCGAATCAGAAAGAGAGAGAAATTGGAAACTACTTAAGGATTATTTTAAATTATATGTTGAAAAAGCCGATCTCCTGGCAGATTGGTAAAGGCCCAAACAATTGAGATAAAAGGGAATACGATTAGATAAAAGGTCATGCGGACAGATGAAGGAACGATACAAACGCAGTGATGGGTATGCTGAGAAGTAACGGGTGGGGAGGGAGGGAATCCGGAGAGGGGAGGGCAGGGAAGAGGAGATAATTGGAATGTACACTGTATTCTTTTTGGCTATGTAAATTAATTTTTATTATGATGATCTCTTTTTTTATATTGTAATGTTTTGGAAAGAAATAAAGACTTTTTTAATTTAAAAAAAAAAGTTTGAGAACCAAGGGACCACTGTACTTAATACTAGCTGACTAACTGGGTGAGCCCCTGTGCTCGGACCCACAAGGGAAATTTCTCCCACAGTACTGATGTCTGTCCTTTACAAAGAGCGGCTCCCTACCTGCCCTCGTCTGCCTGTGCTTCGGCGTTGCAAACCGGTCCCACTGTGCGACGATGATCGCTGAGATACCCAGCACACATACAATGGAGAGGTAGATAAGTCGGGGCTGCGGGGAGCAGTAGAAAGAGTAGTACAGCCAGGGGACAAAGCTCCCCATGATCAGCAGAGCTATCCCAGAATAATCCAACCTAGGAAGGAAGGAAACAGAAGCCAGACAGACGTGAGAGGCATATTGCATGTTCCAGAAATGTCAAGTCAAGTTTGCTTTGGGAAAGGAGGGACTATCTTTCTTCTATAATCCATAGGTGCTTTGGATTTAGACTCCTGTGCAAACAGTCGGTGTTAAGACAAGACCAGGAAAGAGGAATTAAGTGTGATTCCTGAACTGCAGGGGGGTTGGACTAGATGCCCCATGGGTCCCTTTTCAAACTCTATAATTTTACGATTCTATGAATGAGGTAAACCTACTATAATGTTCAGATATAATAATAATTTATTGTTTATACCCTGCCCATCTGGCTGGGTTTCCCCAGCCACTCTGGGCGGTTCTCGGCAGAATATTAAAAACATGATAAAACATCAAACGTTAAAAACTTCCCAATACAGGGCTGCCTTCAGATGTCTTCTAAAAATCAGATAGTTGTTTTATTTTCTTGACATCTGGCGGGAGGGCATTTCACAGGGCGGGTGCCACCACTGAGAAGGCCCTCTGCCTGGTTCCCTGTAACCTCACTTCTCGCAGGGAGGGAACCGCCAGAAGGCCCTTGGAGCTGGATCTCAGTCCGGGCTGAACGATGGGGGGTGGAGAGGTTCCTTCAGGTATACTGGGCCGAGGCCGTTTAGGGCTTTAAAGGTCAGCACCAACACTTTGAATTGTGCTCGGAAACGTACTGGGAACCAATGCAAGTCTTTCAGGACTGGTGTTATATGGTCCTGGCGGCCGCTCCCAGCCCCCAGTCTCGCTGCTGCATTCTGGATTAGATGTAGATTCAAAATTCAAACCTGCCTTGGGGTTCATGAGCAGAAGCACTGGCAGGGGCCGGTTCTGCTCCTACTCCATTTTCAGTCTTTCTACCTACTAAGTAAAGGGTAAAGAGACCCCTGACCATTCCCATTTACCTGGGGGTAAGCCTCCTGACTTCTGGGTAAAGAGGTCTAGGATTGCAGTGAGTTAAAGGTAAAGGGACCCCTGACCGTTAGGTCCAGTCGTGTCCGACTCTGGGGTTGCGGCGCTCATCTCGCTTTACTGGCCGAGGGAGCCGGCGTTCAGCTTCCGGGTCATGTGGCCAGCAGGACTAAGCCGCTTCTGGTGAACCAGAGCAGCGCATGGAAACGCCGTTTACCTTCCTGCCGGAGCGGTACCTATTTATCTACTTGCACTTTTGACGTGCTTTCGAACTGCTAGGTGGGCAGGAGCTGGGACCAAGCAACGGGAGGTCACCCCGTGGCAGGGATTCGAACTGCTGACCTTCTGATCGGCAAGCCCAAGAGGCTCAGTGGTTTAACCCACAGCGCCACCCACGTCCACCTACTAAGTAGTTATGCATTAAAAATATACACACGCATCACAGCTGCCCCAAATTTATCTACATTTCACATAGCAGCAAAACAAACAAACAAAAAACACCAAACCCGTAACAGTTAAGTGTCTTAATCGACCCGGGTTTTGATTCCAGGTCAACTTACTTGGAAAACGTCCGGGACACCTTCTCTGAATGGCAATAGACTGTATGGAAAAGCCAGGAGAAGCTGAGGCACAGCACGGCCCCGAGGAAAAACATGCCAAAGACCACCTTTTCCTGCAGAGGGGCCATGAAGTACATGTTCGGCCGCAGCATGGTCAGGATACCCAGGCAAAGGAACAGCACAAAACCTGGAGCGGAAATGCAGAGCAGAGAGAGAGATTGTCCCGTCAGCTGATTTATCAAAAGGCCAAAGAGTCTCTGTCTTTGTCACCCAGATGGCTGTTTTGGACTACAACTCCCATCAGGCCCAGCCAGCACAGTTGGGGGGGGGGAGGCGTGTTTGTTGCACAGGATCTCCAGATCGACAATAATTCTGCAAGCTGGATTTGAGGGTATGGCTGAATCCCACCTGGAAACGGCAAGGGTCTGAAAGTGCCCCTGGCACTGAGAAACACGGAGCTGCAACTCAGAATAAGGGAACTTCTTATGAATCTGACTCCTCCACATCGGAAGCAGAGATGCAGGTAAATGTGCAAAGTTTTTTTGGCGTGGCGCTTTAAAATGATGCTCGTGTGATCGGGCAAGCCTCTCTAGGAAGTGGCTTTCCTGTCGCTGGCGACAGGAGCAAGCCGCTTGATGAATATCGCCTTGAACCACCAACACACAGGGACGTAGGAAGCCGATTCAGCCGCACAGATTCCTCTGGCTCTGTACTGTCTACACAGACTGGCAGCAGCAGGGCCTCAGGAAGGGAGCCTCTCGCAGCCCTATGTGGAGATGCCAGGGATTGAACCTTCCGCATGCAAGGCAGAGAGAGAGGCTTTGTCGCTGAGCTATGACACTTCCTACATGAAATCAGCTAGTTACTCAGTGACGGGAAGCAGTCTTTCTGGCTTTGAACTCCGCATTTAAATTCTGGTTTAAATTCTGTATTGCAAACGGCATGATTTATATCCCTGGAGTGGAGGCCGGGTCAGGTGACACTTTCTGATACTAGCCTAATTCTTCAGCACACGAAAGGTTTTGCCCAGGTAATTTTCCTGTGGTCAGCAGGGCAGCACTGATTTCCCCCAACCCGTTACTCTCTCCAGGTGCTGTTGGACTACAACTCCCATCAGGCTGGGGATAGGTGGGGTGGCATGTTCAAAAGGGGAACACACAAGACGTGGGCTGATACAGAAGCTATTGTGTGCCAAATCTGTCATTTGCAGAACTCCTCCTGGAATTGTAGCTAACCTCCAGAGACCCAGAAAACTTTCCGGAAAGAACACTGAATTAAAACCGTAGTTAAGAATTGCGTTCTCAAAGTGATTTTATGCTCTTAAAATTAAGGTTGTAAGGCTCCAATTTGCTGGTGTGGCGGGGAAGAAATGTAACAGTTTTTATTTGGTTGTAGTTCCAAGTCGGAACTGGTCTGACGGCCCCACCAGGCAGCTTTAAATTAAAAGTACATCATTATATAACCAGATTCAGGTAGGTAACCGTGTTGGTCTGACACAGTCGAAATAAATAATAAAATTGTCCAGGAGCACCTTAGAGACCAACTAAGTTTGTTCTGGGTATAAGCTCTCGTGGATCTGAAGAAGTGTGCATGCACACAAAAGCTTATACCCGGAACAAACTCAGTTGGTCTCTAAGGTGCTCCTGGACAATTTTATTATATAACCTTATTATATAAGCAATGCAATAAAAATGCAGGACTTCCGGAACGGATTAAGTTCATAAACCAAGGTACCACTGTACACAATTCCTTCCCAAGGCCCTTATTTTGTTCATAGGAACAATTTGCACGATACACAAGATCTCCGCAATGTAGATCACACTGAAGCCTAGAATCAGGTAGAGAAGATCGGCAGGACGACGAGGAGGAGGACCTTTAGCATCCTGCAAATTCTAGATCCACCACCGTTGTGGACAATTCCAGTGCCCCGAGGAAAGAAAAAGCCGCAGCGGGGGAAAGACGGTCCCTCCCAACATTAACATAGGTACCAGAGATCCAGAGTATTAAAGTAGGAACCAGAGAGTCAGGGTCACCTAGCAAGTGGGTCCAAATGTTGCCCGTCTCTGTGTGGATGCGGAAGATGCTCTTGAAGCAGGCTCTGAAAGAGGGCATGGGGGGCCGGTGCCCGTGCAGGAGGTAATCGTTATCTTTCAGCCAGTCGGGCAGCACATCGTAGGGGATAACCCTCCAGCGGCCTTCCCAGACCTGCAAGACACCAAACCATGCGGGGCAGTCAGTAGTACCTGGGAGCGCATTGGCGCAAGGGGAGGGAGCCGCCAGCCCAGGGCTGCCCGGGCGAGCTCGCGAGAACCGTCATTCGGCTGTGCAACGCACGGTCCGGGGCGCAGCCACACACAACCCCCCCTCCTGCAGGCGACTCTTGCACAGCTTCGATCAGGACATTTGCAGCATAAATCGTCGGTTGCCTCCACGTCAGAACTCTTAGCCCATGTCCCAGGGGAGGCCGAGGACCTGCACACTGGGCTAGCTCCCCTGAAAACAAATACTTTGCAGACCTTGTTCCTTGCAAGTCATGGCACCCTCAGCAATCTCACAAGTGCCCAAAAGCACCAGTTGGTGTCGTAGCAATTTCCAGCTAAATCAGGGGTGGGGAACATCAGGCCTGTGGGAGGCTAAATGTGACCCAAATGTCTGCCCACCATTGCTTCTGGTCATGCCCATTTTTTGCCTCTCGGTCCAGAAAGGAATGTGGCCCTCAAGCTGGAAAAGGTTCCCTGTCCTGGTCTAAAAAAATTAATTCCAGTAAGCAGGAAGAAGTGGGTTTGATGCCTCCAAAACAAGCTTGGCCATACAGAGATGAGATTGTTCTGGAGGAAGAACCACAGAATAACTATCAAATTTGGGAGGCTTTACAAATTGACTGAGCTGTGAGCTGTTTCCGCTGCCTCTGACTAGAAGCTGTTATTTTATTTCCAGGTAACTGCATGACTGGCCAAAGCTTGTAGGAGTCTCTAGGACAGGATGACGGCGGCCTCTAGGTGTTCTCTAACTTCCACAAGACCCAGCAGACGGCAACGGTCAAGCGTCAGGAGAGGGAGTGAGGAGGTGGTCAGCAGTGAAGTTAACTCTTTATTCAAAGAAACAAGGTCGACTCAGGAGGCCAGGCTTAGTGAGCACAGCAACTCGTCCTGGTAGATCAGGGGTAGGCAACCTAAGGCCCGTGGGCTTGATGCAGCCCAATTGCCTTCTCAATTCAGCCCGCAGATGGTCTGGGAATCAGCATGTTTTAACATGAGTAGAATGTGTCCTTTTATTTAAAATGCATCTCTGGGTTATTTGTGGGGAACAGGAATCCGTTCATTTTTTATTTTCCAAAATATAGTCCGGCCCACCACATGGTCTGAGGGACGGTGTACCGGCCCACGGCTGAGAAAGGTTGCTGACCCCTGCGGTAGACCTTGCCCTAGGAGGGGGTTCTGGGCAGTGAAGGTCCCAACCTTCCCACAGCTGCCTAAATCTCCTCCTCTCCCTGGTCCTTCCCAAGCAATCTGAGACTTTGCCGATGCACCTGTCTCTGCTATTCACACCTCTTCTGGTTCATGGAGACGAGAAGGATGGGGAGCTGGTCGCAGCGGGAGAGGGAGATTCCCTGGCGTCTTCTCTGCATCTTGAGCCCATCCCCCCACCCTCCAGCCTCCGCTTCTGCCTCTGATTCTGGACTGCTCCCTGCCACAGACTTCCTGCTCACTAAACCCTGTTGCCTCCTCAGCTTCCGACACCTCCAACTCCCAGCCTGCTCCTTCTTCTTCCTCCGACTGCTTGCTGTGCCCCCGCCACCACTCCCCAGGCTCTGAGCCTTCTTCCCTTGGGGGTTTCCCCCAGCTGGTGCCTCCCACCGTTCCTCTGCATCCAGCCAGTCCATGACACCAAGGGTCTAGCAAACATCCCGAGGGTCTCACATTCCCCACCCCTCCTTGAGATCTAGCATCAAACTCGAACTCGATTTGCCATGCTCCTGTTTTGCTTGCAAAGCAAGGAAGGAGGTCAGATAACATTGCATACGCAGCTCTGCAGCTGAAACAACGGGAACCCAGAGCCTCAATAGCAGCTTGGAGCGCCAACCCAAAGTTACCTTGTATACGAATTCTTCCATTTTCTCCATCGCATGATGCGCCTGCAGAGGAAGGGTCAGCACCCGCACCTCCTCCTCCTCTTCCTCCTGAGTTGCTGGGCATGGCTGGTCTTGAACCTAGGAGGAGGAGATCACACAGCCTGAACAAAGGGCAAGGGGTCAGACTGAAAATGCTCTAGAAAATTAAAGAGATATTCCAAACTCATGGGTTGCTTCCAGGCCAACCTGTTTATAGAGCGTTTGTCCTGACTGGTTTGCAGGGAGCTTGGATGATGCTGAGTCAAAGCACACATTATCCCACGCCCCTAGTTACAGGTAGGTAGCCGTGTTGGTCCACCGTCATCAAAACAAAACAAAAAAATTCCTTCCAGTAGCACCTTAGGGACTAACTTTGTTCTTGGTATGAGCTTCCGTGTGCATGCACACTTCTTCAGATACACTGATGACATCTGTTTCAGTGTATCTGAAGAGGTGTGTATGCACACGAAAGCTCATACCAAGAACAAACTTAAAGGTAAAGGTAAAGGGACCCCTGACCATTAGGTCCAGTCGCGGACGACTCTAGGGTTGTGGTGCTCATCTCGCTTTACTGGCCGAGGGAGCCGACGTATAGTTTCCGGGTCATGTGGCCAGCATGACTAAGCCGCTTCTGGCGAAGCAGAGCAGTGCACGGAAACGCCGTTTACCTTCCCGCCGGAGCAGTACCTATTTATCTACTTGCACTTCATGCTTTCGAACTGCTAGGTTGGCAGGAGCAGGGACCGAGCAACGGGAGCTCACCCCGTTGCAGGGATTCAAACCGCCAACCTTCTGATTGGGAAGCCCTAGGCTCTGGTTTAACCCACAGCGCCACCCACATCCCTAAGGTCTTTAAGGTGTTGGTCTCTAAGGTGCTACTGGAAGGAATTTTTTTATATTTTGTTTCGATTATCCCACATGTTACAGTACAACTTTCCCAGCACTTTCCTTATTTAAGAAAAATACTTATTGTGGGGAAGTGGATTTCTTGCACAAGGTGAGATTTTATTTCCCATGCTTCAGACTTAGAGGCTCTTTATCAACCACACCAGCTTAGGAAATATGGATGTCGTGATTTATACACCATTTCTTTGCCTTATTGGTGACTGTTTGTTTGCTTTGTGTGTGGGGTGTGTGTGTGCAATACCCTGTTACTGCACTTTTGGGTTGTTAATACCGGAGATATACAAATAAAACTGTAACAGCACAGCCTGAAATTGCTTGAAAGTGATTGAATCCCACTTGAGACCAGAAAATACCTCCAGTTATGTACAGAGCAGTATAGGAGGGCCACAGTCAGGCAGCAAGCAAGGAAAAACTGGAAAGCAGGAGGAGGAGACGCAGCCATCAGAGAACTCCGGTCACCCAAAGGGAACCCCCTCTGTGACTGCACATGTAGCAAGAGCGGTCAAACTCTGCTGCAGCCATAATCCCATATTTCCTTTGCAGAAAGGATTAAAGGTAACGGCATTTCCTCGAGGGCAACTCAAATTGGCAAACTCCGCTTCTCTCCTTGGCTGGGGCCCAGGAAACAAACTCGCAGCCCGCCAAAGCAGAACAGAGGAGGGCAGGCTCTCCTTTTCAGCCGCCCGTCTTCAGCATAGAAGGCCTGTCCGCCAGCTCAAAGCTCTCGGCCTGTTACATTCTCAGCGCAATGAGGAAAAACAAGGCAAGTTTGCAGTTTGCAAGGAGAAGTGGTACTGCGAGAGGAAGAACAGTCTTGAGCTGCATTGCACGGGCAGTTCTGCAAATTGGCAAAGGGAGGAAAGCTGGCAGCCTCGCAAAGCCTGAAGGCTCTCAGACCACCACTTCAGAAGACTCGTTACGAAATCTATAAATTCCAGCTGCAAGGAAAGGCCGCAAGGGTTGCTTTTCCCCTGCACACGGCCTCCCAGACCTGGCGCCCTCCAGATCATAGAGTTGGAAGAGACCCCAAGGGCCATCCAGTCCAACCCCCTGCCAAGCAGGAAACACCATCAAAGCATTCCTGACAGATGGCTGTCAAGCCTCCGCTTAAAGACCTCCAAAGAAGGAGACTCCACCACACTCCTTGGCAGCAAATTCCACTGTCCAACAGCTCTTACTGTCAGGAAGTTCTTCCTAATGTTTAGGTGGAATCTTCTTTCTTGTAGTTTGAATCCATTGCCCCGTGTCCGCTTCTCTGGAGCAGCAGAAAACAACCTTTCACCCTCCTCTATATGACATCCTTTTATATATCTTGTTTGCTTTGGCCCAGTTGTCTAATCTGTTAAGGTCATTTTGAAGTGTGATCCTGTCCTCTGGGGTATTAGCCACCCCTCCCAATTTGGTGTCATCTGCAAACTTGATCAGGATGCCCTCAAGCCCATCATCCAAGTCATTGATGAAGATGTTGAATAAGACTGGGCCCAAGACAGAACCCTGTGGCACCCCACTAGTCACTTCTCTCCAGGATGAAGAGGAGCCATTGATGAGCACCCTTTGGGTTTGGTCAGTCAGCCAGTTACAAATCCACTGAATGGTAGCATTGTCTAGACCATATTTTACCAGCTTCTTTACAAGAAGGGACTAAGTCTCCCATCGGCCCCTGAACTGCTGGCCGAGCCCAAAACATCTGAAGGGCATTGGATTGCGGAAGGAAGGCCTATCTTAATCAAATGCCACCGAGCTTCCTGTGTTTAATGCTAGTAATTCTACTGGTGTGTTCAAGGGTTGAAATTGGATTGGGATGACCTTCTCACTCATAAAGGGCACTGGATGCCTCTGGGCCGGTTGCTTTCACCTATTCTAAATAATATTTTTAAAAGTTATATGCCAAGAGATTTGGCTCCAGCACTGTGCAGAATCACAGCACCGATACGCTAGGTGAAGGTCAAAACGAAGGATCACACAAGCTGCCAAGATTACAGCTACAAAGCTGCTAATAGGATTCACGGGTATATTTATGGTTGTTTGAAAAAGACAAGAGCCTTAATGCCTAGAATGAAGACTGAGAGATGCTTTTGGGCGCTGCTAACTATACTATCACTGGCAAACTATCATTTTATGGTATCTTGGAAGCGGGGCCTTCTCTGGGGGCCCTCAATTGGGCTGCTATGCTTTTGCCTTGCTGGGATTTTATTGTTTCATGCGGCACTGGTGTCTTTTAGGCAGGGCGCACACCATATATTTGAAGTATACACAGAATGAATCCTGGGAACGGTTGTTTACTCCTCACAGAGCTACATTTCCCAGCACCCTTAACTACATTTCCCAAGATATATTCTTCCACCTGCCTTGCTCCACCCACTAGTCTCCGCTTCTCAATTAGTACTGTATTATTTTATGTACTGCGGCTTGCCATTGTTTTATTGATTATAGTTTAGAAACTATTTACTGTAACTGTTGAGTAGATTTCTGGTTGATATTATTTTATACTACTCTAATAATTGCTGAGTGTTACTTTTTGATGTGGGTTGCTTATTTTAAAGTTTTGTTTTATTATCACATTTTTGTATTGCATTAGATTGTTATAAGTAGGGTTGACAGGTGTCCACTATTTGAGTGGACAGTCCACTTTTTCATATTATGTTCACTATTTTTTTCCACAAAATAGTGGACTTTTTATTATTCAAAAGCTTTATGATGAAATGGTATTTTAATATGTGTTAAAATGTTTGTAAGAAAATATATAATTTAATTTAACCCCCCCCCCCCGCTTGTCCACTATTTTTTGGAAGCAGACCTGGCAACCCTAGTTATAAGATGTACATTATTTTTGTTTCTTCAGCTTGCAAACCGCCTTGAGTATTGTAAGATGGAAAGACGGTATACAAATTTAAAAAATGAAATGAAATGAAGGTATCTGGAGAGGGGTGTACAGACATTGTGGTGTGTGGGTGTATATAACACACAGACACACACAAACACCTCTGTTACATTTGTTATCTTTTTGTAAACCACTTACAGACTTTCCTGGTGACAAACAGTATGTAAATACATGAAATAAAATACTGGATGCGTTCCCATCACAAATTCAGACACATCTCCTTGTACCAAGGAGGGGGGCTTGCCAAGACCCTGCTCCCCCTCCAGCCATATTTCATTCCCAGTGGAGAACACAAAGTTCCCTGGTGGTACAATGCTTAAGTCCTGTCATCCATGTATGGTTCATATTTACTTATTTAGAAGGTTTCATAAACCACTGAAAGAGTAGTGTGCAAATAAAACAGAAGATAAAGCAAAGCTAAAATCCACAGTAGTGATATATGGAAGTGAGAGCTGGACCATAAAGAAGGCTGATCACCAAAGAATTGATGCTTTTGAATTCTGGTGGTGGAGGAGAGTCCCATGGACTGCAAGAAGATCAAACCTCTCCATTCTGAAGGAAATCAGCCCTGAGTGCTCACTGGAAGGACAGATCCTGAAGCTGAGGCTCCAAGACTTTGGCCACCTCATGAGAAGAGAAGACTCCCTGGAAAAGACCCTGATGTTGGGAAAGATGGAGGGCACAAGGAGAAGGGGACGACAGAGGGTGAGATGGTTGGACAGTGTTCTCGAAGCTACTAACATGAGTTTGGCCAAACTGCGGGAGGCAGTGAAGGATAGGCGTGCCTGGCATGCTCTGGTCCATGGGGTCACGAAGAGTCGGACACGACTGAACGACTGAACAACAACAAAATCCACAGAACATTTTTTTAAAAATGCCTAAAACATCCATCATTACAAAGCAATAAAACCAGCAGAACTAATACAGGAAATGAAAAATAATTTATTATTATTAGAAATAGTAATACTTTCTTGTCACTGTACCTCTTGTTTACAGTGAGATAAAATGAGCCCCCCTCCGCCCACAATCTCTCAGTCCTTGTTACACTCTATGTGCTGTCGTGTGACCATCAACCCCGAACGTCAGCTGCAATGTTGCTGTCTTCCATTCAGCAGCCTATTTTTTATTATTATTGGGACACGGGTGGAACTGTGGTCTAAACCACAGAGCCTAGGGCTTGCCGATCAGAAGGTCGGCAGTTCGAATCCCCGCCACGGGGTGAGCTCCCGTTGCTCGGTCCCTGCTCCTGCCAACTTAGCAGTTTGAAAGCATGTCAAAGTGCAAGTAGATAAATAGGTACCGCTCCAGCGGGAAGGTAAACGGCGTTTCCGTGCACTGCTCTGGTTCGCCAGAAGCAGGTTAGTCATGCTGGCCACATGTCCCGGAAGCTGTACGCCAGCTCCCTCAGCCATTAAAGCGAGATGAGTGCCGCAACCCCAGAGTCGGACACGACTGGACCTAATGGTCAGGGGTAAAAGGTAAAGGTAAAGGGACCCCTGACCATTAGGTCGTGTCCGACTCTGGGGTTGCAGCACTCATCTCGCTTTAATGGCCGAGGGAGCTGGCATACAGCTTCCTGGTCATGACAAAGCCGCTTCTGGTCAGGGGTACCTTTACCTATTATTAGTAATAGTAGTAGTAGTAGTAGTAGTAGTAGTATTTGTATTCGTATTTCTTGATAGGCTTGTGAGTGGCAAGGAGCTATAGCAATATAGCAAGAGCACTTGCCTAATGTCGGTAACTGGGGCATTCCAAATTACGAGTGCTGACATGCTGGAAGATCAACCTTCAAAGGCATTTCATGACCTTCCCCATTTTATCCACCCCACCGCCCTGTAAGGTATTAATCTGAAAATAGCTTTGCATTAATGGGGAAGCTTACTTACAATGGCCGAACTGGTTGCCGCTTGGTCTCCTTTCTCCTCTAAGAGGGGTCCGAGCTCAGCCAGCTCCACAAGTTCCCTCTCCCTGCCGTTAGCTGAAGGCCCATTTCCTTGGCCGGCAACTGAGCCTTTGCGGGATGACATTTGGTCAACGCAGACACCGGACCTCTTCCCCTTTCTGAAATCAGATGAAGAGCTGGCCTGCCCAGCACCCTGACGAAGACTTCTCACTAGGAAGAAGAACAAGAAGTTAATTTGTAAACCAGTCTGCTTCTGAAAAGATGTGTTTTCCCCCCCTCCAGAAACATATTGGATGTTCCTCCTCAGAGAAGCTTGGAACACTTCCAGATTCTCCTCTTTCTTCATCGACTGAATAGAGCTGTCACCCAGTTAAAGGCATCTTAGCCGATTAATTGCACAAGTTTCGGTAAACCGAATCTGTATCATGGGGGGGGAGAAGTGCTGAAGGGGAGGCAGGGAAATTATTTCAGCAATTGCGGATGATTAGTTTTAAAAAATTTAATACTTGCACGCTGCTTTTCCAACAACACTACTGAGCTCAAAGCAGCTCACCGTAACGACGAAACGACACTTCCATCAATAGATCTGTCTCCAAAATCACAATGACATGCCAGTAAAGCATTCGACAAGCAAGTAATGCAGAGTTTATATTTTCTGAGAATCCTCCGGAAAAATAATATCTCAAAGGACCTGTTGATGGCACTTTACCATTGTACTGTTGAGAGTGTATTAACTTATGGCCTGTATGTGTGTGGTTTGGGAGTTGCACAGTCAGGGAAAGAACAATGCTGTCCAGGGTTGTAAAGACTGCGGAGAAAATAATTGGGTGCCCTCTTCTTCCCACCTTGGATCAAATCTATGCCTCCAGGTGCTATAAGAAAGCTGCAGGGATAGTGCAGGATAGTGCACACCCCAGATATGATCTCTTTCAGCTTCTGCCTTCTGGAAGAAGGTACAGGGTTATAAAGACCAGGACTAGCCGCCTGAGAAACAGTTTCTATCCAAAAGCAATTTTGGTTTTAAACGCAGTCTCTAAGGAAGTGTTTGTATTTAGTTGTGGGGCATCAGAGTTTTTAGGGGGCTAACCAGGTAGGGTATTAAAGTTTAGGAGGTTAATTATGCATAGGCGGGATGGGGATAGGCATTTTCAGGGTAGTAGGCTTGTTGGTTTTTGCATGTCTGGTGGAGATTTTTCAATTTTGTTGTACTGTATGGGACAATGACAGTAAAGATTATCGTTTTGTATAAATGCAAGCTCAGAAAAATTCAGAAATGAGTTTTCAGAAATGGGTGCTGAGGAAACCCCGGTGTCACTTGGCACAACTTCCCTGGGAAGTGTGTCTGTGTCACAGGAGATTGAAAGATGCATTCACTGTCTGAGATAGGAAGGATATTCCATCTGGGTTACTGCACTTAAGAGTCATTTCAAGTAGTTAAAACACTCACTCTGCTTTACAACCCAGCACACTTCTTTAAAAAATAAAGAATGGATCAAAAAAATTGAAATTGCTTTGTTGATAAATTGGTTAAAGTGAACAATGGGGTCTTATTACTGAATTTGCTAGTCTGCATTGGGGATTTCCCTATTAAGCTGTTTTTCCAACTGCTTAGAAATTAGCCTTTGCCAACTGCTTTGAGGTGTTTTCATGCCCCCCCATCAAGTGCGCAATTTTTATGAATTAAAATAGTGTGTGTATACACACACATGTACACACACACCTTGCAGGAGGGCAAAACTCCTACCAGGGGCTGCTCAAAAAGGATGGAGGCCCAACGAGCACAAATATTATGTTCTAAAAGAGCCAATCAGAAGTCCACTACTGAGGAACAATGTCCTCCAAACAACAAGAACTGGGCAAACTCGCTGGATTAATGGTGCCTGCAAACATACAGGTGTATCCCAAAATGAGATTTCAAAGAGCTGTGGTTCAAAGAGAGAGAGAGAAGAAACCACAAAAGACATTGCAAAACTCTATAAAACTAAGCTGCATTTTGTCCTCGATTTTAGGCTAGTCAACATGATTCATCTGAGGGTGGACAAGGAAAGCAATCTGTTCCATATCTGGGTGGGGTGGGGGGGGAGAGTGTCAGTAGATGCCAATTGATCAAAAAGGAAGCCACAGAAATGAAGAGACGGGTCAAAATCCCTGTTTGCATGAGCATCAGTGGTTATGTTCACAAACGTGGAGGGGACATGCCAGTTCCCACCAACTACAACCGCTTATGGCAGGGTTGGGGAAGCTATGACATTCCAGATGCCGATGGACTCCAACATCCATCGTCCCCGACCACGGGCCGGGCTGACTGGGGCTGATGGGAGTTGTAGTCCCCAAACTGGAGGGCTACAATTTCCACACCCTCGCCGTACAGGGACATAGGAAGCTGTACCGACCGTTTCCTGCTTGGCAGGGGGTTGGACTGGATGGCCCTTGTGGTCTCTTCCAACTCTAGGATTCTATGAAAATAAATTTGCAAGAATTGTTGTTTTTTAAAAGATGGTTGTGATTGGAGGCTCTGGGAGGAGGAGGATGGTGTTACACTACCCCACTCATCTCCTGGACTTAAGAAGAAGAGGAGTTTTGATTTGATATCCCGCTGTATCACTACCCGAAGGAGTCTCAAAGCGGCTCACATTCTCCTTCCCCTTACTCCCCTACAACAAACACTCTGTGAGGTGAGTGGGGCTGAGAGACTTCAAAGAAGTGTGACTAGCCCAAAGTCACCCAGCAGCTGCATGTGGAAGAGCGGGGATGCAAAGCCGGTTCACCAGATTACAAGTCCACCGCTCTTAACCACCACACCACACTGGTGTAGTTCCCTCCCCGCAATGATTCACTACCAAGCAACCAGGAAGCATCAGGTCAAGGGTCAGCAAGGTTTACCTCGCCTGGGCTGGTTCACTGCAGCGGAGATCCCTCCTTGGGCAAGATCGCACGTGCGCCTGCGATTCCCGGCGTCTGCGCATGCGTGGAGGCGATTCCCGGCACCACGGAAGCGAGTCCCCGCATCATGCACAGTGCGCGGGGACTCATCAAGCAGGCGGCTTGGTTCAGGGGTGGCTTGTGGGCCAGTTAAACGACCCCCGTGGGCCGCTTGTGGCCCATGGGCCTTAGGTTGCCGACCCCTGCATCAGGTGTTGTGGTCTCTAGAGAGCAAGGAAGGCATCTTCTCACCTGGGATGCTTGGCAGCCTGCAGCTCCTGATTCTTCCTGGCAGAACAGGTGACCAGTGAAGGTTCTTGGGGGCAAGGGGAGGAAGGCAAGGCAAATGTCCTCTTCCCAATGTCAACACTGCTTCTGAGTGTGTGCCAACTACTAAAATGCCTATACCAGGGGTCGGCAAACTTACCCGGCCTCGGGCCGGTTCCTCCGGCGCCGATCACGCAGCGGGCCGGAGGGCAGGGCAGCGCACGCCCATACACATGCGCACTCGCTTTTCCCAGCGCACTTCTGGCATGGCACCGGAAATAGCTTGTGCGCGTGTGCACGGGCCTCCACAGCCCCGGAAGTGCGCCGGAAATGCAACTTGCGCATGCGCACAAGCTATTTCTGTTGCTGCGCCGACCTGGAGATGGGCCGTCACACCGGTAAGAGCGGTCGATGGCGGCAGGGATCGTCAGGGGCCTGATAATTGGCTCGCTCAGGCCGTATCTGGCCCGTGGGCCTTAGTTTGTGACCCCTGACCTATACTAAAATGCACTTATTAACCTGAAGTTAGAGAACTGCTGGATCCCTGGCAAAATGACAGTTAAGTCAAGAAGGGACATTTCAAATTTTTAAATTGCAGTAGTCCACATAGATAGCGATTCAAATGTGTTTCGACAAACCTACAGCGGATAAATATGGATTTGACCTTCAGAGATGGAAGAGAGGCAATAACCCTATGGCTTTTGAGGCCCTCGGGGGACCCATCAGGTTCATAATCCAAGCCCTGTCAATTATTTGCTAAATTGTGCAGCTTCAAAGGGGACGTTTAACCCCACTCCCTTAAAAGAAAACAACATTGCATTCATACTGTTGAGGAGAACCTAGTTAAAATGCAGGCAGGAAGCGTTAAAGAGAAACTTAAGGGAGGCTGAGGAAAGGATTTATTACCTTTTGAGTTGTTGCACTTTGCAGGAAACTGGCTCACAGCTCCACCCAACTTGACATTCCAGCTCTGCAAAGCCTAGAAGCAGGATTTTCAAGGGATTAGATGTGCACACTTTTGTTTTCTGATGCAGGAAAAGCTTGCTTGGCATTTGCCCAACTGTGCTTAGGTGTTGCACAGCTTCTGCACATTTGCAAATCTCCCTTCCTTCCTATTTCTATCACTTCCTCACTATTTCTCACCCTGCAGTTTCATTATCCCGGCAGTCCAAATAATTACCATTTGGGTAAACTTTAGGAAGCTTACAGAGAACGTTTCGGTCCAGACTTTTCTCTCTCATTCTCATCTCACTTTTGACTAAAAGAGGGGTTGGCCGTTTTAAACAACATTGTGCCAACACCCAATGTCACGAGTGCAAAAATTTATGCAACACAAACATGCATATGCAATACATGTCCGTGAATTATCATTATTCATAATTATATTTTGTATAGTGATGTATATAAGCAGTGTACTTATATGCAATATGCAAAATGGGGGGAATGGAGTATACAATACAGATCACAATGACATTTACAACATATATGGATGCGTCAGACCAGAAATTATCATTTGAAGAGTGAATTTGGTGTAGTGGTTCGCATGCTGGACTGAGGACCTGGGAGACCAGGGTTCAAATCCCCATTCAGCCATGAAGCACACTAGATGTCCTTGGGACAGTAACTGCCTCTCAGCCTAGCCTACCTCACAGGGCGTTTGTGGGGATTAAACGAGGAGGGGGAGATCCATGTGTGCCGCCTTGGGCTCCTTGGGAGAAAAAGTTGGGAATGAAAGAGTATGAATGAACAAAAATAGTTAAGTCTCAATCAGGAATGCCTTCAGTTTAAAAAGGCAAGGTTTGAGCAGGTGCCAAGATGTAGACTTGAGAGCCAGTGTGGTGTAGTGGTTAAGAGCGGTAGACTTGTAATCTGGTGAACCGGGTTCGCGTCTCCGCTCCTCCACATGCAGCTGCTGGGTGACCTTGGGCTAGTCACACTTCTCTGAAGTCTCTCAGCCCCACTCACCTCACAGAGTGTTTGTTGTGGGAAGGGAAAGGAGAATGTGAGCCGCTTTGAGACTCCTTCGGGTAGTGATAAAGCGGGATATCAAATCCAAACTCTTCTTCTTCTACTTTGTGTACATGGGAATGGAATGCTATAAAGTGGCGAGAGAACCCAGCTGAAGGCTTACATCCAAGAGATTTGCTGTGGCAGCCAACATGGTTGCTTCTGGATGACCCCATTATCGAGAATTCATTCTGATTGGTTTGCAGGGAAGGTTTGCATGGGAAAAACATTATCTCACACTTGCCGGGGGATTTTCTCAGCACTTTCCTTATTGCATGAAGTCTTATCTTGTGGGAGTGGGGATACAGCTTTGTTGCACAAGACCTGTCAACCGATTTTAATTTTGCAGCCAGAGTTTTGCAAACAGTGGCAGTCCGGAAGTGCCCACAGATTCCCCAGCTAAGTTTGGCAACGGGGGCAGGAGCAAGAGGGGCATCCTTAGACTCGAGGAATATTCCCATTTGAAACCACGTCCCACATAAGTTGGATGTTTGCAAAAGGCATCTCACTCACATTCATTACCAAACTTCCGCTTCCTGAGGTGCAACTGCTGGGGGGTGGGTGGCAAAGTGCGTTCTAGGAGCAACGCTCAGCTCACGCAGAGCCCAGGAAGCCTGGGTTCACTGTTTCCACAGAAAAACTGGCTAAATAGGGGAAAAAACCAGCCCTATGGAAAGAGTAGACTCTGATTAAATTGGGGCAGGAGGAGGATATGGGGCGGCATTTTTGAGATGGGATGTTGTGTGGACTCAGCGACCTCGCAACATCACTTCCACAGTTGCCGTGTGGAAGCGCTCCCAGAATCCTCAACAGCAGCTTTTAAACTTTCATTGTTTAGGAACATCCTTCCATATCAGTTGCCAGCCAAAATATTCCTGGCATGCTGATAGAGGATTTGGGGGTCTATTTTAGGACACACACCGGCCAGGCCAGTTGGGTCTCAATGTGTGAACAATTGTAGAAGGCACACAAGCAGGTCCCCTGTGCCTGTGCATTACAAGAGAAAATCGATTAACGGAATGGAAGGTAATCTTCAAGTGTGTTTGTTCTTCCATTAAAAATCTAACCATACAGCCGGCATGGACCACCTTATGCAACTTCTTTTGATCACCAGAGCATTCTTAGAGACTTTCTCTTTGCTGATGAGGCCAGACACAAAAATATTAGTTTACTGAGATCACTGGCATACAGTTGCAACCCTAAAGATGAACAGAAATTTGCAAGGTGTGTGGGGCTCATTCTCCCTTTGCAGGACAGTTTTGAGATCCAACATAGTAAACTGCCTCATTCTCTGCCAGCCATTCAACCAACCTATACCAAGGGTATCCAACTTGGTGCCCGCCCAGTGTTGTTGGACTACAACTCCCATCAGCCCCACTCAGCACGGCTAACGGTCAGGAATGATGGGAGTTGTAGTCCAGCAACACTTGGAGGGCACCATGTTGCCTACCTCTGGCTCACACTGACTGGCCACAGCTCTCCAGGACTGCTGGGGATTGAACCTGCAACCTTCTGCATGCAAAGCAGATGCTTTGCCTCCGAACAGCAGCCTTTAGCCGTTTGCTCCATTTCCCTCCAGTCTGGAGCCAGGAGTTAGTTTTGGCTCACTGCCTGCACCCAACAAACTCAAACAAGTAGCAGGCTTCCAATTCTGTTTGGGGTCAGGCCTATCCCTTCTCCTCCACAGACTCATGTCACCCGAAAGAATCTGAGCTCCTGCCGTGAGAGGGGCAAGTAAGATTGCCAAATCCTGACCCCAAATAACCCTGCATGCCTCTTTTAAGGAAAAACATTCTCTTCTCCAGTGATTCAGGAAACGCTACTAGAGCACAGCAAATAGCTGGTTCCTTTTCCACGGAAGAGCTTTAAAGAAAACAGCCTCTATTGCGAAAGAAAACAACTCGCAACACAGCTTGCTGGATTATGAAGTGTAGTCTTGCGAGCCACTGGAAAACAGACTAGCCAGCAGCAAAAGGTAGAACTGTCAAGTCCTCTTTTCCTCTAGCACTGCATAAGAACTTAAGAAGGTATGAAGACTGTAGACTGTAGATAAGATGGGGGTGGGGGGTGGAGTTACCTGAGGGCATTTAATCTTGGAATCAAATCATTCCCTTTGGTAATTAATAGTTTAAATGAATACAGAAAGCAAGTTGGGATCACAATACCCCCCACCACCACCCCCAGCAGGTCAGGAATACGCAAAGCCACTCCTGCCTGGAGCAGTTTCTGCCACTATAAGCTCTTTATCCCTAGGATTAAACCTAGACAGAAAGCAAAAGGCAAGGAAATATGGGCCACCCGTGGATTGTTAGAGTGACACCCCTTAGCCAAAGAGCAACGTTCTTCATAGGTGAGAGAAGAGAGGTTGCTGTCTATGGGGCATTAATAATAATAATAATTTTAAATGTATATACCACTCTACATCTGAAGATCACAGGGCGGTTTATCAGCATAAAACAACAACTTGACTGAGAGTTGAAAGGGACCCCAAGGGTCATTTAGTCCAACCCCCTGCAATGCAGGAATCTCAGCTAAAGCATCCATGACAGATGGCCATCCAACCTCTGTTTAAAAACCTCCAAGGAAGGAGTGTTTACCACCTCTCGCGGGAGTCTGTTCCACTGCAGTTCACATGCATTTTGAACTATGGCAACCCTAGCAGCAGCATCACTAACAGAACTGGGAAATGAATTATAATAATAGTAATGATCTAAACTTACAAAATACATTTGGCTGAAGCAAGGGTAGCCAATGTTGTACCCCCAGATATTGCACCATCTGTGCATCTGTGTGTGTATACACAGACCTTTTTTTCCTTAAAAAATGTTTAGGGGTACTCTCATTTTGTCTCAAGAGAATCACCATTTTATAGTTCAAATCGGGGGAAATAAATACACAAAAAGCACAAAGATTCACAAAATGCTTAGGAGTATGTGTATCCCTGCGTCCCCCCAGAAAAAGCACTCACTCTCTCTCTCTCTATATATATATATACCGGTATATGTGTGTGTACGTTACAGGTAAGAGAATGGAAAGAGAAGTTGCTGAATTGCAATTTGTTACCAAACTTAAAACCATGGAGAGACTTGGTCTGAATAGAGACACTGGATTCTTATCTCATTATACATCTCATTAGCCATCTCACCCCATACTTTTTCCTGTCAGACTAATTGTAGTCGTTAACAGTCATCAACAGGTTTACCACACCTATCAGCCCATCACCCATTCCCACCACACTTCTGAATAATACCCCTCCCCACCCCCTCACTATATATAAGGGTCTGGTGACTTCTGTTTCAGTGTATGCACACGAAAGCTCATACCAAGAACAAACTTAGTTGGTCTCTAAGGTGCTACTGGAAGGAACTTTTTTCTTTTGTGTGTGCACAGGTGAAACTTGAAAAATTAGAATATCGTGGAAAAGTCCATTTATGTAAGCAATTGTTTTCATTAGCTACTGGAGTTCAATATATGAGATAGACTCATGACATGCAAAGCGAGATATGTCAAGCCTTTATTTGTTATAATTGTGATGATTGTGGCGCACAGCTGATGAAAACCCCATAGTTGAGATTGTGAATTTGGGGTTTTCATCAGCTGTACGCCATAATCATCACAATTATAACAAATAAAGGCTTGACATATCTCGCTTTGCATGTCGTGAGTCTATCTCATCTATTAGTTTCACCTTTTAAGTTGAATTACTGAAAGAAATGAACCTTTCCATGATATTCTAATTTTTTGAGTTTCACCTGTATATATGTAGATGTGTGTGTGTGTGTTTATGTGTATATATATATATATATATTATCATATATAATAAAACTGGAATAAACCTTCTCCACAAAACGTTGCCCTTGGGAAGCCTTCTCCAATAGCCCTCTGAGTGTGCCTACCTGTTGCTGACAGGACCCCCGTACTCAAGGGAGCTGTTCCCTCCGTACATAGCTGCATATACTGCTATGTATACTGGGATATCAGCATCTTAAAAAGCAGAGAAATCACCTTGCCGACCAAGGTCCATATAGTTAAAGCTATGGTTTTCCCAGTAGTAATGTATGGAAGTGAGAGCTGGACCATCAAGAAGGCTGATCGCCGAAGAATTGATGCTTTTGAATTATGGTGCTGGAGGAGACTCTTGAGAGTCCCATGGACTGCAAGAAGATCAAACTTATCCATCCTTAAAGAAATCAGCCCTGAGTGCTCACTGGAAGGACAGATCCTGAAGTTGAGGCTTCAGTACTTTGGCCACCTCATGAGAAGAGAAGACTCCCTGGAAAAGACCCTGATGTTGGGAAAGATGGAGGGCACAAGGAGAAGGGGACGACAGAGGATGAGATGGTTGGACAGTGTTCTCGAAGCTACTAAAATGAGTCTGCCCAAACTGTGGGAGGCAGTGGAAGACAGGAGGGCCTGGACGTGCTCTGGTCCATGGGGTCACGAAGAGTCGGACACGACTGAACAACAACAATACAGGGATATGGATGGTATATGGCTCTTTCTCTCTCCCAGAAGCCGAAGCCGGCAGCTTCTCGGAGGCCTCCCCCCCGGCTCCCCGCCCGGACTCTCGCTTACCGGACGACCATTGCAGCTACATCCCGTGGAGGAGGGCGAAGAGGCCCGTGCGCCGGCCGGACAGCCGCCTGAGGAGACTCGCCTCCCTCTCTCTCTCGCTCGCTCCCAGACGAAGAAGGAGGAGGAGGAGGAGGAGAGGAAGAGCAGCTGCAGCGGCGCCGGAAATAGCCCTCCGCTAAGAGAGGCCCGCTTCCGGTAGGGGGGGGGAGCTGGCGTCATGTGATCCTTCCCCCATCATTTCCTGGTGATGGAGGGGAGGGCGAAAGGGAACTAAGGACGCGCTTCCGGGACACGGAGCACGTGACCCTCCGGCTAACTATAGACTTACGAAACGTGAAACAGGGGAGGGGGGAAACTCTAGAGTTAACTTCGGGTAGACTCTGACTTTTGAGGAGTACACGCACCCTGGTTCGTTTCGGACGTTATTGGGGGCAGGGGGGAAGGTTTTGGTAGCGGGGTTAAAGGGAGGGAGCGTGCAGTTGTGGATCAGCAGCCCCTGCCTCGCTTCTCCCATCCCAGGCAGGTAAGGAGGAAAGGGAACAGTGCTGAAATTTAGTCCTTGTTTTTGCTGTTACTGTTACTGTTGTTGTTCTTTCGTGCAAAGTTACTCAGCAAACGGGTGACCGTTATTGTACTCTCGGTGCACGCTAAGGGTACCACTGGGTGGGCCACAAGAGTCAAACACGATACTGAAAGCAGTTTGAAATTATTACAATCGCAGAACTAAGAAAGTGCGATAATAATAATAATAATAATAATAATAAATAAATAAATAAATAAAACCCCGCCCATCTGGGTACTCTGGGCGGCTTCCAACAGAATATTAAAATACAGTAATTAGAATGAAATGAGATAAGAAGTAACTACACAACCGAAGGGATGTTTTTTTATTATGTTTTAGTAAGATTTTATATATGTTGGAAGCCGCCCAGAATGGCTGGGACAACCCAATCAGATAATAATAATTATTATTATTAATAATAGTTTATTTATATCCCGCCCACCTGGCTGGGTTTCCCCAGCCACTCTGGGTGGCGCCCAGCAGAATTAAAAGCACAATAGAACAGGCATAGGGAAACTCCAGCCCTCCAGAGGTTTTGGAACTACAGTGCCAACAGTGGTCAGGGATGATGGAAATTGTAAGTCTCAAAACATCTGGAGGGCCAGAGTTTGCCTATGCCTGCAATAGAACATCAAACATTAACAACTTCCCTAAACAGGGCTGCCTTTGGATGTCTTCTAAAAGTCAGATACCTGTTTATTTCCTTGACATCTGATGGGAGGGCATTCCACAGGGCGAGTGCCACCACTGAGAAGGCCCTCTGCCTGGTTCCCTGTAACCTCGCTTCTCACAGGGAGGGAACCGCCAGAAGGCCCTCGGAGCTGGACCTCAGTGTCCGGGCTGAATGATGGGGTGGAGACGCCCCTTCAGGTATACTGGGCCGAGGCTGTTTAGGGCTTTAAAGGTGGTTTATTATTATTATTATTATTAATATTGAATAGGACGTCCCTATTTTCATCAGAGAAATGTTGAAAGGTATGAAGTCCACCGCCGAGGACCTTCTGGAGGTTCCCTCGCTGTGAGAAGCCAAGTTACAGGAAACCAGACAGAGGGCCTTCTCGGTGGTGGCACCCGCCCTGTGGAACTCCCTCCCACCAGATGTCAAAGAGAAAAACAACTACCAGACTTTTAGAAGACATCTGAAGGCAGCCCTGTTTAGGGAAGCTTTTAATGTTTGACGGACTATTTTATTTTAATATTTTGTTGGAAGCCGCCCAGAGTGGCTGGGGAAACCCAGCCAGATGGGCGGGGTATAAATAATAAATATTATTATTATTATTATGCCAGACATATACTCTGCTAGGTAAACTGAGTAGACGTAAGGAGATTTCCTAAATACAGGATGGCAAATTCCATGCATAAAGTGAAAGAGTTCCAGTCCTTTCATATAATTTTCACACCTTTTGTTCCAGGTCTGTGCAACCAGTTTTTGCTCTTTGTGAAACATGCACAAGATTGGATGATAGGCCTCATCCTTCTCAAGATGGCAGTGCCCACAAGTGAGTACAGTAAAGTGCCTGGGGATGCCCAGCTTCCGGGCGGAGCGGCACCATACGGGAACTTTCCCGATTACTCTCGCTTCCACCCACCAGAGGGACGCATCCGGCTCCTGCCCAGCGCGTTGCTGAGCAAGCTGTTCCCTAACCCGCGTGCAAAGCCCCTTTTGGGGCTGGATGTGGGGTGCAATTCGGGGGAGCTCAGCATCGCCCTGTACAGGCACCTCCTGGGGCTTCAGGAGACCCAAGCCTGCCAGGAGCGCCTGAACGAACTTCGCCTTCTCTGCTGCGATATTGACGCTGGGCTGATCGAGAGAGCTAAGCAACAGAGCCCCTTCCCTGCCTCTATTTCCTACGCCGCCCTTGACATCATGGACCCCGACGCAAGGGAGACGCTGCTGAGCTCCTACCTGGGCAGCTTTGGCCGCTCCACATTTGACATTGCCTTCTGTATGTCCGTGACCATGTGGATCCACCTCAATCACGGGGACTGTGGCCTGGTGACATTCTTGTCTTACCTCGCGTCTAAATGCGCATACTTGCTCCTCGAACCCCAGCCGTGGAAATGCTACCGGTCCGCTGCCCGGCGCCTGCGGAAACTGGGCAGGCACGACTTTGACCACTTCCGATCCCTCTCCATCAACGGGGACGTGGTTGAGAGGATCACCCAGATCTTGACCGCCGACTGTGCCATGGAACTGGTGTCTTGCTTCGGAAGCACAAGCTGGGACAGGAGACTCTTGCTATTCAAATCAAAGGAGGCTAATCATCTGGTGTGACGGAGGACTGGAGAGAAAGGGGAGTGTTCTGGGCGAGGCTAATTGTTCTGGGACTGCACTGAAAGTGGGGTAGGGAGGAGGGGTTCTCAAACCATCGAGCCCCAGAGCCCACTGGAGAGGTAATGAAAATTACGGAGGCCCACCAGTCGCGAAATGGCTGTTCAGGGACAAAGCCAGTAACGAAACGGTGGCAGGTGGAGGCAGAGCCCGTCCTAATCAGGTGGCAATTAGTGACATCATTTTCATCATCGGATATCTAAACCCACACTAGAAATTTTCAGATACAACAGTGATTTCCTTGTGGCAAGGATACAGCATAAAGAAAGCTGAGCTGTGAAACCCTAAGTTCTGGCAGTATCATGACCCGGCCTGCCCATTTTAGGCCAAATTGATGGAGAAATTCCAAGCTGAGAGATTCAAAGTTTGATCTTATATGTTCTGAACGCACATACATGCCCCTGACGGTATTTTTACTCATCTCCTATCACAGGGGTGACCAACTCCTAAGAGACTGTGATCTACTTGCAGAGTTAAAAACTGGCAGTGATCTACCCCTTTTGGGAGGGTTCAGGTCAAAGTTGTTGAGCTTTTTCGGGGAGGAGGAAAGCCCCCGTTTTTTAGGCATTCAGGTCAAAGTTGTTGTTGCGCTGTTTTTAAGGAGAAAGAAATCCCTGTTTTTGGGTGGTGCGGGGCAAAAAAATTGAGCTTTTCTTAGGGGAGCCAAAGTTGTTGAGCTTCTTCAGGGGAGCCAGTGATCTACCAGTGATCTACCACAGACGTCCAGTGATCTACTGTCCTATCATTTCTTCCCCCCTTCTTTCACGCTTTAACTTGCACAGTACTCCTCCACAAGCTATTTCTATAATTCCTCATTAACTGCTTTTATATTAACTTATTCCTCCTATACAACTTTTCTTAACGTTCTTCCTTTCCAATTTTTACTATCGTTGTTGTTAAATTAACCTTTAATCTCTCTAATTTTCTCCAACACTTGCTCTGGCCCTTTCCCTGTAGAGGAAGGAGACCTCCCTTTCCTCCTCCGCTGACTTTCTCTCTTTTCCAGCCACCTTTATTTAGCACTGGTACATTAAACCCGTTAAATTAACGGGCGCTAGAACATAAGTGGACTTCAACAGATGTACAGCAAGATTATTATTTTTTTTAAAGGTAGTGATCATGAGGTAAAAAACAATTTGCAAAGGGAATTTGCGCCGGAAAGCGGGATTTGGGGGTGCCCTCCAGCCTCGGCGGGTTTCTAGCTTTTCCGCCCAGCCAGTTCTCGAAGGACTGATCCGGAGGGAGGGAGGTTATGGCACTCACCCTCCTTCTACAGGACTCTTAGGAAGCTGCCCCATCGCGCACCCTGCCCTAACCACCGCTGAACCTGCGCAGCGGGGAGCACCGCCGAGGAAGGAGGAGGGCATATGGGGTGATCTGCTGGTGCTGGCGTCAGTCCACCCAGAAGACCGCAGCATGGCAAGAGGAAGCGGTGGGCAAGTACGGTGGTACTAGTCATACTTTGAAAAAAGTACTCTGAGTCATACAATTTATTTATTTTTAACAAAAATTTATTGGTTTTCCACATCAAAACATATACAAATACAATACACAAAAAACAACAACAACAAATACAGCAAAAAGAACAGAAATAAAAGAAAATACATACCTGCACCGGAACACCAACACTCCATCAGTTTAGTTATAATCTTGTTTCCAATCTAATTAGGGGGACTTCCCCCGTTCTCTCCTCTGCTTTCCATTCTAATTTACTTTAGTAACTTTCTGTCTATCTTAACAATTCATTCACCTAAATTCATAATCTTCATCTCTAAAATCTTATATCATTTAACATCCAAATATCAAAATATAACTTCTTAATACAAAACTTAACTTCTTATAATCTTATCTATCTCTTATTCCACTAAAACTGCTGCTGATATTTCTGATTCATACCTTATAAAATATTAAACTATCCTTCATTAAAAACAATCCAAATATCTCTTCTCTATTCCAAACTGAGTCATACAATTTGAGACACACTTGGACAGTGGACAGAGAATTTAGAATCCTAAAAAAATAAAACGCTTAAAAATACGTAAGTCGCCAAGCTATCAGAGCTGGGAAAAGTGACGTATGTGTGTGTTGGCAATATTGATGCAGTCTCAAAAAGCTGGAAAAGAAGGCTGAAGGCAGGGTTAATGCTTTTTCCCCTTTCTTATGATGAGCAGAAACAGTGTAAAATGCTTGCAAGTGTATTTTGCTTATTCAAGATGGGTTCCATGATTCACCGTTGCCACCAAATTTTGATTAAAATTTATAAAATATTAAATTGGTTTTGTTTTATTCCAGCGCACGTAACGTATGAACACAAACAAGGAGAACAAACATAAAAATATAATAAAAAATATCAGAAATGACGGAGGGGGCACATATCCATTCTCTTGATCTGTCTACAAAATTGGAAGACCTTACAATAAGAGGTCCACGTTTCCCATATTGGCAGTGCCAAAGAGATCCAGAGGAATGAAAAAGTCCAAGCGTACAGTATAAATGTTCTGGTTCTCCTAAACCTTTGGAAAGCTTTATATTGTAGGTTATATTTTCTGTGATCACCAAGTTCCATATTTCCATGGAGATATCTTGAGACTCTGCTGAGATTGGCCAAAGGGTGGTGGGGCTCCCTTTGTCGTTTTTCCACCCCCCAGAAGAATGAGGAACGGCAGCTTGGGTTGCAGAGGGCTTTCTCTATGGCAGCCCCTGAATTGTAGAACTCCCCAGGGAAAAGTGCCTAGCTTTTGCCACATGCTGGAGACACACCTTCAGACAGTTCAGGTGTTTGTTTCCATAGGAAGTAGGCAAAGGACAGGTAAAAGGAAGCCCCATCTCCCTTTCCACGTAAAAGTGGACCTGTGTGTTCCATCATTGATCACAAGGAGACAAGACCTCTGCAGACGACAGAAAGTAAGAACAGTGAAGGGAATGAGGTTGATAAGGTCAAAGTGGTGGGAGAAACCTTGGGAAACTAAATTTTCTTCAGTAGCCCATCATTTTAATGATCACTCTGTACTGCTTTTAATGGGATTTGATATTGCTGTACATAGAATCATAGAATCGTAGAGTTGGAAGAGACCCCAAGGGCCATCCAGTCCAACCCCCTGCCAAGCAGGAAACAACATCAAAGCATTCCTGACAGACAGCTGTCAAGCCTCCGCTTAAAGACCTCCAAAGAAGGAGACTCCACCACACTCCTTGGCAGCAAATTCCACAGCTCTCACTGTCAGGAAGTTCTTCCTAATGTTTAGGTGGACTCTTCTTTCTTGTAGTTTGAATCCATTGCTCCGTGTCCGCTCCTCTGGAGCAGCAGAAAACCCCCCTCCCCCAAAAAACCAACTAAGCCCCCTGCCCAATTTTTTATTTGCGTTTGTTGTTGTTAAAGTACGTATTTTTTTGGTAGTTTTTATACTGTAAACTGCCTTGTGTTCTTCAGTCGAAGGGCGGTAAAGAAATTTAATAATAATAAATTTTGTAAAAAAAATACCACTTTCTTCCTGTCTCCTTCCCATTTTCCTTTCCTGTGGTGCATCTTTTAGATTGTATGGGGAGAGGGCAGCATATTATTATTATTATTATTATTATTATTATTATTATTATTATTATTAGTGCTTTTTCTAGGGGGGCACATTTTGTGAATCTAAGTTTGGCCTCATTGAGGGGCAGTATTTCAATATGAGTAGGAAAATGAGAGTACCCCTAAACATTTTTTTTAGTGGGGGGAAAGCAGATTACTACTAATTCTGGGAACCTTAAGGGTGGTGGTCAGGGCCGGATTTAGGTTTGATGAGGCCCTAAACTACTGAAGGTAATGGGGCCCTTTATATATCCAGCTGTCCTTTGTCAACATCAAAATGTGCTTTTTTGTGTTGAATATGTGCTATATGGTAATTTATGGACCTCATAGGTATCTCAAGCCATTTGCACATGTGGCCACGCAACCAGTCCATGCAGAATGTAGGCACCCTATATATAGAAAGGAGCAAACCGGTGATATTTTAGGGAGCAGGCGGGATCCATGACTTACACCCTAGGAACCTACACAACACACAAACACTGTTGCTGTATTAAATAATAATAATAATAATAATAATAATAATAATAATAATAATAATAATAATCATCCTTCCAGTAGCACCTTAGAGACCAACTAAGTTTGCTGTATGTTTTATTTGGATTTTTATCTAATATTTTGGAAATGCACATCGTTTTCCCCCCTTTAATATTTTTTTGGAGTGAGGCAAGCAGATTGGGGCCGTCGTAAGCTATAGCTTGTTTAGCTTCTATGGAAGTCCGTCCCTGGTGGCGGGAAACCGCTCTGTGCAAGGGAGCCGATAAACGGCCAAGCGACCGTGCGGCGCCGAGGCCTCCTTCGTTCCCTCACACCGAGGCGACTTTGTGGGGCTCCCCCCCCCCCACATACACACACACACACACCCGCCCGTCATTTGTGTGTTGTGTTTATTGTGTGTTTTTGTGCATATTGTGCGACGTAGGGGGACGGGACACAAGCAACCCCCTATCTTCTCCACGCCCCTCGAGCCTTTTCGCCGGCCGGCCTTCTTTCCTCCGCCGCTTCGGGCCTTCCTACGGGAAGCGCCCGTTCGGCGGCCCCCGAGGGCCCCCCTCAGACTCCCGGCGACGCGTCGCCTCAGAGGCGCCGCTCCCTCCGATCTCCCCGCCGCCGTCGCCGCGTTCCTTCTCCCTGGACCGTGTTTCCCACCCCCGCTTCTTCTTCTCCTCGGCGGGCGCCTGAGGGGAAACGGGCCCGCGAATGGCGCCCCTCAGAGCAGCCGGCGAGAGGCTGAAGGAAGGGGGGGGGGAACTATAAAGCGGGACGGAACGATATTCCCTTTTCCCTCCTCCTTCGCTGGGCTGGAGTTCGGGAGGAGAAGGAAGGAAAAGGGGAGAGTCGGAAATGTCTTTTAAAAATGAGAAAAATAAAAGCGGCGGCGGCGGCGACCCGGTGGCGCGTAGATGGAGCTGAGCCCTTGATAAAGCGTTTCGGGAGGAGTTGATGTCAGGGCTCCAGTGGCGCAATCGGTTAGCGCGCGGTACTTATACAGCAGTACTAGAGCAGAGCGATGCCGAGGTTGTGAGTTCGAGCCTCACCTGGAGCACATGTCTTTTGGGGCCGCTCGCTTTTGGGCGCGCCTGCCGTGGCGGGGCCGGGAAGGGGGATCCTCGGTGGTTATTACAGCCCGTTGGCGGAGACGCCGCCCGGTTAGGGAACGTCGCGGGGAAAGGGGGGATTTTCCACGCAGGGAAGGAGGGAGGGCAGGAAATGAAGGAGAATAAAAGGGGGAGAACTGCACGACCCCCTTTCCCTTGCACACGGGAGGCGATCTGCGCACCTTTCCGCTTTTGCAGCGGAGCATTTGTGATAATAGGGACAAAGAACACAAATAGGCTTGGAAATTGCTTAGTGGCGTGTTTTAATGCTATGTCGAAACAAGAAACAGGGTGAGGCAGTTTTTTTAAAAAAAAATATTTCTAAGTACATTCTGCTGAGCTGGTAAGAACATCCCCTTGTTTTCCTCACTCATTTATCAGCTTGCAGACTAGTCAGGAAAGGGGTGGTAAAATGAATAAGCAAACCCCCCAGGTTGCTGGTGCCTTGTGTGGAAAGTGTCGTGTGAATTTTGCTTCTGATATACGTACTTTTATTTATTTATTTATTTATTTATTTAGAAATTTCTATAGCATCCTTCATCTGAGGGTCAAAGGACGGTTTACAATATAAAAACTCAAAAATGCACAAGGCAAGGACAAACAAAGCAATAAAACTCCCCTCCCCGCCCCACCGTTTAAAAGGTCATAATTGTATGATCAGCCAAAGGCCTGGGAGAAGAGGAATGTTTTTGCCTGGTGCTTAAAAGATATGCAAGGAAATCAAAAGGAACAAGGATGGAGTGACTCCCCTATGTAAGAAAGACTGCAGCGTTTGGTGTTTTTCAGTTGAGAGAAAAGGCGAGAGATGCCGAGATACGAAATCAGGCATGGCATGGAGAAAGTGGATGGATAAAACTTTTTCTCCCTCTCTCGTAGCACTAAAACTCGTAGACGTAAAGTGAAGCTGAACGTTGGAAGATTCAGGACAGATAAAATAACGTACTTTTCCATGCAACGCAGAGTTAAACTTTGGAACTCCCTGCCACAGGAGGCAGCGATGGCCACCGACCTTGATAGCTTTAAAAGAAGGTTTGTGGAGGTGAAGGCTATCAATGGCTTACTCGCTGTGCTCTTCCTCCACAACTAAATCCCAGTTGCTGGAAACCACAAGAGGGGAGGGGGCTCTTGTGCTTGGAATATACGTACTTGCAGGTTTCCCCGGGGCATCTGGTTGGCCCCTGGTGAGTTCAGGATGCTGGACTTGATGGGCCACTGGCCTAATCCAGCAGGCTCTTCTGGTGTTCACAAAGAATGAGCAAGATGTGCTATGAAGCCATGCCATGCACTAACCAGAGCTAGCGAGCCTCATTGCTCATTCCATGATGCCAGTCTTGCAATGTAACGAGCCGCCTTAGATCAGACTGAAGTCCTGTCTAGTTAAGCATTCTTTCCTACAGCGGTCAAGCAGGTGCATGAGCGCTACAGCCCTCTTCCATTCAGCAACTGCTATTCAGGAACAAAATTTTCAAAATACTAAACGCTGAAAGAGAAAGAGGAAAGGCGAGGGGGAAAGGTGTGCGTTTTTGCATAATTAATAGAGGCTGCGCATTCAGCTCTTCCGCTTGAAAAAAATGCTGAGTTGCTTGGGGAATAAATTATTCTTTGGTTTGGAATGCCCACAGGCTGGTGAATAGTAGTGACTTAACTCTCAGGAATGTTGCTTGCAATAAATATTAGAGAACATTTTGCCAAGTTAAAATACAATATAATAGTAAGTAGTAGTTATCTCAGGAAAGTACAAACCGGGGAGGAGACACCTGTCTTTGTTAAATTAGGTCAGAACAACATATAATTTTATTTTGTACGGTTTTTAAAAAAACAAGTTTTCCTATCTATATTTTGATAATTTTATTATGTACTGTATACTGTTGATAAAGTCTGTTTTATTACTGTGTTTAATGAGTGCTTCAGATCCTGAAGCTGAGGCTCCAAGACTTTGGCCCCCTCGTGAGAAGAGAAGACTCCCCGGAAAAGACCCTGATGTTGGGAAAGATGGAGGGCACAAGGAGAAGGGGACGACAGAGGATGAGATGGTGGGACAGTGTTTTCGAAGCCACCAACATGAGTCTGACCAAACTGCGGGAGGCAGTGGAAGACAGGAGTGCCTGGCGTGCTCTGGTCCATGGGGTCACGAAGAGTCGGACACGACTGAATGACTGAACAACAACAACAACAAAACAAGTTCAGAACTGTATTTCCTGTGATAGGCCATTGTCTCACAATTTAGACTTGAGTCCTTCTGCATGATCCTATTGTTCCTGGATTGAGTGGTCTGTTTGGATGTTGGTCATGGGGTCCCAACCAAACTGGCGATTTGGTATCTGTGAGATGGGAGCTTTGTAGTTACATATGTCGGAACTGGTCAGACCAGTCTGTATGTTAAGTTAATGGCTTTAGCTGGTTTAAAGCACCCTTCATTGAAATGGCATTAAGACAACTGGGGGGGGGGGTGATGCCCTTTCAGCAGCGCTAGGCATTCCCTACCTACCCTCTCACCTGTTCATAGAATAGGCCTGGGGCTAGTCTTTTGACTTTTGCTTTTGATCTGGGTTGAATCAGGAAGCTTAAAAGACATGCATACTCTTGCTCTGTGTGCTATGGCTTCAGGGACCAGCACTCCCATGAAATGGGAAAGCAATGCTTGTTTGGAGTGTCAACACTGTGAAGCCTTCTACATTACATTCTAAATACTGTGGTGCCTTGGTTCTCAAACTTAATCTGTTCCGGAAGTCCGTTCCAAAACCAAAGCGTTCCAAAACCAAGTCGTGCTTTCCCATAGAAAGTAATGCAAAGTGGATTAATCCGTTCCAGACTTTTAAAAACAACCCCTAAAACAGCAATTTAACATGAGTTTTACTATCTAACAAGACCATTGATCCATAAAATGAAAGCAATAAGCAATGTACTGCAGCCACAACAATCAATCAGTAGCTAAACTGGGTTCCACACAGTCACAAAAACAAAAAAAGAGCTACAAAAACGCAAAATACCGGTACATAGCAAAAACAGACAGACCTCAGCGTAACACTCAAATCGGAAGTGTAACACTCAAAACGGAGCACGTTGAGCTTCCAAAAAAACTTCTCAAACCGGAACACTTACTTCCAGGTTGCAGTGTTTGGGTTCCAAGTTGTTTGAGTACCAAGGCGTTTGAGAACCAAGGTACCACTGTATGTGTAAATAAAACCACGTATCCGAAAGATGCCACAGTCTCCATTGGCCTTTATTCCAAGGACACAACCTGGGGCATTGGCTGGAACCCCTAAAGTCTCTATTGCTGCTCAGAGATTGGGATTCATGCAACAATATATTCTTTTAGGATAAAAGTAAAGGGACCCCTGACCATTAGGTCCAGTCGCAGACGACTCTGGGGTTGCGGCGCTCATCTCGCTTTACTGGCCAAGGGAGCTGGCGTACAGCTTCCGGGTCATGTGGCCAGCATGACTAAGCCGCTTCTGGCGAACCAGAGCAGCGCATGGAAACGCCGTTTACCTTCCCGCCGGAGTGGTACCTATTTATCTACTTGCACTTTGACGTGCTTTCGAACTGCTGGGTGGGCAAGAGCAGGGACCGAGCAACGGGAGCTCACCCCGTCATTGCGGGGATTCAAACCGGCAACCTTCTGATCGGCAAGCCCTAGGCTCTGTGGTTTAGATCACAGTGCCACCCGCAGCTATATTTTGCTCAGGAGAGTAGCCAAACCCAGTAGCCAGACTCTTCTTTTGACTCTTACGTTCACGCACAGGCAGCTTTCCTGCAGATGCTGGCACACCAAACCAAGCCCAATTTTTTAGCATAGAACCGTGAATCTCAATTTTCACAATCACCAGCCACGCACCTGCAAAATAATACATCCCCAAAGCAAGCACATCTCCTCCAGAATAAGGCATTTCTACGTGCCATCACTTGGGCCAAGGACGGGATGGGGAACCAGAGTCTGCTAGAGGTTGTTCCTCTACCATTAACCCACATCCCTGATCAGAGACTGTTCCGGCTGATGCCAAATGCAGTCCAACAACAATATCTGGAAGGCCTCTGTTTCGCTGTTCCTGGATTAAGCCCTTAGAAAGTACTTGCGTGGGCAATAGGTGGCGTTGTGATCACACAGGTGCGATCAAACCAGCAAAACAAAGGGAGAAAGCGGTTCCAAACTTTCAAAAGGCAGTAAAGAGGCCTTTTGCCAGGTACTCTACAAGGGTGTTTTTCTCGGAGTGAGGAACATGCGTATAAGCTAAACAAGCTATAGCTTAGGACCCCACTCTCTTGGGGGCCCCCCAAAAAATTTAAAGGGAAAAAAACCTGGATGTACATTTTCAAAATATGATAAACAACAAATAAAACCTACATAAAGCAACCATGTTTGTGTGTTGTGTAGGCTCCTATGATGTAAGTTTGGGCCCCGCCTGCTAGCCTGCTCCCTAAAATATCACTGGTTTGCTTCTTTCTATATATAGGGTGCCTACATTCTGCATGGACTGGTTGCCTGGCCACATGTGCAAATGGCTTGAGATACCTATGAGGTCCATAAATTACCATATAGCATATATTCAACACAAAAAACAGTGACAGTTTGTTGTTGACAAAGGGCAGCTGGACATATAAAGGGCCCCATTACCTCCAGTAGCGTAGGGCCTCATCAAACCTAAATCCGACCCTGATTCCAGGGGTCAGAGGAAAAACCCTTGTGGGGATAGATAGATAGATAGATAGATAGATAGATAGATTAGATATAGCCTTTGTATGCCACCTTTTTATTCCACAGAGCTCAAAGTGGACACGAGGTTCTCCCCTGCCCCCCAATTTCATCCTCACAACAACCTTGTGAGGTAACAGGTAGGTAGCCGTGTTGATCAGCCATAGTTAAAACAAAATAAAAAAATTCCTTCAGTAGCACCTTTGTTGTTGTTCAATCGTTCAGTCGTGTCCAACTCTTCGTGACCCCATGGACTAGAGCACGCCAGGCACGCCTATCCTTCACTGCCTCCCGCAGTTTGGCCAAACTCATGTTAGTAGCTTCGAGAACACTGTCCAACCATCTCATCCTCTGTCGCCCCCTTCTCCTTGTGCCCTCCATCTTTCCCAACATCAGGGTCTTTTCCAGGGAGTCTTCTCTTCTCATGAGGTGGCCAAAGTACTGGAGCCTCAACTTCAGGATCTGTCCTTCTAGTGAGCACTCAGGGCCGATTTCCTTGAGAATGGATAGGTTTGATCTTCTTGCAGTCCATTGGACTCTCAAGATTCTCCCCTAGCACCATAATTCAAAAGCATCAATTCTTCGGCGATCAGCCTTCTTGATGGTCCAGCTCTCACTTCCGTACATTACTACTGGGAAAACCATAGCTTTAACTATACAGACCTTTGTCGGCAAGGTGATGTCTTTGCTTTTTAAGATGCTGTCTAGGTTTGTCATTGCTTTTCTCCCAAGAAGCAGGCGTCTTCTAATTTCGTGACTGCTGTCATCATCTGCAGTGATCATGGAACCCAAGAAAGTGAAATCTCTCACTGCCTCCATTTCTTCCCCTTCCAGTAGCACCTTAGAGACCAACTAAGTTTATTCTTGGTATGAGTTTTCAGGTGTATCTGAAGAAGTGTGCATGCACACGAAAGCTCATACCAAGAACAAACTTAGTTGATCTCTAAGGTGCTACTGGAAGGATTTTTTTTATTATTTTATTTTGACTTGTAAGGTAAGTTAGGCTGAGACTGGCTCAAAGTTGCCCCGTGAACTTTATGACTGAGTGGGGTTGGCATAGATGACTTGGAGGGGGGTCCCTTCCAACGCTACCATTTCATAGTGGTGATAAATGGGGGGACAGCACGAGACCGGGCCTTTTCTGTGGTGGCTCCCCTTCTGCGCAATGCTTTCCCCAGAGAGGCTCACCTGGCTCCATCACCTTCAGCTGCCAGTGTCTCTACTCAGGCCTTCATCCATTAAATAATCTATGGCCTGTTCAATATGTCTCTTGTATGCGTGTGCTGTTATAATGATTATTTTATTATTATGCTGCACGTTACTGTTTTATTATGTTGCGTACTTTATTTAATTTATATACCACCCTTTTTTGAAATATAAGCAGTGGGTTTATCGGTAGTGGGGTTCAGATAAGAAAAATGAGTTCCAAAACGGCTAATAAAAGGGAGAGAAGAAAACATCGGGAAAGGAGGGGGTGGGAAGTCCAAATGATAAACGCTTTGAAATGCTGTTGGGAGGCTTCATTTAAAAAAAAAAATACTGGAAGATGGGGGGGGGGTAGAGTAAATGCCAGCTTTCAACAAAATACCTCAGGGTAGTACACAGGATAAATGACAAGATAAAGCACAAGTAAACCAAAATAACAAAACAATAACACAACACACCCTTTTCCCAGAGACAACACGTAAAAAGCTGCAGGATATTATTCAGCCAAAGGCCTGGTTGAAGGTTTATGTTCTTAAATGTTGCCTTGATATCTTTGGATAAAGGGTGGTATAGAAACTAAAACATAGGTAGGCAGCCTAAGGCCCAGGGGCCGGATCCAGCCCAATCACCTAAATCTGGCCCGCAGATGGCCCAGGAATCAGCGTGTTTTTACATGAGTAGAAATGGAATGTGTCCTTTTATTTAAAATGCATCTCTGGGTTATTTGCGGGGCATAGGAATTCGTTCATTTCCCCCACTCCAAAATAGAGTCTGCCCCCCCCACAAGGTCCGAGGGACAGTGGACCGGCCCCCTGCTGGAAAAGTTTGCTGACCCCTGAAAATTATCATTATCTATGGCCTGTTAAACGTGTGAGGGGTTATTATTATTATTGGGGGGGGGTTACTGTTTAGGGAAGCTTTTAATATCTGGTGTTTTCTTGTGTTTTTGGTATTTTGTTGGAAGCCGCCCAGAGTGGAAACCAGCTAGATAGGAGGGGTATAAATTATTATTATTATTATTATTATTATTATGGGGTTTACTATTATTGTGCTTATTTCATTCCTATGCCCTGCCTTATGTTTTTGTGTCCCGTCCCCCCCTCCATTATGCTGCCTAGTAATTCATGTTCTCAACGCCGCCCTGAGACCTTTCGGCTCAAAGGCGGTAGACGAATCTTAATAACCAAAGTCAAAACAAAATCGAAAATTCTTTCTAGTAGCACCTTAGAGACCAACTGAGTTTCTTCCTGGTATGAGCTTTCGTGTGCGTGTGCATGCACACGAAAGCTCATACCAGGAAGAAACTCAGTTGGTCTCTGTTGTAAGCCAATTAAAACTATAATAAGGAGAAAATAGGGCCCGTTTCCCAAGGGGGGGTTCCGGAATTTTTACCCTGGGGAAGACCCTGTAATTTGCAGAGCCTCCCACTTATGCTGAAATGACAGAGACGAACCGTAGCTGAAAAAGCAAAGCGTAGCCTTCCCATTTATTCCAAGATCTGTTGCAACAGAGGTTCCCCAGACGAACAGAGAACCCCGACTTATGGTACAAGGAGACTTATATACATTTCCGTTTCCATACAAGTCAATGACACGAAAAGAGCGGGAAAAAGGGATTTTACATAAGGTAAGCACATTTTACTGTGTGATTGGATTTGACAATGGTGGTTGAGTGCTTTTTCCTGTCCATCCTTTGACTAGATAACAGTCCTGTATATCTCTGTATGCAGGGTGGAGCCGGCGATTGGAATTTCCTGAATTGCAAATGTCCATGCTTTTGTTATGAATAAAGGTGGTTGTCCTTGTTTATAGTTGACATCTCAATGTTTATTTCTTGCTGCTTTGGTAGTAGACCCAACGGGTGGTGCGGGTCTGGCTGATGGGTTTAGATTATGCAAATGGTCAAGAGGCTGGGTGGAGAGGCTAATCCAGCTGCAGGCGATAGGCATGGGTGGGGTGCGGAGATGTGATCAGATAATGAGCGGTCAGTTTTGCATCTGAACATCAGGATTGTCGCTGTCCGTTCCCCCCCCCCCCAACCTGCCCTTCTGCTTCTGGAAAGAAATGGATCAACATGGCTCTCTCTCCCTCCAGGTGGCCTTGCCTTGGACCTGGGTTCTGTGGGTCCCCTCTCTGTTCATTGGGGTGATAGTGGGGTGCAGGTGGGGTACAGGTGGGGTGCACTCCTATTACATTCCCCTCTCTGCGGCTTAATTTTGGTACAAAATTATTGCCGCACATCCTTTGTTGAATACACACCTCCCCCTAAGTGGTACATAGGGATGGACACAGGGGCTCCCCGGGGCTGCATCAAGGGAGCCTGGATGGGAATAGGGGAGGGTTGTGCCGAGCGCATTATAGCAGGAAAACATTGTAAGCAGCAACAGAGGAAAACAGCGATGGCAATCAAAGAGGCAGCAATAAAAATGAACCCCTTTACGGTCTCATGTATCCATGAGGAATTAGGGAGCCATGACCAAAGATCCTGATCAGAAATACCTTCATGTAGGATATCTTGGAGGTTACCGGTGAGGGAGGCGATGGCACCGAGGTGGGCTGAAATGTTAAAGGTCTGGCCGGTCACATAAGAACAACACTCTGCCCCGATGACCTTACAAGCTCTGCCTTGTTACTTGTGGTATTCTAGCACTTTGGGATAAACATTTTCTCCCTAGTGGTCTATGCTTTATTTACCAGGAAGGTCCGCCAGTGACTGAAAATGCAGTTTGTTTTGTTCCTGTCTTTTGGGTGTGTTTCCAGGTGTCAAAGCTAGCTGTCCTATGGTCTCTTGACCTTCAGCATGCCACAGCAACACCCATACATGCATCCCTGGTGTAAGGGCTTGCATTGACTTGACCTAAAGCCTTTTAACCCCATGTGGTTAGGTGTGACACTCCCTGGAGAGAAAATGCCCCATCCTGCGCATTTTGGGGCCTCTGTGGCTTTGGTTCTGCTCTCAAAGGGGTGGGCCTGCGCTCTTGCTATTTATAGGGACGTAAGCCAATGACACCTTGGATACAATTGTCCAATTCAAATGAAGTCCAATTAAAATTTATACATGCCCATGGTTCACGTTCCAAACCAATCTGTGAAAAACCATTCTAAAAAGGCAGTGGTCCAAATAATAATTTAACATATAAGGAAACATTCCTGCAAAATCAAAGCATAAACACCTTCATGTATCTGGGGTTTTGTTTTTTGTTTTGGATCTCGAAGTTTCTTCTTGGTAAATGATTCAAACAATCTAAAATGTGTAGATGAGGTTGGATATCCAGTGGGTCAAGGAAATGTGGTCATAAATTGGTCTAACCTAAATACTGGACTATGCAATAGCCTGATCTATTGAAACATAAAATGCATGGCAATACGCTATACATTAAACATAAAAACAAAACAATTAAACACAAAAAGAACACACTATCAGACAAATTTCAGCATTCCTACATAATAACACATAATATACACAACATACAATTATTAATTCAACAGCAGTTGGATGTCTTTGAGGAACTCATGTGATTTTGAGACCATTCTGGCTGCTGTTACATCCTTTCAATCCTAGGGCACAGAATCTTGGTCAAAAGAAAAGAAAAATGTCCTTACAATTCAACTCCCCCCCTTTTGTCAAAAAAGAAAAGAAAAGAAAAATAAGCTCCTGAAGAGAGCACTCTCATTTTTACCTGTGGAAATAATTTGGCATGTTAGGATTTTAAAGCCCCAATACTTAATTCTTTTGTTGTTATTCAGGTGGCCCCTGGAGCAATCTCCTAGCAGGGATAAACTTTGTCAGTAGCCTCTGTGCATGTACAGAGTTCATGATTTAGAAACCTATTGTACCACTTGAAAGAGTTGCATCCCTTGGCTAAATTATTTTTTTTATAAAGGAAGGGAAGGGTGAGGAGATTTTGAAAGAGTAGGTTTAGACAGAAACCCAGCAATTTACGCTTTCACAAAACCAGCACTAAAGATTGGTCAAATTAAAGTCCTAATGAAGTCTCGGCACTGATCGTGTTTACTGTACCAAATAAGCATATCATACCCCAGGCAAAATAAATTGGGAGCTATGCCTCCTTTATCTACAGGAAATTGGGGTGCAGGTTTCTATTCTCAATTGTACCATTTGCAGACAAAATTATTCTGCCCTTTATTTACAGGAGAAAATGGTCAAGGCTCATTGATTAGTCTACTTGAGTATGTGGGCTATCATTATTTTGTGTGCGCCCCCTCTGGTCATTTAGCAGAATACCTGCTCCCTTATATATGAGTAAAAATGGCCAGAGTCAGAATGAATAAAATTCAAATATTCACAGTGATTTTAGCCAAGGCAGACTAAATTCTCTGCTCCCTCATGTATGGGAAAATGGCTCTTCAAGGCTCTTGTATGTGCTTAAACTTTAAAACTTAAAATAGGTGAATTGGTAATCGCTCCTTTTATAAAACAAAACACAGCACTCTACTCTCAACTCTGAAAGCTGGGTTGAATTTCAACCCACCACCACACCAGGATTTAAAAATTACCCTCCAATGCTTGCAGACACATGGCCTTCCACATAGTTATAAAGTGGGAGTTGAAATGTACCCTGAGGTCATCTAGTCCAACCCCCTAAAATACAAGGTTCACAAGATTTGTACTACCAGAAACACATTCTTATGTACAGACACAACTATCATGCAAGTACACATGTACTAAAAGCAAAAGAAAAGTACCATCTTTATACAGAACCCTTTAGCAGACTTTAAGATAATTTGAGTGAGGATTTTTCCTTAGACTAGAGATGGCAAGTTCTTCGAGAATTATTTTTTTAAGATACAAGTGAACAGACGGTTTTCCTAAGATTTGATAGGGAGATAGTCTTTTATAAGGAATACTAATTCAAGAGTTGATATAACCACCTACAAATAATAAAACAGCAATAGATTTGATAGAAGTGATTTTTTTTTTTTAGAAGGTAAAAGTGAACAATTTTCTTGAAGCCTAATGAACCAATGTATTAGCAGCAAATTAAGAATTAAAACAACCATACATAGGAAAGTGAGATGGGGGGTACCTTTAGCAAAAATCCCCCCCTTTTCGATGGGGAAGGAAAAGCTCAGACAGAACAAAGAAAACCCTTTTTTTTTAAGGCTTAAGGCTGATGAAAATCAGACACTGCAATTCATCTTGTAAAACTTTAGACTTCTGCAGCAGAAAAAATTGTGTATTGAACACTGAGTTCACAAGTTCAAAGTTTTATATAAAAATTCAAAGTTACAAATCTCCCTTTTCTACAGCCTCTTTAAAACAAAAAAACATTTACACACAAATTCCATCACTTACATAAGATTATTTAAGCAAGCTTGCATTTTCTAAACCTTGATTACTTCTCTTATTTACTTCAAGGAAAACAAAGATCTCTAACATACAGGCTCTCAGACTGTATAATATTTGGGGGGGTTTCTCTCTGGCCTTTTTAAACTCACTGAAGTTACACAAGGAAAACAAAATGACAGACACAAGGAACAGACTCACATGTATAACAGACAACACACATAACAGACATGTAACATGTAAACATATATTTCCATAAAGGAGTTGGCTCACTTCCTGTTTCATTAAGCGAAGTTAGTGGGAAAGTCCCACATGAAGTGGTTTTATGAGCCTCCTTTAAAGGACCAATTTCAAAGTTTGAGCAAACATTTCCACAGTTACAACCCTTCATTTTTCTTCATCCTGTACCAATTGCAATTTTATAAGTTGGTCATGTCAATTTTAAAGTACAAATTGGAGAGAACTGACTCAGAGTTCCAGCCAGGACCAAGCCAGATGGGCTTTGTTCTGACCAGGAGTCTGGGAAAGGAATTCCTTGGATTGGGGTGCACCCATTATCTAAAAGTGTGGTCTGACCCTTTTATCCTGCAGTCGGGTTAGGAGAACCCTCTATCCTGGGACACGTTTCTCCCGGATCTTCTAGATCCCACAGCCCCCGGCTGTGATCTGCCTACCGTTCGTTTGCGCTAACTACTAGGTGGCCCAGCCGTTGGCCTCTAGCTACTAGGCTGTGGTGCGATCAAGTACCTTCGAGACCCCCCTTACTAGTGTCAATAATAATTGCTGAGGGTCCGACAGCAACGTTCCTGCCTCTTACAAACTAAGGAAAAGGACTACCTGCCTTCGAACGCTTGCGTGTGCAATGCCGAAGCGGTAAGCCCAGGATAGATTTTGTGAAAGGAAAAGGCAACCTTGCGTCCTGACAGCAGCCCATCAGATTTAAAGAGGAAACATAGTAAATTTTGACAAGAGAGTCAGAGTGGACCGGGTCAGTTGCCACGTTTTGGACGTGAGCACTGTACCCCAGGACTTTGGTTCTGCTTTATCACCCTGCCCTACAGCTATGCTGTTAACCAAAAGTCCGAGCGAAGGGAAAGAAAAGGGATAGAACAGAATTTTTCGTTGCTGCGGTCACTTATCCACCCCTTACACCGTGTCCCTTATACTCACTTAGCACTCTCTCGATGGCTTCCCGGGTTTCTTAACCTGCAAATTAACGAAAAAAAAGGAAAAACAAAAAACAAACTTCCTTCCCGGTTGCGTTGCTTTGCTTCGGTGCGTCCCGCTGGAACTCCAAATTACTGCCGGAGATCCTGGTTCCTGGGGCGGGGGAAAGCTCTCCCTGCAAAAGAGCTGGGTGCGCGCTGAGCTCCCTCGTCCCCAGAACCCTCAGATCTCCGGAAAACTTGGGTCCCTTCGTGGTTGCCAATTGTTGTAAGCCAATTAAAACTATAATAAGGAGAAAATAGGGCCCGTTTCCCAAGGGGGGGTTCCGGAATTTTTACCCTGGGGAAGACCCTGTAATTTGCAGAGCCTCCCACTTATGCTGAAATGACAGAGACGAACCGTAGCTGAAAAAGCAAAGCGTAGCCTTCCCATTTATTCCAAGATCTGTTGCAACAGAGGTTCCCCAGACGAACAGAGAACCCCGACTTATGGTACAAGGAGACTTATATACATTTCCGTTTCCATACAAGTCAATGACACGAAAAGAGCGGGAAAAAGGGATTTTACATAAGGTAAGCACATTTTACTGTGTGATTGGATTTGACAATGGTGGTTGAGTGCTTTTTCCTGTCCATCCTTTGACTAGATAACAGTCCTGTATATCTCTGTATGCAGGGTGGAGCCGGCGATTGGAATTTCCTGAATTGCAAATGTCCATGCTTTTGTTATGAATAAAGGTGGTTGTCCTTGTTTATAGTTGACATCTCAATGTTTATTTCTTGCTGCTTTGGTAGTAGACCCAACGGGTGGTGCGGGTCTGGCTGATGGGTTTAGATTATGCAAATGGTCAAGAGGCTGGGTGGAGAGGCTAATCCAGCTGCAGGCGATAGGCATGGGTGGGGTGCGGAGATGTGATCAGATAATGAGCGGTCAGTTTTGCATCTGAACATCAGGATTGTCGCTGTCCGTTCCCCCCCCCCCCCAACCTGCCCTTCTGCTTCTGGAAAGAAATGGATCAACATGGCTCTCTCTCCCTCCAGGTGGCCTTGCCTTGGACCTGGGTTCTGTGGGTCCCCTCTCTGTTCATTGGGGTGATAGTGGGGTGCAGGTGGGGTACAGGTGGGGTGCACTCCTATTACAGTCTCTAAGGTGCTACTAGAAAGAATTTTCGATTTTGTTTTGACTATGGCAGACCAACACGGCTACCCACCTGTAACTTAATAACCAAAGGTAATAACAGTAATAATAAATGGGCGGGAACTGCTCCGGCCCTTCCATTCCCTCAGGCAGGAGCCGCCGCCGCCGTCTCCCCGGCGACGCCCAGGGCGGTTCCTTCGCCCCGCCGGTGCCTCCCGTGAGAAAGGGCGAGGCCTTCCCCCCCCCCTTTGGGCCCGATCCTGAGGAGAATTCTCCTCAGGCGCCTTGCGGCGGGGCGTGTGTATGTGAATGGCGGGGAGGGAGGAGGAGGAAGAGGCGGAGGCGTCCATTCCTTTTCCCGCCTCCTCCTCCTCCCTCTCACAGCCGGGTCTGGAGTGCCAGGCAGGCAGCAAGGAAGGCAGGCAGGCAGGCAGGGGCCCTTTAAGGCGCCTCACGCTGCCCGCCGCCGCCGCCTGGCCCTGCGCGACCGAGCCGAGAAGGACGGCGAGGGGCCGCTGCTGCTGCTACCCCGGCTGCGGGGTAAGGGAAGGAAGGGGGCGGCCATGGTGGGGAGGGCGACCCCAAATAATAGAGCCTCCTCCTCAGGATGGGAAAGTTCATGGGATTTTTGGGGGGTGGGGAAGGGGGGCGGCGTTGTTTTAAGAAGTTTTGGGGGACTCTTGGGGGGGAAAGGGGGTGTTAGGGAAATTCTGGGGGTCCCTCTCTCTCCTCACTCACAGGAAGAAGAAAAATAAGGGCGTCGGGAGAGTGCGGGATGCAACACAAGCCGAAGTTAATTTGTGAAAAGAAAGCCACTTTGCAAAAAACGCAACAGTGCATATATATTTTTATTTATTTATTTATTTAACAAGGCGACTTGTTGCTTTATCGTTACAGCATTTTCTCGTTGCCTTTCTCTTAAAACGCCGGTGTTATTTCGCGAAATGCAGCGAGCTGAAGTTACTTTGTCAAATGCAGCGAGCTGGAGTTATTCTGTATTGCATTAGATTGTTACAAGGCGTACATTTTTTGTTTCTTCAGCTTGCAAACCGCCTTGGGTATTGTAAGATAGAAAGACAGTGTACAAATTGATGATGATGATGATGATGAAAGCGCGATAGGTTTACAGTATTTGCAGAATGCAACCTTGACGCCGTTTTTCCTTGACGTGAGCGCGCAGCAGCTCTATATATAATCAGAAGGGGAAAGGGTGCAAGTCAAGATAAAGTAATTTTGTAAAGTGCAATATTTATATTGGTTGCGTTTTGCAAAAATAACATTGTCCCAACACCGTTTCTTTTCTGTGTATGGGTCTCTTTCTCCCTCCTGGTCTGTCCCAGCTGCTTTGCTCAGCCTCCTTGGCTCTTTGAACAAACTTCTCTCTCTCTTTCCCCCCCTGCTCACACCGGTGCTGGTTTTATTTTTATTTTCTCCTCCCAAACCACGCAAGAGGTGAGGAGCTGTTTTCGTCTTTCTTTGGCTGGGGTTTGTGTCTCTTGGCCCAACACATTTGCTTTTCCCCCCCTTAGCTCTTCTTCCCTCCCTTGGAAGTCCAGTGTTTTGTTTTTGTTTTTAAGGGAAAAGTTTTAGGATCCTCGAAAAGTTTCCTTTTGCCAGTCGTCATCTCAAGGGGCTTAAAAGGGGGGGTGTTTAAATTTGGCTTGGCTTCTTAAAAACGATTTGTATTGGGTTTTCAAGAATAAAATAGGTAAGCAGCAGAGTAAGTTATCTTTTGAGTAAAGTATGCTGATTGCACTAATAATAATAATATTTATTATTTGTACCCCGCCCATCTGGCTGGATTTCCCCAGCCACTCTGGGCGGCTTCCAACAGAAATCAAATACAAATAAAAAATAAAAAATCACACATTAAAAACTTCCCTAAAAAGGGCTGCCTTCAGGTTTTTTCTGAATGTCAGGTAGTTGTTTATTTCCTAGTTCAACTTCCCTCGCTCTGCAGAAATGTGGAACTTTTAAAGAACATTGTAAGCTCCTTTTAACAACTTTAGCTGGCTCGGAGTTGCTAGCATGTGAGTGGCAAAGAGGATCCTTTTATTATGGGTGAATGAGTGTGAAGGTAATTTCTGAGCAGCTTCCAGTGCCCCCTGAAATGTGTCTGGGAGGGTAAAGAAAGCACCTACTTTTGAGTAACATACTTCTCTGTTTTATGGAACTAAGAAACATAGGCTCAAGCAGGTGTTATGGATTAATTTGCAGCATCCCCGTCCCTCCCCAAATAGCAATTTGTTACTGGTTTTTGTGCCTAGAAGTTTTTAGGGCCAGACTGCCTTTCAGGAGAGAAAGGTCCAAGCCACCTGCAGCAGCGTTCCTGAAGCCAACACTATAAACAGGTTTCTCGAAATTCAGCGCAGTCTTGCCAGGTTGCTGTTAGCTTAAGATTATCAGGCTGTTCTCAGGTGCATTTTTCTAAAATCTAGAATGCTGGCAACAGAAAATGTGTGATGGGGGATGGAAGTACACTGTTAGCAACCTGCGCTAGTGATGTTGCTCCAATAAGCATCCCATAGCCCAGGCATCAGCAAACTTTTTCAGCAGGGGAGCCGGTCCACTGTACCTCAGACCTTGTGGTGGGCCGGACTATATTTTGGAAAAAAATATATGAACGAATTCCTATGCCCCACAAATAACCCAGAGATGCATTTTAAATAAAAGCACACATTCTACTCATGTAAAAACACGCTGATTCCTGGACCATCCACGGGCCGCATTTACAAGGTGATTGGGCCACATCCGGCCCCCGGGCCTTAGTTTGGAGACCCCTGCCATAGCCATTGTTGAGGTCTAGAAAGCTGCTCTTAGGTGCTTATAACCAAGAGGGTCACATAAAGGACATTCCAAGTTTCCTTAGCTTGCTCAAAACCCATCTTGGTTTTGACTAATCAGCGTTTGCCAGCTTGGGGCATGTGCTAAGTAAGAAGTCTTTTACAGGAAGAAGCTCCCTAGCTAGGGAGCCAATTACTGATAATGATGTAAGGACCCCTCCAGATGTCCTTTTTTATTGCACATGCCTGATGATTCGTGCTCATGATGCTATTGGGGCAGTCATACAATATCTCACTTTCTCCCCTCCCCCTTAATATTTTTTTAATTCGTTTTTCGAAATTTTTTACATTTTCACTTTAGCCCTTTCTAAACATTTAAATAAAAGGTTCTTTCAAAACTTCGGACCTCCTTCCCTTCCTCCATGGGTTTCATATTCAAAGAAGTTACCGGTACATTTCTTTTTTTTTCTCTGCATCTATCTGTTGTATATCCATAACTACCAAAGTTCATTTCACATTACAAGTGTCATTGTATCCCTGCCAATTATTTTAACTGTTTACAGTGGACTTTTACATATATATTAAAAATTTATTCCAGTCTTTTAGAAATACTTGATCTTCCTGGTTTCTGATCTTTCCCGTCAGTCTCGCCATCTCTGCGTACTCCATCAACTTGGTCTGTCACTCTTCTCTGGTCGGCACTTCTCCCTCCTTCCATCTCTGGGCTAGAAGCAATCTCGCTGCCATCGTTGCAGACATGAAAAGTATTTCGTCTTCTCTTGGTATCTCTTCACCTATTATACCTGGTTTTTTAACAAAAGTTTTCTTAAACATTTTCTTTAACTAACTATATAGCTCACTCCACAAGACTACCACATATGGTCAAAGGTACCCTCATTCCCTTTACATTTTCAACACAGATTTGAACTAGTTCTGTACATTTTCACAATTTTACTCTGTGTTAGATACCAACATTACATCATTTTCATATACATATCCATATAGTTTTCCTTCAACAAACAGCTTGCAGTAAATTTCAGGTCCTCTTTCCATAACTTTTCCCATGATGAAAATTGGATATTATATCCAAAATCTCTTGCCCAGTGGATCATCGCTGCCTTAACTTCTTCATCTTTTGTATACCATTCTAAAAGTAATTTGTACATTTTTGAAAGTACTTTCACATTACTGTATTTTCCAACAGATCTATTTCAAACCTTGACCTCTCTGTATCAAAACCTTTTTTCTTATCTACTTTAAAGACATTGTTTAATTGATGATACTGTAACCAATCTGTTAATAACTCTTATGTCTTCAAATGTTTTCATTTTTAGTTCTTCTGCTTCTGTTAACAAATCTTTGAGTGGCCACTTACAATATCCCACTTTGAATACTGTTCGTGCATGCAAACGTTTTGCTGTGGTTACTTCATTTCCAGTCGGTGCCTAACTTTTTGTATCAAATACAGTGCTGCTTGCCATTCATAAACATGTGGCACTCATCTTGTTCCTTGTTCAAAAGCCTTGTTTTGTAAATGTATACATCTAGACACCCAGTGTTGAGAAACAGCTTGGGATTGTGTTAAAACACGTTCTCATTATTTTTTAAATTGGAGGCAGTAATCTTTGCATCAGCTTCCCAGCTGGAACTTTCTCCTCCTGCTTTCTAGCCACAATTCATTTATTTCAGTATCCTGCCCTTTCTCACTAAACCTTGATTAGAATTCAAAGTGTACAGCTTTTTTAAAAAGTTTGAAGTCTATAGAAAAGTAGTCTAGGATTGAAACAAAATAGAAAATTCTTTCCAGTAGCACCTTAGAGACCAACTGAGTTTGTTCTTGGTATGAGCTTTCGTGTGCATGCACACTTCTTCAGATACCACACTTCTTCAGACTATTCTTCAGATAGTCTAGGATTATTCAAGAACGGCTTTCGACACATGCTGGGTTGAGTGTGGAAAACCCACAGGAAAAAACAAAACAAAAACTGTTTTAGGAGCATGTGGTAAGGATGAAAGAGACCTAATTTCTGCTTCGGTAAATGTAGATACTTCAAGTTGCTGCTTTTTTATATTTCAGTTCTGTCTGAAAGTTCCAGAAATCTCCCACGTTCAAGAAAGATGCGGTTGTGTTACTGCGTGGCGGCGGCACTAATTAGTCTGCTGTTCTTCTGGATCCCATCCTCAATGTGCTGCAACAAGGCTCTCTGTGCAAGTGATGTCAGCAAGTGCTTAATACAGGTAGGAGAGAATACAGTTTTTGCCGCAAATGGATAGGAAAGTACAGGTTGGCTGTTAACAGCATGAATTTATGTGACGAATAAGTAATCCTGAAATAAGAAGTAAAATAAAAATGAAAACAAAAAAAAAAAATTCCTTCCAGTAGCACCTTAGAGACCAACTAAGTTTGTTCTTGGTATGAGCTTTCGTGTGCATACACACTTCTTCAGATACCAGATACTATCTGAAGAAGTGTGCATGCACACGAAAGCTCATACCAAGAACAAACTTAGTTGGTCTCTAAGGTGCTACTGGAAGGAATTTTTTATTTTGTTTTGTTTTGACTATGGCAGACCAACACGGCTACCTACCTGTAATAAAAATGAAGTTTGTGTCGGCACGAACGGGAGTTTTTGTCTCTACCTTTCTTTCAGATGTTCAATTGTCCTACAACAAATAAAAAATCAGCCTTACAGTGGATAATATTGTGGAGTCAAACTGATTAATTAGATGAATTGGCACTCTAACATGCATTTCGTGCCTTTATCCTATTTTCTCTTCCCCGTAGTATGAGCTTATTTGGGGAATGAATGCAAAACCTTACCTTCTTTTCTCTTACCGTAGTAAGGGTATAGCCAATCCCCAACCTACTCAGAGTAGACATATTGAAATCGATGAACCTAAGTTAACCATAGTCCAGTAGCACCTTAGAGACCAACTAAATTTGTTCTGGGTATAAAGCTTATACCCAGAACAAGCTTAGTTGGCCTCTAAGGTGCTACTGGACTATTTTTTTTTATTTTTTTTTGACTGTGTCAGACCAACATGGCTACCTACCTGAATCTAAGTTAACCATGCCCATTGTAGGACAAGCATTAGCTGTAGCCCTTGAACACTATACAGTGTAGGCTTTGGTAGATTTAGCTTTCTGAGATAAAAGTTTAATATCTGTAGGAGACTGAATGTGCTGCGGTGAGAATAATGAAATAATGATAAATTGAAACTGCAGTAATGAAATTACTGTTTACCATAACAGACAGGTTGTCAGAAGTTACAATTTCGGAATAGTAATGCACTAATTGAATAAGCTGGGTGGTATTCAGTGCTAGTCCTAGACAGAGTAGACCCAGTGGAGTTAATTGAAATCACTAATTTAGGTTCATTATTTTCAGTGGGTCTGCTAAGTGAAAGATTATAGGATAGGGTAGCCACAGTGACTGGTGCTCTGCCAACTTCCTGGCTGGACTATCGTAATGCACTCTTTGTGGAGCTGCCTTTGAGGACTGTTTGGAATATACAATTACTTGAGACCACAGTGGACGAAATGTTAAGCCGTGCAGCCAGAATCAAGTAACATCCCCCCCTTCTGAAATGTTGACATGGGTTCCCTCTGGACAGAATGCAAATTGTTGGTGTTGTTGACTTACAAATCCCTAAATGACTTGGGGCCCAAATACCTGAATTAGTGCCTCGCCCTACATCAACCTTGCTGCTCTTAGACCTGGAGGGAAGGCCATTTTCATCACCACACACCCAGGAGAAGTGCAGCATGTGGTGAAAACAGGACAGGCCCTTTTCCATGGCAGTGGCTATGGGGTGCCTTGCTTTTGTCATTTGGGCGCCAAGTAAAAATTCAACTTCCCCAGCCTTTGGGAAATTAATAGGAATTTATTCGCTGCTGCAAGTGGGAGAACTGAGGTTGTGGTTCCCTGAGCATTTTTAAGAGTAGGCTTACACACACACACACACACACCTATTTTAATCATTGAACTGGATTGGTTTCATTGCAGTGTCATTTTTATTGTTATGAAGGGCAGGCTAGACATTTTCTTATAAAAATAAAATTCAGCAACTGTGTGGGAATCATAGTTCCTAGAAATCAACAATGACCCAATACAGTTAAACAGGAGTGTTTGCTTAAAACACGGTGGGATTCTGTTTCTCTAGCAAAGGGTAATCTCAGAATAATGCTTCAAGTTACCATGTGAGTTACCTTGAGGGCAGTCTGCTCTGAACCTTGTTTGTATGCGCAAGCTTAGAGGAGAGTGACTCACAAGAAGGACAAGCCCAAGACTTGCTAATTAAGGGGTTGGCTACACCCACCACCCTATTTTTAAAAATGTGTATTTACCATGCAAAAACTCTGATGACTTAGAATTGAAAGGGACCCAGGGGTAATCTAGTCCTGCAATGCAGGAAATGCTTATATGCTAGGTTGTCTTTATATAATTACATATATATGAGATGAGGCAAGTGCTAAGGTTTTTGATATGATAATCAGCTAATTCGGAAGATACCGAGACATTGTGTAAAGTGAAGGCGAGGTCACATTCAGCACTTAAAGTGCAAAAACCTTAGTTAAGCCAATTTCAGTTATGCTGAACCCATGTCTCTGGCTCTGATTCTTTGTATATTTCTGCCGGAGGGAAATGCCACTCCTAATATGTAAGACACAATGTGTAAAATAGCCATGTAATTTTTGTTGGCATCCATCTGTCTGGAGAGGCAATGGAGTATCATAGTAATGTACTTTTAATTTTGAAACTTGACACACTTCAACGTTGCTGCTTGTGGGGGGGGGGGAACATCCTTCCATATTGCTAGCTATGTTTGATGGGTCATACCTGGGTCCCTTTGAAACTCATGGAACATTCATATCTGATTTAAGAGGAACGGATATGACCAACTTTTTGTAGGTGGAAGATTCCATCTATGATGAAAGCAGGTCCCTGAACTCAAGATGCGGGAAGAAGATTAAGCAAGATGCATTGCTCTGAATTTTTTTCACTCGGTGAAGTAGAAGAGGCTGCGTTCATTATACTGCCTTTTCCAGAATGTGGGAAGGATGATCTGCATAAATATTTATTTTATCAGCTCTGTAACAGATGTGAATGAGATCAACAATTTCTTGTCTTGAGACATGTTTCATTTGTATTGTGGCGCTGGATGAGTCTTTTAAATATCCTGTTAGTCATTTCTTCTTCCCTGAGAGCTTTGGCGTTAATAAAGTTCTTGGCAGACTGCATGTTAACCCATAGATAGTTTATGTCAGGCTTCCTCAAACTCTGCCCTCCAGATGTTTTTTGGCCTACAACTCCCATGATCCCTAGCTAGCAGGACCAGTGGTCAGGGATGATGGGAATTGTAGTCTCAAAACATCTGGAGGGCCGAGGTTGAGGAAGCCTGGTTCATGTGTATTACAATGAGCTGGCGGGGGGGGGGGGACTAGAGCTGTGCGATATAGCTTGAGTACATCCTACTTTATTTTAAACACTTATTAATATATATACTTTCACTGGTGAGAGTTTTATTAAATAATACATGGTACTTTTGCATAGCAATAGTTACCGTGCTTCCAAATTGTAGTGGGGTCAAAAAGATGATTTCTGTTATCTGCACCGTACATAGCAAATGTGCAATTAAAAACAACCCCTCTTAAATAAGCGGCCTCATCATGGTTTGTGTGGCTGATTTGCAATTGTATATGGATAAGGGCTTCTCCAGGCTGGTGCTTTATGGCAGGTGTATTTTGCAACATGTTTTTGACACAATAATGTCTTGGTGGTGGATTTATTCTGTTCTACGATTCCACACACACCCCACTCCCAATGTTACCACATTATTGCTGTCTGGAGAGTCTATAGTGCAACAAAAGTGGCAGGACGACAACAAAGCAGAATATTTGTTTCCTATATACTTCCTAACAAAGCTTCCTATGTATGTTCCTAACTGTGGTAGGTGGAGGTGGGAGGGGAAGAAGAAGAGGAGGAGGAGGAGGAGGAGTTTGGATTTGATATCCCGCTTTATCACTACTCGAAGGAGTCTCAAAGCAGCTAACATTCTCCTTTCCCTTCCTCCCCCACAACAAACACTCTGTGAGGTGAGTGGGGCTGAGAGACTTAAGAGAAGTGTGACTAGCCCAAGGTCACCCAGCAGCTGCGTGTGGAGGAGCGGAGACGCGAACCCGGTTCCCCAGATTACGAGTCCACCGCTCTTAACCACTACACCACACTGGAACGCATTTGTCTTCTGTGGTATTTTATGCACAGAAATATCTAACTGGTGTGTTGTGTTTCCAGGAGCTGTGTCAATGCCGACCTGTTGAAGGGAACTGTTCCTGTTGCAAGGAGTGCATGTTGTGTCTGGGCACACTGTGGGATGAGTGCTGTGACTGTGTTGGTAAGTTCATTCGTTCTTTATCACCTAATACGGCCTTGGTTGCTTCAGATACTCGTATCCACTGCTTTGGATCTGTGGCTTTTAAGAGCCATGTCAATACAACGGAGCAGGGCATACACAGAATCCAGGGCTTTAGGGCAGTGGCTTCCCAACTGGTGGTCCACAGGACCCTCTAGAGGACTGAGAAGTGGCTCCAACCCCTCCTCTGGCAGATCTGGGGGTTCTCCATCAAGCCTCCGCCTGGAGGGGCCCCCTCAAGGGGATCCTCAGCATTGGATTCAGGGAACCCTGCCTGCTACTCGGGGTCCTCACACTTTGGGGTGTCTGGTTCATCATGTCTGGCACCATGTCGGGGCTAGCCATGGCACTCACTGCGAAAAAAGTAGTGTATACTCATGAGCTAGATTTATTAGGGAAGGAGAAACAGCTCTGCACGTCTGTGTCTGTGGTCGAGTTCGTATGTTGGAAGAGCGATATGGTTGCTGCTTCCCCATGAGCTGAATCATGCTCTATTCCAGTAACTTCCCCAAACAGGAACCACAGAACTGAGGTGCATGACGTCGCTCTTCCGCACATCAAGGGTGACTTGTTCCGTAGAAGGCAGGGGGCAGGAGTGGTGTGTCAAAGAACTCGGTTGTTCATCCATCCTGTGTTCCACTTCACAGGCATGCAGGGGAGAGGTGTGGGATTAATTTCACTGAACCACACACTGTTTGGGTAATTCATGAATTTAGCCCCCTGCTAGAGCCTGCCCTGTCCCACTGATTAAGTTTCAGAGCCTTGTGGCTTATTTATGCAGTATTTCAGGCTGCTGTAGGCCAAACGGAGATGATGTTGATTTTCACCATATTTGTATCTGACAGTCTGTTCTCCTAACCACTGACCCAAACAGTTATTTTGGCTAAATAGCCTGTTTTTCATGCTGTCTCCCGGGATGCATGTGAAGTGGTGGGGGGGGGGCGTGGCACATCTTCATGTGCAGAAGTTAATGATTCCCTGCATCTCCTCCACCTTGGACTGACCATCATTCAATGCACCCCAGGGGGCAACGGCGCACTGGTTGAAAACGACTGGTGTAAAATAGTGACAGGCCTGCAGAATAAATGGATTGTGATGCTATTTTTGTAGTTTAGCAGCCAAATACAACAAAACAATTTTTCAGAATGTAGTTTCTACATCCTGTCACTTTTAAACTGTGTGTATCCACACACGCACACACACACACACACACACATATATATGTTGTGTTTGGGAAAGCAATCCGTATGCTATTATTACCCTAAAGTAATGGTGAGTTTGTACAAATGTGTTTTTCAAAGTGTGTTAAATAAGGAAAGTGATACTTTCAAAAGAACTTTCATGCATATGGTATGGAGTATATTTAGCTATGCCACGAAATGGAAGCAGTGTCTCATGTGTCATTGACTATGTGCTTATTTCACACCTTTGGCTAGTGAAGTTGCTTCTGTAATTCTGGCAAGAGATTAAACTCCTTGGTAAACAAAATTGCATTCTTGAAATGTGATCAAATAAGCTTTGCACAAATTTGATACTTTTCCAAGAAAAGGTGATTTGTAATTTCATCCTGTGTCACAAGGAGACAAAAGGCTCCAGTGTCTGTGAGACAGAATAAGAAGCTTGAGGTTCATAGTGTGTGCCCCCCCCAAAAAGCTGCCTACCCTTTTCCACCAGGCTTAAATGGAAGGTGACGTGTCGGTATTTCTTGCTACTTAAAGCACATTGCAGTAATCCAGCCTTAAGGTTACTCGTGCATGTACTACTACAGTGTTGAAATTATCCTGATCCAGATGTGCTTTTGGATGGAAGCAGGTAAAAGGCACCTTGTCTAATGGCAAAGCTTTATCCTGGAATATCCCCAAGCTATGTGCCTGCTCCTTTAAAGGGATTAGCCATGCTTCAAGCTACGGACTCAAGCATCACCCAAAATAAGTACCAAAATAAGTACCTGGAAGGTGAAAGGGGCAAGACGAACATTTTTGTAAACTGTCTTGAGGGCTTTTCTAAACAGTAAAGTGGCGTATAAACTGTATGAAATAAATAAATAAGCTTCTTACCAGTGCCCCCCGCTCATCATTTGAAGTTGAACATTTCGCCTTTCAAAAAAATGCTTCTTTTTATTGGTGCATTTTCTTTTCATTTTGCTTACTTCCAGGTATGTGCAACCCTCGCAATTATAGCGACACACCTCCCACGTCCAAGAGCACCGTTGAGGAACTGCATGGGCCAATCCCCTCTCTTTTCCGAGCGCTTACAGAAGGGGACACCCAGCTGCACTGGAATATTGTTTCGTTCCCCGTCGCGGAAGAGCTGTCCCACCACGAGAACTTGGTCTCCATTTTAGAGTCGGTGAACCACCCCCAGCACCAGAACGTCTCCGTTTCAAGCAACAACGTCCACACGCCGTTCTCCAGCGACAAAGGTAAGTGGGCTGCTGCGCAGAGACTGAGCCCCTAGAATTGGGGTTGAGTTGGTTTGTTTGGAAAAGAGAGGACGGAAGAATGCTGCATTAGCTACAGGCAAGCGTTGCCCCGGTTCCAAAGTGTGGGGCTATGCCTGGTCCACGGAATATGGTGAATCGCTGCCTACATTTGAATCCCATGGCTTCCCCCAGAGAGTCCTGGGAACTAGTTTAGTCAGGGTGCTGGGAATGTAGTTCTGTGAGAGGGTAAACTGTTGCTCCCAGGATTCTTTGGGGAAAAGCTTTAAATGTATGTTGTCTGCAACCAATGGGTTTTTTGAACTGATTTTTAATATTGAGTGTTGTGTTTACTTTCTCTGCTGTATCGCAGCCCAAGGTCTTCAGAGAAGGGGGAAGAGATAAATAGATAAGAGCAGGCATCCCCAAACTCGGCGCTCCAGATGTTTTGGGACTACAGCTCCCATCATCCCTAGCTAACAGGACCAGTGGTCAGGGCTGATGGGAATTGTAGTCCCAAAACATCTAGAGGGCCGAGTTTGGGGGTGCCTGGATAAGAGTGTGCAGAGCAGAAGGAGACAAAGATTATACCGATTTTGCTACTGCAATAATTCCACACGGGACATATTTTATTTTAAATGTTATTTCAGAACTGACAGGTGTGTTTGGATCAAGGAAAAAGCTGTTCCATTGACCCTGAATTAAGTTGGAAATTAAGTTATTGGTTCCATTGTCTGAATGATTGGTAGCTTGAGCTTTTCTCAGCAAACTAAAGTGCCTTTCTCGCCTTCTTCGTTTAGAAGCCACGTGCACGGTGGTTTACTTCGATGACTGTATGTCAGTACATCAGTGCAAGAGCTCCTGCGAATCGATGGGAGCATCAAAATACCGATGGTTTCACAACGCCTGCTGCGAATGTATTGGACCAGAGTGTATCGACTATGGCAGTAAAACTGTAAGATGCACAAATTGTATGTTCTGAATCCGGAAGCTGAATCTTTTTTTTTATCACAGACACCAAAATTATTTTTTTATTGATAAAGATTGAACTTGGGAGGATTGCCTGAGAATGGAATAGTTGCAGCGCAGAGGAGATGTACAAAATCTTAAAACATGTAATTCCAACCCCGCTCCCTTTAAATAAGGTAAAATACAGTGTTAACTAGCAAATGTGTGTTCTCTTAAAATATTAACCAGGCTTATTAGAGTTTTCTTTGATTTGAATTCACCAACTTATGTACAGGATCGTCTTGTTGAGGAGGGGGAGCGTGAAGCTTCACAGAAATTGCAACTAGATCCAGAAATCCATAAACTCTGGAATTTCCCCAAACTTTCAGATTTGGACTGGTGTGTAGCTTGATGCAGCGTGGCACACAGATTTCTGTCGTGATAGGTATTTTTAAAAGTAGGGTGGCAGTTACATGGAAGTCTCCATCCACCACCATTTGCTTATAAGAAGGAAAGAATCAATATTTTTTAACTCAAAATATGTGTCCGCTTCTCTTTGTTTCTTGCTCTAGTTCAAAAAAGAGAACATCCATTAATTGAAAATTAAAATATAAATCATAGTGAACTCAGAAATAACTGATATGTAAGCAACAAGGAAGAGATTTGGATGAAATGTAGTTGTGTCAGGATCTTCTGCTATCTTTCTTATGTACAAATCTTACTGAGGCTCAATAAAGTATATTTTTAAAAGCCGGCTAATTCTATTTTTATAAAATTTATATACTTGACTCTATGTGTTTCGCCCTCTTTTCTACTGTTGCTTTTAATAATACACTGTTTAGAGTTAGCAAGTTAACTGAGTCACCATTGGCAATCCTTACATGGAAACCATAGATTCTTAGACCCAGATAATTGTAGAGTTGGAAGAGGGGCCCCAAGAGTCATCTAGTCCAACCCCCTGCAATGCTCTTTCACACGCAGGCATTTTGTACATGATCCTAGGGAACAGAAATATGTTGCACATGGGGAGAATGCTATTATCCAGAAGTGTTTTGCCAAGAAAATGGTTGGTTCTCTTAATTTTGAGGCAACAGTCAGTCACCATGCAGATGTCATTTTCCCTTACCCGCCCAACTGCCGACTAGTACTATCAGTGCTGACCACCTTAAGCATTAGTCTGGCTGGGCCCCCCACTGCACTATATATTTAAAACTGCTGTTAGCATCTGTCGAGACAGTAGTAGAAGATTTCTTGATTTTTAAATTGCTTTGGTACCAATCCAACCCACCCTGCTACTTGTTGCCTTAAGAATTTGGGACAATCTCGGGAGACATTGGAGGAGTGCGCCTTTGGGGGTGAAGTCAAACCATTGGACAGTTACAGCGCCTGCTGTGGCTGTAGAGACCGATACAGTAGAGACATGTTTTGTTGCAGCTGGGGAAGATGGAGGCGTCCGGTTGTGCTGCTGCAGATGCAGCAGGCTGTTTCTTCTCTGCTCTCCTCCCAGCTGTCATTCCTCCTCTGGTCACACAACCTGACTATCTCCAGGCACTGTTGCCCAAAGAGTTCTGGGAGCTGTAGTTTTTGAAGGATATATACACACAATGCATTTAAAACACATTTCCCCTCTCAAAGAATCAAGGGAACTGTAGTTTACTCCCTACAGAGCTACCATTCCCAGCACCCTTAACAAACTATAGCTCCCATAAATATTTTTTTTGTGGTGGACGTGTGTGCTTTCAGTGTACGGTGTGAACACAGCCTTGGTCTTGCCCTTGGGTGCTTATTTTTATTGTTTTTAAACCAATCGTAATTGTTTCTGTTGCACGTCTGTAAATCCTGAGACTTATTTGAAAGGCAATTCATAAATCAACAAAAATTACACCACCTCTGTCTTGAAGGAAGAATCTGTTTCTTCTGTCTTAGAATGTTTCATATTCTGCAATAAATGAACTTGCAGATCAATAACGAGTTGGATTTAGCCTATTCATTTTTCTTCTGTTAGATAGATATTTTTGGCAAAACTATGTGTACCATGTGTTCAGTTGACCTATTAAAACTTAGAATTCTCATTTCTGGCTGACGGTAGTGACTACAGACATTTGAATAATAACTCTACATCCGATAGCCTTCTTTCCTTGGGGAAAATGGAACTCTCAGTTAAGCCTTTTCTCTTTTAGTTGCTGCTTTATTTAATGTGAAGCCACACCTTGAAGGGTGGAAAAAATAAATGCATTGTAAAACTTGGTACAGTCATGCCCCGGTTTGCGCACGCTTGGGTTGCATACTCCGATACCCCGGAAATGCAACACAGAGCGTGGACGCTTCTGCTCATGTCCACACGGTCCACGCATGCACAGAAGCATTCTGCGCAGTTCGCGCATGTGCAGAAGCGCAGCATCGCGCTTTCGGGCATGTTCGCAATGCAAACGGCACCCCGGAACGAATTGAGTGCACAACCCGAGGTACCACTGTACTGTCCAATTTGTTGATGAGGAAATTTATACAAATTGGTTAATGAAAGCTAATTCAGTAGCTTTGAAGGTACGGAAAATGTTTGTTTGACTTAAGAACATTCTACCTGTAAAACACTGTTACCTTAATGAATTCAGAATTTTCTGTGTAAGAATCTGTTGCGGAGGATTCATGGAATCATCCTAATTGTATAAAGACTTTAATGAAAAAAGAGACATTTTAAAACCTTGAAATATTTCCTATTATAGATGGTCAAATTGATCTGTAATATTGTCATACTGCCTAGAAATGACCCTGCTGTGAGCTCTGTGTACATACAGTGAAATGATTTATATCAGTATTAAGTGCATTTTCTTATATTTACCTGTTTCACTTGGTATTTTAATAAACAACACTATTTAGCTGTGTGGTTTTCTTTAATTGTGTTCTCATAAGTAACTGTAAATTCAGACTAATTAGTGGTTTTGCCACCGGGAAAGAATTAAATGACCCAGCTTCACACTTACCTTTACAACATTCAGCTTGTAAAATGTACATTTGATAAAGAAGCGCATAACTTTTGCCTTCTGGGTTTCTGGGGGTTTTCCTGTTGTTATTCTGCATCTCATAGCTACAATAAACCTACCATTAAAATTATGGACTGGTCATTTCTTCGTCAGAGGGCAAATGGGCAAATTTTAGCAGGGGATCAAATACATTTTTCCCTCACTGTAAACTGCGCGCCCTCCAACATTTCTCCAATGATAATAGAGACGTCCAAAGGAAAAGTGGGACATTCTGATAGCAAATGAGAAACCGGGACGGCTTCTGTAAATCCGGAAATGTCCCAGGAAAATAGGGACACTTGGAGGGTCTGCATTGCATGGAAGCCTCCCCCCAACGTATTTTAAATTGCAGTGTAGTGTGGAAAGTGTCAATAGTAGAACCTCTGATGGTAGGGGATCTAACACGATTTCAACTTGCATTGGGAATCTGAAGTAGTGTGCATGCACACGAAAGCTTATACCCAGAACAAACTTAGCTGGTCTCTAAGGTGCAACTGGACATTTTTTTTTTTAATTATTTTATTGCATTTGGAAGTTATGCCCCAGGGCTCCTCTGTGTCATAACACTGCACCTTTGGCAAGCTCAAGAAGGGAGATCCTGCCTTTGATTGCATGGTGCTTTTAGGATGTTCCAAGAAAACTGGGTGTGGTGCTGATGGATAATTCCCATTAATAACTCGCTTGGATTGAATTTGTGGTGGGAAGTGACGTGCTGCTATAGACGTTTAAGATAACCACTTCCCCATGTTTGAATCTGCATATAAAAACGTATTTATGGCCTTCGAAGGAACAGAACAACCCTACCTTCTTGCCCTCAACATCTGATTCCCGAAGACCAATTAAGATCCTCTGAAACATGGAAGTTTGTGGCTAAACATGACAAACAATGGAAAAGTTGCCATTGGGCAACTTAGGCTCTTGCGACTTCTCCTTTTCTGGAGGGGAGGACTCGAACCAATGGCTTCATGTTATGGGAGAGGCAATTCCAACTAAACATCAAGAAAAACAGCTGTTTTGACAGTGAAAGGGACCCCCCCCAAAGGGTTGTGGACTCTCCTTCCTTGGAGGTTTTAAATCAGAGGTTGGATGGCCAACTGTCATGGATGCTTTAACTGAGATTCCTGCATTGCAGGGGGTTGGACTAGATGACCCTTGGTGTCCCTTCCAACTCTACGTTTCTGTCATTCTATGCATGTCTAGGGCTGCAAACAAGGTTGAGGCATTTAAAAAAAATGATTTTACATTTTATAATACATAACCACATCATTATTATCTACTTCACTTCTCTTGCTCTTTTTAGAGCTTATCAACTTCCCCCCCTCCCGCCAAATGGTTTTCAAAATTAATCTTTATATCATAGCATTTACACATTTTTCAATCCATCTTTCACGCATTACAATTATCACATTATTTAAGTAATTACGAATAGACTAATACTTTTTTCTTTACAAGTCTTCCGGCAACCCTGCTAGTGATGTTAGTTGCTAACAATGGTCCTTCAGATAATGTCTAAATTTATTCCGGTCTTTTTGGAGTACTTGATCACGCTGGTTTCTGATTTCCTGGTCAGCCTTGCCAGTTCCACAAGGTCCATCATCTTCTTTTGCCACTCTTCCTTTCTCAGTACCTCTCACTCCTTCCATTTTTGGGCTAAAAGAATTCTTGCCGCAGTTGCATACATAAACAATTGTTTTATCTCCCCTCGGTATCTCTTTCCCCACTATGCCTAGTAAAGAAGCATATGGGTTTTTTTAAGCAAAAGTGTGTTTAAACATTTTCTTTAATTCATTATATATCATTTCCCAGTAAGCTTTCACCTCCTTACAAGTCAACCACATATGACAGAAGATACCTTCCTTTTCCTTACATTTCCAACACTCCTTATTCTTTGGTTGGAGTTAAATACCATCTATACATTGTTTTCATAACATTCTCTTTCAATGCACTGCATGCAGTAAAATTTATACCTTCATTCCATAACGTTTCCCAAGATTCTAATTGAATGTTATAACCAAAATCTTTAGCCCACCGTAAAAAATACTGCAGATGGTGACAGCAGTCACGAAATTAAAAGACACCTGCTTCTTGGGAGGAAGCAAAGACATCACCTTGCCGACAAAGGTCTGTATAGTTAAAGCTATGGTTTTCCCAATAGTGATGTATGGAAGTGAGAGCTGGACCATAAAGAAGACTGATCGCCGGAGAATGGATGCTTTTGAATTCTGGTGCTGGAGGAGACTCTTGAGAGTCCCATGGACTGCAAGAAGATCAAACTTATCCATCCTTAAAGAAATCAACCCTGAGTGCTCACTGGAAGGGCAGATCCTGAAGTACTTTGGCCACCTCATGAGAAGAGAAGACTCCCTGGAAAAGACCCTGATGTTGGGAAAGATGGAGGGCACAAGGAGAAGGGGACGACAGAGGATGAGATGGTTGGACAGTGTTCTCGAAGCGACTAGCATGAGTTTGGCCAAAATGCGGGAGGCAGTGAAGGATAGGGGTGCCTGGCGTGCTCTGGTCCATGGGGTCACGAAGAGTCGGACACGACTGAACAACAACAAAAATACGAGGCATTTTTTATCTGGCTGATAGGCCAGATCTTCAGTTCCCCTAATTTGACACAGCAGGACTGTTGACCTATCAATCACGTGACACCAGGCGACTTATCCTTTGAATGAAACTGAATGCTGCGACACTCAAGGCAGATAAAATGAACACACAGCACAGAGAAGCTATGGAACTCGCTCCCCGCAGGAGGCAGCGATGGAAATCCACTTGCATGGCTTTAGAAGAGGGTTAGGCAAATTCATGGAGAGGGCAACTGATTGCTGCTAGCCAGGGTGGCTCTGCTCTGCCTCCCAAGGGCAGGGACAGTATCCTGAATCCCAGTTTTGGGGAGCTGCAGGAGGGCAGAGGGCTCTTGTCCTCGGGCCCTGCTTGCAGGCGCCCCACTGCCAACATCTGCTTGGCGCCTGTTGATAACCACAACTCTCTTAACCACAATCTTCCAACATTGTGTATGCAATCAAATGCCCTTCAGCTCTCTATATTGGACAAACAGGCCAAACCCTACGCCAAAGGATAAATGGACATAAATCTGATATCGGGCATCACAAGACAGAGAAACCAGTAGGAGAACACTTCAATCTCCCAGGACATTCTATGTTGTTGTTGTTCAGTCGTTCAGTCGTGTCCGACTCTTCGTGACCCCATGGACCAGAGCATGCCAGGCACGCCTATCCTTCACTGCCTCCCGCAGTTTGGCCAAACTCATGTTAGTAGCTTCGATAACACTGTCCAACCATCTCATCCTCTGTCGTCCCCTTCTCCTTGTGCCCTCCATCTTTCCCAACATCAGGGTCTTTTCCAGGGAGTCTTCTCTTCTCATGAGGTGGCCAAAGTACTGGAGCCTCAGCTTCAGGATCTGTCCTTCCAGTGAGCACTCAGGGCTGATTTCTTTGAGAATGGATAGGTTTGATCTTCTTGCAGTCCATGGGACTCTCAAGAGTCTCCTCCAGCACCATAATTCAAAAGCATCAATTCTTCGGCGATCAGCCTTCTTGATGGTCCAGCTCTCACTTCCGTACATTACTACTGGGAAAACCATAGCTTTAACTATACGGACCTTTGTCGGCAAGGTGATGTCTTTGCTTTTTAAGATGCTGTCTAGGTTTGTCATTGCTTTTCTCCCAAGAAGCAGGCGTCTTCTAATTTCGTGACTGCTGTCACCATCTGCAGTGATCAAGAAAGTGAAATCTCTCACTGGCTCCATTTCTTCCCCTTCTATTTGCCAGGAGGTGATGGGACCAGTAGCCATGATCTTAGTTTTTTTGATGTTGAGCGTCAGACCATATTTTGCACTCTCCTCTTTCTATAAAAGATCTCAAAGTAGCTGTCTCAATACTAAGAAATTTCAGAAATAGACTGGAAAGAGAAGTGGCTGAATTGCAATTTATCACCAAACTTAAAACCACGGAGAAACCTGGTCTGAACAAAGACAGTGGATTCTTATCTCATTATACATGACAAAGCTATCTTTAGCCATCTCACCTATCAGCTGATCACTCATTCCCACCACCCCTCCCCACTCCCTCACAATATTTAAGGGTCTGTTGACTTCTGTTTCAGTGTATCTGAAGAAGTGTGCATGCACACGAAAGCTCATACCAAGAACAAACTTAGTTGGTCTCTAAGGTGCTACTGGAAAGAATTTTTTATTTTATTTTGTTTTGTTTTCTCTTAACCACAAAATTCTCATACCTCTTCTTCCCACCTGTCTCCTTCATATTTATAACGCTGGCGGGCGGCCCAGGTGTAGCAAGATTAGGCTGGCTGGCTGTTGTCTTGAGCTGACTAATAATGAGAAATCGGGAGGGAGGGAGGGAGGGAGGGATTGTCTGAAGTAACCAGATCCAGATTGCGAAGGACAGGCTGATCTCAGCATATTGGATTTCACAAGAAACCCTGTGGAAGCTTAACGTGCTCTTGCCTGTTCGCGAAGATCAGAAACAGGAGGTGCCTCTTTGCCGACCTGTCAGCGTTGAAGAGTGGATCTTTTCTTTTTAAAATTCTCCTGACCCCGAGAGTATTCTGGAAGCTCCTGTTTTCATTCTTCCCTGTCCCTTTAGAGCAGGGGTCAGCAACCCTTTTCAGCTGTGGGCCAGTCCACTTTCCCTCAGACCATGTGGTACGCCGGACTATATTTTTTTTGGGGGGGGGAATGAACTAGTCCATATGCCCCACAAATAACCCAGAGATTCATTTTACATGCGAAGCTGCGGCAGCCATTTTAGGTGAGGGCACTGGTGACCTTAAAGAGCATTCTCCCCCCCCCAGTCCCAAAATTACCCAGTCCCAAAATCACGCACCCCAGCGACACAATACCCTCAGAGCCGGTCTTACTCAGTGGAACCTCTCAGGCATGCCTCCTGCTCCGTCTTTTTTTTTTTGTTTGGCGCATGCGAAGCTGCGGCGGACATTTTAGGTGAGGGCACTGGCGACCTTTAAGAGCATTCTCCCCCACCCAAGTCCCAAAATTACCCAGTCCCAAAATCACGCACCCCAGCGACACAATCCCCTCAGAGCCGGTCTTACTCTGTGCGACCTCTCAGGCATGCCTATTGCTGCATTTTTTCCCCCCTTGGCGCATGCGAAGCTGTAATGGCCATTTTAGATGAGGGCACAGGCATTGTTGCTCTGGCCAGGTCTGATGATGTCAACGGGCGACCCACCTTTCTATTGGATGCTGTTGGAGTCTTCATTCCTTTTGCTGGTGAGGTATAATAGGTGCGCCAATTTTTTTGGCCTTTATTCTATATTTTAGGCATGACAGGTGTGGGTTTTTTTAAATTTTTATTATGCCAGATCCTTCCTCGGTGGTCATGTTACGCTTTGTACTAATTTGATGCTGCTTGGTGTAGCGGTTACAGAGCAAGGTGGTGTCACACGCGCACACAATGGGAACATTTATATATATATAGATGTGCTGGTGCAGAGAATCTCCTGCCACCTCTTGCATCACCTGTGGTTTGGCAGATGCTCTGGGTAGAGCATCTTCGCCGGAGGGCCTGGGGAAGACTCTCATTAGCAGTAATTGCAGAGAGAGCAACTTGTGTGGGAATCGAGAGCTGTCCTGATTATTCTTTTCTGCCATGCTGCTGGCAGGAAAAAAAAACCATATGAACTCCTCCTGCCAGTACACAATGTACTCATAATATACTTTTGAACTGAGATGGTAGAGTGTACTTTTTTTTTTAGAAATCCAGCCTCAAAAGTTAGCCAAGGCAAGAGACTCAAAACAATACAGTTAGAAGTTTTGCCCCAAAGCAACTCTCGGATGCTGTGATGGAAACAAACAATTCCCATGCAGTAAATTTATTGAACTGCCCCGAGATCTACGGGTATAGGGCGCTATACACATTTAACATATAAATAAATGAGTTGGCAGAGATGTACTTTAATACAGACATCGGCAAGCTGGAACGTGTGCCGAGGAGGGCAACCAAGAGCCTTATGAGGAACGGTTGAAGGAGTTGGGTATATTTAGCTTGGAGAAGAGGAGACTGAGAGGTGAGCCATTTTCAACTATCTCAAGGGCTGTTCTGTGGAAGAGGGAACAAGCTTGTTTTCTCCTGCTCTGGAGGGCAAGACTCAAACCAATGCCTTCAAATTACAATAAAGGAGATTCCAACCTAAACATCAGGAAGGTCTTTCTGGGTGTAAGTGGAATGGACTCCCTTGAAAGGTTATGGACTCTTCTTCCTTGGAGGTATGTAAGCAGAGGCTGGATATCCATCTGCCATGGGTGATTTAATTGAGATTCCTGCGTGGCAGGGGGGGTGGACTAAATGTCCCCTGGGGTCCCTTCCGACTCTACAATTCTATGATTCTGTGTGAAGCCTGCAGCAGGGGAGAGTGGTCAGTGGAAATGTTGGGGGGGACGACACTTTGCAATAGTCAATGTACTTTCCATTTGCACAACAGCATCTTCGGATCCAAGTTGAAAGGATGCATGGGTGGTATTCAGCTAAGTGTTACTCAGAGTAGACCCATTGAGTTTACTGACCCCAACTTAGCCATGCTCGTTGATTTCAGTGGGTCTGCTCTGAGTAAATCTTATCTCACTACCACCCTATGTTTTTCTTCTTTGACCCTACCTTTTTATGTGCAAATTTATGCAGATTTAACAAATGAGAACAGCCTTTAAATGTATCTACCACACCCCAGTGCTATATGCAACACTTCTAAAAGTCCGGTTTTGCTGGAAACAGAAAGGTGATAGAGCCATAGATGGGGGGGGGGGAATAGCCATAGATTTTGTTGTTGTTGTTCAGTCGTTCAGTCGTGTCCGACTCTTCGTGACCCCATGGACCAGAGCACGCCAGGCACGCCTATCCTTCACTGCCTCTCGCAGTTTGGCCAAACTCATGTTAGTAGCTTCGAGAACACTGTCCAACCATATCATCCTCTGTCGTCCCCTTCTCCTTGTGCCCTCCATCTTTCCCAACATCAGGGTCTTTTCTAGGGAGTCTTCTCTTCTCATGAGGTGGCCAAAGTACTGGAGCCTCAACTTCAGGATCTGTCCTTCTAGTGAGCACTCAGGGCTGATTTATTTAAGAATGGATAAGTTTGATCTTCTTGCAGTCCATGGGATTCTCAAGAGTCTCCTCCAGCACCAGAATTCAAAAGCATCAATTCTTCAGCGATCAGCCTTCTTTATGGTCCAGTTCTCCCTTCCATCCATCACTACTGGGAAAACCATAGCTTTAACTATACGGACCTTTGTCGGCAAGGTGATGTCTCTGCTTTTTAAGCTGCTGTCTAGGTTTGTCATTGCTTTTCTCCCAAGAAGCAGGCGTCTTCTAATTTCGTGACGGCTGTCACCATCTGCAGTGATCATGGAACCCAAGAAAGTGAAATCTCTCACTGCCTCCATTTCTTCCCCTTCAATTTGCCAGGAGGTGATGGGACCAGTGGCCATGATCTTAGTTTTTTTGATGTTGAGCTTCAGACCATATTTTGCGCTCTCCTCTTTCACCCTCATTAAAAGGTTCTTTAATTCCTCCTCACTTTCTGCCATCAAGGTTTTATCATCAGTGTATCTGAGGTTGTTGATATTTTTTCTGGCAATCTTAATTCCGGTTTGGGATTCATCCAGCCCAGCCTTTCGCATGATGAATTCTGCATATAAGTTAAATAAGCAGGGAGACAATATACAGCCTTGTTGTACTCCTTTCCCAATTTTGAACCAATCAGTTGTTCCATATCCAGTTCTAACTGTAGCTTCTTGTCCCACATAGAGATTTATCAGGAGACAAATGAGGTGATCCGGCAATCCCATTTCTTTAAGAACTTGCCATAGTTTGCTGTGGTCAACACAGTCAAATGCCTTTGCGTAGTCAATGAAGCAGAAGTAGATGTTTTTCTGGAACTCTGTAGCTTTCTCCATAATCCAGCACATGTTCGCAATTTGGTCTCTGGTTCCTCTGGTTGCTGTATGTAGGTTTTATTTAATTTGTTTTTTATCTTATATTTTGGAAATGTACATTCGGTTTTCCCCTCCCCTTTAATTTTTTGGGGGGCTTCCAAGAGAGTGGTGCCCTAAGCTATAGCTTGTTTAGCTTATACATAAATCCAGAATTGTCTCTTAGTACTACTGTACAGTTTATTCCTCATACCTTCCTACGGAGGAAGGCTTACAGAAAACAACCCTCTATCGCCATCTAGTGGACAAACAGACTGTCCACATGCCTAAAATTAAGGTTCACTAGGGGTTTATCACTGGTCCCATCACTTCCAACTCAAAGTCGGGCTCAGGGTGGCTAACATCAGATACATAACATTGGTATAAAATCAAACAATAATTAAATTACCTCCTAAAAACATCGCAAAATCAAATCGAAGTCTAATTAGATGGCTTTCCACAGGGTTAGGGTTGGGAACAGGAAGTGTTCTCTGAACTGAAATTTCAGCCTTCACGACATAGGAAAACGGCCAAGTGAACAGCTATTTCGGTGGAGGAGGGTCAAGATATTAACCGATATGCATGAAATTTCATATATTGCTATATAATCCCTAGTATAGTAAGATAAGACCTTCGGGAGCAGGCATTTAAAAAAAAATTCAAAAAAAAATTCAACATTTTTTTCTCTCAAAAAAAATTGTTCCTTGATAATTTGTCACCCCCTCCATTATGGAACCCGGGGCGGCCCACCCCCCCTTGCTAAGCCCCTGGATGCATGTTTGTGGTATTTTGCTTTTGGGTATAAGAAGGTCCCTTCTGTCACATCTCTGCTTTCACCTGGGTTTTATAATATGCCGGTGGAATCCTCTATTTACCAGCGCAATCTCCAGCTTACCTGCCGCTCGTTTGTACACATCCAAAGTAGAGGAATTCCTTTTCCTACGCAAAAATTGGCTAAAGGGTAAAGGGACCCCTGACCATTAGGTCATCGTGGACGACTCTGGGGTTGCGGCACTCATCTTGCTTTACTTCAGCTGGCGTACAGCTTCCGGGTCATGTGGCCTAAGCCGCTTCTGGCAAACTAGAGCAGCGCATGGAAACGCCGTTTACCTTCCCGCCGGAGCGGTACCTATTTATCTACTTGCACTCTGACCTGCTTTCGAACTGCTAGGTGGGCAGGAGCAGGGACCGAGCAACAGGAGCTCACCCCGTCGCAGGGATTCAAACCGCCGACCTTCTGATCGGCAAGCCCAAGAAGCTCTGTGGATGATCCAAAATAATCATTAAGATGGTCAGAATCAGCCATAAATCAGCTATTCATGTAATTGCATGCAGCTGTGTTTGTGGACTTTCTGCCACTTTGTCATTAAATTTGTGAGTGCTACCCAGGGTTCCCTCAGAGGTTTAATAAATTGAAGGACATTGCCCTCTTTCTATGCTCCTCCCAATGAAACATGCTGATGGAGACAGGCGAGTTTCTAGAGATTTTTTTTTTGTATGAGTGGGACTGGGGGCATTAACTATGTGTGCAAATAGACTAGTTATTGTCTCACCTTTATTCTTGTAGATATACCCCTCCTTTAAGACGTTTCCATACTGTCTTTTCTTGTACATTATTTACTACAAAGGTATGTCTTAATTATCATTCTTAACGTATTTTTTATTTTAATTTTCCCTATTTTACTTGTTAAATCAGTGCACTTCTAAGACAAATGATTTTGACACCACAATGATTAAGCTCCTTAGCGGCGAAAAGTCCGATTACCGGAATGACGTCTGAGCACTGAACGACTGCTATATCACAAGTGGACAATTTACTTACTGCATTTGTAGTTGTTAAAGATAAAATCTATTCTGGTAAGAGAAGAAATGAGCACTGAACCGCTGGTATAGTACAAGTGGACTCTTTATTTATTTATTTGCTGCGTTTGCAATTGTTCCAAGATAAAACCTATTTGGGAAAGAAAGTATTTTGGCCATTTCTATGGACGTTTATGTTTTACAACCTTGGTTATATTATCTTGTGTCGATTGCAGTAGCCTCTTTAAACAGGCATGGCTTCCCCCCCCCCCAAGGCATTCTGGGGAAAGGAAGTGGTTGAGGGGACTGAGAGTTGTTCCCCTCCCAGAGCTACAATTCCCAGAGTTGTTCAGCGTATTTTTACATGAGTAGAATGTGTGCTTTTATTTAAAATGCATCTCTGGGTTATTTGTGGGGCATAGGAATTTGTTCACACCCCCCCCCCAAAATGGTCTGGCCCACCACATGGTCTGAGGGATGGTGGACTGGCCCACGGCTGAAAAGGGTTGCTGACCCGTCATAGGGAGTCGGTAGCCAATGGCCACAGCTGGGGAAACATCTGCACAGCCCTCACAATGGGGAGGGGGCTCATTTGACTGCTGAGGTGCCTCACCATTGTGAGGCCAGGGAGGGCTGTGTAGATGTATCTCCAGCTGTGGCCATTGGCTACCGACTCCCTGTGATGTCACAAACATCTTCCAACTCCCTGTGATGTCATACGCTGACATGGCGAATGAGGGGGAAGAGGCGGTTTCCAGGGGAAGGCAGCAGTCAGCTTCAGTTTATTAAGGAGATTGATGCCTTTCTAAATAACATTCACACTTTTATGGTTACAATAAAGAGACGCACTTTTAATGCATGGTTTCCAATTCTTATTTTCCTGAAAGTAGTCAACAATCATTGAGAAGTTGATTGGATCCTGTTCGCATCCAGAGGTACCATTGTACAAAAGATACCTAGGTACAATTTAAAAATACAGTGGTCCCTCGGGTTAAGAACTCAATTCGTTCCGGAGGTCCGTTCTTAACCTGAAACTGTTCTTAACCTCAAGCACCACTTTAGCTAATGGGATCTCCCGCTGCCGCTACACCGCCAGAGCACAATTTCTGTTCTTCTCCCGAAGCAAAGTTCTTAACCTGAAGCGTCTTATTTCTGGGTTAGCGGAGTCTGTATCCTGAAGCGTCTGTAACCTGAGGTACCACTGTACCTGGATACAATCACAAGAAAATACTTGGATGCAATTCTATATTTTTTTTAAAAAAGGGGGTAAATTCAGGAAATTGGGTAATGGGCAGTGCAGGGAAGGAAGAAAAATGCTTTATGGGACAGAAAGGAAAGGATTCAAAGGAATGGAGTAACGGGAGAAGCGAATTAAAAGGAGAGCAGACTTAATGGCAAAATTGAGGAAAAGGTTCATCTGTCTCTTAGGTCATGTTCATTTGGTTTATTTGGTCTTGATTTTCAGCTTCTTTAGATAACTTTTCTGCATTAGAATCCAACCCTCTGCAGTGCAGGAGTCTTTTGCCCAGTGTGGGGCTTGAAGCACAGGCTGGACATTAAGAGTCTCATCCTCTGCCCAATGAGTTATATGGATCGATCTAAATAACACCTTCTCTTTTTTTGCGGGAAATTCCCTATTTCCAGCTATGGCTATGTCTATGTCTCCCCAGCCACTCTGGGCGGCTTCCATAAGAATAATAAAGACATTGCTTTCAAGTGAAATTATTCTGAAACACAAACAAACACACTTCGAACACGTTCCAAGGTTTTAATAATAATAAAAAAATCTTTATTAAATAATTTTTCAACTGAAATGGTCGTATGATCTCAACAGTCAAGCGTTAGAAACCACCCAAAATGGCACAAGATACAAAGTCCTTCTTCTTCATGTTCCTGAGAGTTTTGAATGGGAAAATCCTTTCCATTCCTGAATAATAAGGGGCAGTGGGGTGAGGGAGGCCGGGGGGCCACATCCACACCGTTTAAACGCCTATGAAGCTGCTTTAAACATTCATGACTTATTCCCCCAAAGAAACTGAGAGCTATAGTTTGAAAAGGGTGCTGAGAGCTGTTAGGAGACCCCCTTGTTCCCCTCCCAAAGCTACAATCCCCAGAGTTCCTAACCCTAACCCTGACCTTTAATCTATAACCAGAACTACAATTCCCAGAGTTCCCTGGCAAGAAGGGAACCCAAACTCTAATCCTAACACTAACCCTTAACCCTTAACCAAAACTACAATTCCCAGAGTTCCCTGGCAAGAAGGGAACCCAAACTCTAATCCTAACACTAACCCTTCACCCTTAACCAAAACTACAATTCCCAGAGTTCCCTGGCAAGAAGGGAACCCAAACTCTAATCCTAACACTAACCCTTAACCCTTAACCAGAACTACAATTCCCAGAGTTCCCTGGCAAGAAGGGAACCCAAACTCTAATCCTAACACTAACCCTTAACCCTTAACCCGAACTACAATTCCCAGAGTTCCCTGGCAAGAAGGGAACCCAAACTCTAATCCTAACACTACCTCTTAACCCTTAACCAAAACTACAATTCCCAGAGTTCCCTGGCAAGAAGGGAACCCAAACTCTAATCCTAACACTAACCCTTAACCCGAACTACAATTCCCAGAGTTCCCTGGCAAGAAGGGAACCCAAACTCTAATCCTAACACTAACTCTTAACCCTTAACCTAAACTACAATTCCCAGAGTTCCCTGGCAAGAAGGGAACCCTACCCCATACCCCTCCCCCTACCCACTACCCCATCCCTACCCCCTACCACTAACGCTAGCCCTAGCCTAGCCCTAACCCTCGTAACAAGTCTCAGTGCCCTGAACAACCTACAGTTCCCAGAGGGGAAGCCAATCCTGTTTAAAGCGTCTTCATAGTACTTCCAATGGACGGTGCGCCTAATGTGGCCGAATGTTCCCTCCTTTTCTTCTTCTCTCTCCCCACTGCCCCATCACTTGCAACGCAGCAGATGTCCGCCTGCCGTCTCCCTGCAAGGCTCCTTCTCTCGGGTCTGGCCACGGCCTTGTTCATTGCTGGCTGGCAGTATTTCGCGTTCATTTCTCCGATGGAAATAAGGACGCCCTGCAGTTCTCTTCAAAGCTGCCAGTATTTCGCGTTCATTTCTCTGATGGAAATAGGGACGTCCTGCGGTTCTCTTCATAACTTTGAAGGCTGGATTCAGGGAAAACCTCACCGGATCCAGACATCCCTGTAAAGCAAAGGCCTAGAGATCAGTGGGATGGCCACCACCCGACAGCATCCCCCCAGGCTCCTCCTCTCTTTGGCTGCCTGTTAACAAACAAGGCTTCCAAACCAGTTTCCATCCATCTCGACCGGCGTATCCACTAGTCTGAATGCAAACTCTTCTGACAACCCCACCAGCTGCAGCCTCGCCAGCCCCATTGCCAGACATCAACTAGCTTCAGAGCTGAATATCACCCGCCTCCAAGAAGCGATCCCACTGGCAAGTAAACTTTGTACTTGCCTCCTTCTCCTTGCTCCACAGCATCCCAGCACCGGGCAATTGCCTCCTTCCGCTTGCCAGCTTGCCACCACAGGGCAGGAGGCCGCCAGGGCTGAGTGCCACCGAGCTGCCCATGTCTCTCTGGGGAGGGCAACTGCCGAGGCTTGCCCCTTGGCCCACATTTATACTGCTCGGCTGCCAAAAATTTTTGTGGCATCACAGTCAACCCAGCAGCAGCTGGGGAGGCATCACCATCACCCCCTCAGCCCTCACAATGAGGGGCGCAGCTCCCCCCAAGTTGTGCCAATATCTGTGAAGGCCACACTGGAAACCCAAGGGGGCAGGAGGGGGGCATTTTTCAGCCCACTGGTTGCATTTCCCTCCACACAACACTAGTCAGATGCACAAATGAAGCAGGCCTTATCTTTGCAGAGGAAGTTGCTCAAGGAATGACATGCTGGTGGAAAGTTAGCATCTCAGGAAAAAAGTGCTTTTTCATCAATCTATCAGTCATTGTATTTGACTAAAAGCCATTACAAATCCAGTTACACAAGCACCAAACCCAATAATCCAAACTATAGTTCCCATATTCTTTGTGGGAAGAAACCATGAGAGATTAAAGTGGCTTCATGGTGCTTTAAATAAATGGTTTGGATGTGGCCCCGGCCTCCCTCGCCCCACTGCCTCTTATTATTGAGGAATCAAAAGGATTTCCCCATTCAAATCTCTCGGAACAGGAAAAAGAAAAACTTTGCATCTCATGCCATTTTGGGTGGTTTCTAACGCTTGATTGTTGAGTTCATATGACCATTTCTGTTGGAAAACTGTTTAATGAGTATTATTTTTGTATTAAAACCTTTGAATGTGCTTGAAATGTGTCATAGGAATTCTAATGTCTCATATATATAAATCATATGTTCATAAATGTCCAAGTATCTCTTCCGCCTAAGTGTTGTTGTTGTATGTTTTAGTTTCACTTCTGCCACATCGCAGTTCTGTACTCTTGTTCGGAGAAAACAGACATGATTATGGAGTCTCTGTATATAGACTGTAAATAAAGTAGTTTAGAACTACAGATGAGTCTTTCTTCTTGCTGCGTGATGCTAGAAGACCTGTGTGCGCTTTTCATAAGGAAAGGGTCGCAGATTACTGGCACTCTGGACTGAAGGGACATGCCAGCAGAGAGGGCCACCGGGAGGATGCTCCAGAGTCTTGGGGAATACGCCATCTCTCCAGAGCATTTTTCCAACATGTGTTTTACAGGATGGTTACAATATCACCAGGTCAATGATTTACTATTAAGTGACATAAAAACTGGTTTTGATGATAAAAAAATCTAGATTGCAAACTGATCTGTTGGAATGTAGAAGCAAACTGTTGACAAAAATGTATAATTTTTTACTGCAATGGTATACAAAGGAGGAGTTAACGAAAGAGGTTATGATAAAATGGGCAATGGACTTTGGGTACAATATTGAATATGAAGCGTGGTTAAAATGTGGAATGATAATATGAAATTCACAGCATGTACTACCTTGAAAGAAAATCTCTATAAAATGATGTATAGATGGTAGCTAACTCCGGTTAAGCTGTCAAAAATGTATAGGGTGAATGATAAACTATGTTGGAAGTGTAGACAAAAAGATGGAGAATTTTATCATATGTGGTGGACATGCGGGAAAGTTAAAATGTTTTGGGAGTCAATTTATAATGAATTGAAAAAGATGTTTAAATATACTTTCCCCAAAAAGCCGGAGGCCTTTTTGCTCGGCTTGATGGGTGAAGAGATTGATAAAAAGGACCAAAAATTGTTTATGTATGCAACAACCGCAGCGAGGATACTACTAGCCCAAAAGTGGAAATTACAGGAATTGCCAACGATTGAGGAGTGGCAGACGAAGATGATGGAATATGCTGAACTTGCAAAACTGACTGGCAGGGTCAGAAACCAGAATGATTCAAGATTCCAAAGAGAATGGGAGTAAATTTGTAGAATATATAAGGTTGAACCGAGGAAGTTTGAGAACACTAGCAGGATTGGAATAACCCTAAGGCATAAAGCATAGATTTAATTAAAAACTGCGCGAGTGGATTGGACTAAAAAACCTGCTGACGAGAGGGAGAGAAGTCGTAGCTTGGCAGAGCGGGGATATAAGTGTGTATGCTTATATATGTTTTATTTGATGTAATTGATTTAATTGGAAAAATAATAACATTTTATTTCAAAAAACAAAAAAGAGCATTTTTCCAACATGTGGTAGCAGAGGATGGTTTGCACTCCATTGAGTCCTCTGTTACTCTGATGTGAAGGACAGCGTGTCTTTGGTTCGGAGGAACTGGTCGCTTTTCATTTCATTTTTAATTTGTATATTGTCTTTGTATCTTACAATACTCAAGGTGGTTTACAAGCTGCAGAAACAAAAATTGTACATCTTACAACAATTTAATGCAATACAAAAATATGATAATAAAACAAAACTTTAAAATGAGCAAACTACATCAAAAAGTAACATTCAAGAATTATTAGAACAGTATAAAATCATAATATCAACATATAAAAGTTAAACGGAAATCCACTCAACAGTTACAATAAATAAGTTCTAAACTATAATCCATAAAACAGCAAACCGCAGTACATAAAATAATACAATACAAATTGAGAAGCAGAGACTAGAGGGTGGGGCAAGGCAGGTGGAAGGAGTCCCAGGTCTGGAGAAAACGGAAGGCATTTGACTGTGTGCCGTGGGACTGTGAGTACCCATTTGATTTTTGAGGCCATAAACCTCGGGGAGAAGCAAGCCTTAATTGCCGGAGCTTGCTTGAAGATTCATTGCCGGAGACAGCTAGCTTGCCAGAGAAGTAACTGTGTGATTTTTGGCTAAGAGCAAAGGCCAAAATGGATTCCAAGCAGGGAATCGGTTTGCTGTCCTGCCTTCCTTTGACGGACGAGAATTACGCTGGGTGAGGCAGAGACTATTTGATGTGATTGAGAATCCGATTCCGCAGGCCCCAAGTAGGCTCACTACTAAGTGCAGGTTTGCCACAGGAGTTTTGGGCTGTGTCACTGAATGCATTTGCTTGCACTTGGCGTAGAAAGATTTAAATCAACAGGGTTACAAGTGCTGGGGGGCGTGCAAAGGGTGCCCTTCTAAGCACGGGACAGCTGCTTGGGTGCATGGAGGTCACAACTCCCAAACCTCCCCCAGCTGTCAAAACGAAGGGGGGAATGCCGCCGGCATGTACACCATTCTAGTATTATTTTATACATTTCTGAAAGTAATTTTGTTTTATTCTCTAGCAGCTCTTCTTTGAATTTGATAGTTCCGTACAAAAACTATTCTTTTTGTCCATCTTGAATATATCATTTAATTGATGATATTGTGACCAGTCAGTTAACAATTCTCTGATATCTTCAAACTAGACGACGATGTTTCGGTAACTCTCCTGTTGATTCTTTTCCCAGCATGCCCGGCAGGGTCTGCTGGCTGAGTTTTGAGGTCCAAAAACCGGGTTTTTACCTTACGTGTGTGTGACATTTGTATACCCCATGTAGCTAGGAACATTCCCATAGCGGCATGTGGTGTCGTGTTTAAATTTCATCGCTGTCGCTCAAGCGGTTTTGGTGAGAAGTGGAAACCAATTGGCATGGGCAGTTTACATTTCAATATATATAGATGACTGCTTGTTTCTGGGTCTTTCTTAATGGGTTTTATTGGATTGGCTGCTTCTGGAACTGGATCTCTAATGGCTTTTATTCAAATATAATAAATGATTTATTTATTAAAAAGTGCTTTTTTCCTGATAACTTTCCCCCTTCATGTCACTCCTAGAAAGGATTCCTGTGCATAGATGACACTCAATTTCATGGTTCTGTTCATTTGTGTGTTTGACCAGTGTTGTGTGGAGGGAAATGCAACTACTGGGCTGAAAAATGCCCCCCCTCCTGCCCCCCTGGGTTTCCAGTGTGGCTGCACAGCTATTGGCACAAACTGGGGAGGGGGTTGTTATATATCTCCTAGGAGCCAATGGCTGCTGAGCTGCGCCCATCATTGTGAGGTCTGAGGAGTGATGCCTCCCCAGAGGCTGCCATTGTGATGTCACAAAAACATCTGGCAGCTGAGAGGGTATAAATGTTGGCCAAGTCAAAAGCCGAGGCAGTTGCAGCAGCGGAGGCACTCAGCTCGGGTGGCCTCCTGCCCCATGGCGGCAAGCTGGCTGGCGGGAGGAGGCGATCGCCCGGCGCTGGGATGCTGTGGAGCAAGGAGAAGGCAAGTTCAAGTTTACTTGCTGGTGGGATCGCACTTGAAGGCGGCGGAAGCGCAGCTCTGAAGCTGGTGGTCGTCTGGCAATGGACCTGGCGCGGCTGTTGGGGGAGGATGGATGCCGGAAGAGTTTGCATTCAGTGTTGGTTGATGCCGCAAGGCCACTCTACTGACCGAGGGGATGCAAACTGGTTTGGAAGCCTAGTTTGTTTATTAACAGGCAGACAAACCGAGGAGGGAAGCTGCCCCTTTGGCGGCGGGTGAGTGTCCCTAGGCGGAATGACGTGAGGAGGGAGAGTTGCCCATCGGCTTCTAGTGGTGGCGCCTACGGTGAAGCCAGGTTCACATTTGGAGGTCAGCGGAGGCCGAGAGGTCGAAGCTGGCTGATATTTGCGAACGCTATCTGGTGGCATTCACCCGAGTCTTTTGCCCTCAACTGAACGTCAACAGGCCTGCCAATTGAGAAGGTCAGCTAGCTGGCATTCGTAGAGCTCTTGACGTTACGTCGATGGCCAAAGCGAGGAGGGAAACTGCCCGGCCAGCCCTAGAGGTGGAAAGCAGGGAAACCAGTCAAAAGTCGACGATACTGGTGGCCCTCCACTTCTGCAACCTGCCTAACGGCAGGCCAGTCAGGGATGAAGTTGTCAGAAAGATTCCAGTGGAAGTGTCTGGGGGGAAGCTGGCGGATAGTCGCCATCCCATCACCGGTTTGCCTTTGCCTTTCAGGGACGTCCAATGCTGGCGAGGTTTCCCCTGAGACCAGCTGGGAAAGTCATGAAGAGAACCGGAGGACTTACAGTAAGCCAGATAGCTCCTGTTTTCTAAATAAAGGGCTTTCTAATTTGTTTCCTAAATAAACATTTTTCTGAAATCAAATCTGTTTTTTGAGTCATATTTTTATTATATGGGAAATCTCTAGGATCATATGGTGCCCCTCCCTGGTAATGATGTCACAGGAAGAGGGGGCTGCATCCTCTTGTGACATCATAGGGAGTCCATAGCCAATGGCCACAGCTGGGGAAACATCTGCACAGCCCTCCCAGGCCTCACAATGGGGGGCACCACAGCAATCATTTATTAAAAATGGGAAGTGCCCCCCATTGTGAGGCCTGTGCAGATGTTTCCCCAGCTGTGGCCATTGGTTACGGACCCCCTATGACGTCATAGACATCTACCAACTCCCTGTGATGTCACAAACGGACATGGCAAATTTGGGGAAAGAGGCCGTTTCTGGAGGGGGGGAAGCAGGCCAGCAGGGGACATAGAAACGAGTTGCCACCATTCACGCCCTCTGGGCTCATCTCGCCTACGCAGCTGCCAATAAAATAAAACCAAATCACAACTGCTTTTGTCACCCCACCACTTATAGGTGGCTGGAGATAAGGGGCGTGAATTCAGAGGGAAATGTAATGTAAAATGATCCCACAGTGAAAGCAAACCCTCCAAGTGCTCCTATTTACCAGGGACAGTCGCCCCAGTTTCTGATTTGCTCCTGGAATGTCCTTTTCCTTAGGACATCCCTATTTCCATCAGAGAAATGTTGGAGGCTATGTGAACGCGAAATACTGGCAGTGAGCAACGGACAAGGCCGTGGCCCTACCTGAAGGAAGGAACCTTGAAGGGAGACAGCAAGCGGACCTCTGGATTGCAAATGATGGAGAAATTACCGCCTGTCACCATTCCAGTCTCTTCTTTCCACATTTCTTTCTCCTCTCAAATAGGTTTTATCTTACACAATTGCAAATGCAGTAAATAAAGAATTCTCTTGTACTAAATCAGTGGTTCGGTGCTCATTGCTTCTCTTCCCAGAATAGATTTTATCTTGAACAGCTGTATTGGAAGATGCAGATTCACTGTTCAAGGAAGGTTAAGGGGTGATATGATAGCCATGTTCAAATATATCAAAGGATGTCATATAGAGGAGGGAGAAAGGTTGTTTTCTGCTGTTCCAGAGAAGCGGACACGGGGCAATGGATTCAAACTACAAGAAAGAAGATTCCACCTAAACATTAGGAAGAACTTCCTGACAGTGAGAGCTGTTTGACAGTGAAATTTGCTGCCAAGGAGGGTGGTGGAGTCTCCTTCTTTGGAGGTCTTTAAGCAGAGGCTTGACAGCCACCTGTCAGGAATGCTTTGATGGTGTTTCCTGCTTGGCAGGGGGTTGGACTGGATGGCCCTTGTGGTCTCTTCCAACTCTAGGATTCTATTATTCCCAACCAGGCAAAAGCATTTGAGGAGGGTGCAGAGTACGCTGGGTGAAGCCGGGTTTAACCAAGGGGAAATCCTGAGAGGAAGTTGCAAGTTGGTGTCCACTCCTGCCTCTTGTGGCCGGGAGTTCCATAGCTCAACTCTGCACTTCGTAAAGTACTTCCTTTCTTGTGTTCTAAATCTTCCAGCGTTCTACACACAGAATATATACTATATGCGCCTTAACTGGAAATAAGCTCCATGGAAGACAATACTTCCTTCTGAGCATATTTGTGTAGGATTGCTGTTAGTTACTAATTGAAATCCCCAACTCAATTGGGCCCATCAGGACTTGGATGTTAGCCTTAACAATTATGTGCACATTTATTCAAAATCAAATTAGTTTAATGCAACAAAATACATGAACTTGATCCTGTGATACCAGCTTGTTAAAGCCTGAGAGTCACGTACAGTTCCAGCACCTCCCTGCCACCCCATTGTCTCTTAGCACCCCGCTAGCCTTTGGGACGCGGGTTCAGAAGGTTGGTGGTTCAAATCCCCGCGACGGGGTGAGTTCCTGTTGCTCGGTCCCAGCTCCTGCCAACCTAGCAGTTCGAAAGCACGTCAAAGTGCAAGTAGATAAATAGGTACCGCTCTGGCGGAAGGTAAACGGCGTTTATTTCTCTGTAAATATTCAATAAACCATTTCCATTCTTTTATATATAAAAAAGTTTGTTATCTTGATTTCTTATTCTTCTGGTAAGTTTTGTCATTTCTGCATATCCCATATTTTTTTAATAACCATTCTTCCTTTACTGGTGAAATGGACAAGCTCTGATTATAATATGAAAACTCAAGTGTGATTTCTTGCACCCAGTTCCGAAGGGGGGGGGGGAATATGACTAATATATAACATGAGAAGCTTTCTGATCTTACCTGGGGAAAAACAAATGTTTACAATTGACTCTACAGCTTAGTTTTTATTTCACCAAGGTGATTATTTGTGGCACACACACCTGTCCATTCAGTCACTAGGAAGCAGGTGGTCACAGTGCACAGGTGAGATGCTATTTTTAAAACAGAAATAAATTATACTTAGGTGAGACATAGGAACTCTCTTAAATATTTAAAATCAAGCTATTGCACTATAAATTTTATTTGTCCTCCCTCTAAATTCTTTCTATAGGTGTGGGCAGTCAAAACTCCTTCCCAGTCAAGAGACCCAGGTATGCAGTTCCCACCGAAGGATAACACAGTAAGTGACTGCATGTCTATCTTCTTCTTCTTCTTTTTTAAAAAGATTTTATTATTTTCTACAATAAACAACAAATACATCAAACAGAAAACCAAGAACAATTAACAAAAGACAAAAAGCACAGCAAACACATTAAAAACAACATGAAAAATAACAAAAGAAAAAACTTATACATACCTAGACAGGAACATTAAATAGATCATTGTTTAGCTCTAATTTCAAATCTTCTTTGGGGGGACTTCCCCCGTTCTCTCGACTGCGTTCAATACTAATATACTTTGGTAACTTTGTAACTATTTTCTTAACATTCACCATTATTCTTAATATACTTTAAAATACTGGCTAATCATATATAATTCATTGCTTAAACAACATGTCTATCTTCATGTCCTAAATGGCAGTGTGAAGGATTTCCAGGGACTCCTCTGCTCTCCTGAGCTTCCCTCCTGCATGGATGCAGGATCAGGGCCTTGGCTGGTGGAGGCAGGCTGGGAGATGATGAGCCAGATAAGGAACAGCTGGAGTTCCTTGGAAATCCCAGTTCCAGGGGGAAATGGGTGGGGCACGGAGCGTGTAATGGGAGCTTTATCTGATAAAAAAGGATGGGAAGACCCACAAGGGGCTGGCAGGATAAAGGGCAAGGTGCTGGAGGATATTAATGCAACCGCCACCTACCCCTAATACATATATGGTTGGCATAAGTCTGTCTCGGGAGACAGTGGAGGAGTGTGCCTTTGGGGGTGAAGTCAAACTGTTGGAACTTGCAGAGCCTGCTGTGGCTGTAGAGACCGATAAGGGAGAGACATGTTTTGTTGCAGCTGGGGCAGGTGAAGGCGTCCGATTGTGCTGCTGCAGGCGCACCAGGGCGTTTCCTCTCTCTCTGCGTTCCTCCCAGCGGTCATTCCTCCTCTGGTCACTACCTGTCTGTCTCAAGACACTGTGGTCATCTGCAACAGGTTGATGTTGCCAGCCTTCATGTCTCATTTGCGGACATATATAAATGTAATTGTTGTTGTTTTTCAGTTGTTCAGTCGTGTCCGGCTCTTTGTGTAATAGAATCACAGAACTGTAGAGTTGGAACGGACCGCAAAGACCATCTAGTCCAACCCCCTGCAATGCAATAATCTTTTTCCCCAACACGGGGCTTGGACCCACGACCCTGAGTTTAAGAGTCTCCTGTTCTACCAACTGAGCTATCCCAGCTTATAACAGCCAACTGATTTATCTGGTGATGTTGCCCATGGGTGTGCAGGAAGAGGCAGGTCCTCCAGATGTGATTGGACTACAGTTCCCATCATCCACAGCCTGTTGTAGTCCGGCAACATTTAGGGGAAACCACACTGGCTGCCTTGAGCCAATGTGATGCTATGCATACTTGCAAGACGGCACTGTGAGTTTTAATAAAGCAAATATGGCTACGATCCGACACACACCGAGGGTGGAAAATCTGTGGTCCTTTAGGCTTCAAATCACATCAGCCCCAACTGTCCTGGCCAATGGCCAGGGTGCTGGGAGTTCGAGTCCAATAACACTGGAGGTTTGGGGCAGTGGTTGGATGGCCATCTGCCAGGAGTGCTTTAGTTGAGATTCCCGTATTGCAGGGGGTTCCCTGTGACAAAGTGTAGGAACATGGCAATGAAAATAATGAATAGAGTTGGGGGCAATAACACAACCCTGTTTAACACCTGATCCCACTGTGAATGGTTTACTTTGAGAGCCATTGTTATCTGCGCTTGTTGCTGTCATATTAGCATGGAGGAACCGAATGATGTTTACAAATTTATCTGGGCAGCCAATTTTCAGAAGGACAGTCCGCATGGCATTACGATTTACATTGTCGAAAGCCTTGTTGTTGTTCAGTCGTTAAGTCATGTCCGACTCTTTGTGACCCCATGGACCAGAGCACACCAGGCACTCCTGTCTTCCACAGTTTGGCCAAACTCATGCCAGTCGCTTCGAGAACACTGTCCAACCATCTCATCCTCTGTCGTCCCCTTCTCCTTGTGCCCTCCATCTTTCCCAACATCAGGGTCTTTTCCAGGGAGTCTTCTCTTCTCATGAGGTGGCCAAAGTACTGGAGCCTCAACTTCAGGATCTGTCCTTCCAGTGAGCACTCAGGGCTGATTTCTTTAAGGATGGATATGTTTGATCTTCTTGCAGTCCATGGGACTCTCAAGAGTCTCCTCCAGCACCATAATTCAAAAGCATCAATTATTCGGCGATCAGCCTTCTTGATGGTCCAGCTCTCACTTCCATACATCACTACTGGGAAAACCATAGCTTTAACTATATACAGACCTTTGTCGGCAAGGTGATGTCTCTGCTTTTTAAGATGCTGTCTAGTCGAAAGCCTTAGTCAGGTCAATAAACGCCATATATACAGGGGTTGGTTTTGCTCTCCGCATTTTTCTTGAAGCTGTTGAGCAGTGAAAATCATGTCCACTGTCCCCC